>NC_135372.1:42688317-43313317 GCF_049243985.1 Paroedura picta
CAAGGCAATCAATTTGTGGGATTGCCGAATTCAATTTTTGGGTATTGCCAAAATTAGCTCTTAATTTTAAACTATGATTTTAAAGCCTGCACTGTCTTACACTTTCTTCTCTTGTTTCTTTTTAGAAAGCCCAAAGTTGACAGTTGTCAAAAAAGAACTCCTGATTGCTCTTGGAGACACAACTGTAATGGAATGCAAAACCACTGGAATTCCACCTCCTCAGGTTAAATGGTTTAAAGGTACTAATATATTAAAGATAAAATAATTCCCACCATTACTGGCTTTGTGTAAATGGGCCCAAATGCAACAATACAGTAGCGATTATTCCTATTGAATAAACCTGTTTTAGGAAGGCACCAAAAATCCTAATTACTGAAGTAAATAGAGATGAACACAAAACATATTTTTTGCAGTCTGGATCATGGTTTGTGGCTGAATCACAAACTGGTAGACCTGTGTACAAATCAAACTGATAGACTGGTTTGTGAGCAATTAAATGTTTAAACCCTTCCTTTCTTCTCCCCATGAACAGCAAGGAAGTGCAGAAAGCAAGGAGTGAAATACTTCCCACTCATTTCACTCCCTGCTTCTTGCTCACTGCCAAAAGCTGCAACGGGCAGAAAGATGGAGACAAAATGGCTCCAGTTGAACAGCTTCTGCCTGGTTCTCTGCAATGTTTACATTGTGTTGGCAACCATCACATTCATCTGTAAATCTATAATGAAGCAATTTAATTGTCTCAAACAGCAATGCATTTGTTATTCAGTGTTTGGGCAACTGAGTGAAAAAAGTATCTTATTAACTCTTTGCTGTTATTACCTTTACTCCGATCTAGGAGATTTAGAGTTAAGGGCATCAGAATTTCTTATTATTGACATCCATCGGGGACAGTTGAAGATCCAGGAAACACAGGATCTGGATGCTGGAGACTACATGTGTGTTGCAACCAATGTTGCTGGGAGCGTATCTGGCAAAATCACTCTCGACGTTGGCTGTAAGCATCATGGTTTCAGAATTAAGACATGCAAATTATGTGGGCTTGTAAAAAAAATCAACATATCTGCATGCATTTTATTGTTTAGCCTACTCTGTTGGCTGGGGCGTGCAAGAGGGAAACACTCAAGTTCTTTATTTTCCTCTTGGGCTTTCGTAGCCTCTTGCTCTATTTTCAAAGCTGCTCCAGCAGATCCATGATTTTCAGTGCCATCCTTTTAGGCAGCATGAGATGCAGCCATGACAAGGAAGGCCAGAATGCCCTGTGCTCAATATGTTTGTGGAGCATTGTGTGTGGCCTTTTGGATCTCAGCCAATTTTAACAGTGTTTGTGCATTTGGAACATAGAATATGGGGGAGAAGGGAACTGATAAAGGTAAAGGTAAAGGTATCCCCTGTGCAAGCACCGGGTCATGTCTGACCCTTGGGGTGACGCCCTCTAGCGTTTTCATGGCAGACTCAATACGGGGTGGTTTGCCAGTACCTTCCCCAGTCATGACCGTTTACCCCCCAGCAAGCAAGCTGGGTACTCATTTTACCAACCTCGGAAGGATGGAAGGCTGAGTCAACCTTGAGCCGGTTGCTGGGATTGAACTCCCAGCCTCATGGGCAAAGCTTTCAGACAGCTGCCTTACCACTCTGCGCCACAAGAGGCTCATAGGGAGCTGATAGGCACAGATATATTGCGATACAAAAGAGAATTTCCCAACACTGCTGGAAATCAAATGAGCCTGCATCTATTACAAGTAAAACATGACCAGCACTAGGGGCACATTGGAGCCACTGGGCTGTTATTTTTTTATGTCACTGATATCTAAGTTTTTCAGGAAACCAGTAGGAGAACTGGGAGCAGGGTCATGTGTGTGTGTGCATGTATGTGTGTGGTTCAAATTCAAATTTATTTAATACAGCACTGCTGCCAGATAAAACAGATGTCACTCAGAATGATGACAGGCAATGGTGATGATTGATGAGATGCATCTCGCCTTAGCAGGAACCTTAGAAGATCCAGGTCAATTGACAACAAACTTACTTTGCAGAAAATAGAGTAGACCTGGTGTGCGTGATGGAAACCCGGGTCAGGGAGAGTGAAACAGTTGTCCTTAAGGAGCTAGCCCCTGTCGGGTTTTCTGTCCTCCATCAGTCTTAGACTGTGGGGCAGGGAGGAGGGGTGGCTATCCTAATCCGAGAAGATTTCTCCTTCAGGGCTCTCCCCATGCCATAAATACCAGGAATTGAATGTGTAGGCCTCAGGTGAGACTCAACCGAGAGCGTGGTCATCTGCACGCCCAGTGGACCTCCAGATGCCTTGCCAGCTCTGCTGGAGGAGGTAGCAGCCTCTGAAACTCCATTCTGCTGGAGGAGGTTTGTTGTGGAACTCCACATTCTTGTCATGAACCCAACTAGAACAACCATTTTTCACTGCATTTTGGAATGGCCTGCTGCTAGTGTATATACATGTACAACTGCATGATGGCAAGATCAGTCAGCAGAGGTGAGGATTCCTTTTTAGCACAGGAGGGGTCTGGCTCACAATGACAGGCCTGTAATGTCATTTGACTTCCAGACATTTACTTGCAACTTATGGGGTCCCACGCTGCCATCTGGGATAAAAAGTGAGTTCTGGGTCTGGAAAATTTTCAGACCATTGCTTTTTATGGTACTCCTATATGTGAAAAATAATTCAAATCAAAAGTTTGTCTTTTGAGCTACCCTATGAGAGATTTTGTTATTGTTTGAGGCTGAGATCTAATGACATGCTTGTCCAAGAACATTTAATACATACACGACTGAACAATGATTTGAATTAAAGTCTTTGTGTCCAAATGCAATATTTCATTGACAAGGTCAAGCTGAATCATGAGCCAATGATATAAAAAATGCAAGAGATAAAACTTGAAGATCCTGATTCAGCCATCTTATGTTGCTCAAGACATTCTCAAACCATATTTATGCTTTCTGAAATTTTTTCCTCTCCTCTGACAGCACCCCCTGTTTTCACACAAGAGCCCAGTGATGAATCGATGGACATTGGCTCAAATGTGACACTGGCTTGCTATGTTCATGGTTACCCAGAACCAAAGGTGAAGTGGCAACGCATGGATGGCGCCCCACTTTTCTCGAGACCATTTGCTGTTAGTTCTATTAGCCAACTCAGAACAGGCGCCCTTTCTATTAACAGTAGGTAGAACAAATAAAGTAGATAAGATACATTGAATGACTCAATTGGTTGTCACTTGGCATGTTTATTTCTTTTATTTATATTTATATTTCAATTCAGTTCAGTGTTATCATTTTTAGACAAAGGAGTGTCCATTAATCACACTTGCTACTCTGCCCAGGATTGTATACTCATCTTCCTGCTGAGCTCATTTTTTTTCTGTCATTGCACCCACTTTTTGGAATGGCCTACTGAAAGAGAACATTCAGTTGGGTAGCTGTGTTGGTCTGAAGTAGCACAACAAAATTTGATTACAATAGCACCTTTAAGACTAACAAAGATTTATTCAAATCATGCATGCACTTGACAGCTTGTCTGAGGAAGAGTGCATGCACTTGAAAGCTCATACTTTATTTAATCTTTGTTGGTCTTAAAGGTGCTATTGGAATCAAATTTTGAAAGAGCAGGAGAACTATCTCATGGGAGATAGTTAAAAAGACAAATAAACCTGTTCTGTTTTCAATGGGGGTTGCCTGATCTGGGTTCATAAATCCCTGAAGAATAGGGGGTGGAGTTTGGAAAGGGCAGCATCTGGGGCCTGGAGGGACCTTAGGAATTTAATGCCATAGAGTCTACCATCCAAGCAACTGTTTTCTCCAGGGATACTTCAAAAAGGATGTGGACAATATTGAGAGGGTGAGGAAAGGCTGAGGGACTTGGGAATGTTCAGCTTGAAGAAGAGGAGATTGAGAAGGGACATGATTGCTTTCTTTAAGGATTTGAAAGGTTGTTACTTCAAGGAGGTCAGGGAGTGGTTCCTGTTGGCAGCAGAGGATAGGACCTGCAGTAATGAATTTAAGCTATGTATAGAATGGTATTGGCTAGATACCAGGGAGGGGGATTAATAGAATAGTTCAGCAGTGGAATTGGCTGCTTAAGGAGGTGGTGAGCTCCCCCTCTCCTGGCCGCTACTTGAGGTTGCAACCTTCCAATGAAGTTATTTTTTCCCATGATGGGTGCCGGTAGATGGAGTTTTCTCCTGGATTTCATTCTGGTTAATTTATTGTTGCATTTATTGAAGCTGACTATAGAGTTGGGCATGAGCCAGTTCACAAGCCAAAATTTGGCATGAACATGACATTTACCAGACAGCCAAGCAGAGCAGGTCCACAGCTGACCTGTTAGGTTTAAATGGCTGCAAGCTGTTTCAGACTAACAACCATTTCATTGATCCATTTCAATTCTGCCTGCTTCCAAGAGGGGGGAATCAAAATGGAGCGGTGAAATGGCTTCATGACATTTTAGCCTAACAAGCGGGGAGAAGCCAAACGGAGCAGTGAAAGGGTTTGCAGCCATTTCAGCCTAATAACCTTTGGGTGCACCTGTCCTGTTATTAGGCTGAAATGGATGGTAGCTTTTAAAACCTTACAGCAGGTTAGGTCTGCCCATCAACTGCAATCCATTAAACCCATCAATTCTGCTTCCTCTTGTTTGGAAGCCATTAAACCTGTCTGCTTTGTTCTCCCCTTCCTCCAAAGTGGGGGGAGACCAAAACGGATAGGTGATCCCCCTCTTCTTCTCCTGGCCACAGTTGGTGGATCTAACTGGCTGGTTTATTTCAGTGCATTTTTGTTTGATTTGATTTGGGGTTTGGTTTGGGACCACCCCAAATGCTGAATCAAACCACAATTTTTAGGTTCGTGCCCATCCCTAGCTGACTGTAAGCTGCTTTGAGTCCATTTTGGGGGGAAAAGAAGGAAATCAATCAATCAGTCAATTGTAGAAATGGGTTTTATACACTGATCTGTTCATGAGAAAGATAAAGTGATATGAAAGTTCCCAGAAACAGTATGGCATAAATCTGGAACACACACAATAATCTAAATATATGAGAACTTCCCACATTACAATTTTAGTCTCATGACGGGGCAATTTGTGAAAGCATGCTTGCGGCATGACTTAAAGTCATAAATGTGGGTAGGACCCTATCAAAAGAGGCATACATTTTGCATTCATCAGTGGTCTTACAAATTGTATCATGCATGCTTTTCACAATTGATTACTTACTGTTGCTGTGCTCTCAGTCTTTATACTCTTCCTAGGGGCCTGGAGGAAATACTGCAACAGAGCGCTGAATGGATTTTTATATTAATATTTGGGTAAATTTTGCAAATGCACTTGCAAACTTAAATGCACTGCAAACTTAAATGCATTGCAAACTTAAATGCACTCCGGAGAATGGTAGAAGACAGGAAGGCCTGGGGGATCATTGTCCATGGGGTCGCAGTGGGTCGGACACTACTTCGCACCTAACAACAACAACAACAATTCCACTAATTAAGATATCAACTATTTTATTACATTAAGTTTATGCCTAAATGCCTTTGTTTGGCTTTAGCTTGTGAAAAAAGTATATTTCAGTTTTTCATAAACTGAAACAAAACACCAAGTATCTTTACTATATGTAGCGTCTTGTAATCTTTGTCATGTCCATCAAATAGAAATTAATGGCTCTTGCTCAGCTATTTTACATGGTGCCTGATTTTGCTGCAATAGTCCTCTGGATAGCTTGAGATTTCTTTTGATAAAACAATATTCAACAATTAGATTGACAGATAGACACTGATCATTTTACTAGTGCAAAGCTAATGTGCTAATCCTTTGGTTTTTTTCTTTTATCTACTTTTAGATTTATGGGTTAACGATGAAGCAACCTATATCTGTGAAGCTGAAAACCAGTTTGGGAAGATTGTCTCACGGCCGGCTACCCTTACAGTGACAGGGCTTGGTAACTACCTGATGGTTTGGGTTTCATACTTGTTGGCTTATCTGACTTCTGTCCACCTCCAATATTGGATCTAGAACAGAATTAAACATTTTCCAGTGGCTTTCTGTGTAGAGAATGTTGAGCAACAAGGATGCACTGATAGTGCTAGATCAGATTTATTTTTGAGATAAATCCATCTTGGTTTTTACTACTCAGCTGAACACATATGAACACATGCAGCTGCTGTCTACTGAGTCTGATCATTGGTCTGTCAAGACAAACACTGTCTACTGATTGTTGTTCTCCTGCTTCTCAAAATGAGATCTTTTCCATCATCTAACGAGATGGTAGGGATGGAACCTGGAACTGCAGACGAAGCAGATTCTCTACCACTGAGCCATAACACAACCTAAGCTATTGGGAAATTGACAAGACATTTGGAAGACATGGCAAAAACATTGTCCCATTTAGTTATGTAAAACTAAATCCTGGAATTCACATATCATCATACTATATAAAAACTGCATGATCCTTCTGACGATGTGCCACTCTGATTGCCCCCCCCTTGGGAGACAAGCTCCCAACAGGGTGACAGTTGGGCTTCCCTGCAACTCCCCTGCTTTCCCCTGCCTCCTGGCCACCAGAGGGCTGAGGAAGGCCCTCTGAGTTTGCTCTGCACTGCCTGTGGCTGCCAGAGGAGAGTGGGAAAGGCCAACTGGGCATGCTCCACACTGGCTGCACCACTCTTGTTGGCTGCCTGCCTGCCGGGGAAGTATGGGGAAGATTTTCCAAGTGCCCTCCACAGTGGCTGCACCACTCTCTCCAGCCGCCTACCTGCTGGGAGATCTGGGGGGGGGGACTGCCAGGGCCCCCATCCCATTTTTAAAATGGGCCTTCCTTCTAGTAGCACATATAAATTATGTAGAAAACATATACAACAAATACAAGAACAGCACAAGTAGGTTGTTTCTTTTGAGGTTTGTAATCTGATTCATAAAAACATATTCATCATATCCTAAACAATTGTTTCAGCTTGAGGTATTTTGTCGGTCAGACTTATACAGTATTGGTATAGTGGTATAATGCTTAAGAATGGTGGACTCTAACTTGGCAAACTGGGTTTGATTCCCTGCTCCTCCACATGCAACCAGCTGGGTGACCTTGGGCTCATCGCAGCCCTGATAGTGCTGTCCTGACTGAGCAGTCCTGTCAGAGCTCTCTCAGCCTCACCTACCTCACAGGGGAGATGAAGGGAAAGGTGTTTTTAAATTGCTTTGGGACTTCTTTGGGTAGTGAAAAGCTGGATATAAAAATATTTCTTTTTTATGTTTATGTGCAAATTTGTATAGTGTGTACTCTCTCACTCCCTCTGTCTCTTTAATAGTTACTCCACTCATTGGAATGAGCCCAGCAGCAGCTAATGTAATAGAAGGCCACCAGCTCACTTTGCCATGTGTGCTGTTGGCAGGAAACCCCATCCCTGAGCGAAAATGGATTAAAAATGGTGTGATGGTATGAGAGTTTTATTTATCTTGCGCTGTTTTCTACTTGCAATGTAGAAAGATACAGACTTGTATCCTGATATATATCTCCACTAATGGAAGGCACATGCCCATCAATGGAATGGAATTTCTTTTTATCCCCCCCCCCCCACTCTGCTGAACCCTGAAATTCCCCCTGAAATGCTGTTCTTGGAGGACAGGGGATTCCCCCAGAAACACCACAAGGAGTGAATCTGTGGCAGAAAATCGCAGTCTCCTTTCCATTAGTGGAAATTTACTGGGGGATCCAGTTAGAGAGTTTCAAGAGACATAGTGTGATACAGTGGGTTTTGACTGTGGCGACCTGTGGTCAGATCTATACTTAGCTAAGAAATCTGGGGGAAGTCTTTATTTCTCAGGGTAGTAATCTCACAAGGTATTTATGAGGATGAAATGGAAAAGCTGCCTTCAGTTGTTGGGTTGGGGGGTGGGATGGCGGAATTCTAAGTAATGAACAGTGTTATGAATGTGTTTGAAAGTGTATTTGCACTGACCTCTTTCCCTCTGAAACAATGACATCTGCACAGTTGCGATTAGCTTGGGCCATTTCACATGTGCAGTGCATTGTTAGTGGACCTGCAACTGAATGTGCAAAATTATTACATTTATGTATCCTTTGCCCTTCCCCATGAAAGGTGTTTATTTGTGAGAATGTTCCAATGACCCAGCCATGTGGATCTTTCCCACAGGAATCAGCACTGTAGAATTATACAGATTCCTTGGCTAATCTACACTTTAAATATTTTCCTGGTTGTATAACAGCAGTCCAGAGATTAGACACAGGGCTAGGAGAACATCTAAGAACACTTGGAAAGTGCAGCCTTTTGTGGTGTTGTTCAATGCTATAAAATTCTGCATCTTTTGCCGTTCCACATCCACTCCAGCAAGTCACAATTAAAAGCCACAATATCTAAAGGCTTATATTTCTGTTTTTTGAAGACAGTCTGGTGTTATGACTTCTGTTTTGTATCCGATAGAGGTTATCTCCACTTTAGCCCTGTCAACAGTGTCTTTATTAGAGAGATTAAATAGACGTTGTTAAGTACACATTGTCCATTTCATGCTGTCCTTCCTGATGGATGGAAACTTGCTCCTGTCATGGATGGGGATGAGGGGCAAAAAGTTTTATCACAAAGGAAGAATATGGAAGGCACAAGAGTGATCCTTTCTGTCCAAGGAGCAAGATGGATAAACCTTGTTAATACTTAGTCATATGGATGAATGGAAAATTCTTTGTGGTAGAGCCAGTAACCTGGCAGCAGAATGTTCTAGGCCACAGACACAGATTTCCAGTTGCACAAACCTGTCACGGGGCAAGTACATGTGTACATACCTCCTGACCATCATATACTGCACTCAGTTTGGATCATCTTTTGGCATTAGATAGAGCTTTCTGAGGTAATTTCTGGCTAAACCTCAAGCATCGTGTACTCAGGGTGTTATGAGAAGCGCTTGAGAGGGTAGAAAGAAAACTGTCAGTGTCCCATGAAAGTATGAGAAATGCTACCTATTTATTTCTCCTCAGTGAGTTCGAAGAATATTGGCTCAACACCCACAGAATTACAGGATTTGGGAGTGTTAGCTTTCTTTTTGGCTCCTGCAGCTGCTTGCTTCTCATGCTTGTGTATAATATAAATAGCATAATTTCTTCCACTTTTCCTTTTTTGCTGAGAGAAAGAGGTGTTAATTCCTCTGGAAAGCAGTACTTACCTCCTGTAGTTACTAAGTAGGTGTCAAATTCTGCACTCCAAGGGAAAACTCACAGTGGATTCTGTTTACCCCAAATGATCTTTGTAGGGGGTCAGTCTTTCAGGTATTGGCAGAGTTTGGATATGTACCAAGCTACTTAAAGAATAAAATAGTGTTTATTTATGAAGAGAAACAACTATGTATAGAAAGAGAGAGATAGAGATTTAACTATCTATCTAGCTGTTGTCTGCAGTCATTCCTCTGTTCAACTGCTGTTCAGGAGACAAGCAGAAGTGTACAGAGAAGCAGGAAGTCTCCTGTTGAGTCGATCAGGACACTGGGATAGGTTTGAAAATCATCAGGAAGTTCCTGTTCCATCTAGGCTAAATATATGTCTCCTCCAGTGCCCCCTGCAGGACATCTTTATATTCTGCTCAATTATGCATACTACAGATCTTGCATATTCCTACATTGGGAACAACTTTTATCCAGGAAAGCTAACAACAGAGCACGGAGGCCAAACTTGTCCCTTGATGTTCCCTTGTGGCACTGATATTTAGAAGTTTACTGTCTCTGAATGTGAAGATTGCCTTTAGTCACCATCTCTAGTAGCTGCTGATGGACTTATATTTCATGAATCTGTCTATATCCTCTTTAAAGCCATCTGTACCTGTGGCCATCACTACATCATTCAGCAGTGAATTTTCCACTCCCTGAGTAAAGAAACATTTCCTTTTGCCTACCTGGAGTCTGTTATCCATCAATTTAAATCAGTTCAGCTGGTTAGTATTCTAGCATACAATTCCAAAGCTTCTTAAGAATTTTGAGTATACAATTGAAAGCCAGAGAGAATGACTGGTGGAAACAGAGCAGCCAGATGGTGTTCAACAGGTGAGATTACACTGGCAATGAAAGCAACAACAAAGTTTTGCAAAATAGCCTTTCTTATAGCAAAATTTGATGCAGAAATTTGACTTTATTATTGAAGTGCAGAAGTCCAAATCTTTGTACCTAGCAGATAAATAATCTGTTTCCTCTCCTTCCAGTTGGTCCAGAACCCCTATATCAGCGTACGCAGCGATGGAAGCCTTCACCTTGAAAGGGTTCGACTGCAGGATTCTGGCGATTACACATGCATGGCCAGCAGTGTTGCCGGGACAAACAACAAAACGACAACTGTCAGTGTGTTTGGTGAGAGTGTTTCTATAAGTGTGCAAGTTAAGAATACTGTTGGAACTCCAGGAGACAATATTGAACAGAAAATTCTGTATACAGTTAGATGTGTGTAAGAGGTTTTTGCATGCAGAACAGATTCTAAGGGTGCAAGTTAGATCTTTTAAACAAGATCTGGAGGTTCTTGGATATGAACTACTGTTACAAGCAAAATGGCTCCTCTGCATGCAGAAGCGATTTGTTGGATCCCACCAACATCCAGCGAGATTTGCTAGCCATTTTAGTTACAGGCTTTTAAAAAAATGAGCAAAAGAAGTTACACAGCTTCCCAAATGCATTTTCCTCTACCCAAATGTCTTCAAGCATTAATGGCTTCTGCAGACTCCCTTTCTTTATTAATAAAACAGAGATATGAGGGCTGCTTAAGAAGGTTTGGTAGTGCATAAAAGGTAGCATCAACAGAAGGGAGCGCAGGGCTTAAAAGAAATGAGATGTTTGGCAAAGATTTGGGTCTTTTAATAGAATACCTTGGAGACTGGCATGGCCCGCTCACAGACTGTCAAGAGACAATTTGCTTTGTAGTGATCCACCTGTGTTCCAGCAGCCTCAGCTTTGTGTGAGGTCACAGCTGTTGTTTTCTTCATGAGCTGAAAATCCCCTTTCATGCAAAATTCATCAAGGGATGTATGTTTGGAGCTTCCCTCCAAAAACTGCTGAAGCATCCTTTTTCCCTTTACAAAAAAGGACCTTGTCCAGGTCAGTGTTTGTCAGCATTTTTTTTGTAACTGAAGGTCCTTTCTTGACTAGTACTTTGGAGTTATATCACATCACGGGGAACTGAAGAGACAATAGATTGTGGTAGCCATCAAAAAGATCTATGGCTGATAATGGCAAGAAGGGTTGGAAGAAGAATAGTCATAGTCAATACATAACAGCAGGCAGCTGTTCTGCTTCTGAGCCCTTCAAAGTGGTTCTTCTTCTGGTTATTCAAAGATGGTGCATGTCCCATAGCAGAGAATTGGCTGCTTTGTAAGTGCCATTGAGAACTGATGCAGAGAATGAACAATGAAAGAGAAGTATGGGTTCAAAACAAATCACACCTGTAATCTCATTGGATGGTCTTGGAAACCTACTGTTGTACAGCTCTTCCATCTATACTGCAGCAGTGATTATAATTGCCTTCCTTACAGGATTAATTAGTATTAATTCAATAATGGTTGCAAAAATATTTGTGCAGTGCTATGAATCCTTTGTACATATAGTGCACTGTCCCTAAGTAGTAGCATTCTTTTTCTCCAACATCATTGTGTTTTCGAAAGCTTCTACATTATGTTTGGGAGCTATCAGGTGGTTGACCACATGTTACCAACAATCTTTGTTGCATGTCCATAAACATTTCTTCATCAACACCCCCAGGCATATGTTTTTAGAAAAGGGCCATGTTAGAAATGTTTTCTGAAGATGTTAGATAAATGTTTAAGCCTAATTTAATTTTTCATCCCTGTTTGAACCAGAAAGCATCTTAGAAAACCTAATTTAAATTTATTTATTTATTTATTTGTTTGTTTATTTGTTTGTTTGTTTATTTATTTTTGAGAGCATCCTATTTGTTGTTGTTGTTGTTGTTCCTACAGATCCATCCCATGCTGGTGATGCCTTGCAGGATTCAACCCTATGTTCTGTGTGTCTCCTTATCTCTTCCTCCCCCCACCTTTAATGTGAAGGGATTCATAACATGTATGATGATGTCATTGTGTTAGGAGTTTCTCCCATTTCACTTGATTGGCTGCTACTTAATTCGATGACATCAGATCATGTTTTGTGTCATTGAATGTTACTGAGAGAGGAAGAGAGAGAGTTTTCATGCTCTTATTCTCATCTAAAACAATTTAGGATACACTTATATACTTGCAAGAGCACAGTTAACAGATTGTGGGCTTTTCAGAAGTAGCAGTGCATTATGTAATCTGCCATTTAATCTTTACAAAACACGCTTGTATGTATGTATTCACAGTTTTACCCATCATTCAACACGGACAGCAGATATTCAGCACAATAGAAGATATACCTGTGACTCTGCCCTGCAGAGCTAGTGGAGTTCCAAAACCAGCTATAGTTTGGTCAAAGGTAACTATGACATTTTAAGTTATTTATACTAAAAGATCAGCTGGGCATGTTGTTCAGCAAAAGCCAAAAACCAAGTAATCAATTACAACAAATGGGTTTATTACCAAGACTTCATTATGACCACTCTTTGTTGAAGAAAAGAGCTTTAATATTTTGTTTTAATTCTGTAGTGCAGTGGCATGAACGAAACACAATAAACATTACAAAATGAGCAACTTGGCCCTGAACTTTCAGCCTCACTGATTCAAATAGGAATATGTTCCCCACAAAATTAATGTATCAACAAGTATGGTTGATCATGCTCTCTTCTGGGTACTCCATGAGGCATTTGGCTCAGTTATTTATTTAAGGAATTTGTATGCCATTTCTCTAGAGATTTGCTTACTGCCCATGGGATGACAGAATGTGAGGTACATAGACTCTAGTCTGGCAGTTCTAAGGTGGTTATTTCATCTGAGCAAGTTCATCATGTTAGTATTTTCATGTTCTTCACAGAAAGGAGAGCTGATTCCTCCCAGCAATCCTAAATTTTCTGCTGGTTCTGATGGGAGTCTGTATGTAGTTTCTCCTGGAGGAGAAGAGTCAGGCGAATATATCTGTACTGCAACCAATGCAGCTGGCTATGCAACGCGGAAAGTCCAGTTGACCGTCTATGGTAAGGAAAAATGAGAGCCCAATGTACCTCAATCTCTAGGGCATTTCCATACAAGGCTGCCAGCAAAAATCATAGCATGGAAACCTAGCATGATATAGAAGTACTTCATGACAGAGATAATTCTTGTGATGGTTTGAGATGCCATTGTTGTTTTGAAATGGCAGCAATTTTGCAGTCTCCCATGAATTACTCATCTTTGTTTTTTAGCAGCTTGTACTTGAATAACTCTCTTTAAGATCTGAAAAGTGGGTGACCAATCAATGGCCTAATTCTGAGAGCTAATTATTCACATAGGCTAATTACTCACATAGGCTGAGAGCTAATTACTCACATTACTCACAGGAGGTGCCACTTTATACCTTTAAATGTTAAATAGGATGCTGCAGAAGATTTGAATATGAGACAATTTAATGCCTCAATTTAAATGCACTGGGGTATTTGTTAAATGTCATCTAAGTATTCTCCCCTGAGATTCTTGGAATGAGAGCCAAAGTGATCTCGTGGATAACTGACTAATGAGCTTGGACCTCAGCGGTCAGAGTTCAAATTCATCCATAAGAATTGGACTGATTGGGGTGGGCTTGAGAAAAAGTTAGCTATTGGCCACAGTTTCAGCATCTGGCTTTACAAATATTTCTGGCAAAGATTTAAGAATGTTGAATTAAAGAGAGTTTGAATGCATTCTTCATTAATCTGAGAGAAAGCATCATTGTACATACTAGGGGCCAAGCCCATTGCATTCAGGAATACAACGGGCGCTAGATTAGGGGGTGGAGTGGAAGAACTCTGTGGATGGCCTCTCCCTCCAGGACCTGGAACAGCTGCAGGCAGCTGTTAGGGAACTTACTGGCAGGGGCAGCTCTCACGCAGCAAGGATCTGCAGACTCTGAGCCTTGGAGGGAAGTGAAGGAGGGTGGGATGGTTAGGGGTGGGGGACGGAAGGTGATTGGCTGGCCGCTGGACAGACAGTTCAGCCGGCAGAAGGTGATTGGCTGGCCGCTGGACAGACAAGCCAGCCGCTTGGAGGAGGAAGCATTCAGGGGCAGGACACCCACCCTGAGTGGGTGTTAAGCGCTGAGTGGCACTTAAGCCATGAGACATGCTCCTCCTCTAAGCCCTTACCAGAAATACATTATGTGGAACAGACTAGTACATATTGATGTGCTGATTATGCATATATAAAGCATCACACCCACACTTTCTGATACTATGTGTTTCATCCTAGTGAAACCCAGGGTGTCCAGGCCTGGAGATCAGCAAGGAGGTTCACTGGGCAACCCACTTGAGCTTTCAGTGACAGCAGGAGAAGATGTTACACTTCCATGCGAAGTGAAGAGTCTGCCACCCCCCATAGTAACCTGGGCTAAGGAAACACAGCTTATTTCTCCTTTTTCTCCAAGGTAACGGCCATTCCATTTAAAATATTTTTTTTGCCTTGTTTATGTGAATTGAGGCTGCAGGCTACTCTTCTTTCTATAACATACCAATGCCTTGTCAGCGAATTCTTTTCCACAGATGTAACAACTTCTTTCTACTCAAGGCTATTTGTGACAGAAATTCTTCTTGATGGGTTTTAAACTAACACCACAGTCACTTTGATGGTAATATTCATGTGGATTGGCTATTATGAGGAATAATGAATGTAAACGTGACTGAGGTGCAAGAGGCAGGATAACAAATGAACAAACGGATTTATTTACTTAATTAGCCTTGTTTAGCGCTTATGTTTAACAGAATTGGCTGTTTGGATGTTATAGCAATTAAGTAGCCTCACAGATTTCTGCTGAGGGAAACTTGTTTTTCAGAGAATTACTGATCCATGGGGGCTTGCAAACAAATGAAGCCAACTCTTCTCAGAACTTTAATGTACTGCTTCCCTTACTGCTCCCTTCAATGTTCTGGGAACCCCAAGAATTGGGGAAAAAATAGTCCCGTGAACCTTAAAACGGCAATATCCTAGAATGCCAGATACCCTTAAGGATGACCAGATTATACATGAACTAGAGAGAGAGGGAGAAGGAGAGAGATGGACTCAGCATATATGGGTGCCCAGCTCTAGAATGGGTTTCTTTTGTTTTTTGTTTGTGATGATGAGCTGTATTTAATGACAAACTTTTCATTTTCAAACCATACCCAAAGGGAGAATAGGAAAGAGAGAAAGTGAGCAAATTCGTAATTCTTCAAAGTTATTCATATAACCCAGCTTTATTGCTGTGTTTGAACCATGCCCGATCCCAACAGATTTCGGATACTAAGCGCAGGCAGCCCTGGCTAGCGCTTGGAAGGACAATCTCCAAGGAATACCAGGGCTGTGACCTGGGGTCAGGCAATGGCAGACTCTGAATGTCTCTTGGCTGGTAGCCAGACAGTCTTAGGATCTCCTGGCTATGTTACACACATGTCATAAATAAATAAATACGATGCCCATCAGATCTTGAAAGCCAAGCAGGTCTGGCCCTGGCTAGCACTTGGAAGGGCAAACTCCATGGAATACCGGGGTTATGAGGTTAGGGCAGGCAATGGCATATCACCTCAGAATGTCCGCTGCTTGGCAGTCAGATAATCTTAGGATCTCTTGGCTATATAACACACACATGCCATATGATAGACTTACCCCAGTTCTTTGATCCAGTTCAGTTTCTTGAGCTGGTCTGCTGAAATCCTTGAAGTGAAGTAAATTAATCCCGATACTCAGATTAAGATCTTCCAAATCCTGCTATGTTTTCTGGGCATTGCTGAACAGTAAGGTACAATGAAACAATGTGTGTAGTTCTGCACGATCCACTCTGTACAAACTAGAACATTTAATAGAATTTAATATGCCATTTTTCCTTCAAAAAAGATGTGTAATGCTGATGTACTAGTAATGCTATGTACGCTATTTCAGCATGTGGTTACAAGGGGAAAAAGAAGTTCCAAACTTCCTTACAGAGCTTCGTTCCTCAGAACCAGCTAGCTTTACAGGACATTTAACATGGCAACAAACAATCCCAAAGTCATTTTGAGTTCCAGTGGTTCAGAATTTCTTTTGTACTGAATCATTTCCCCATGAATAAGCACTGGAAGATACATTATAAGAACTCAACTGAGATGCAGTTTCTCTTACATCTGTGCAAAATTGCCAGAACTATTCACCTGCCCCATGCTGCTGTGTTTTATATTGCACTGTATTATGGAAAGAAGGGATGTACTCTTGAGATTCCCTATAACCAAACATTTTAACAGACCCCCTTTTGGCCTTGTTCTGTCCTAACACGGATGCAGATGACAGAATTGTCATTTGGTGTAACTGTACTGTTGGAGGAAGGTTGGGTCCAAATTCAGTTGGCAGGATCATCCAATTTGGTGCCTTTCCACCCCCTTCCAAAAAAAAACAAACAACAAAACAAAACACTCAGACAAGAAGCCTGGAAAAATATGTTTCTATATCACCAAGGTCATTGGTGATTTGGGGAGTGATGCTCTGGTCTTTGGACAAAACTTTATTGTAAGGAACTAATTCTACCATAAAGTTTTGCCCCAAACCCTATGCATCACCCCTGACATCACCAACGTGTCCACATCACATCTGAATGATGTAGAAACATCATGCTTTTTTTCAGGTTTCTTCCCTTCCTGCTCCCAGTAAGTTCTCCCCATCACCCACCTGGTGGCCCAATGGACTTGGCAACCCTAGAAGAAGAAGAAGAAGAAGAAGAAGAAGAAGAAAAAGAAGAAAAAGAAGAAAAAGAAGAAAAAGAAAAAGAAGAAGAAGAAGAAGAAGAAGAAGAAGAAGAAGAAGAAGAAGAAGAAGAGAGTTGGTTCTTATATGCCGCTTTTCCCTACCCAAAGGAGGCTCAAAGTGGCTTACAGTCGCCTTCCCATTCCTCTCCCCACAACAGACACCCTGTGGGGTGGGTGATGCTGAGAGAGCCCTGATATCACTGCTCGGTCAGAGCAGTTTTATCAGTGCTGTGGCGAGCCCAAGGTCACCCAGCTGGTTGCATGTGGGGGAGCGCAGAATCGAACCCGGCATGCCAGATTAGAAGTCCGCACTCCTAACCACTACACCAAGACTGAGTTTCACAAGTAACTAACTAAGAGTCTAACTGATGTCTGCAGTCATTCTTCTGTTTCACAACTGTTCTGGTGGCAAACAGGGAGGAAGCGTGCCCCCAAAGCAGGAAGTCTCCTGTTGAACCAATTAGAATACTAGAGGAGATAATCTGAAAAACATCAGAAAGTTCCTATCCTATCTATGCTAAATATACATCTCCTCCAATGCCCCCTGCAGGACACCCTTTATGTTCTGTTTAATCATGCACACTGCAGATATTGCATGTTTCAACAATATCAGAGGCACCCTGTCAAAAAGACAGGCATGGGAAGATACAACTCTTTTCGTAATGAGATTTGTTGGATGACATGTTTCAGGGAACTCTTGGGTCATTCCGAATCTCTCACTTTATTAGTGGCTGTAGAAAATTAAAGATCAACATTAAATAAAAACATGACACAACCCAATCTGAATAAAAATAATCCTGAACAGATGCTGCCTAGCATGTGGTATTCATTACTAATGTCTGTGTAATGCTCATTCTCATGGTAAATGTTTACATAGGCCTATCTGTTTCCTATTGTTTTCAGACACACCTTCCTCCCCTCAGGATCAATGAAGATCATCAAAACTCGAGTTACAGACAGAGGCATGTATACTTGCGTAGCCACAAACATTGCTGGGAATGCGACTCAGTCTGTGAAACTAAATGTACATGGTAGGTAAGCTGTTTTATGCTGCCGTAAGAGTCATTTCTGAATTGTCTACAAACAGAGGGGTGCAATTCAGGTTGGGAATATCAGTCTCTTTATTTATTTACCTGGATGCCCCACCAACATTTTGTTTGGAAAAAACCACCAGTTTTGCAAGTGAGTAGGGCTGATCCATAACCTGTTAAAAATACCTATTGCTATCCAACCTCAAAGGGTCATTTTACATCTTCCTTGCCAAATCAGCCTTGCTTTTTGAATAGCAGGTTGGGACAGTGGCCAAGAGTGCCTTTTATCAGCTGCATCTCCTTTGACAACTCTCCTTTCATAGACTCAGCCCATCTGGCTGTGCTGGTCCATGCTTCTGTAACTCCACGTTTGGATTATTGTCATTAATTCTATGTTGGGCTGCCTTTGAAGATAACCCAGAATCTGAACCTGGTCCAGAATGTGGCTGCCTAATTACTGTCAGGGGTTAGCTGATGGGAACATACATTGCCTATTTTGCAATGGCTGTGTTGTTTCCAGTCTGTTTCTGACTTCAGTTCGAAATCCTGGTCAGTTTATTTTTATTCCCTTTATTTATACCCTGCCTTTCTTGTCAGTGGCTTACATCATTCTCCCTGTCCCTGTTTTATCCTCACAACAACCCTGTGGGGTAAGTTAGGCTGATAGTGTGTAACTATATAAAAGACTATAAAAGGTTTCCAGTTAACAACCAATTCATTTGTCTTTTCTCTAATTAAAGAGAGAAGTTTGACATTTGGTTGAAGCACTGGAATAACTTAACAATTTGTTCACCATTATGGAGCTTTTTAACTGAGAAACCTACTGGGAACCCTGGACAAGCCTTCAAGGATCTCTAACTTTGCCTGAAACGTGGTTTGAAATCCACAGATTCAGACGTTTTTGTAGCAGTGATAGCATTGCTTATCATTGCGAGCTTTTCCTCTCTGGGACCAGCAATATCTGTTCCAGCCCTATATTATCTTCCTGGCTGAATGCATGTTGGCAGCGGGACACTTCAGAGGTGGGAGGCTAAGGCGGTCAGAGGATATGTAACAAACTTCCATCACAAAAGCCTCAGATTGCTTCTTCCTGCCGAGAGAAAATAACCAGAATATGCTTGAGAGAATGAGAATGGAAAATAAAACACAAGCATTTCCAGTCTAGACTTGCAGTAATCAGTGAAGGCACTCTGAAAGTTTTCACAAGCATTCAATTCCAGTGTATTAGTCTGTCTTAGGGAAATTAAATGGCACTGTGCTGTATTAATTTTGTATTAATTTAAATGTTGTAATCCAGATTTTATTTGTAGTACTGGATTTTTAAATATGGTGGCTGTTTTGATCTGCAGCACCTGGTGTTCCCAGGCAGTCTCCCATCCAGGTACTAACCAGGCCCAACCCTGCTTAGCTTCTAAGCTCAGACAAGATCAGGTGTGTTCAGGGTGGCATGGCCTACGGAAGCTAAGCAGGGTCGGGCCTGGTCGTACTTAGATGGGGGACCGCCTGGGAATCCCAGGTGCTGTAGGCTGTTTTGATCTGGTCAATGACGGTAATAAACTGATTGATTGACATTGGTAACCCAGTCTGTGTGAGCAGCTCAGCCTGGATACTTTAAAAAATGGCTAACTTCTGTTCACATATCCATAGTCAGGCAGTTATTTCAGTTATGGAAGATGCCAAAAAGGTCAATGCTATGGCCTTGGTGTATACTCATAAGTAGTAGACTGATAAGTAGTAGATTGTTTTAAGAGCATTTCTATGGTTTTTTTCTATAGCTAATGATAATTAACATCTACAAAGAATGCTTCCCTTTTCAAAAAGCAAAATGCTTCATAAATCCTGCACTGGGGGTGGATTCTGTGGAGGATTTCTGCTGATGAAGGGTGTGATTTTCACCAGTTCCCCCCACACACATTGCAGACCACCAGGTTCCCCCTCATGTTGTTCCTGGGAGTCCCCTGCCACAAGGAACAACATTTCCAGGGGCATTTTGCCCTGCAGCAGAAGTACGCATGTGTGTGGGGGGAGGAAATCACATGGACATTTTTGGTAGGTTCCAATCTAAGAGGAACTTGTTAGGATTAACCAGTGTTTTCTCAAGTGGTCAGAAAAGGGGTAGGTGGATGACACCCCATAATCAAAATATTAAATTAAGACACAGTTATTTGACTTTTATTGAAGTAATTTCAATTCACCAAAGGGCAACATGAGGGAGAGGGTTTCATATTGATTTAACAATGTTCAGGCCAAGAATGTGGTGGTTCCTCAGCAAAAAAAGGAAGGGAAGGGAAGGGAAGGGAAGGGAAGGGAAGGGAAGGGAAGGGAAGGGAAGGGAAGGGAAGGGAAGGGAAGGGAAGGGAAGGGAAGGGAAGGGAAGGGAAGGGAAGGGAAGGGAAAAACATATTTGGAGTAATGATTTATTGTATGTCTTATCCCTTGATGTACATATGGTATTGCTCAGAAGGTAGTCTAAACTGAGGCTTAGTGTGGTACAAGAGTTGAAGTGTTGGATTGGTATCTGGAGACCTGAGATCAATTCCTCACTTTCTCATAAAGCTGATTAGGTGAATTTGAGCCAATGACTGTTTTTGAGCCTCCTGCACTTCCCAAGACTATTGTGAAGCTAAAATGAGGACATGCACACCTTTCTATAAGCTTCTTGGAGGGAAGGAGGGATTTTTAGAGATCACATTGGGAATATTACAGTCTTTATGATAAGCAAGGTCAAATACATTATGTTGATTACATCTTCTGAAAGCATCCTAGTTTAAACCTAATTAATTTGCTTTGCCTAGTTCCTCCGAAGATACAACGCGGGCCACAAGTGATGAAAGCAAAAGTGGGTTTCAGAATTGATATACCATGCAGTGCTGAAGGGGTCCCACCTCCAGTTATCACTTGGCTTAAAGATCGTAATCCCCTTTTGGTGGACAACGGGAGGTACATTGTATCCATGGATGGGATGCTGAGCATCAGCAGTGTCCTCCTTTCAGACTCTGGAACCTACAAATGCATGGCAAATAACATTGCTGGTCAGGATGAAGTTGAGATCATTGTCCATGTTCAAGGTAACTGTAACATTGCTAGTGGAAGTAGTCGGACTGCTTCCACCATAATTGTACCTGCTAGGGCCCTGCAAATCCTTAACCTGTCTCTAGTGCTATGGGTCTCACAAATCCTTAAACCACTCCTGCTCCAAATGCATATGGGAAGAAACACGCCAGAGAGCTACGATTGACCTAGATGAATATGAAAAATGCCCCTGCTCAGAAAATACAGGCTTTCCTTTGACATGGAATTCTGGCATACTTTAGCTACCCTGCAAAGCATTTAAGCAGCAGAGAGGTTGCGCTAGCCCAGAGTATACAAACTCATTCTCAGATTTATTTAAAATTAATTGCAGACTATTGCCTTGTGGTCAATTAAACAATTCTGAATGTTGAATAGAATGCTTGGAAATGTGTGGAATTCTTTTTCTGTTCTTCATGGTTTTTGCTTCAGAACCTCCAACAGTCAGTGACCTTGATCCACCATACAACACTCCACTTCAAGAACGAGTAGCAAATCAACGTATTGCCCTTCCATGTCCAGCCAAAGGTAAGGGATGGTGTATTCTTTAAAGTTATTCATTTTGCCCTTTTTGATGGAATCACATTGGGGCCATTTTCATCATGATTGGAAGCATACTGGATGAAGAAACATCTGACAAAAAAATTAATGTAGAAAATTTAATGTAGAAGCACAGAGTGCAAAACTATGCAGAACTAAGCTGGGCCAAGCCCAAAATGATTCCACTGTTAGGTTTGGGTCTTGTAAAATTTACCCCAGGTGGCAAGATTCCATACCTTGGAGTACAATTTTCTCACACAAACCTTTCCCACTACAGCACAAAATGCCACCTTTGGGGACAAGCAGCTCCCAAGAACAAAGGGACCAAGGAGTTAGAGGCCTGCTAAGCAAGCAGGGAATCAGCATGGTGTTGAGAACCACCTTGGTGTAGTGGTTAAGAGTGGTGGCCCCTAATCTGGAGAACCGAGTTTGATTCCCCACTCCTCCACAGGTGACCTTGGACCAGTCACTGTTCTCAGGGCCTTTCCGCAAGCCATAAATATATCCTGCTTTTCACTATCTGAAATAGTAAAGCAATAGTAAAGTAATAGCAAAGTTATAGCAAAACAATAGTAAAATATTAGTGAAGTAGTTTTAAAGTAATAGTGAAGCAGTAGTAAAGCAATAGTAGAGAAAGAAGAAGAAGAGTTGGTTCTTATATGCCACTTTTCCCTACCCAAAGGAGGCTCAAAGCGGCTTACAGTCGCCTTCCCATTCCTCTCCCCACAACAGACACCCTGTGGGGTGGGTGAGGCTGAGAGAGCACTGATATCACTGCTTGGTCAGAACAGTTTTATCAGTGCCGTGGCGAGCCCAAGGTCACCCAGCTGGCTGCATGTGGGGGAGCGCAGAATCGAACCCGGCATGCCAGATTAGAAGTCCGCACTCCTAACCACTACACCAAACTGGCTCTCATAGAAATAGTAGGGTATTGGTAAAGTAATAGTAAAGTGCTAGTGAAATAATATCGATGTAGTAGTAAAGTAGTAGTAAAGTGAAATGAAGCTGTGTGGCTTCAACAGGAAAGTAGCATCTGCCCACTTCTTTCAATTTTGCACTAATGGAGTAAGCTGTATGAAAGATGTTTTCTCTGTATTCCAAAACCCCTTGTTAGAAGTAGTCTTTTAAATATATCCTGCTTTTCACATCTGAAGTAGTAAAAAGTAAAGTGATAGTAAAGTATTAGTAAAGTGATAATAAAGCGTTGGTAAAGTATTAGTAGAGTGTTAGAAAAGCAATAGTAAAGTATTAGTAAAGTTAGTAAAGCGTTAGTAAAGTATTAGAAAAGCAATAGTAAAGTATTCGTAAAGTGAAGTAGAGTATTAGTAAAGCGATAGTGAAGTGCTAGCAAAGAAATAGTAAAATGTTAGTATAGCATTAGTAAAATGTTAGTGAGGTATTAGTAAAGTGGTAGTAAAGTGGTAGAAGAGCGATAGTGAGGTGTTAGTAAAGAAATAGTAAAACTTTAGAGAATCAGTAAAGTGTTAGTAAGGCATTAATAAAGTGATAGTAAAGCTTTAGTAAAGTGCCAGTAAAGTATTAGTGAAGCGATAGTAAAGTGTTAGTAAAGAAATAGTAAAACATTAGTAGAGTATTAGTGAAGTGTTAGTAAGGCATCAGTGAAGTGATAGTAAAGCAATAGTAAAGTGTTAGTAAACATTAGTAAAGTGACAGTAAATCATTAGTAGAGTAAAACAATAGTGAAGTGATAGTAAAGTGGTGGTAAAGTAGTGCTAAGTAGTAGTACAGTAGTAGTGGTAGTGGTAGCATTAGTGAGGCAATAGTAAAGCAATAGTCAAGTTAAGTGGTAGTAAAGTAGTAGTGGTAAAGTAGTAGTGGTAGTAGTAGTTGTCGTAAAATGAAGCTGTATGGCTTTAACAGGAAAGTGGCATCTGCCCACTTTCAATTTTGCACTAATGGAGCAAGCTGTATGAAACATGTTTTCTTTGTATTCCAAAACCCCTTGTTAGAAGAAGTAGTCTTTTAAATATATCCTGCTTTTCACTATCTGAAGTAGTAAAAAGTAAAGCAATAGTAAAGTATTAGTTGAGTGATAGTAAAGCGATAGTGAAGTATTAGTAAAGTAATTAGTAAAGTGAAGCAGTAGTAAAGTGGTGAAAGTTGAGTAAAATAATAGTGAAGTGATAGTAAAGTAGTGGTAAGTAGTAGTGAAGTAGTAGTTGTAGTAGTAGTATTAGTAAGGCAATAGTAAAGCAATAGTCAAGTTAAGTGGTAGTAAAGTAGTAGTGGTAAAGTAGTAGTGAAGTAGTAGTGGTAGTAGTAGTTGTTGTAAAATGAAGCTGTGTGGCTTTAACAGGAAAGTGGCATCTGCCCACCTCTTTCAATTTTACACTAATGGAGCAAGCTGTATGAATGAAGCTAAAGCTTGCATAGGGCAGGCAGTAGGGGATAGATTTGGAACAATATCAGCTTTTTTGTAGCAGCCCACTTGTACTACATGTTGGGAGGTGCCCCTAATCTTAAACAGTAACTTTTCCATTGGGTGCATGATTTGCTGTTGAAACTGGTTACCACAATCTTGTTCCATTCACAACCCACTGAAAATAAATTTCAAAACTAATTATTGTAGGTCACTTAAAAGTTACTATTAATACCTTTTCTGTTCAGACAATTCAGAATCTACAAGTTATTTGTATTCATTACTGGCATACATTTATGTCTAATTATAATGCTTATCTTTGATTTAGTGCTAGACTTTTAGCATTTGGTTTCAAAAGGCAAAGATGTCTTGCCAAGTCTATTGCCTTAGTAACCAATATCATACAATGGGTGTGCTTACTATAGTAGCTATTTATTTGTATATCTAAAAATGCAGAGCTGCCTTTCCTAATTGCCTTGTTCTCCTTCCTGAGCTGCCTGTAGCTTTTAGACTTCTTATAGCAAGCTGTCTAGAAATGTGCTTTCCATTGCTGGCTCTGAAGATTCAGGTCATTGCGATGCTGGGAATATTTATCTATTAATGCTGTGTAATTTCCATGGTGATAGTTTACTTCTTGACAGGTATTATATGCAGGACTGGAATTTTGCAGTTGGCTAATCATGTGTGCTGAATTCAGTTTGCTGAGTACAGCTTTCCCCCCAAAGTTCTTTCCACCTTGAAAGGACAATATTGTTTCAGAAAATAACACTGAATCATAGCAGAGTATGAAATAATTATCACCCTCTATAGTGTTGGTCCTTTTCTATAGGTACCCCCAAACCTGTTATAAAATGGCTTCATAACAACAGGGAGCTGACAGGCAATGAACCTGGCATTTCAATCCTGGAAGATGGAAGGCTACTAGTCATTGCTTCAGTCACACCTCATGACAATGGGGAGTATGTCTGCGTTGCAGTCAATGAAGCTGGAACCACAGAAAGGAACTATAATTTGAAAATTCATGGTAAATAAACATCTGGCATTCTTGAATGCATGCAAAAGGGCATTGTGTACAGTATAGATACCTTTAGATTAGCGATCCCCAACCTGGTGGGCCGCAGACCACATGTGGTCCTTAGACTAATTGGAGGTGGGCCCCGAAGGACGCCTTCTTCCCCCCCCTCGGCCCTTTACTTCATCCCCCCCCCCAGCCCTTTACAACACACTTCGGGTGTCATTGTCTCCCATCACTCCCAGATGGGACTATCTCGTTGCAGAGAAACAAGCTCAGGGTTCCCATTGATTTGTCATTGTCATGAGTTAAAATTTCCATGAAAATAAAATGTTCCTTATGTTCATTGTTGTGGCGTGTCTGTATCTTATTTTGAAGGGATGTTTAAACATTACCATAGCGATCAGAGAGCGTTAGGGCAGTGGTTGAGAGTAGAGGAGTAAACTATCCCCCCCACCGGGCCTCAGTAAAAGGCGTTGAGTGGTCCCCGGTGATAAAAAGGTTGGGGACCACTGCTTTAGATGATGTTCTGCGACTCTTTTTTTAAAGTATTAATGCTTGGGAGTTGGAGCTTGGAAGTTGGCAGAATAAATGTTAAAATCTGAAAAGCTACTCGATGCAGTGGCAGGGGAGTGGGGTCTTGAAGGATTGAGGATATCTTTAAAAGCCAAAATGAGCTCTTGTATTTAAGTGCCAAATGTGTGTATTTGCATAAATATTTGCTGTATTTTCCTTGCAGTGCCCCCTGAAATCAGGGATCAGGACCAGGTGACAAATGCTTCTGTGACAATTAGCCAGCCACTCAGTCTTTTCTGTGAGGTGTCTGGCACGCCTTTTCCCACCATCACTTGGTACAAAGACGATGTCCAGGTATGTATGCAAGTGGTCAGTGACTTAGTTGAATTCAGGCAGTTCTGTTTGAGGAATTTGGATCTGTTTTGCCAGCTTCTCTTTCTTGAGTGTCTGATGATAGTGTCCTGTTCAGATATTCTGGTGCTGAAAAGTGCCATCATATTTGAGCCAATTTATGACAAACCCATAAGGCTTTCAAGGCAAGATGTCCAGGAGTGGTTTGCCATTGCCAGCAACCCAGGACATCCTTGGTGGTCTTCCAACCAAATACTAACCAGAACCAACCCTGCTTATCTTTTGAGTTCTGATGCTGATTTTTATTTTTCATTTTTTGGCATCTCCTAAACCAAATTGCAATTTCTCTCATTTGATTCAGGAGCCAAATTGCTAAACCCCAAATCAGTTTATCTTTCAATTCACATAATTCAGGATCCCCGAATCCTTTTTACTTCTCTCCTTTTGGACGGTGGATAAGCAAAAGGGAGAATGTGCAGAGAGGGTCACTTCAAACCAGCACTCTCCGCCCAACCAAGCCAATCCTGTGGAGAGACTTCTCTCTGCAGAACACCTGTTTGTTTTGGCTGTGTGGGGCAAGTCTAAACTCGTCCTCCCCACAAAGCTGAAGCCAATCCCAGGGAGAGAAGCCTTTCTGCAGGATCAGCTATTTTGTCAGGCTGTATGGGGAGTGCAGGTTCCAACTACCCCCTGCACAGCCTGACAGCTGATTCACAGCCTGACAGCTGCACAGCCTGACCCCCTGAACAGCTGATTCATGGAGAGAAGTTTATTCACAAATTAGGTGTTTGGAGGGCTCAGTGGGATCAGCTGTTTGGTGGGCTCTGGAGGCATTTAAATGACTTTCCTGAATCTTGCTAAACCCCAATCCCTATACTGATACCGGGATTTCAATAAATCGGGATACCAAATCCATTCAGGTCGATTTGTCCCAAATCCAAAATAAGCTGATTTTTTTGGTGTGTGTACATCCTTAGACAGGACTACATTTTGGTATAGGTACTGCAAAAGACCCTGTGTTTTATTAATTGCAGTTGTATACATGCCATGCAAGCCCTAAACATTTTTGTTGATTTTAATAATGTGATTCTGTTGTGTTTTTGATGCATCAGTGTAAGCTACATAGAGCCCATTTGGGAAAGATGGGGCATAAAAATTTCACTAAAGAACTGCTGTTGCTAATTATAATCCTTGTACCCTGCCTGGTGAAAACAAACCAGGGTCAAAACAAGAGTGGTGCATGCTGTTTCTCCCCAAAGCTTTGGCAATAATATTCTTCTGTGGCATTCCTAATTTTTTTAAACAGTAACAATACTGTGCTGTAATTTTACTTTTCTATCCTGTACGTTTTTTAAACTTATGGCTGCTAAGAACAATTTGTATTTTTATACGAGATAGTGAGAGTGATAGCTTGTATCTTGGTAATAGCTTTAAAAAAATGGCTGTTGATGTTTTTACACTCTGGATGAATTTGTGCAACATGCTGCCAGCACTGCTGAGTATCTTTTAGTCCAAACACATTTGATTTTAGCAAGTTTTTTTTTTGTTTCAACTTTTATGCTGAATAAATGTTTGGTTTGGAAAGGCTGATGTTGATTATGGTGAGATTGTGATCTGTACATTGTGCATTATACTGCACATTATACTTCTGTTTTGAGATGAATTACAGTTTGCAATCTGTTGGCTGTTTTCTTGTATTCCGTTGAATGTAAGAATATTTCTGCGTCCCTTATATTCATTCGTCAGCTTCTTTCTTTTGGTTATCTGTGATTCCTCAGGTATTTTTTTTTCTTTTTTGCAATTAATTGTTACCTTGCCTAATTTCTATAACCACCAGAGTGTAAATACACTTGGTTCCAGCTTCCTACCTCACTTTTCTAGAGCAATCAAATTTAGAAGAGTCATTACTCTGGCTAGATTTGCAGTCTTGCCCTCAGCCTTCATGGATGGCAAAATATAAAAGGCTTCCACTCTCTGAGAGAATTTGCCCAGGTCCGCTTGGAGAAATCGAGACCAGGGAGCATGTTTCTTCCCACTGTCCTCTCCACAATGAGCCGGGGTACAGGACTATTTTGCCACAGTTCAACAAACTTTCAGGACTTTCTGATAGAATATGTCCTGAAGAACTTTTGGCAGATGAAAACTCTTCACTTTTGAGATGTGCTGTGAAGTTTTGTGCCTCAGTATATACAACTCACAAAGGTCCAGATATCAATTTATAAGGATCGGTGACCTTCTAAATTAAATTACTTATTTCAGTTCTATTCCTATATATCATACATTTTATTTTGATTCTGATGATATTTCACTAATAAGTATTGTTATCCCTTTGTAAGTTGAGCTTGTTGTTAAAATATTTTATTTTTGGTCTATGACCGCAAATAAATTTGGGTTGACTGGATTCCTTGCCTATTCAACTATAGACATAACTTAGATGGCTCAGGCTACCCTGATCTCATCAGATCTCAGGTGCTACAAAGGTTGGTCTTGGTTATTACTTGGATGGAAGGCCACCAAGCAAGTCCAGAGTTATGACTCAGAGGTAGACAATAGATATTTGGAAACTGTTTATAGAAACGTATATATATATAGATCTGCTACCACTGTTACATTTTGTCATTGCTGTATACGTGTAATAAAGTTATTTAACCCCTGCTGGTGCTCCTAATTGCAGTCTGTGCTTTATAACTTGCGGGAATCCATTGAAACGATGAAGAGCTTAATTAGACACAGGAAATGGAGTGGGTTGAATGAGTTATAGAATTCAGATGCTGTGTTTGGCAGACGTTGACAGTTATTTTTGGATCTGCTTCAGGTTGTGGAGAGCAGCACTCTGCAGATTTTGAACAATGGGAAGCTGCTAAAACTTCTTAAAGCTGCTAGTGATGATGCCGGCCAGTATTCATGCAAGGCCACTAATGTAGCTGGGAGCACGGAGAAATTCTTCTCGGTTGATGTGCGAGGTTGGTACTTTGGTTTTTATAGAAGATACTCTGAACACATGAACACTCACAAAGTTGCCTTTTTCTGAGTCAGATAATTGGTCTATCAAAGTTGGTATTGTCTATTACGACTGGCAGCAGCTTTCCAGGGGACCCAGAAGAGGTCTCCCTCCTCATCTACAACCTAATCCTTTTAAGTGGAGATAGAACCTTCTGCATACAAAGCAGATGCTCTACTATTGAGCCAAAGGCAGTGTTTGCTGTTGTACATAGGGATGGGCACAAACTAGGAAAATGCGACTTGGTTCATGGTGTGTGCTGCTTTGAGACTCCTTTGAGTAGAGAAAAGCAGCATATAAGAACCAACTCCTCCTCCTCCTCCTCCTCCTCCTCCTCCTTTTTTTTCTTCTTCTCCTCCTCCTCAAACCATGGACCATTATAATGTTTTTTGAGCTAAATGAACCGGTTTGGTTTGTGAAATCTGTGATAGAACACCCCTCATGTGCTAGAGAAACAAAACACATTGGATTATGTGGGTGCCAGTCCTCTACTTGCCTCCAAGTTTGGTGAGTATTGAATTTACAGGGTTTGAGTTACTCCTCCCCTCAGAGAAGGTGCCCCATCCTCCATTATTTCCAATGGACTAAGATCAATCAAGAGAACCTATTAATTGATGGCCGGGGGCATTTTTGGAAGCCCAGCAGAACCAATGCAATGTGTAAGGAGAACCAGTGCCACTATGAAAGTGCAAATCCAACAGGACTTAGGTCAAGCCAGGAACGTACTTCTAGGGAAAATGTCAGGCATAGATTCAAAAATATATAAAATGGACCTCCTTCAAGCTACACATACCAAACATGTAGAGAACTTTATCCCATCCCCTGCTTCTATACAGTCTTTCCAAGTTGGGGGCAGTTTACATTTCTGGGGTCCCAGTTACAACCTCCCCCCCACAAAAAAAAGTCTCCACAATGCTCTCTGTGGAAAAGACACCTGCAGTTACAGGAGTGTATGGAACCTAGTAGCAAAGCCCCTTTGCTCATAATGAACAGAGAGACACCAAGACCCCAGCAGGAAAGTGTTGCCTGTGGCCTGCCTGTTCCCCCCCCCCTCACCCAAAGAAGGCCCGTCGATGGCCACGAAGGCAGTGGCAGGGTGGAAGTGGGAGTTGGCG
The DNA here is from genome assembly GCF_049243985.1 of Paroedura picta. NCBI lineage: Eukaryota > Metazoa > Chordata > Lepidosauria > Squamata > Gekkonidae > Paroedura > Paroedura picta. The sequence goes on from NC_135372.1 coordinate 42,718,162, forward strand.
GTGGGCTGTGCCTTGTTGCGCCCTCCCCTTGCCAGAAGGGCTGACGATGGCCACATAGCCCAAGGTGGGGCTTGTGGGGGTGGGGCAGGAGTCTCCAGTGGGCTCCGCATTTTCCCCCTCCCCCACGCAACCGGAAATGTCACCAGGCACTGCGCAGGCCACAGTGGGGCTTTAGGGGGCAGGGATGGGAGTCAGTGGCCCTTCTGCCACAGTGAAGAACCCAGCTGTCTCCCTCAACCCCTGAAGGCAGCAGCCAGCACCCCAGGAACTCCCAGGTTGCAAGGCCTGCACCCTGGCAACTTAGTCACCGGTCACCTGGAAGCAGCAGACCTGCTGTGTGGCCAGGGACCTAGGCAAACTCAGATAAGTTGGAGGCGATGATCAGGGGTGAGACACATAGCCTGATTGCCCAGCCTTTGGGCAGTCAGACTGCGGGAGGACACAGTCAGGAGCGCTCATTGGCCTTTAAATTATGAGGCCCAACTCCTCCTAGGACCTCTTATCGTATTTATTATAGTGGTTGCAGATGGGGAGTTTATTGTTGACAAGTATTGTTACCCACCATGAGCCACTGTGTGGGAGTGTCAGGATATAAATTGAAGTTTAAATAAATAAATAAAATAAAGAATGGGAATTTTGTTATTGGCAACCAGTAGTGCCTATTAAGCTTTGGGGGGCTGGATAATTCCTTCCCCTGATGCATTGGAGTTCTGTAAATAGTTTAATTTAGTAGAGACAGTCTGTCTGGAAAATGTATCAATTCACGAACTGCCACAAGCAACTCCAAAGTTTGTGAAATGTTCATGCTGGGTGCGCTTTCATCAACTTTATGTTGCAGAGCACAAACTGCACAAAATTTGTGATGAACTGTAGTTCATAAACCGGTAGGTGCCCATCATTCATTATACATGCATCTAACCAGGCAAATAATCATGAATGAGAATTGTAGAACATTGGGCCACATTAGGCGATCTCACAGTTTTTTACAATCCTAAATTCCCTTTGATCCTAAGTAATTTTGGTGGGAGTGTTTTAGCCCATTCCCATCTACAGAGGCAAGGTAATTATGAAGTTTATCTTTGATAAGATAATCACTCTAACAGCTTCAGTTTAAGAGGATAGAAAATTACTTTGAACTCTAGAACCATCTGTACTTTCACTCTAGATGTTTATCTGGGGATATGGGAAACTATTCACGGTAATATCCAGCATTTATATAGTGTTTTAGAATATTGCAAGCACTAAATCTTCATTATAATCCATAATCCTTATCACAATCCAATATAAGAGATTGGTGATCTTTCCCCTTATAATGCATATGAAGAGTTAAGATTAAGACAACTACCGAATTCACAGCAGGAGTTAAATTTAACCGGTGACTTTCTGGTTTAGAATTCAATCCTTTTAGCCATTATATTAGTTCTCACTCTAGAAACTATTGCTAGATGCCCAACCCCAAGTCATGTATGAATTGTATAATGAAAAAAAAAACACATCCAGCAGTGTAGTTGGTGGTAAACAAAACAAAATAGGGAATGGATGCCTATTCATATATATAAAATTTCAAGGCTCATCCATCCCTCCTTAATCTTTCTATTGAAAATATTGATTTTCACTACACAGTATGCATTCATTTTAGAGAATGACCTTTGAACTTAATTGCTGATTCGCACTGTTATTGCTTTTCCTCTAGTGCCACCCACTATACGAGATGCTGATACACCCACTGAAATTTCGGTCATCCTCAATCAAGATGCCACTCTTGAATGTAAAGTTAGTGGTTCTCCCTTTCCCATGATCCAGTGGTTCAAAGACAGCAAGTGAGTACCATTGCTTAGAGTTTTTTGAAAGAATACTGTAACATTGAAATGAAGGTGGAAGAAATTGTCATATTCCAGTCTGTCTTGCCAGTGAGAATGCCGTCATAGTTTGGCTGTGCAAGTTGCCCTTAGAATGGATTTAAATAGGATAGGTTTGTGGTGAACCTCTCTCACCCAGCCAAGCCCTTACATTACTTCTGCTAAAGATCACAAGACCCACATCCATTTCTCAGCGGCCATGCTAGCAGTATCTTTTGCATTAGTGTGACATATCATCTCCTAAAGCCAAAGATCCTTATCTTCCCTTTCCCCACCCTGAAATCCTGTCAAACTTGTGTAGTGCTACTTTGCAGCATCGGGCAAAACAAGACTTTGTGTCAACCAAGGCAACATATTATTCCCATGTGCTTGAAGACGGCTATCAATTGCATTTCCATTGTTTTCAAGCATACAGTACAGTCAACTAAAATAGTTGACAGAAAACTACAAAGGTTAAAATGAAATGAATAAAAGTTGCACAACTTGAACAGAATAAATTCTTGGGGGGGGGGGGTGTTAACCTACTGCTCCATTTCTTAGACAGAATGCCTAAGTATGTGGAATGGTTTCTCCAGATGCAAAGAGCTACGATCCAGCACAACATTTTGCAAGACTGATAATTTTTGCCTCTGAATTGCTCATCTTCCAGGAAAGCTCATTAAGGGGATCAACTTTGGCAGTACAAATGTCAGTTGGACAACAACAACAAAATGAGTATATAAATAGCCTTGGACAAATAGCATTAGCATTTAGTAATGCAAACCAGTGACCAGTCAAAGTGGATGCTTCCAGGGTGGTAACTGTAACTTGGAAGTATGTACACAATGAAGATTGTTGGTAGCTAGTGTGTGATGTTTATCAAAGATCTGGGCTCCAGTTGAGGCCAAGTTGCATACAGGCTTGTTTTATGCAGCCTCTTTGTAACTGAATACATGGTGTAAAAATGAGCTAATTATCTACATATGTTTACAGAACAAAAATTGAATCCTATTTTGAAACAGGTTTTTGTGCCTTGATTTGCTCAAAGAACTCAAAGAACTCCAGGGACTATAGTTCTGTAAAGTGCAGCTGTAAAAGCTAAGTCTTCAAGAAACTGCATAACTTAAAAAAGATATTTAAAATGACAAGCATCTTAACAACAAGATGAATTTCAACATACATAAAATATAATAAAGCACGCACAAATAAGTGCATTTAAGTCCTATGCTCATTAAAACAGACAAATAAAAGACAGTATGCTATTACAGGACATATAGGAAACTGTATTTGTATGGGATCTCCCCACTTTTATGTCATATTATTCCCTTCAAATAAGCGGTATCCACTTATCCAAAAATGACATAACTTAGAATCTGAATCTGGAGGATGATTCATTAAAGAGATCCACAATGTTAAAGATGGAGGCTTATCCTTCTTCCAGTTTGTTGCAATATCCAAATGTGCTGTCGCCAATAAAGCTGAAATAAGTTTATGCTTTGATGTATCAATATCCTTATGAGAAGGTAAGTCTAATAATAATGATTTGGGTTCCAGCTCTAATGTTATGTTATGGATCTTATGAAGCATTTTACTCCAAAACTCTTGAATGCCTGGGCATTGCCACCAACAATGATAGCAAGATCCCATCTGTTTACATTTTCCCCAACAGACACGTAAAATCTTTCTGTAGAAATGATGCAACTTATCTGGAGGAAGATAACATCTGGAGCAGGTTTTCTCCACCAGGGAGAAAATGCGATATCTGATTTTAGTGAAACCTACAGTGCAATAAAAAGAACCAAAGAATTTTCAAGCCCCCCCCCCATTTTTTTTATTTGCCTAACTCCGTTGATTCTGTTAGAATAAAATAACAGAATAAAGAGTTATCAAGAGGAACATATTAATGCACACATTTTAAAACTGTATTTAATAAGCACAGCATCATTTAAATGAAAAGGTGATGGCATGCAGAAAAGATACAGAAGGAACATCATAGTGAGTTTGTTTTCCCTGCAGGCCCCTCTTCTTAGGTGACCCTAATATTGAGATTATGGAGAAAGGCCAGATCCTGCGTATCAAGAATGCTCGGAGAATTGACAAAGGGCGTTATCAATGCAGTGCAGCCAATCCTGCCGGCAAGCAGATTAAAGAACTCAAGCTCATCATTCAGGGTAAGTAACGGGCAGTCCAATCCTAAATTGTGGATGCGGGAGCGTGGCCACCACTTATAGCAGAGGCAAAATATCCAGAGAAAAGCCCCGAGGGGTGGACAAGCACAGTATTTTCATAGGAGTCTGTAGCAACCCAGCTGCAGCCCCACCTATCATAGAACAGCATGCTAATGCCTCCATAACAACCAGAAATGGAACCCACACCAAGACAGGGCCATGCACTCTGACATCAGCCTGTCACAACTGACATGCATAACACAACAAGAGGGGGACTATGGAAACAGCTCAGTGGGGTAGGCTGTGGTGTGAATAGTAGAAGCCATGAAGAAACCTGCGAACTCAGGAGAAGCAGCTCCAACCAAAGTACCTTCACAGCTCACTTAAAAGAGCAACCTGACAGAATGCCCAACACCTCTTTCACCCAAGGATTCAAGTCTTGGTGTTGGTTAGATACAGGGAAAGGTGATACAAATGCAGCAAAAAGATAGCATATAGGCACACTTTCACAGAAAGAAATGCTGTTACCTCATGAATAGAACATAGTGACAGATCTTTTTTTAATTACTCTCAGATACCACTATTGGGAATGCACATAATTTTTGTTGTTGTTAGGTGCGAAGTCGTGTCTGACCCATCGCGACCCCATGGACAATGATCCTCCAGGCCTTCCTGTCCTCTACCATTCCCTGGAGTCCATTTAAGTTCACACCGATTAATTGTTCGCACACAATTAGGAAAAACAATTACTCTTTATTCTTAACTTTTTAAATTTCCTTTACTGTGTCACCTCCCAGAATGGAACACAAACAAGTAATGACCTGATAAACTTAGCTTGTTATTTCTTTAAGACCCTTCTGTCTGGTAAACATCTTCATTATGCATGACCTATATATGAGCCTCTTGTGGTGCATAGTGGTAAGGCAGCAGAAATGCTGTCTGAAAGCTCTGTCCATGAGGTTGGGAGTTCGATCCCAGCAGCCGGCTCAAGGTTGACTCAGCCATCCTTCCAAGATCGGTAAAATGAGTACCCAGCTTGCTGCTGGGGGGTAAACGGTAGTGACTGGGGAAGGTACTGGCAAGGCCACCCTGTATTGAGTCTGCCATGAAAACGCTGGAGGGCGTCACCCTAAGGGTCAGACATGACCCGGTGCTTGCACAGGGGATACCTTTACCTTTACCTGTAACTCCCATTTCAGTGTCTGATGAAGTGTATGGTGCACACAAAAGCTTACATCTTGAATAAAACTTGATCTTAAAGGTGCCGATGGGTTTTGTTCTGCTACTTCAGCCCAACATGGCTATACATTTGACTAGAAAATTGTTCTTCCAGTCAACCATGGACTCTGTAGAAAGTCCGGATAGGACAGAAATGTTCTTGGCGATGGCCAGTGAGGACTGCCTTAAATCTTCATCCTAGCCTTAAATCTTCCTCCTTTGTTCTATAAAACTTTCTTTGCTGTTTGGTAAATATATTCCTTCTCTGGTGCTCTAGTTAGAATTACATTCACATTTAATTATTTTGCGTTATGTATTTTACCCTGCAATTCCCCAGTGGGCTCAAGGAGGTCATTTGGCATATTCATAGAATTTTAAAAGATGTTGGTTTGTTATAAGGAAAAATTGGAAATGTACCCAGTGCTTGAAAGAGTTGCAAACTATACTGCACCCTATGCATAGTAGTTATACCTTGTTGTTTCCCATCTGAGAGGTAGAAAAAAAAAGTTGGAGGTAGAAAAATTCTATAGTACATAAGAGAACAGAAACACTTAGATACAACCGCAATAGTTAGGCATTGTGTACATTTTAAAAGAAAGTATTCTTGAAAATTTGTTGTATTTATCTACAGTGTACATAGGTATTTTATAATCCAATGCTGTGGATTGCCTTACACAAAAAAAAATCATATATAAGTAAACCCTTGTCTTAAAAAGCAGTTCATTCATCTCCAAAGGAAAATAAATATTTTAAAGAAGATTTTATCCCAGACCCCCCCCCAAAAAAAATCTTCCAGTTTTTTCATTGGAAATTTTTTTTTTAATCAGGAGAAAAAAGTTTTTTTTCCTTTTTTTGGTGTGTGTGTGTAGAAGAATTCACATTTCTAGTATTACCATAATTTAATTAGATGAGCTGGATGTAAAAGCAGGGGGAAATAATTTTTCTGTGGGACAAGAAAATATACACATATGGAAGGGATAGCCGAATTGTGGCTCTCCAGATGTCCATGGAATACAATTATCATGAGCCCCTGCCAATTGGTCATACTGACAGGGGCTCGTGGTATCTGTAGTCCATGGACAGTTGGTCATCCCTGTTGTAGGGGAAAAGTGCTTCCTTAGGGCCTGAGGAGATCAGCCCGGACTGCTCCTTAGAAGGCCAGATCCTGAAGATGAAACTCAAATACTTTGGCCACCTCATGAGAAGGAAGGACTCCCTGGAGAAGAGTCTAATGCTGGGAGCAATTGAGGGCAAAAGAAGAAGGGGACAACAGAGAATAAGGTAGCTGGATGGAGTCACTGAAGCAGTTGGTGCAAGCTTAAATGGATTCCAGGGAATGATTGAGGACAGGAAGGCCTGGAGGATCATTGTCCATGGGGTCGCAATGGGTTAGACACAACTTTGCAAATAACAACAACAAGGGCCTGTGCATCCAAGGCTTTTCCCTGGATCATATGTAAGCTACTGATTACATGGTTCAGGCCTACACATCATGGACTTGACATGCATAGGTCTTGTATAAGCATTATACCTACACATGGACAACCATTAGGGAGAGCAGGAAGGCTGGATTTTAATCTCAATTTCCCTTCATGCATGGAATTTACTTACAAAAAAAGTTTGTGTCAGTTGAAAGGCAACAGGCTTAAACTAGTGTGCAGGGAATCTTTACTGGAAGAGGAAGCATTCTCTTAAAGATGTCATTAAAAGATGCCTAGAGAATACCTGATTGGCAAGATCATTTTTAAAATTACCCTAATTTTGTCAAGCTTTATCCTTGGACCAAATTGCTAAGCTTCTCCTTATTTCTGTCATTAATGAGGGGGCAGGATTGTAGAACTTCACACACAAACCAGGACAAATTCCAGGATACGCATTGCAAAATGACCTAAGGAAGTAAGGTTGGCAGAAAAGCATAGTTAAGATTTATATAGGAGTTGTGATTTTTGTCTAGCCTTGATAGAAGCCAGAGTGAAGAGCTTGAATCTCATAAAAATAATTGAAACAGAAGACCTGTGATCAGCTGCCAGAATACTTAAGAGGAGGCCATTAATGATCTTGGACATTAAGGCCTCATTGGAGTGAAGAGAGACAAATACAGATGGGAAGGGGGGAAAAAACCTGAAAAAGGAAAATCTATAGGGGAAAAAAGTCTATGCAATGCAGCCTGACCACATGTTCTAGGGCTTCAAAAGAAAACAGACAAGAGGATGTAAGTTTGGATGGGGTAGTATATTTAATTAGTTTTTCAGGCCTCCTTGACCCTGAATATAGACAGTTGTTCAGACAGTGGGTGTGAGACACAGACAAAAAAGAATCTTAAATTAATCTGTTATTGTCTGCCCTCTAAAAAGCAAAATAAAAAAAATCCCTTTGGTGGTGTGCTTGAGCATGCATCTTGCTATCAACTCTGTTTTTACCTTTGTAATTAAAGGCATATGTTTAAATGGCTGCTTTTATACACATCTGGGGCAAGCAGTTGCTATTGCTACCCCTGTGGCTGTTCCCACGCCAGACTGGGTGCGTGTAAAATGGTCTGCCTATATACTATGCAAGTAAGGGTTTCCACATGACTACACATTATTTGCACATAATGTATACCTGCTTCCTGGATAATCCATTTGGGCAGGATACATATTTCTGGACCAGCATTCCCACGATAACAGCCATGTCGGTGCTTACGGATGTCCAAAGCACAGTTATATAGCTTATAAGCCCATTGACTTGACTGAATGTATAGAAAGGTATAAGTCAGCTTTGGACTGCATTGCGTATTACTTGTAATGCCTTCGTTTAAAAATGTCTCCAAGTTAGATCATGGGTTATACTAAAACTTAGAAAATAAGCCCGCTGTAGTGCGAATACATCGGGCGCTAGGGAAGCCGAGCAGTTGGTGGTGTTGTTCGTGTGGGCTCACTGGGCGGAGCCGACGACTGGAGCAGTGGTGGGCGTCCTACCTGGAGGCTGGTGCGGGCGTCGTCGATGGCAGGAGCTCAAAGGCCGGGCGGTGAGGTTGTTGCTCTGGGTGTGTGGGATGGCTGATCGTGGTGGGCTTGCAGAGGGGTGTGGCCGCAGCCACAAGACGCCATGTTTTATAGCGAGGCTGCTGGTGGCGGCAGGAAGGTGTGGCAGCGGCAGGTGGCTGCGGAGGCGGCTCCCAGGCATGCGGCGTGGCTGAGAGGCGCGGGACAGTGACAGGCGCGTCCATTGGGCCCTCGTGGGCGTCGGGGCGGGCGGTGCGGGCAACAGGGCCGGAGGTGATGGCGGCAGCAGCTTGCGGGATGCGGGCGAAGTTGGGGGGCGGATGGGGAGGCGCTTCGCAGGAGCGGATTAAAGATAATAAATTATGGCCTAGTGCTGTGCTAAGGTATAGTAAATGGTCCTGAATTTTTGTCAAAGCACTTGATGGATGGCCCACTTTTGTTGCTTCCATTAATATACTGGGTTGGTGGGCAGGGGGGAGGTAGGTTAGTATTTGAAACATTGATATTGTTGATGCTGGTTTGCATGTTGATTGTTTTCCCCTTTGTCTTTCATGCTGATAGTCCCACCGGCTATTAAAGGAGGAAATATTACCACTGAGGTGTCGACATTGCTAAACAGTGCAATAAAGCTGGAGTGTGAGACCCGGGGGATCCCAGGTCCTACAATCACATGGTATAAAGATGGACGTCCAATTATTTCTAGCCCAGAAGCCCTTTACCTGGAAAGGGGGCAGTTCCTTCATATTCCTCGTGCTCAGATCTCCGATTCTGCTAAGTACACATGCCAGGCAACAAACATAGCTGGGACTGCTGAAAAGACATTTCAAGTGGATGTCTATGGTATAAAGATATTTGATATAACCTAATTTCAAGGGGGCGGTTTTGTTGTTTTTCTTAACTAGCTTCCATTGCTGTTTGTGGTGCTGTGAAATGGACAGGAACCTGGAAACTGGAATGTGCAATCTGATAGTTATTAGACTTGCTCAAGTAATCCTTTCTCTTCTCAGCTTGTCCTATTACCTCCTGCTCTAGGCTTTGAGGCTGTTCATACATCATCCGGCCTGGCTAATATGTAGAAATCACTGCTCAAACAAGGTTGGAGGATCGCGAGGGCACCATTCAGAAGTGATTTTCTAATTTCTAGCCCATCCAGATCACAGAAATAGATGTTGCCATATTTTAAGTGAATTGTCATGGTATATGGTGGGAGTATTCCCTGTCCTCTCACAGAATAATAACTGCGTATAGGGAAACTATGGTGGCTAGATACAAGAGATGCCAGCCTCCCAGTGGAATTTGGGGATCCTCCAGATTTACAGCTCATCTCTAAACTACAGAGATCAGTTCACATGGAGAAAATGGCTGCTTTGGAGCATGGACTCTAGGGTCCATTCTGCATACATTGGGTAATGCACTTTCAGTGTGCTTTTGCAGTGGGATTTTCTTGTGGAGAACAGGAATACCTACTTCTAAAGTGCATTGAAAGTGCATTATCTAACATGTGCAGAATGATCCCTGCCTTCCCCAGGCACCATCCCAAATCTCCAGCACTTTCCCAGCCTGAATCTGGCAACTCTACCCCCAGCAACCATACTAGATACTTAAATGTGCATAAAGGACATTTCCATTCTCATGTATTCTTCTATGTTGTGTTACAAGGGCCATGGGGGAATGGGGAACAAAGTATTGCTTTGAGGACCCAAGAACCAAGGCAGTACACCTTTCTCATTTTGTTCTCATGGCGTTAAGAGAAGAAAACAACATAGAATCTAGGATTGCCAGTTTTGGTCTGGGAAATTCCTGGAGATTTGGAGACAGTGCTTGGGGAGGGTGGAAATGAGGAAGGGGTGAGAAGCTTAGCAGAGCTTGGGTTCTACAAAATCCACTCTCTAAAGCTGCCATTTTATACAGGGGAACTGATCTCTGTAGTTTAGAGATCAGCCGTAATTCCCAGAGAACTCCCTCTTCTCCCTATATTGTCTGGGCAGACTGCTTAAATTTCCACGTGTCAGAGATAGCTGGGATCCTCTCTAGGAATCCAAAGTTGATCACTATAACCCTTTGTGTGGCTTGAAATCATAGGAAGTGATTTCCTGCCACAAGAAAGCACTTGGATTACTAGAAAGGATATTTCCTTTAAGGACTGAGTTGCTTCCCTGCCTTTCCCAACACACACACACAAATGCGAGTTTGTATCCCTGTCTCAATCACATTTTCCATCTTCCCCTTCCCCCAAGGAGATCAGAGCAATGCAGGCCTATGAGGAAGGTTAGGTTGCCTCCAAAGTCATTCAGTAAGCTTCATAACAGAATGGGGATTAGAATATATCGAATCACTCACAAGACGCTTCTTTCCTTTTCTATTCCTCAAGTTCCTCCAGTCATTGAAGGTGACTCTGAAACAGCCCATAGCAAACAAGTTGTTGCTGGCAGTTCGCTGGTTTTGGAGTGTAATGCCGCTGGCAACCCTCCTCCTCTGCTTACCTGGTTAAAGGATGGAGTTCCTGTGAAAATCAGTGACAATCTCCACATTGTGGCTGGGGGAAGGAGACTGGAGATCTTGAATGCCGGGAAAGCTGACCATGGTCAGTATATATGTGTGGCTACCAGCATAGCAGGAGAAAAGGAGATCAAGTATGATGTGGAAATCCTAGGTATGTAGTCAACATTGCATTTAAGTTGTGCTTTCTGTTTTACTTGTTCCCAGATTTACATTCCCATAAGTATAAGACTTGCTTTAGTTGCTACAGAATTCCTCTGGTCCCAATCTATATTACGACTGTAACCGATAAGGTGGCAGCCAATGGGAGGAGTTGGAGAGGCAAGGATATGGGTGTATGTGAGATCATCAACATTGACTTCTGGGTACTACTTGGAAGTAACAATGGGTTATTCTAGGAATTGTGATGGGTTATTCTTGGAATTATGATTTTCATGTCCAGGTTGCACCTGGAAGTGACATGCCGGAGCAGAGGGTACCAGTGGGTTTTAAAAATACTTCCCCACCCCCCACTACAGGTGATCACTACAGGTGATGCCTCCCGCAATTTTCATAGTGGGCTGTTCCTCATATTTTGTGCACATATTCAACTTGGTATCACTGGGTGATCAGTGAACTCTCCTAGTCATTTGGGTCTGCTCTTTCTCTAAAGTTCCTTTGGCTTACATCATCATGAGTCAAGCTCTGACCTAGATAGCCAAGGCAAACCCTTTCTCATCAGATCATGGAAGCTAAGCAGGGCTGACCCGGACTACTATTTGGATGGGAGACCTCCAAGGATTTGGGTGCTAATTCCTCAAACAACACTAGGGGTCATGAAATGGATGCAGGCAATGGCAAACCACCTCTAAACATCCCTTGCCTGGCTACCAGATAATCCTCACAGCTCCTGAGTAGACATGCCATACAATCTGTTCCACTTAATATTTTCCTTGGAGGAGGAGCGTGTCTCATGGCTTAAGTGCCACTCAGCTCTTAACACCCACTCAGGACGACTGTCCTACCCCTGAGTGCCTCCTCCTCCTCCAACCGGCTTGCCTGCCTGTCCAGCAGCCAGCCAATTACCTTCCGTCGCCAACCCCTGACTCCCTCCTCCCACCTCCCTCTGAGGTTTGGAGGCTGTAGATCCCTGCCGCGTGAGAGCTGTCCCTGCTGGTGGGCTCCTTAATAGCTGCCTGCAGCCTTTCCATGTCATGGGGGGGAGGGGGAGGCTGTCGGTTGTTCCACTCCACCCCCCTAATCTAGCGCCCGTTGGATTCCTGAATGCAATGGGCTTAACCCATAGTAAATAAACAAATCATGAGTCAAATTCACATGCAGGGTTGTTGGCGTGATGAAACTGATTTCCTCAGTCGGAGATCAGACTGTGGCACAAGAGCTGGTGCTGCTTTGAAGCGAGTCTTCATAATTATGCTCTTGTATTGCCTGCACAGCTTGTACACAAATAGGTCATCACAAATCCCATATAGGGATTTTCATTCCTTGTAATAAAGCATCCATTTACACTGATTTTTTTTTAATCACGTAAACATTATTAGGCTCACGCTGTACCTAACCTACATAATCGGCTTACATCTTCTCAGCTCTGCTACTGATTTTTTAAATTTAAAAATAAGAAAATGCAGCTATGCTGCAGTGTCAGCCTGGTGCACTGACAATTAACAGTAAAGCCAGGAAGAAGATTACACAGTGAATTGTCAAATCTTTTCACAGCCGGAGTCAACTGGTTGTTTTGGGTTTTTTGGGCTGTGTGGCCATGGTCTGGTAGTTGTAGTCCTTGATGTTCTGCCACTAACCGTGGCTGGCATCTTGAGAGGTAGGACATGGCAAGATGGGAATCTCTCTCCGTGCCAGAATGTTACACATTCCAAAGATTACACTTTCATCAGGCACAAATGATTCTGGAACACAGAAATAATCCGTTGCCAGTTTCCCAAGCCTTGGAAACTGTTTGAAGGTTTACAGCAATATATACGTGTGTATCAATGTTAAATAAATCCTTGTCATTTGAACCTTTAAACTTTTAGTGTTTCAAATCCCAAGGAGCACGAGTCTCCAGCGATCTAATCTCCCATCCAAAGAAACTTTATAAAGGAAACTTGGTAAAGTTTCCCTTGAATTTTCCATCCCTCAAGAAAGAGAGAAGCGTGAAACACTAAATATTGGTTTTGAAGTCTGGCAGTATTCCTCACAGACATAAAACTGTGTCAGGCCACAGATCAGTCTGTTCCACTCTGACTGGCAGCTGCTCTCTCCGAGTCACAGGCAGGGGCCATTCACGTAACCTCCTACCAGATATTTATGCCTGTAGATGCTGGGGATTGAACAAAGGACTGCCTGCCTGCAAAGCACTGATTGTGCCCCCTGTTCTGGTTTTCTGATTAGTGCCGCCAAGTGTGGAAGGAGGAAATGAATCTTCAGACTATATTGTGATCCTTCACAGCCCTTTGGAGTTGGACTGTCCAGCAACAGGAACACCTTTGCCAGCAATCACGTAAGGAGCGGAAGGGCAATTTCAAAATATGCAGGAATTGGCGTGAGATTTGCCTGGGAGTAAAGGTTTAAATATAGTTTGACCATGTGCTAAAAAAGAAAGGACATGACAAGACCTTGTATGCTCCCTCTTTTCTCAGGGTAATGTCCTTTTGCTTTAAGGGGGACCAAATACTCTTAACATGGTATAATCCAATTAGATTTTTGTTGTTGTTGCATGGGCTAGATAGAAAAGAATTGCCTTCAGGAGTCAAACCACAGATTTACTCTCAGGTTTCCAAAAGCATTCAAAATGTCCTGTGATATATAATTCCCCCCTTCCCATTTTTCCTTGCTGTGTCCCTTCCACTTAAAAATTTCTGTAGGAATTGTGATTGGGTTTCATGCTTTATCTTCAAGAGGTTTTTTTCCCCTCTCCAGTATGGCTTGGAAAGCCAACAGAGCCAAATGGAAATTTGTATGTCAACTCCAATTTATTGTATGCTAATAAATATGACTAGGTCAGATGTCAATAGGTAAGGTGCAAGTTTTCATGCTTGGCAAAGATGGTACAGTGCTAAGCAGGCATTCAGAATCACACCCAGGGTTTACTCTTGACAGTGGTCAAAGGTGTTAAACAGACCCCATCAAGAGCTGGGAGTTGTACTAAATTCCCAACAGCATGCCTGCCCAGCCAGAAACCTCTGTCTTAGCTGGATTTAACTTCAGCTGATTTTACATGAGCCAGTCTACCACATCCTCCAAACACTTGGCCAAAGAATCTGGGGGTGTAGGCGTTAGTCACCCATCAGCAGAAATAGCAGAGATACAGTTCATTTGAGGTATAGCAGTTTGATACAGGAAGAGTTAATATGTCTGGAGCAACCTAGAGTGGTGCATTCAGGCCTAGAAAGTATTCATTAGCAGCTTGAACGGACAGAACTGGAAACTGAAACGTAATGTGCAAAAGGCACCAGTTGTAGCAGTTCTTTTGTGGTGTCCTGCTTAGGTTGTTGAACTCAAATGGGGGGGGGGGGGGTGCTGTTGAGGTTCCTGGCCAGTCACTCTCTTTCCACATAACTTATCTCACAATGTTGTCGTGAGTATAAAATAGAGGAAGGAGGAACTGTGAACCCCTGTGAGCTACTTGGAGGAAAAGTGGCATTTCCTATGCTCATCACAGGGGTTGATGTCCTGCACTCCCGAGACGAACACATTAGGCCATAATTACTCATTAATCTAGGTCTTGGCCCTTATCTCTCTCCTAGTTTATATTTTGTAAACAGGTGTGCTATGTGTTCTAAAGCAGTGTTCCCCAACCCCCGGGCTTCGGACCTCCCGTGCCTCCGTGTCCCCCCCCTCCCCGGCCCGAAAAAGGTTGGGGACCACTGTAAGGCATACAGCCTTATATGTGTTCTAAGGCATATAACATACATTTTTAGAGATATGATTTCTGTTCTCTAGATGGTTGAAAAATGGCCAACCCATCGAAAGTGGAGCTGGATATAAGATCTTATTCAACGGACACAAGTTTCTCATCTCACGAGCAGAAGTCTCAGACACTGGCCATTATCAGTGCATAGCAACAAACAAGGCAGGGGATCACAAAAAAGAATTTGATGTGACTGTGCATGGTGCGTACTGTGTTGAATGGTTTTTAAGAATCCTTAGAATGTTACCATTGTCGTTTGGGGGAGAAAACAGTGCTCCTTCAGAAACCTCAAGCCACACGAGACAAGTCCACACCGTGACTCTATCCCATGCTAGTGATTGCTGCAGACAATGATGCGTATGTATGTGTGCATGCAACATGAACAGTAGCTACTGTACTGTGACAGTAATATCAGAAGAAATTCTAATGGTCAGATATACATCTGCCATCAAAAAGGAGGATGTCTATGAACCAGTAGCCATGGTGACCGAGGTAAACCTCCACATCCCAGAGCTAGGAGGCAATATCAGAGAAAGGCCTCAGCCTCTGTGCCTTGGCTGTCCAGAAGAACTGGTTGGCCAGTGTGCAAGACAGGATGCTGAAGTAGATGGACCATTGGTCAGATTAATAAATGCTCTTCTTGTGTTCTTATACAGTGAATTTCCCTTCCTACTCTTTATTTTATTGAAATATGTATGCTTGAGGCTGCTGCTAAGTGAAAACAATACCATAAAATCATAACAATAATAAATTATCTATATAAAAACAAAACAAGCTATTAAAACACAATTCTCTGGGGCACCTAAAGAAATTTACCTATTCTGCAGTATTTTGTGTTTCCATATCGTTGCTCCACAATGTGGACTGCTGATGTAAGGAAACTCAGAAATCTATGATGTCAAGACAGGGGCAAATTGCCCTAGTGATTAAAGAAGAAGATATTAAACACATGGTTGTCATTTTCAGTGGCAGTCATGCATTCAGTATATAGCATTGGCCAGAAGAGGAGCCCCAGTTGTCCCTGAAACCCAACCTCAACCAAAGACCTGGTGGAAGAGCTCTGTTTTACAGGCCCTGCAAAACTGAGATAGCTCCATCATGGCCCTCAGCTCTTCCAGGAGCTCATTCGACCAGGTCTGGGCCAGGACCAAAAAAGCCTGGGCCAGGTGTGCTTCTCTGGGGCCAGGGACCAGTAGTGGATTCACGCCCACAGAGCGAATAACTCTGGGGAGCATAAGCAGACAAGTGGTCCCTCAGATAGGCAGGGCCCAAGCCGCAGATGGCCTTAACGGTTAATACCAAAACCTTGAACCTGATCTGGGCCACAACCGACAACCAATGCAGCTGCTTCAGAACAGGCTGAATATGGGCCCTCCAAGATGTACCAGTGAGGACCCTGGCAGCTGCATTTTGTACCAGCTGTAATTAAAAAATAATAGACAAGGATAGGCCTACATAGAGCAAGTTACAGAAATCTAATCTAGAGGTGACCGTTGCATGGATCACTGTAGCCAGACAGTCCGAGGGCAGTTAGGGCACTAGTAGCCTTGCCTAGTGAAGATGGAAGAATGCTGTGCGGGCTACACCTGTGACCTGGGCCTCCATCAAAAGGGAGGCATCCAGAATCACACCCAAATTTCTGGGCAAGAGCTTGATGTTAAGCTGCACCCCAGCCAGAGTGAGGTGCAAGGTTTTTGCTTCACTTGTTCTGACTACATGCAGGTCTGTAGTAGTGGGAAGAACTAATCTGATGCAGATTACAATATTATATTTTGAAGCTATTGCATAATGTTCTTCATTGGTTTCTGCAGTCCCTCCAGCAATCAAATCCACTGGGCCTTCTGAGAGATCTGTAGTCCTACACAAGCCAGTAAAATTGCAGTGCATCTCCAATGGCATTCCCACCCCCTCTATTACCTGGTTAAAAGACGGTAGGCCTGTGAACACAGCTCGAGAAAATATAAGAGTGAGTACCAAGCTTTGATTCATTAACAGTTTTAACAATGAGCAGCTGTTGCCCTATTGGGTCAGAGGATTCAGAGGCAAGAATTTTTTGGGTGCAGAATCATACTAGCTTTTATTTATTTATTTATTTATTTATTTATTTATTTATTTATTTATTTATATTATATACTGCCCTCCCTGAAGGCTCAGGGCGGTTTACAGGAAACAGGAAAAAGATACAGATAACATATGATAACAACATGTGATAACAGCAATAACATAACAACAATAACCTTAACATGTTAACAACAATAACATTAGAGAATGAAAGAACTGTAAAAGAGCCTCAGCTCAACTCTTACTGGGACCCAGTGGGTTAGGCAAATTAGTAGCAGTCATCGTAGGGGGGGCTTGGGGGCAATTGGAAGTGATGGATTGGGTCAACCTCAACCAAATTTGAATGGAATGCCACTCTTCAGAAAAGTGGAGTGTGTGATCGTTGATTTTATAAAGAGATCCAAGCTAGTCACTGCATTTTTAGTAACTACAATACATAGTCCCCCCCCCCGTTTTTTTTTATTTTCTAACTCCTGTGATAAATATTGAATATATTTTGTTTTATAGCTGTGTCCCAAAAGCTGGAATCCTAATCTTTCTTGTAGGAAAATTGAGATAACTGAAGGAAAAGATCTATAGTGAGGAGTGTTCTGATCAAGCAAGCCCAGGATCGAGAGATCCAATATCTGGTAACCAAACAGGGTTGCCAATACTGCTTTGGGAAATTCCTGAAGATATTGGGAATGGAGTCTGGGTTGGGTGGAGTTTGGAGAGGTGTGGGACCTCATTGGGGTGTTGTGCCACAGATTACATCCTCTAAAGCAACTATTTTACCCAGAAGAATTGATCTCTATTATCTGGAGATAGATCACAATACAAAAAATTAATTAAACAAAAAAAGCTCGAACATGCCAAATCCTTATGGAAAGAATTAGATCGGGCGGTTTCTGAGAAAAATGACTCACGCTTTTGGGCACTAGTCTCCAATAGTTTAAACACCTGGTCCCATCATCTGGAGGCTCAAATACCAGCTAAAGATTGGGCCCTGCATTTTAGCAAGGTCTTTGGAGCCCATTTGGCTTCACCCCCAACAGCCATGTCACATTTACAACATATCCCTCCTGATCTAACAGATCTCCCAGTTTGGCCCACAGTTTCAGAGGCTGAAATCAAAGGCCTGATCTCCTCATTGACATCTGGTAAGTCCCCAGGGGAAGATCTGATCCCTACAGATCTTTATAAAGCCTTTCCATCATGGTGGTCTCCTATACTAGCAAAAACCTTCTCGCAAATTAACAATACAGGCCAAATCCCCCCTGGATGGAAACTTAGCATTGTTGTGCCCATTTACAAAAAAGGGGACAAATCAGCTCCAAATAACTATAGGCCTATTAGTTTGTTGGACATAGCAGCAAAACTGTACAGTAAGTACTTACTGATTAAGCTGGAGGAATGGGCAGATGAAAATCATATTTTATACCCACATCAAGCTGGATTCAGAAAGGGCTTTAGTACTATTGACCAATGTCAGATACTTCAGCAACTGGTCTATTCAGGGATAAATGGCCCTAAGAAAGTGTTGTACGTTGCATTCGTTGACTTGGCCGCAGCTTTTGATTCTATAGACAGGCAGCGTCTATGGCAAAAATTAGCAGACTTGAACATTGATAGGCGGCTCCTATTTCTGCTGCGGGAGTTGCACTTTGACACTTATGCTCAAATTAGAGTGGGAATTTCTGGCTCCCTAACCAACAAAATTCCAACATGCAAGGGCGTCAAGCAGGGATGTGTGTTGGCTCCCCTGCTGTTTAATTTATACATTAACAACATTGTAGAAAGACTCTCTGGCCCACAATTTGTTTCTCCCATACTAGGAGGTCAAAAAATATCTATTTTACTTTACGCAGATGACATGGCCCTAATTTCCCTCACAAAAATTGGGATGCAAAGACTACTACAACAACTTGGTGGTTATTGTAAAGAAGAAGGTCTTAAAATAAACTACGATAAGACAAAAGTAATGGTCTTTAGAAAAAGGGCCAAAAAGTTCTCTTGGAGCATATCTGGAAATTCTGTTAGCCAGTGCAACTCATTTAAATATCTGGGTATCACATTTAGTGAGAGGCTGAATTGGAAACTTCATCTGGACACCATTAGAGCCTCTGCAACACGCCTAGTGGGCACTATTCTGAAGTTTTATTATATAACAGGAGACTTCCTCATCGATCCAGCCCTCAAATTATACAAGTGCAAGGTTATCCCCCATCTTTTGTATGGAGTAGAGGTCTGGGGATGGAAGGAAAACTTCATACCTAGGCTAGAATCTGTTCAAAATATATTCTTAAGGCGAATTCTAGCCCTACCTAGGGGAACTCCGGCTGTTTTGATGAGGGCAGAAACAGGTCTGCCTTCTCTTAGTGCCCGAGTACATTTGGCAATTTTAAAACAGTGGAAAAACCTCAGGTTAGCCAACATAAACAAATTTAGTCATCAGTCCTTTAATATAATGTTATCTAAGGATCCAGCACGGCATTGCCTTATTAATAGCCTTATTGCACGCTACTCCATCCCCGATGACCTCCTAAATCCTTCAGCTAATAACTCTCACCTTAGAGACTGGATCTTCAAAAGTGATGCCCAGTTAGACAGAATGCAAATTTTGGAAATTAAGACAGCAACATGGTTTAAGCGGTTTAAATATGACCATCGTAGATCCTCTTATCTAATGAAGATCAGTAACCATAATCTCAGAGTAGCTTTTACATCACTTCGATTCGAAACGATGCCTACAGAGGTACTGGCGGGTCGATTTAGCTGTACGCCAAAAAACCAGCGTTTCTGTATTTGTGGTGCACAAGCTCTGGAGGATTTACCCCACTACATCTTTGACTGCTTACTTTATGCTCAACCCAGAGCCAAATTCCTCAATGAGACCGTACGGGTTTCTAACCTTCACTCCGTTGCTGAAAAGATAATCTATCTTTTATCTGACCAGGTTGATGATGTAACATATAAAACCGCCCTATTTGCCTTGGCTGCAAGGAAAATAAGGGCCAATGTTACAACCACTAAGGCAGCCTCTTAACACTCTTGCACTTTGTATGCTGTTTCAGTTTTTTGGTCTTAAATTTTATATTTTTATACAGTTCCTTTTATTCTATTTTACTGTTTGTAAATTTGTATTTTATATTTTGTAAAGGCCTATGGCTATATACAAATAAATGTATCTTATCTTATCTTATCTGGAGATTAGCGGTAATTCTGGGAGATCTTCAGACCTCATCTGGAGGCTGGCAGCTCTATAACTAAGTGCATGTATTTTCCCTATTAGAAATGGGCATAGACCAGGATACATGAGATAATACCCCCACCACTGCGAAATACCCTTACCTAAGATCTTCTGGTAGAATCTTGCTGTTGGGACTTTTGGGTTAGACTGTGTCCCTCCAGAGAAATAGAGCTACAGGGTAACAGCATTTTAAAAGTATGCAGTTATTAGTTATCTTTGTGGATGAGGCAGAGATTCAGTCTCACAGTGCTTTGAGGTTTAAAAGAATGAGTAAGCTTTACTGGAAAGATTATTTACAGAAATATATCATATTCATCTGCTTCAGTCTCCTTCCTGAAACAGTGCTAAAGCTTAAAAGGTAGTTACAAAGGAAGCACATTGCAAGCCCCTATGGCTGGCTCAAGCAGACTGCATACCTACAAATCAATGGATGAAGAAAACAGAAAGCCCAATAGAATCTGCTCCTTGCTTCAGAGTACACACACACACACTGATCTGCTCTACCTAAAGTGAGCAGGAGCCCACCTTAACCAGAGGAATCTCCAGCCATTGCAACCTCATCTGTGACTACTTGATGCACACAGGTACTACTTAGTTGCTTAAACAGCTTAACAACAGCCCTTGAAGGCTAACTTCACCAAATTTATTTATTTATTTATTAATTATTTGATGATCTTTAGACTGCCCTCCCGGAGGGCCAGCTCAGCAAATTACTTTCTGATTGTAATTCCAACACTTGCCTACAATCTCACGCTGACTAAGGAGAGGTGGGGTTCTCCTAGAATTACAACTGATCTTCAGAGGCTGGGTCCTGTGGCATCAATCCTCACAAAGTCCCCCCTCCCCAAACTCTGCCCTTCACATACTCTGTCCCCAAATCTCCAGGAATTTCCCAAGCTGAACTTGGAAACCCCATTGGGCACGTGAGATATAGTCATTTCAACTACTTCACCTAGAGTTTGGAATTTACTGCTCCAGAAGGCCTGCTTGGGCCCCTTTCTTCTGGCAGCTAAAAGGAATCAGGTTTTTCAATGTGGGATTAAATTCTTGAAAAGGCAATTGGAGCCTAGAAAGCCTTTCATGTTGCTGCTCCCCCCCCCCCTGTTTTTCTTGATGTTTCTGTCAGTTTTTGCTTTCACTATGGTTGGTGTGTAATCTTATCTTCTTTTGATATATTTTATGATGCATTTGGTGTGTTTTTTTTAATGTTGTTAGCTGCCTTGGTTCCTACACATATAGTGGAAAGTTGGATATGAGTGCTTTAAACACATAAATAAATTCCCAGTAAACAAAAAGGCCAAGTTCAAAAATAGTATCCTGAATCTTAGTCTTTCTAGTTCCAAGCGTGCAAACATAATGTTTATCCAGTCTGCAAAATGTACCCTGGAATGTTAACTGTGAACTTCTGCATTTTTGAGCATCAGACCAGCAGTTCCTCCCCCACCCTCAGTCCAATATGGTTACAACATGAAAGAAGAATGGGGTTTATGGAAATTGTGCTAGTGTGCATACATGCTTTTGTAAATTTCATTGATTTTGGGGGAACTTTTCATTTCATTGGTTTGTGTCTTGCCTTTGCTATTCTGGAACAGCTGGAATCTTCAGGCCGCATTCTGCAGATTGCCAGAGCCTTGGTGGAAGATGCTGGCAGATACACCTGTGTAGCAACAAACGCAGCAGGGGAAGCTCAGCAACACATTCGGCTGCATATATATGGTAATGGTTTTCCAGACTACTGGCTTAATGAGTCCTATTGATTATATTAATCCTCCCGACCACACAAATCAAGCCAGTTCTTGTTTTCAGTTCCTCCTCTTTTGAAAGCACCTGAAAAGCTTTCTACACCTCCAGTCACTTTAGAAGTTTAGCCTTTCACCATCATTGTCATGTCTATAATTACTTGTCTAAAGCTAAGGACCAGTTCTCATTGAGGTGGTAAACCTACATCTGGGCTATAAATTATTTCAAGTGATGGTTCACATGAGTCTTTTATCCAGTACAGGAAGAGTTACCTCCAAATAGAACAGCAGCAAGACAAAAAGAAGGCAAAACTGGAAGCTTTCTCCTTGACATATCACTTCAGTGAGAACTAGGCCAGGGAATGTGCAAGACTAGTTTTGGTGTAATTTTTTTTGTACACAGCAAATGGCCAGAGAAGCACAAGGACTAACCCCTGCAGACACCCCTCAGAGGGGTACAAATAGGGTCAGAGCCATAACTAGCTAATTCTGCAACTGAGGCAAGTAAATAAAATTATACCCCCTGTGTTCCATAGCAATTAATTTGGTAAGAAGGTAATAGATACATAACACAAGTAATAATAACCTGTTTGGTTTCATATATTTCTCTGCACCTCTCATCATTGTGTGCCCAAGGCAAGTGCCTTGACCTTGTTACAGCTCTGGGTATGGCCACGTCTACCAAAGGTGCCTGCTGGTCTTCAATGAAGTAAAGAAAAATCATCCTCACTCTGTTTAAACTGGGCAAACCAGAAAACATTAGATGATACATGATTGGTTCATCCATTTTTCTTTTTAAAAATTGATAAATAGCAACTATGAAGAGGTGAGATGAATAGTAGGCATAACCCTTTCCTCCTGCACCATTTTCTTGACCTGTGTGCACCCCTGTTACTATTGTTGGTGTAGTGGTTAAAAATGGCGGTTTCTAATCCGGCAGGCCGGGTTTAATTCCCTGCTCCTCCATGTGCAGCCAGCTGGGCCTTGGGCTAGTAACAGTCTTGATAGTTCTGTTCTCCCAGAGCAGTCTCTCTCAGCCACACCTACCTGATTGGATGCCTGTTGTGGGGAGAGGAAGGTAATTGTAAGCCTCTCTGAGACCCCTTCTGGTAGTGAAAAGCAGGGTATAAAGCCTAGTTCTACTTATCTTCTTCTCAATGTCGCAGATACAGTGCTGCAGGAGATTGAGAATGGAAATGTAGTGTGGAGGAAATGGTTATATTTCTGTTACCTGTGCTGCATACTTCATTGGATTTGTCCCATCCCCTCCTGTGGAAGAGCTGCCTGTTTTGTTTGTTTCTGAGGCCTTTAGCATAATTCTCTAACAGAAGGTCAGAGTGATTATGTAGACTGGACACAATCATGTCAAATTCTGTCATTTATAGATGCATGTAGAATGTGTTGTATGCCTGGCATGGGAGTCAAAACATCCGTCAAAATACAAGACAAAGTTCTATTGTCAGAAAATTCTGAAGGAAGGCCTCTTCCAAGAAAAAAAATCTTGCAAAGGATTCTTTAATATTGAATCCAATTCCTGGTAGACTTGAAATATCTGCCCCCCGCCCCCCATGGATCAGTGATATTTTACTTGGCATACTTGCCAGATATTCATAATGGTTGATAGAGATCCTGATGTCTTTTGATGAACTCTGGGCTATCCTGAGGAGAAACTGAGGTGTGTAGGAACTGATCTTGGAGCTGGTAGAAATGATTTTTTGGGCCCAAAGACCAAAACCTCTATAACTACTTGTGATGATGTTGGTGTGCCAACAAATGGAATGGATGTGGCTAGGCGGGGAATGGAGAGACAAGACTCACATGCGCTCAGATATACCGAGACAAAGCCAAGCCTCAGAGATTCAACTTATTTATTAATTTTATTAATTTTATTTTTATTTTGCTCTCTTCCATTGGTCTTGCGGCAGTTCACACAAAATAAAACAGTAAAATACAATAAAACACCATAAACACCACTTACAACAATAAATAAATAGATAGATGGCGACCTCTTACTCAACATATGATCTCCAATCCCTTCCCTCCTTCCTCCTCCCCATTCACCTGGTGGGTCAAGTTTTCTACCGCTGGGAGCGAGGAGCCAGATCTAATAGACATTGGGGGAGGGATCCTCTGATGAAAACACTGGCGTGGTGGAAGAGCACCATCTTGCATGCCCTGCGGAAAACGGACAACTTGGACAGGGCCCTCAGCTCTTCCAGGATCTCATTCCACCAGGTTAGGGCCAGGACTGAAAAAGCCCTGGCCCAGATCGAGGCCAGGTGGATGTCCTGAGGGCCCGGGACAACCAGTAAATTCATATCCACAGAGCGAAGAGCCCTGCAGGAGGCATAAGCAACCAAGTGGTCCCGCAGATAAGTGGGATCCAGGCCGCATATAGCCTTAAAGGTCAGTACCAATACCTTGAACTTGACCCAGAAGCAGACTGGTAACCAGTGTAGATGACGAAGCACCGGCTGAATGTGGGCCCTCCAGGGTGTTTTAGTGAGGACCCTAGCAGCCGTGTTTTGTACCAGCTGCCATTTCCAGATGAAAGCCAAGGGTAGGCCTGCGTAGAGCAAGTTACAGAAGTCTAATCTGGAAGTGACTGTTCCATGGATCACTGTGGCCAAATGGTCAGAGGACTGGTAGGGCACTAGTAGCCAGGCTTGGATCCAAATGCACATGTCCAGAGGTAATGATGACATAAGTTATGCGCATCACATTCTCCCAGCATTGCCAATACCTCAAGGGCTTGTGTTGGTTGCTTGTTTTTTTTTTTGTTTTTTTTAAGACGTAAATGCTATGCTAAATTGTCTGGTATGCCACTGTTTTGCACATGGGTCATGGGTTGCTTCCCCCTAAGCTATGGTATCTTTCCTCCATTCCTATTCCCCAACCCGATATTGACTCCATGTGTGTGGTATGAGGTACCCCATCCTACAGAATCATAGAATCATAGAGTTGGAAGGGGCCATACAGGCCATCTAGTCCAACCCCCTGCTCAACGCAGGATCAGCCCTAACCATCCTAAAGCACCCAAGAAAAACATCCTATGAAAAAAGGTCGAAACGCCAGTAGATTCTGAGCTGCTCTGCATGTGGCAGTATGTTTTCATGGCCCGTTCTCTGAGTCACAGCAACGTTCTCTTTCCCGCAAAAAAATCTAGTATTTCTGTGACAAGGTCATGGAAACTGCAGCATACAGGCCAAGCACAGGAAAGAAGAGTCTGTACACAGTGTGGCTGAACAATCATTAAGGCCATGCTTTTCTCCTTTTTTAGAGCCACCCAGTCTGAAGGATGCAGGGAAGATGATCAACGAGACTGTGGTTATGAACAATCCAATACAACTGGAGTGCAAAGCTTCTGGAAATCCTCTGCCAGGTATGTGTGTAAGTGCTGTCAAGCCACAGCAGCTTATGGTGAGGCAAATGAGAAGCAGAGATGGTTTCCTCTTGCCTTTGCAGAGTCTTCCTTGGTGGTTTCCCTTCCAAGTATTGACCCTGCTTAGCTTCCGAGATGATGAGATCAGGCTATACCATGCCTTCCCTCCTCAGCCAGGCATGGTGGCGTGGTGGAAAGTACTGTCAAGTCATAGCTGATTTATGGCAACTTCAATGGGTTTTCAAGGCCAGAGATGTTCAAAGGTGATTCGCCATTGCCCGCTTCCACACCATGACCCTGCTGTTCCTTGGAGGACTCTCTTCCAAATATAAGCCAGGACTAACTGTGCTTAGCCTCCAGTATCTGATTAAATCAGGCTAGCCAGGTATACTCATCCTCAAAAATGATCTTCAACAATTAAACCATAAATAATCAATTAAAGAGAGCCAGTTTGGTGTAGTGGTTAGGATTGCGGACTTCTAATCTGGCATGCCGGGTTCGATTCTGCGCTCCCCCACATGCAGCTAGCTGGGTGACCTTGGGCTCGCCACGGCACTGATAAAACTGCTCTGACCAGGCAGTGATATCAGGGCTCTCTCAGCCTCACCCACCCCACAGGGTGTCTGTTGTGAGGAGAGGAATGGGAAGGCGACTGTAAGCCGCTTTGAGCCTCCTTCGGGTAGGGAAAAGCGGCATATAAGAACCAACTCTTCTTCTTCTTCTAAATCAGAAACCATAATTATTTATTATTTATTTATTTATTTAGATTTATATACCGCCCTCCCCGAAGGCTCCCCAAATTAATCAGTTTAATATAATTTGGGGTAATTGGAAGAGGGCAGCTACACTTAACCAGTCAACCTGATCCTGCTTCTGTTGAACTCTGTTAAGACAGCTGCTACAGTAGAAGTTTCGTCCACACCAGTTGTGATCCAGCTATAGTCTATTGTGGTTGTTGCAGTGTCTATGGACATTCTACCTGCTCAGGAAGCAGTGCTGTTAAAATATTTGCAGTCCAACTTTGGTGGGAGAAGGGACATTTGTGAGTTGGCTGTGATTAAAGCTTCACCCTGGCCCTAACGTCTGAAGTAGTTTTGTAGTTCAGATTAGAGGTTGAGAAGCAGTCCTCCGGTAACTGAGATGGCTGGAACAAGGTTGCAATGTTAGCAATACATCATGCATTAAAAATTTATCACATAAAGTGTGGATCTACTAAGCACAGGGTGCTCAAACCACTTTCCCCTAGGAGCTCTTTTTACTAAGTAAGAATGGAACTCACTGATTTACAGATCATACCAGTTGATTAACTATGAACAATGCACCAAACGTCTTACACAATCCAATTTAGAGGCTACAGGAGTGAGCCTGAAGAATTTGTTAGATTTCAGAATTGGCTTTGTTGATTTCTTTGACAGAGACAACATGCCATAAACGTGGAGACTAAATGGAATCTGCTTTGGGGCCTGGTCTACCTTCGCTGGCTCCTGCTTCCTCACCATTTCTTCTCACCCTGTAAATGTAGAAACAGATTTCCATGGAACTGCTTTACATATATGTGTGTGTCACTCCATTACTCAGCATTTGATGACTTGCAGCTGAGTTTGTGAACTGTCTCCACTGACAGATGTGAAAATCTTAAGGAAAAAGCTTTTGTCTGTGGTATTTCCTCTGTGCTGTCTCATTCACACATGCAAGTCATCGCTTCCTACACGGAGTGATGAACATGCATTTCAAGACTTTCTGTGAAAGCTGCCCTGAACTTTTTGACATATTTATGGTCATATAGTGTGGTAAGAATCCAGAAGCTACCTCAAGAATTTGGATGACAAGGAACACTTGCCTGGCCTATGAATGAAATTCCATCGTAATATGTGGTGCCATAAACCAAATGGCCGAGTGAGGAGACCAGGAGATGAGTGGGCAACAAAAATACTGCTGAAAATTTTGTGTTCCTCTTGGCACTTTTGTTTGGGATCTCAAAAATGAGACACTCCAGTCCCAAACAATACATAACATTTGGATATGTACGAGCGGTTCCCTTGTGTGAGCCAACTTAGTAGCAGCTGGGTTGGGCCGTGGCAATAAAAGGGGACATTAAAAAAAAGAATCTTTTTTCGTTGCTCTATTTTCTTGGGCTCATTTACCTCCTGGAGCTATTTGCCTCATGAGACAAATGCAACATGTCTTATTATTGAGGCAGGTATCCCTACAAATGCAGGAGAATTCAAACTAAAGCATGTGTGGGTGACATATTTGCTTCAATAAATTCATAAAATTTGCCTATGCAAGGATCCTGTGTAGTAACGTACTATTATTTCCAATTACTCAGATGGGAAAATGAGGCTTAAAGATAAGAATTTAGAAAGTCTACCCCCTTCCCCCCAAAAAAGACTTAATCGAGCACTATGGATTTGAGCAGGAATTGAAATCTTTGTATTGTATTAATTATAGTGGGGTAAATCAACACAATTGGTTTACCCCACTAGGATTAAACCTACAAATAGCTTCAAGTAATTATAATCCAAAGACCACTCACAAACAGAGTGAAAGAGAATAACACTGAAAATAACTGAAACCACCCGAGAACTGTATAACATAGAAAACCCACAGAATATTTGTTTTCCATCTGGGCAGCTTTGGGTGACATTTAAATATTCATTTCATTCAGGATCATGTACATTTATACAGAATGACTACATTTAGTCTGTACTTCAGTCCCATTTGCCTGTTTTTCTTTGCAGTTATCACATGGTACAAGGATAACCGACCTCTCGCCAGCACTGCCAGCATCAGTTTCTTGAACAGAGGTCAGATTGTCGAGATTGAAGGAGCCCAGATCTCCGACACTGGCATTTATAAATGCACTGTGGTGAATGCGGCAGGAATGGCTGAGTTATTCTACAGTCTTCAGGTTCACGGTAAATATTGCCTCATAAAAAGAGAAGCTGGGGATGGTGCAGGGAGAACACCTCTCTTCATTTCATTTGGTCTTTTGAAGTTTTTGTAGTATTAACTTAATATCTGCCAGGTACTTGTTAAAACAGGAGAAAAGCAGAAAGCTTATTTTCTAGCGCTGCCATTATTTAAAATTGGAAACCACTCCATTCCGTACTCGACAGAAGTTTGCACTGTATTCATGTCTGGAAGATGCTATTTCAGCAAACTGCAGGATCAAATGAGACATGACCTCAGAAGATCCATGAATAGACCTGTCATTCTTAAAAGACCCCTGGAGCTGTTGTGGGGGCCTTTGATTCAGACTGGGGCCATGGTGCAGGGGGAGGGGGATCTTCTTTCGCTTCCCATTCCATTTGTTCAGCCTTGACCAACCTCCAAAGCTGGGAGGTGCTCTGTGTGCAATGGGGCAGATGGGGAAGCAAACATGCCCCCCAAAAGGGTCTGGCCCTTCCAGTGGAGAGAAGAAACAAGATTGGGCTGTCATCGTGGTAGCTTCTTGCCTGGCCCAAACAGGGCCTCGACAGCCAACTTACTCAAAGCAAATAAATTGATTTGGACTTGACAGTGGTGATTCATTGATGGATAAAGGGAGCCTTTGACATGCTCAGTGGGACATTAATGCCCAATTATTTTAAACCCCCATACACCCCAGGCTGAATGCAACTGGGCATTTGTTTATCTCCTATTCAGCCCCCTGACTCATGGTCCACCTGCTGTTTGAAGACAGTCCTCCTACTGCTGAATATGCAGGCCTCAAATATTATAGATGTCACTCATATTTTTTGCTCTGTACACCTTGCAGCTGCTGACTGACATCAAGGGTGAGGGTAAGCAAACAAGAAAGAAACAAAGGCGGAGAAAACTCCTGGAATCCGGGGGGGGGGCCCTAAGGGTACCAGCCCCTCCACACCTGATATCAAAGTTTCTTTTTAAAAAAATCACAGTTCAAATCAGCAAATTTAACATTTATTAATATATAATACAAAAAACATATAATAAAAAAACAAGTTCCATAAAACATAAAAAGGATGGATGGGCTGTCAATCCAGTAAATGATTTTTGTACCGTGACCACAGTACTTGGGATCAGGAACACAAGAATGGCCCTAATGGAGTGCCTCTCTCACTGCTCATCTCAACCAATTATCTTCACAGATGCGTGGTCCCTAACGGCCTCTTTGAGAAATAGGCCTGTAAACCCATTCCTAGAATTTGGCATGCCGACTTGCCTGGGCTACGTTCTCTCATTGAGCAAGATTTTAAAAAAAACCTGTATGCAGTTGCTTTTTAAATAGTGACCTTAAACAGTACGTTTCCTGGGGAGACGTTGATAGCCAACAGCAATTAACTCCACCCAGTCATTAATTGCTAGGAAATGTTTGGCGCCAGGGATATTATCTGTAGTTCTGAGCCAAGAAAGCGTGGGGAAAGAGGGGAAAAAAGCAAATCTCAAAACACTTGGACTAGTAATTAAGTACACAGTACAAGCAAACATTTCTCATTATATGAGACGGTGTGTGTGTGGAGGGACAGCTTATAGAACACAAGGGCCCTTAAATGGTGCAAAGTCTTTCTCCTTTGCAATAGTGTGCTCATAATGTAAACTTTATTTACTCCTACAAGCATTCACTTACATGGGGAAAGAAAATAAGGGGGACATCTTGGGATAAGCAGTAAATCTGCTGCCTGTCCTTGGTGACCACAGCCATCATGGGGTTTGTTTTTATTTTAAACACAGTGGGATGTGCTGGAATGTTGGAGGATATCCTGGCAGACTTATCAAAACATGAACTAAATAAACTGTTCTTTAATATGATTCTTATAACCAATATATGAATTGGGGAATTAACTGCAGTTGGTGATATTATGTCTGTGAACTGTGAAATGAGTATAATTTTCTGAGCTGAGTGTCTGGCTTAGGGCTCAAACTGGTCAGACGGAGACTATAATGAGGAATGATCCTAGATCTGTAACTGGTAGGTATGTGGACCCATCAGTAAAGCTGCACACAGATCTTGCCACCAATGTGTGCCCGCTACCTGCATTATTGACCTGTTAAATGTGTGTGCCTGCACAGTGTACAAATGAGAATACAAATCAAGTATACAACAGGAAGCTTTTCTCCTACCTGAAATTTTGTGGAGAAGATATCCTGTGGGTTTTCAACTCTGGTTTATGTGTGTATATTTTCCACAGTTGAATTTTTCTCTCCCTCTCAACTTTTTAGTTCCACCCACTATTTCTGGCAACAGTGAAATGGTGACTGTTGTGGTTAATAATCCAGTGAGATTGGAATGTGAAGCTCGTGGAATACCTGTTCCCATTCTGACATGGTTGAAAGATGGTAGCCCTGTTTCTAGTGTTTCAAATGGACTCCAGGTACTTTGACACAAAGGTTATCGCTTGCATTGCACCGAGCTAGTTAAAGCAATTTATCAAATGAAACCAATCTTGGGTTCTAAGTAAGATGTTGAACTGGTTCCCACAAAGGAAGTCCCACAGATGGCTTTTCATGGAAAACCTATGGCTTGTTTGCCAAAGGACAGAATTCTTTGTCTGCCCTAAGCCTTCACTTGCTTCTCCAAAGTTATTGTTCTTCGGGAATCCACAGTAAAGATATGACCCCATAGAACAAATGGGAATTTGATTCCTGCTGGCTGTTTTAGGATTAAGTGAAGATATGGCAGAGTTAACAGACAAGCCATTCAAAGAAAAGAGTTGTTCTGGGGAAATTTTGACACATTCCTGAAGAGGAGATGCACAATAATACAAATATAAAAGTCATTTAGAAGAATATTGACATATTATTGCGTAAATAAAAGCATGAAGCAGGAGAAATGGGGCGTTGAGTATGGAATTATGCTTGTGAGTTGTTTCATCCTCTTGTTAACAATTCTATTCCCTTTTTAGATTCTTTCTGGCGGCCGCATTCTGGCACTGACAAGTGCTCAGATCAGCGACACGGGAAGGTACACATGTGTGGCCGTAAATGCTGCAGGGGAGAAACAAAGAGACATTGATCTCACAGTCCATGGTGAGAGCCCATTACAGCGTCCTCAATGTGAACCAAGAAAGCAGTATCAAAGGCTGGTGTTTGAATGGGCCGAAAGTATACTCGTTTAATAACAATATGGTTAATTCCTGGCAGTGTGCACAATTCCAGTTGCATTCCAAAGCAGAACAAAGTGGTCCTCTTAAAAATCAATTTGACTTGTAATGCTGTGGCCATTAAAGCCTCTATAGCAGTGGTCCCTAACCCCAGGGCCTGGGACCGATATTGGTCCGTGGATCAGTCGGTACCGGGCCGCGGCTCCTCCTCATCCTCCTCCCTGGCTGCTGTCTCGGAGGCTGCCTAAGATGTTAGTGGGATAGAATCTTACTATCGGTTTGGTGTAGTTAGGAGTGCGGACTTGTAATCTGGCATGCCAGTTTCGATTCTGCACTCCTCCACATGCAGCCAGCTGGGTGACCTTGGGCTCGCCACAGCACTGATAAAGCTGTTCTGACCAAGCAGTGATATCAGGGCTCTCTCAGCCTCACCCACCTCACAGGGTGGCTGTTGTGGGGAGAGGAAAGGGAAGGCAACTGTAAGCTGCTTTGAGCCTCCTTCAGGTAGAGAAAAGCGGCATATAAGAACCAACTCTTCTTCTTCTATCACCTTCTAATGTCTATTCCATCTTCAGTATTTCAACATATTTTCTTAATTGTACATCTCATTTTAGTTTTCTAATGATTACACCATGTGAAATCATAGCAGGTTAATCACAAAAGCAGTGTTGCTGCAAAACTTTTACAATTCTGATCCAGCAGTTTTAGAAGTCCCACCACAAAATCTCTTTCTACACATTGGAATCTTATGACACCTTAAAAGCTTGAAGCTGCATTTTTCACGAAATGACTTAGAAAATGAACCTGATCCAAAATGTTTTGGCTTGGGTGTTGATAAGTACCCCATGCAGTGAGCATGTTATTTCTGTATTGAGAGATTTTGATTGCCTTTTAGTATATCATTTATTCAATTTGTATACCACTTCTCACTGAAGTGCTGGTTTTGAGCACTAAAGCCCATAATGGTTTGGGGCCAAGATATATGAAGAACCACCTGCTTCCATATTGTCCAGCCAGTTCTGGTCATTGAATACATCTATGGGGACTGTGCTCTTTGTGCCTCCAATGAGTTAGGGGGAGGTGAGATGAGAGAGAGCTTTTTGAAGGTGGTGTGTGATGATTCTGGAATATTATTATTATTATTATTATTATTATTATTATTATTATTATTATTATTATTATTTAGATTTATTTCCCACCACTCCCCGTAGGCTCGTGGCAGGTCACAATAGTCTTATCCCCATTAAAATACCCATTAAAAAACTTTTAAAACAGCTTCAGTAAAGTAATAATAAAGTGTTAGTGAAGTAATAGTGAAGCAGTAGTGGTAGTAAAGTAGTAGTGAAATAATAGTGAAGTAATAGTGAAGTAGTAGTAAAGCATTAGTAAAGTATTAGTGAAAGAGTAGTACCACCAATTTCCATGGTGGTAGTTTACTTCTTGACAGGTATTATATGCAGGACTGTAATTCTGCAGTTGGCTAATCACGTGTGCTGAATTCAGTTTGCTGAGTACAGCTTTCCCCCAAAAGTTCTTTCCACCTTGAAAGGACAATATTGTTTCAGAAAATAACACTGAATCATAGCAGAGTATGAAATAATTATCACCCTCTAGATCAGTGGTCCCCAGCCCCCGGGCCGGGGACCAGTACTGGTCCGTGGATCAGTCGGTACTGGGCCGCAGCTCCTCCTCGTCCTCATCCCGACTGCTGCCTCGGAGGCTGCCCTGCCACTCTGCCGCCGGCTCACCTTTGGTGCTCTCCAGTGGCCGCCATGGCTGGGGCTCCCCCTTGGCGTGGAAGCTGCTGCTGGCAGTGCCGCCCCAGTGGGCGGCGGGAAATCAGGGGCGCTGGCAGGAAAGCAAGTGGAGCAGGGACTCAGGCGGCAACGTCCCTCGGCAAAAGACTACCCCCCAGGGCCTTAGTAAAATTGTCCCCGGTGATAAAAAGGTTGGGGACCACTGCTCTATAGTACAAACAATTCATGCAGTAAGGCAAGCCTCTCAAACATAAAGTCCTGGGGATTTATTAAGCCTCATAGTCTCCCACTCTGGATTATGGCACTCCCACCATACTCTATACATTACTGAGCCATCTTCAGGCTACTGTGCATCTGGGTTAGATCATGTGTTCTTACGTATGTTTTGACAGTTGGCTTTTTAAAGCACAAGAACTCCTTCCTTTGGGACCGGAGCATTGAAAGGCAATTATGCATAAATGCACAACATTTTTACTGTCATGTTCAAGCTGTATGCTTTTGGAGTAGGTGGCTTGTCAAGTCTGTGGGATTTTTTATTTCTATTTAGTTTTTTCTGTCTAATTGAGCTGGCTTAGTATTGCATTGAGTCTATGCTGTTAGCAGGAGAAAATAGCTGTGGTTCTTGTGGGGATTTGCTGGGTGTGGGATTTGGCTAGTCGAACCATTTGCGTTAGACAGGCCTGAGGTGTGGCGTAATGTTGCGTCTTGTCTGTTTCCTCTTGCCCACCCAACACACCAACCTAAGCTGTCCCTAGAGCTTCGTAACACAGGTGTGAAGACATTTCATTGACTAACTGGGGAACCCAGAAGAGACATTTAAAGATTACACCCTCATGCACCTGCCTCTTAGCATCTGGGCAACAACCAGAGGTTTAAAAAAAAAATCTAAAAGGGCCTTTAGTTGTTATAAACGGAAAATCTTAGAACTAAGCAAATACCTGTATGCTTAGTGAGACAGAAACAGTCAATGAAAGCTATGAATTAATAAGACATTATTATTTAAACATATATTACTCCTCAAAATATTCTTTATGTGAGGTCATTCATTTATCCCTGACCTGGATCGCCAGGCCAGATCTCAGAAACTAGGCAGGGTCAGCCCTGGCAAGTATTTGGCTGGGAGACCTCCAAGGGCTGTGGCATGGAGGCAAGCAGTGGCAAATGACATCTGAATGTCTATTACCTTGAAAACCTTATGGCAGCCTTTTTTATTTTTTTATTATTATTATTATATTTATATTTATACCCCGCCTTCCCCCGAAGGCTCGGGGGGAGCCTTTGATCCCCTGAAAGAGCCCCTGAAATACTTGTTCAGGTTTTGAGGAGCCCTGGGGGTGATATCAGATGGCCACTCCTCTCTGCCACACCCCCAGAAGTGACATGTGGGGAGTAGACATGCAGGCAGGCTCCCAGGTGCAGAAACCACCAGAGAAATCACTCATGCTCAGGAGGGGGAGCAATGGAAAAGGCCAGTTCCCTAGATTGTGGCCAAGTCCATTAAGGCAGGAGGGGGAAAGGCCACAGACCCCATCCCAAGTTCCTGTGGACTGTTGGGGTCTCCAGTCCCCTGGCTGGGCATCCCTACCTTATGGGGTCACCATGAATCAGCTATGAGCTGATGGCAACTCCCCCCATCAGACCTTACGAGCATACCTAAAAATAAAATATATGCGTGTGAGAAGCCCATTTCTGCAACCACATCTTTTATCAGAGAGCCAGGATTGACTGAAGTTCCCTGCCAAATGTCTTCTAGGCTGCAAATCTTGATTTCTTTCCCACAAAAAAAGTTTTATTTTAGTTCAAATAGATGCAAGTGTTGCTTCCGATTTTGAAACTCTGGATTTCTTTGAATGCAGCCCAGCTCATTTGACAGAGAGGAAAAGCTATTTGAGGTAAACTATTTGCCAATAAATCATCTTTTCAGCAATGCTGGGGCCAAACGGTTCTGTCCCTCAGCAGTCATGACTAATCCTGGCCTTTGCAAATGCACCAAGGGAGTAAAATAAACATGGAGATTGCAAACAGTTAACGTTTCTTATCCACGGAGGCCAGACTTTCCCTTAAATTATTTCCAAGCTATGCAATCAGCTGCCCTGATTAATGCCTCCTCTGCTAAGAACAGCAAGGCAGTGTTAATTGCTTTCTGAAGAACAGTATTGTTGACCCAATCCATGCCAGTTAACAATATTTATCCCTGAGATATGCTATGTACAGTGGGCAGAGATTAGCCTCATGGGGTCATTCATATCTTCTGTTTTGTTTACATTTGGTACATTGTTCACAGTTAAATGTGTACAGAGGTTGTTTTTTTTAAATTGTGGTTCTACTGGATAGTGTTATTTACTGCATGCTTCAACAAGGAAAACGTGATAGTTGTAGGAACTACTGAAAAATTACTGCATGCTTCAACAGGGAAGACTTGTGATAGTTGTAGGAACTTTGAAAGAAACAGAACTTTGAACCAAGTGATTCAGCACTGACATTTTGCTGTAGATACCAAAGAAGGTCTGCAAGACTGTACTGAAATCTGCTTCACGTGTTACTTGGGTGGTGCTGGAGAGTCTTCTGTGTGACCGGGTCTCGTATCGTTGGCCTGTGTAAAGAAAAATATGAGTCTGCAGATGATCTGACTCTCTCTTAAGGATGCCAGCCTCCAGGTGGGAGCTGGGGATCCCTGGAAAGTACAATTCATCTCCAGACTGCATAGATCAGTTCCCTGGGAATAGATGCTTTAGAGGGTGGAATCTGTGGTATTGTACCCAACTAAGGTCCCTGTTCTCCCCAGACTCCATCCCCATTCACAAACCTGGCAACTGTACCACCTTTTACAGTTCTGATGCCCCTCCATGACCGTTTACGCACTGGAGGTTTCATGCCGGCTGCAGGCTGGAGTTTTAGTCGTGGTAGGTTCCCCCAACACCTCCTGCACCCACATGGGGGAGCATCTGGCCTGGTGAACCTCATCCGCCCCCGATTTGTTCTCCTGCAGGGGAGCTGGGGCAGTGAAGTTCCCAGTGTGTAAACGGTCCATGTGGGTTATGCAGCCCTGGAGAGGACAGGAAACATATAATTCAGGTTGGAATAGGTCTTTTTCTAGAAATTTATTTATGATCAGATTTGTTACCAAAGTAGCATGGAATTGGGCCAAATGGAATGGTTCACCACATTAATGAGAATGTTGATCAGAAAAGGACAGGAACCAAAAGAAGGGAAACACAAAAGGAAATGTCTATAGGCCTAACAAGGTGCACCACTTCATTTCTAAAATATGATGTCATTATAAAAATACCAGTCTTTATTAATAACCCAATATGAATTTAAAAACAACCAAAGGTTTTATACATAGCCTCAGACAAAATCAAATCCTATGAACACACTAGTGCCTCAACATTTGATTAGTGTTCCGGCATTACTGCCTTTATCAATAGTCTGGCATATATACAAGTACAACATACAATAACTATATAATGAGTTTTGTAATGTTAGATCCTTTACATAGACAGAAGCTTAACAGACACTGATAATGGACACATGTATGGACCAAGAGGCCATATAAAATAAATGAAGGACTCTACGGAAGCCCTTAGGAAAAAACACGTCTAGGGAGGGAAATATATAAAGACTGCTATTGTGCACTGCCTTGGGGGGGGGCAAAATAAAGACTGATATATGGTGTTTCAGAGGTCTACAAAACTGTGCCTGTTATGGAGGAAGTGGTTAAGAGAAACCTTTCTTTCTCTCCCCATAGTAGTAAACTCTAGGGAGGCTTTATAAAGCTGGTTGGCATTAGATGCAAAACAGATAGTACGAAGTGCTTCTTTATATGCAATAGTTCAAGTTATGGAAGTCATATCATGAGATGTTATGGCCACTGAGTTAGATGGGTTCTAAAGCAGGGGGTCATATTTGTGGAGGAGAGGTCTATTAGCCATGACACCTGAATGAGACCACTGGGTTCACAGGCAGAAAGCATATGATGGCCAAATGCTGGGGAGCTTGGGGGCTTTCCAGTGGCACCTGATTGGCCACTGTTGGGAATGGGATGCTGAATTAGATGGACCATTGGTCTAATACGGCATAGTTACTCTTATGTTCTTAAAGACAGAGAACAATCACTCTGGAAGACTAACAACACAAAGATGAATTCAAGTTAAAAATCAGAATGGCCCAGGGTTTAAATCTCAATTCATCTATGGATAGGCTATCGTGTCCTGTTTATATCAGCTCCTGTTCCCCATCCATACAGTGAAACCCACCTCACTGGGGCAAGTTTGGGAATGAGATACCAGCATCTGACCTGCCAACATGGGTCACACCTGGCATTATAAGATGATGTTCACCTGTGACATACCCTAAACAAATGCATAACTAGCAAAGCTAACAGATACTCAGAATGTTCAGATAATCAGATTTTTGGACAAAAACGAATACAGACTGAACTAACGGCTGCCAGCGAAGGGGAGGTGGATGAAATTAGATTGCATGGCTTTTTCCTAGGCTTTAATTCTGTAATAACACTTTGTTCTATGACCGGCATCAAATGGTGGCTGATTTATAGAAGGTATTAACCTCATTTGTTGCAGTTAAACGAGGTGGAATTAAATTTGATAACATTTGTTCCTATAGTTCCCCCAAACATCATGGGAAATGAACAGAATGTCTCTGTGCTTGTGGGAGAACTTATAGAACTGCATTGCCAAAGCAGCTCCATTCCTCCACCTACGCTGGACTGGATGAAGGATGGTCGGCCCTTGCTGAAGAAGCCAGGTCTCAGCATTACTGCAGGTGGAAGTGTGTTAAAGGTAAATTAAAAGATCTGTATTTTCTTATGACTAACTTCCCTATGGTCAGCAGTTTAGCATTGTCAACTACCAACTTCTCTTAGTTTAAGCTCTGCCTTGTGTCTCTGGAACCCCCTTATTCAAATCTTCCAGTGCACATTCTGTTAGCTCAAGTTTCTCACAGATCCATCACTAGGTTAGACAACAGACACGCCATCTAGAGAAGACTCCTTGCAGTGGAGGAAAGCACCATCAGGGGAGAAATGGATCCATGAAATCCAGCACACAAAGGTTTTACTTTAAGGAACACTGGGAAGCACCTGTTGAAAGAACTTCTGTTTAACTGCTGAACCATGATCAGCCCTTGACGAAGTACTAGGTGAAAATTCTTTTTTTTTACTGCTAGATTGAAGGAGCACAAGCCCAGGACGCTGGACGCTACACATGTGAAGCTACAAATGTGGCTGGGAAAACTGAAAAGAATTACAATGTCAACGTATGGGGTAAGGTTTGTAGCCTTTGTTATAATTCCCATAAAGCAGTGAACTTCAGCCCATAGATTGTGACTTACAGGTGACTCACAGAGAACCACCATTTTTATTTGCTACCAGTTTGCATGAACAGAGAAGAAGGGAACTATGTCTCTTGTTTAGGATTTGCTGGACAGCCAGGCAAGGTCACTCAACTATATTTCACCATAGCGCTTTCTTCTAGTTGGTTTCTTTCTATCTTATACCTTCTGGTGCTCATCTTGTGTTTTCTGTTCCTGTCTCTCTTGCTGATAGCCATGGTCTTGACACTAGCGAGGTCATCACTTTAGTTCCTCTTCTTCCTGCTATATTTGAATTTTGGGTTTGGAAAAGTTGTGAAGACCATAGTCGTAACAAATGACACTTCAGCCAGACATGAAGGGGTGCTTCAACCAGACATGAATGGGTGCTGCTGGAATTTCCTAGGCACATTTTAGGGAAGCAGTTAAGAAACCTTCCTGATCACAACTGTTATACTTCAAAAGACCTGTCTCCTTCGATTTCTTGAGAGAATACATGAAGAAATCCCGATGACGGTCTTTTTCCAGTTAGGAAGATAGGATGGTGTTCCACAGTTCACAAAAATAGATTAAGACAGCCTCTAATGATCTGAAGAGGAATCCATTGCTTACTTAAGTAGTGCTGTCATTTAGTGGTTAGAGCATATTTTCAGAGTGGGAGAAACCATTTGGTGGGGTTTTCAGGAAATAATGGGTAGGGTATGCCAGAAAAGTACATTAGTAAAACAAGTTTTCCTTCGCCACCCTTCATAAGAGTCTGAATTCATAAATGAGTAGTTGAATAGGCATGGCTTATGCAGTCTTTTTATCCCTTCACTTTTCTTGTGTTGTATATGTGCGAATTACATGTGTGTGTTGTCAAGTCCCTTCCAACTTATAGCGATCCGATGAATTAATGACCTCCCAAACCTCCTATCATTAACAGTCTTGTTTCGATCTTACAAATTGTGGGTTGGGGCTTCCTTTATTGAATCAGTCTATCTCATGTTGGATCTTCCTCTTTTCCTGCTGCCTTCAACTTTTCCGAGCGTTATTGTCTTTTCCAATGACACTGGTCTTCTCATAATGTGATGATAGACTAAGTTTAGTCATTTTGACTTTTAGGGAGAGTTCAGGCTTGCTCTAGATCCCACTTATCCGTCTTTTTGGCCATCCATGGCATCTGTAAAACTCTCCTCCAGCACATTTCAAATGAATCAACTTTCTTCATTGTTCAGCTTCCACACCTATACTATAGTATGAGTTATCTTGATCTTGGCTGCTAGCAACATGTCCTTAAGGATCTTTTCTAGCTTCTTCATGACTGTTGTTCCCAGTCTCAGTCACTTTCTGATCTCTTGGCCACAAGCTTCCCTTTTGGTTGATGAGTGACCTCTTTCATTACCCTTCAGAGAGTTTTCTCTTTGTCGTGGTGAATTTAACAGTGAGCACTTGCTCCTTTCTTCTGTATACTGCTTTACTTTGTCCCATGAACACCATGATGTCCCACGATAGACAGTGTTTGTGCTGCAAAGAATTCTCTTTGTGACCTTTGAAGATAAATTCAGGCTCCACTCATTAGGAATCTAGATTATTTTAAAAGTGTGTTTGAGTAAAAGCATTATCCTTCCCAGTCATGGATTTGCCTGTGAAGCCCATCTGTGGGATAACTTTTGAAAAATATAGTCTACTTGCACACTGGGGTTGGGAGCAGTGCTGGACAGCCTTTTGTGTTGTGGATCCAGACTGTTTCTAGCTTCCAACATAAGCCTGTTCCCCAGAGGTATCTTCAGTTCCAGAAACTGGTAGCATTTGCTGATCAGGCGTTAAAGGCTCTGCCTCTTGGAGACTGTACTGGTTTGAAGCGGGACCTCTTCCTTGAGGTTTAAAGTTGGTGTAACGCAATATAAAGCCTTGCTCTTGCCAGGATTGAATTTCATGTATCTGTTTTATGTCTAAAACACCAAGAAAGTCAATGAGGGTCAGATGGAAATGTGTTTTTCTCCCTGGTTTTGCGCAGTTTAAATATTTTGAATAAACCAGGACCCTCATTTTATATGTATTGCTTACGACATATAGCTTGTAAAAATATTACTTGAATTGAAGATTTATCTGAGATTTTGCTTATATTTTTTTCTTTATATTCTTTGTGGCCCAGAGCTAATCTATTTTTTTTTGTTATTTTTATTTCATTCCACCAACCCCAACATTTTCCTTCCCTAGTGCCACCAAGTATTTACAGTTCAGATATACTGACTCAGCTATCTGTAATTGAAGGAAACCTCATCAGTATGATATGTGAGTCCAGCGGGCTTCCACCACCAGCTCTCAGCTGGAGAAAAAATGGTAAGCAGAAGTCTTTTATGAGGACTTCCGAAGAAGTTAATGAAGAAGAAGAAGAAGAGTTGGTTCTTATATGCCGCTTTTCCCTACCCGAAGGAGGCTCAAAGCGGCTTACAGTCGCCTTCCCATTCCTCTCCCCACAACAGACACCCTGTGGGGTAGGTGAGGCTGAGAGAGCCCTGATATCACTGCCCGGTCAGAACAGTTTTATCAGTGCTGTGGCGAGCCCAAGGTCACCCAGCTGGTTGCATGTGGGGGAGTGCAGAATCGAACCCAGCTTGCTGGATTAGAAGTCCGCGCTCCTAACCACAACACCAAACTGGCTCTCTGGGTTCCTTTGTTAATGTATCTCTTGAAATCAGGATCCCCCAGTTTTACAGCTCCTCTCCTTGTGACAGAGATCAGTTCCCCTGGAGAAAATGGCTGCTCCTGAGAGTGGACTCCATAGAGTTATACTCCATTAAGGTCTCTCCCCACCCCAAATCCTGCTCATTCCTGGCTCCACCCCAAATCTCCAGATATTATCCAACCCTGGAAACCCTACTTTAAATACTTTTACCCCACCTTTCGCCAAGGATTCCACATGTCTTGACACTTTCTTCAACTCAGTTACTCACAATCCTCTCCACCTGCTAACAAAATAACCACTCATTACCCCCCCCCCCCCAGGAATGCTGTCTGAAAGGAAACAAGTCTTGTGATGCAGGTAGGACTTGCCAAAGTGTTAGCCCTTATTCTGAAAATGCTGTCACCCAAACTCACTTAAAATGCCCAGAATGGAC
Organism: Paroedura picta; assembly: GCF_049243985.1. Taxonomy (NCBI): domain Eukaryota; kingdom Metazoa; phylum Chordata; class Lepidosauria; order Squamata; family Gekkonidae; genus Paroedura; species Paroedura picta. The sequence continues at coordinate 42,759,441 of NC_135372.1, forward strand.
AAGGAAGCAAAGAAAGGCAGAGGGAGATTTAGGTGTTGACCGGAATTATCTCTCTTGAAGACATAAATGTGTATGTGTCATATCCAGTCTCTAAAATGACTGTCTGGAAAGGAAAGTAGGGTGATTTAGTAAAGGGACAGGAGACCAGTCATTGCACTCTCCCCTAAAAATACAAACATATCATATAAATAGTTCACCAGCTCCAAGAATTTCATGGTGCAATGTGGACCAGGAAGCAACAAAACTAGTTGAAATTATGAGGTAAAAGGATTAGGTTTCTTAGACTCAAACATTCAACCCTACATTAACTACAGGCAGATGACCTCATTAAACAAGATGCTTGGAGATCTGTGTCCCTTTCTTGTTTTTAAAATATCAGCTGTATGGAGTCCCAATTTGGATCTGAGCCATAGTTTGGGGAGATAGATTCATCCTTGTTCTGCATAGTCACCTATGCCAGGGGTAGTCAACCTGTGGTCCTCCAGATGTTCATGGACTACAATTCCCATGAGCCCCTGCCAGCGTTTGTAGTCCATGAACATCTGGAGGACCACAGGTTGACTACCCCTGACCTATGCAATATAGTGGATATGTTTTAATTGAAGACAATAAATCTTTGTGTTTACATGTGCTATAAAGTCACTTCTGTCTGATAGCAACCCTATCAATTAATGATGACAACGTTGCTCAGATCTTGCAAAGGGAAGGCCATGACTTGATCTCATAATAGCACTTGCTATCTTCAAAGATTCCTCATTCTGTGTGCATGGGGTTGGCGACCTTCAGGTGGTGGCTGCAGATCTCCTGAGATTACAACTGATCTTCAATTGCACCTGAAGAAAATGCCCACCTTGGAAGGTGGACTCCACAGCATTATATCCCATTGAAGTCCCTCCCTTCCCCAAAGTCTGCCCGCTTCAGGCTTCACCCCTAAAATCTCCAGGTATTTCCCAGCTTGTAGCCGGCAACCTGTGTGTGCATAATTCCTGACCTTGAAGTCCCTAAAGTTCAAAGCATGTAGATCTCTTAAATCCACTATGAAATGGACAGGAATGTCATGATTTAGGCTGAATTTATGGAGTGTACACTAAAGCCAGTTTCCATTTGTGGACCATTTTTTAAAGAACACTAGAGGACTTGTAAAATCTTATTCCTCTGTTATATAGCTTGTTGGTCGCTAAGGTACAACTGGACTCAAATTTGTTAATAGAAAAATATATCTCTTGTAGGTTCTCCACTATTGATTGACCCAACAGGAAGAATCAGGGTGTTATCTGGAGGCAGGCAGCTGCAGATTTCAATTGCTGAAAAGTCAGACGCAGCCTCCTATGTCTGTGTGGCTTCAAACGTAGCTGGAGTAGCAAGGAAGGAATATATCTTGCAAGTATATGGTAAGTAACTGTGTAAAACTGCCTGTACACTCTATTGGTTTGGAAACAATCATGTTCTAAACTCCTAAAGAGCAAAATGGTGACTGCCTTCAACACGGGGTGGTGGAAATGCATTCCTCCACCGAATAGAAGCAGTCATTGTGACAGCAGGAGGGAACAGTATCCACACTCTGAAGGGCTCACTGCTCCACTTCCCCCCTTTCTTTCCCTTGAGTCTGTGCAAGAGTACAGGAACATGAAGATTACACTGGGCCCACCCACAATCTAGCAATACCCTCCCTTCCCCCTTCCTGTTAAGCCTGCAGCTCTTAAGCTTATAGTATAGTTCAGCTGGGAAAACTGGTGGGACCTTTTAAGAGGACAAAAAGAGGACATGTGGACCCTAGGTCCACCATTTTGAAGGCAGCCTGTATAGCTCGGACCGCCTTCCTGTATTTGCTGCAAGTAGAGTGTCCACATGGATATTCCACCCGCAACCAAACCACAGCTCCTCATTTGAACCAGAACAAAAAAGGTCCTGGGAGGCCCACACGCTGTGCTCAAAATAAGCATGGATGCTCCCATTCAAATCTGGGGTTTCCTGGTTTCCATGCAGAGAAAACTAATCTATCTAATCTAACTAATCTATCTCTGCTGCAGATCGGCCATACGACATAAGGCTGTTTTACTGTTGTCCATATGTCTATACCCAGAATTTGTTTCTGTTTTAAATTTTGTTTTATGTATATCAAATCTTAAGCCAGTGTTTAGAATCAGTGGACTGAACCGGAACAAAAAAATGATCAGGTTCTATCTCCTGGCCTGAAATAAGACCAACAAACGATCTCTTGTAATTTTTGCCAACTCCGCTTATCTATAAGTATAAGAAAAATGGTTATATTTGTAATTTCTTTTGCTAAAGCTTGGAAACAGAACCCGGATGTGAAAACTTGGAATCTTGTTTTGTTGTTCTTAATAGTTCGTCCAACTATACTGGACAATGACAGCCAGCCATCAGATGTAACCGTGACTCGCGGGAATGATATTTCATTAGAATGCAAGACAGACGGTACTCCACGGCCAGCAGTCACTTGGATGAAGGATGGACGGCCATTAGTCAACGAGAGGGAAATTGAGATACTGGCTGAAGGACGGCGTCTTCGGATTAAAAATGCTCAAGTGTCAGACACTGGCCGCTATGTGTGCATTGCCGTGAATGTGGCAGGGGTAACCGACAAGAAATATGACTTGAGTGTTCATGGTGAGCAAGTGAAATAGGCACAACAAGAAAGATGCACAGAATTGCCATGGTGGTGTGTTGGGGGGGGGGGGATGAACCATTCTGAACTGTGTTAAATTGTCGGATCTATGCTCTGCTTCGATTATCTGGGAATTTTCCCAGTCTGAAATTTTTTCTAAACAATGCTTCATGCTGACCTCCTTTAAAATTACCTACAGGACAGGATATGTATCTCCTTTAGCTGTGAGAGGGGAGGTTTGTGGTGTTTTCTTTATAGTGCTGCTACAAAGGTATCAGGAAAGCAGGGCAAGAGATGAGAAGTAGACAACTAGTACATTCTGTATGCTTCTCCAAAGAAAAATATGTACATTTTATCACAAGGAAATTCACATTAAGTTTCGACATGAGATGAACACACATCTTTCCCCATTTGGGCAAGTATTGGTAGTGTGGGAAAAGAAATGCACACCACTCATGGTTCATCCAGAATGGCTCTGAGCAGCAGAATATGAAGACATGAAACTTCATTTACCCTTCATCTACCAAGGTCAGTTTTGTCTAACCAGCAGCAGGTCTCTGGGGCCTCAGGCAGAGGTCTCTCACATCACCTGAGATCTGATTCTTATGCCAAGGATTGACATTTGGCATACCAAAGAGATATTCTTCCACTGACCCACTGTCATTCAATGTGGTACCTGCCTAGCCTGAAGGGCAAAGATAAGAATAACAGCTCTGATCATTCCTGAATTTACACATGTGTTTTGCTGATGTTTTTTGCAGTTAATATGCAAAATATATGAAAGGTGAGTATATATAACTGAACACTCAGTGGGTATTATTGGAGGGTATGGGACAGTAACCCCTCCAGGTTTCCACTCATTAGAATATGAATGAGGATTAAATGGGAACCAAGCTGCTGCTCTCATGTGTGTTTAGTGGGTGCCCGCAGTGGGGAAGCCTTGGTTATTCTAGGAAGTGAATATACATCCGTTAGAGAATGGTTCAGAACTGATTGTGAGATCCTTATTCATGGTTTCCACAAGAAGCGCTTACTGCCTCATGTGGCTTCCTTCCATTCTGCTATTAAACGGATACACATCAACATGGGAAAAAATCTTAATCTGTCCATTGACTCCATGGCTCTGACCTAGTCCCAAATTCTCCTTGCAAAAAGTGTAAATTCATTCCTAAAATGGAATAGTTACTATTCTTAGTCAAGAGGAAGACATATCACAGCCTTTTACAGCTTTATGGTAGCTATTTCGGTTCCTAGGGAGGAAATTGGATCGTTATTACCTTTTAAAAAGCAGCTGCAAACCAGAAGGGAATTCAGCAACATTTCAAAGAGTTTCTTAACTTTTATGCCCTGAGGCAGCCATTCGGAATTATGATACAGCAAATGAACCAAGCAAATGCTGCGTTGACATTGCCTCCCTGCAAGGACCTCATGCAAGGGAGTGAACCATTGGTCCCTTGTGGCAAATTGTGTGTGTGTGTGTGTGTGTGTGTGTGTGTGTGTGTGTGTGTGTGAATGTGGGGGGGGGGCAGTTTGCTCTGGAAAACAGCAAAGGGAGAGGACTAAACCTCCTTCTCTGCCTGAACTCTTCTCCTGGAACAAAATTGAGTCCAGTAGCATCTTTAAGACCAACAAAGATTTATTCAAGGCATGAGCTTTCGTGTGCAGGTACTCTTCCTCAAACAAAATGGGACAAGAATCATGAGAGTACAGATAAAAAAGGATAAATTAGTGGCAAATTAGTAAACTGTCTCATAGTATCCAAATTATGCCATATTATGCCATGTGATAATTCTTTGCTAAAACAGTTAATCAGTCCTTTTGAGTTCAGTTGTAGTTCACAAAAACATTGGAGAAATAAAACTGTCCACGTTAGCAATTAATGGTAGATACTTTCCCAGTTGTGAAAAAGAGACTAGTTGCTGCCCCATCCATCTCCACCCAAGCGTGGAAGCATCCCTGCAAGTAACAAGCTGTACTGGCAAGTTTTCTTGCCCTGAGACCAGAGAGTTAGATTTGAAATTACATTACATATTACTAATATCACATTATAGTCACATTCTCCCACATAAAATAAAAAGAAGAGGGGATTGTAAGAAATATGGATATAAGAGTTGAATGAGGTTAGCATGCATAGCGAGATAAAAAAACCTATGTCCTTGTTGAATCCAGAGTATGCCATTTTTTTGTGTTGTAATAACTTGCATTTCTGCAATCTCCTTTTCTAGTCTGTTCTTGAAGTTCCTTTGCAATAAAGTAGCTACTTTGAGGTCCATTATTGAATGTCCTAGAAGGTTGAAGTGTTCCCTTACAGGTTTTTCTGTCCTGTGATTTTTTATCTCAGACTTATGTCCATTAATACTTTGCCGGAGGGTTTGACCTGTTTGCCCTATGTAGAGAACAGAGGGGAATTGTTGGCATTTATTAAGTTATATCCCACTTTTCTTGTCATTTGGGACTAACAGTGGCTTAGAGCATCATGCTCCCTCCATTTGTTTAGAAGAAGAAGAAGAAGAAGAAGAGTTGGTTCTTATATGCTGCTTTTCCCTACCCGAAGGAGGCTCAAAGCGGCTTACAGTCACCTTCCCATTCCTCTCCCCACAACAGACACCCTGTGGGGTGGGTGAGGCTGAGAGAGCGCTGATATCACTGCTCGATCAGAACAGTTTTATCAGTGCTGTGGTGAGCCCAAGGTCACCCAGCTGGTTGCATGTGGGGGAGTGCAGAATCGAACCTGGCATGCCAGATTAGAAGTCCACACTCCTAACCACTACACCAAACTGGCTCTCCTTGGCTCTCCAGCAACCTTGTGAAGTAGGCCAGATTGAGAGTTTTCAATTGTCTAAAGTAGCGGTCCCCAACCTTTCTTTGGTCAGGAACCGCCTCCGGGGTGAAGGGAGAGCCGACGGCCCAGGGCGCTGCACGGCAGCTGCGTGCAAACGCGCACACGCAGTTGCCGCACATGTACATTTTCGCCATCAGGGGGCGCTGACGTGCATGCGTGGCAAGTGCGCGCACGCATTTGCGTCACTGGCGTGTCGGGCCTGCCTCTTCCCCGAGCTTCTCACTGTGGGGGGGGGGGGGAGGCAGGCGCAGCTGCCAGCGGCCTAGTACCGTGGCCTTCAGGGACTGGTCCCGGGCCACGGACCGGGGGTTGATGACCACCGGTCTAAAGGTCATCCAGTAAGCTTTTGAGGTAAAGGTGGAAATTAAAACCTGTGTTGCCCATCATCCTACTCTATACACTGCACTACACTGATTCTCGGCATTCCACACTGGCCCACAGGTGTACATATAAGAGGATTGGGGGTATGCAGTGGTTCCTTTAAGGCCAACAGAGTTTTATTCAAGGTATGAGTTTGGTCTTCTGATTCAGACCAAAATGGTTATCCACTTGAATCTATCATATTTGTAGTAAAAGATGTGATAAAGTCTGAAGGAGAGCTGCATTTAAGGAGTTTTGGCAAGTGTATATTTCTCTATATTGATTAGAAGAGGAAATGAAGAAGAGAAGAACTGTTTTTTTGTACCTCCTTTTTATTATCCAAAGAAGTCTCAAAGCTGTTTACGGACACCTATCTGATACAGAGGCAAGGAAGCACTTATTTATAAGTCATGATTTTGTTCTTAAGCATCTGCTAATAACATGGCTGCCATCAAAGACATTTTTGTGTGAAATGGTAGAAAGAAGGGTAGGGAATGTGCGTATGTGTGTGGATATACAACAAGGTACAATGTCCAGCCAGCACCTTTTAGCAGCCAATTTGCTGCCTATGAAGATCAGCTTCTAAAATGGTCATCAATAGGGTTTTAAAATATTTTTAAAAGGTCGTCAGGTTGGAGAAATAAGGTAGTGTGTCTGGTGGGGTGACACACAAGGCTGTGCAGGAAGTGCCCACAATTATGTGACCTCTTGCTTTTGTAATTATTTATTTATTTATTACATTTCTATACTGCCAATCGCGGCACAGCTGGCTCGTGGCGGTTTACCATAAAACATAGCATACAAACACCTCATAAAATTCAATGTGGTTATAAGGGGGACTAATACCACATTGACCCAGCAGCTCCAACTGACAAAAAAAGGGGGGGCGGGGGAATACTGTTTCCTTTATGCAACCCTACCAACATGCTCCCAGTAGCCACATTATACCTATATGGTTTACAATTGTTGTCTTTGGTTATTTGCCTCTGCAATAGCGACTGGTGCAAGCAGTGGAAGTCCGCTGCACATTGTTGCCTGTCCTGCAATCACTTTTCCCCCATGATGCTCTTGTGCAGATGGATTGTTCTTTCCTAACTAGCCCTTTTTCAAGTGGTAAGGGATGGTTTCAAGAGTTCTCTGCTTCTTATTGCTCGCTTGTTTAGTATTGGAGGTGGGGATTTATTGTTCTGTCTGTAAATTTTCCAAGAGCAAGTAACTAAATCTGCCCTGTGGCATTTTAACTGAAGTAAAGAAAATCCCATTTGTTCTCTCGTGCTCATTCAAAAGTCAGTTTCAGATCATAATCTAATAATAGTTCAGTCTTTATTACTGCCCATAGGCCATTCTGAAGCAGAATAAAACAGATGAAAACACAAATATCATAGAATATATATAAAATACAATCTAATAATGTGTCTTTTTGTGTGGCTTGCTTTTTATTTGTTTGGATTTTCTATAGTCCCTCCAAATATTGTGGGTGACCTGACTGTGCCTGAAAATGTCAGCGTAGTAGAGAAAAATCCCATCACCTTGATTTGTGAAACTTCAGGAATCCCCCATCCATCAATAACCTGGCTCAAGTATGGGCAGCCCGTCTCCTTGAGCCCTTCTGTGAGAATCCTGTCAGGTAAGGCCGGGGGAACAAGAAAATCACATGACAAACCTATTTTGCAGTAGACTTCGAATAAAATCAAATACAAGAATATGGAAAGGCCCAAATAAAACCTGTGAGATGAACAGAAAATGACATGCAGCATCCAGAGGGAAGGATCAAGGAAGAGGAGACCCTGATAGTACAGGTAGGATTGCCAGCTTTGAGTTGGGAAATACCTGGAGATGTTGGGGATGGAGTCCACATTTCCTGGCAAGCTTCCATTGGACAGTAGGGTTTTAAACCTGGTTGTCCCCAGTTCTAGTACAGCATTCTCATCACTACACCAGGCTGGCTCCATTTCGTTTCTCTTCAGCCCCTTTCCCCACTATGAAAAAAAAAAGAATTTCATAAAAAAGAGACACAAAAAGAAGAGGGATGGGAAGAGTGAGTAGCATAGCCAGGTCCTCCAAATCCTTCCTTTTGATATAACTTCCTTGGTGGCATCCTCAAAACAAGTCAACCACCTCATCATTTTGTCCTCAGAACCAGCTAATCACCTCAAAATTGCTAACAGACACTGAGTGGGCACAGCAACCAGCACCTATACTGTGAGGTGCGGCATGATGCCCATAGGCATGAGGCCTCTGATCAACAGCTGCTTGACTTTACTAGATCTGATAAGGCCAGTTGGCTACAGACAGCCCCAGCATGGCAGCAACTGTGTGTAGACCACTCCCAATGCTGCCACAATAATTCTTTCACCCCAGCAAGAAAGTTCTTTCTTTAGAAACAAGTACCCTTATACCTCACCAATGTTGCTGGGCTGGTTCTCTGAATTCCTATATTTTTAAGTCCCCTCTGTTGCAGACCTAGGCCTTTCCCCTTATATCTCTGTGAGGAAAAAGGCTAGAGACTAAGGGTTTTTTATAGATGGGAATTCAGAGGACCTGCTCAAACTATTATTACAATACTACTGCATTATATCAATATTTTACAGCCTTTAATAAAGGACATACCCTGAAATCATTCATCTTGGGGGGTGAGGGTGTGGTTTGGTTTAACAATGATGACAGTCCAGTATTTGAAAAATGGGCTGTAGGTGGATAAGACAAAGAAAACTAGTAGAAAAAGTATGCACCAGTTCAAATCTGATTTAAAGTCGGCTTCCGGAAAAACAGCAGGATAAAAGTCACAAAAGAGCCAGAAAAAAGAAAGTGAAAACTAAAGGCACAAAAATGCAGATAGAAGTCAGGAGATAACCAAAGCAGTATGGAGCCAGAACCAATGAAAAAAAACACATTGTGGGAAAAGCCCAAATTGAGAGACTGCATTTATGCCAGTCTCATTGCAGCAGTCTTTAGCTGTGTAATCCGCATCCTCTCCACCCCTAAATACTGATTTTTTTTCCATCCTGATTTGGGAGAGTGCCCTCGTTTAGGCAGGAGATTTCAGTCTTTATTGTCCTTGTTCTTGTATCCCCTTTTCATCTCCCATGTGCAGGTGCAAACCCATGTTGTTTTTGTTATTTTTGACATACCAACTGTCAACTTCCTTCCTAAAACTGGGATATTATTTCCCCCAGCCTCAAAGTGGAATCTGGATTTCTCATAGAATTATAACTGAATTCCAAACCATCAAGATCAGTTCCCATGGAGGAAATGGCAAATTTCAAGGGTAGACTTGATGGTATAACATAGAGAAATGAAAGTCCTAGAGGGACATCACATACCTGCTGAGCCTTCTCCCCTCCCCAAACTCTGCTGTCTCCAGGCAGTGAGCCCAAGTCTCCAGAAATTTCCCAAGTTGGCAATCCTACTGTTTTTTTTATATATATTTCTGGAGTAAATAACAAATAATGCTTGTTCCTCAGGGTTGTTTGCTACTTTTTGTATGTCTGAAATGGCTGTATGTATTTTTAACATTTTATACTGGTATTATTCAATGGTTACTATTTATGCTTTTCTCATTTTATCTTTTTATTGTTCTGCTGACGTGACTTTTATACTTTTGTGATTGTTTCTACTTTGGCATTAGATTAATTCTGGGGGAGAGGTGGTCAAGAAATAATCTAAACAAGTAAAGTTTATTCATATATCCCGTAGGTAGACAATAGGATAGTATTGATGGCCGTAGTTTTATATCTTCAGCCTTTCAAAGTGGTAATATAGATGCAGGATGTCATACCGGACATGGTTGCTAGGAGGCTTTCTAATATACCTCCTCGGGCTAATTTCAGTCAGGGAGAACCATTTGACTGACACCAGAGAAAGTGTTAGTTCCGTAGCTCAAGACACAATCTAGAAGACTCTAGAAGTACTGCCCTCCCTGAAAAGATGTTGACCTCCCATAAAGAAAAATGTGTTGGAACTAGATGAGGTTTCTTGGAGAAATATATAGAAGACATAATCCTATTGTCTTTTAAAACCCTCCCCACTGGAGAAAAAGGCAAGGTATAAATATAAAGTATTTTTTTTAAAAAACACAAGAACAAACACGCCATTAAGACACTTGCTTCAAGTTTAGTTTGTAATCATGAGGACGAGGCATTTGTTTTATTTTAAAACTAGTTTTAAGATTTCAGTTTCAGCTTGCTTACAGCAACAGGGCATAATGCATTGGCAACATGCAGAAAAACTGGGTGTAATATGCACTTTTATGTTTTTCTCCTTCAGGTGGCAGAATGCTACGACTGATGCAGGTGAATGTAGATGATGCAGGACGGTACACCTGTGCGGTGACTAATGTCGCAGGGGAAGAGAGGAAAAACATTGACCTTTCAGTTTTAGGTGGGTGTGGAAGGACTCCTGAAAATGCCAAACAACTTTAGGACTTTCCTTCCTAAAAGTCATGAACAGTTGTTCAAAATTCAAACCCAGGAATTTAACGAGAATCTCTGCATTTAGGGGAAGGTGGGCAAGTCATCAGTGAATGAATCAGTAATGAATAAACTTCAGTTTTTTGGCATGCCATGCCATGTAACCATAATGGCAACTAGGTTGTGAGAATTTAGCATACATTTGACATACATTGATATCTCTCTTAGCAGTGCCTTAGAATAACAGCTGTACTTTAAAAAGAAGAAAATGTAGTTCCATGTCCCTTCCTTCCCTGCCAATGTCCCTTCCTTCCTGCCAGTTTTTAAAGCTTTTAGTCCACAGTGTAGTTTGACCAAATCATTGAGTTGAGATAAATATCAACATTCCATTGACAAAACTATAATCCAGACTCCTGGGCAAACTTTAATGCTCAATAATATTTTTATGTCTTTAAAAATGTTCAGATGTGACTTTATTATGTCACAGGAATTATCTAGCAACAAAACTGACTTTATTCCATTCAAGGAGTCAGTACAATAGGGGGGATAAATGTACACTCATTGATCAACAATTCCTGTCATTTACTTTCAGTTTTCTGAAAAGTGATTGCTTTCTCCAATCTGTAGAGTATGCATATACAGTTCCCGATAGCTCTTATCTGCTTCCTCACAGACCTCTGCCTTCTCTTTGTAACCATTATGTTCTGAAAATATGATTGCCACTGATAAACCAACATCTTTTGTGTTTAATGATGAGACATAATAATGAAAAATGCAGCTTTCTTATTGCTTCTTTGTGCTTTATACTTATGTGTTTGCATTGTTTGTTTTCATTATAAAAGTCCCCCCAGGAATTGTGGGAGAGAATAAACTGGAAGATGTGAAAGTGAAAGAGAAGCAGAGCATTATGCTAACATGTGAAGTGACAGGTAATGTGCATGGGTTAAATACTTATGTTAATAATAAATAAATGTTTATCTTGTGTGGTCCTTAATTATGTGGCCCAGGGCTTTGAATGTGGTCTGAACTTACATTATCTGACTTGGGTCATATGAGTTTTTCACATATGTTTTTCATGGCAGACACACAAATCCTAGTTTGAATGACCTGAGCTTCCAAATACAAAGCAGTCACGGGGGGGGGGGGGCAATATAGAGACATTCTTATATTCCATGTTTCTTTTATCCCTGCTGGGAAACCTCCTTGCTCTGGTTCCTGCACATAGATAACATGGCCCATGGTAATGGGGGTGGGGGGAGTCTGGGTTGTTCTAAGTAGTGGACAAAGTAATAGGTCCACATTGTAGGGTACTGTAGTAAAGGTGCAGTGGGCAGGTTCTATCCCACTGAACCTAGGGCTATAGAAATATTACTTCTCTGCTGTTTAACATTATAGTGGTAGATCCAAAGTGTGAACAGAACAAAGACAATAGGATATGTTTCCTTTACATCAGTCACATTGGCCCACTATAGTCTACTTATTCATTTACTTAAATTTTTAATATTCTCTCCCCTCCTGTTTCGTGTCCCACCAGAGCCCAAAGTGACTTATAAGAACTAATTTGCAAATGAGAAGCTAGTTTCCCTTTTTATCATTTGCTGAACATCAAGCAAACAGAAAACATGATTCTCATTATTTCCCTTTATTTGTTTCAGTCTGATGCTGACTCTTCCTTTTGAACTAAATTTGATATAATATGCAGGAGTATTATTTTTTTGTGAACGGAAAAAGTATTATAGTAAAATTTTAAAAGCTGCACTTCTTATTGTGATTTTAAAGATTCCTGTGAATAAATGTTAAATCATAATAGATTAAAGATTAAAATGTTCACAAATATTTTCCCCCCAAAAAGGAAGTCCTGTACCAGAGATTACATGGTTAAAAGATGGGCAGCCTTTCTTAGAGGATGAGGGCCATCACTTAATGTCCAATGGGCGTTTTCTTCAAATTGAAAGTGCACAAGTAGTGGACACAGGGAGATATACTTGTGTGGCATCCAATGCAGCTGGAGACAAGAGCAAGACCTTCAGTCTTAATGTACTTGGTAAGATTTCTGAGCTAATACATAGACTTTCCTCCTTTATTTTATTATAATATATTTATTTCACGTTTCAATAAAAATATCTATCAAAGCAGTTCATGGTAATGAAAATCTAATGACATAGTTTAGTATAAAATTTTCCACTATGATGGAATTATCAGGTTAGCTGGATATAGGCATGGTGAAGGCCTGCGTGAAAGTTTCCTGTTGTCCCTCTGATGATAGATCAATGACATGTGGCAGCTAGAGGGAGGGGTCTGCAACTGGAGCTGCAATAAAGCACAGAGGAGTGCTCAGTTGTTTTCTGCTATCTCTTTGATTTTCCCTTTATTGGCAGTTAGAAACTGGAAAAAAGTGGAATTTTAGTTGGAGCTGGATTTAGGCATAATAATGGAGTACCTGTCAATAAACAAATGTCACTGTTTACCAAGCTTTGTTGTGATTTTACTGAATAAGTCCAAGGGTGATGATTGCATGTACAGCTGAGCAGGCACGATAGGGGGGACAGTGGGTGAAGAGCGGTACAGTAACCCTATGTAGTTATTTTTCAGTTTAGCGGGGGTAGGTGCTTTTTAGGATGAAAAGTATACTCCATATTTTGAATTGTGCACTAGTCATTTTGTGCCTGAGAATGTGTCAGAGAAATGGGCACAAATATAACCAATAAGAACTTCACTGTTTTCTATTGATCCAAAAATAAAAAAGGCTTTTGACCTGTTTGAATGGCAGTATCTTTAGTCTTCCATATTTATGTATTCAATCTAGGATTTTTTCTTAACTGAGTTTAAGTTAATCAATAAAAATACAACTGTCAGGTATGTATACGTGTGTATGTATTAGTGTGTTCCATGTTAAGTGTTTTCATAAAAAACATAGAGCAGGAAAAGGTCCTAATAATTGGAGTGAAAATCAAGGGCAATACTCTTTTCCATTTAGTACATCAGGATCATAGGAGACCATAGAGGAAAAGTTGTATACTTGTTAAGAGCTATAGTGACTATATCTCAGTTAGCATCTCAAACTGACTTGAGTTGTCATGCCATTTGCTGAGTACATTACAAAAATCTAAATTGCTTTTTTTCTTTGTGGTTGTTCTTTTAAAAAACCTGTCTCAGTATCCCCTACCATTGTGGGTACAGACAATAATGGAGGCACAGAAGAGATCACAGTTATCTTGAATAATCCCACATCCCTAGTTTGTGAGGCTTATTCATATCCCCCAGCTACAATCACTTGGTTGAAAGATGGAACTCCCATAGAGTCAAATAGAAATATCAGGATTTTGCCAGGTAATTATTTGTATTCTTACACTGAATAACTGCATTATAATTCTGTCACCTGACATTCATGAAAATCTGTTTTTCCATATTCCTTGGGGAGGTCTGTATGAAGTGTTATGAAAAAAGAGAGAATGTTGCTATTTTAATATGTATGAATCTTTATGAAGCTGTATTTATCCAAGATTAAAGCTTTGGGTATATGAAGTATAATGTCACTCATCCAACTAACTTTAGGAAGTATCAAAATGGTTGTTTTGTTTGAAATATGGTCCTACTTTTCATTGAATTGGTAAGTCAGTGTTTGGCTTTATTGCTTCAGAGTGCAAGTAGGAGTTCAGATGACTGCATGTTCTAAAACTCTTCTTGATGTTATATATATTGTGGATGGACTTTATTGTGTGAAACATTCAGGTTGCTGAGGCCCACCATTCTGAAATGGAATAACTGAGGCACAATGAATACATAGAAGTTCTGGGCCTATATTGGTGATATCCAGTGAAATAAGGGTATTGATGCTGGTGCAATCTGAGATTAGAAAAAATTAAGAAATTTTATGAAACAAGATTTTAAAACATATGCAATTTGGGCAAACTATATTCTGGTGCCCCACAGTTGGAAACATAACTTCTAAATTTAATTTGTGACATGGAAGTTGAATGGAAGTTGAATTCTGCCTTATTCTGTGATGTGAGAACAGCTCAGGGATGTGGAGAAGTACTACCATTTCCAAACCACCAGATTATTCTATTTTCAGGTATATCCTTATTCAGTTTTGATCCTTAGGTATGTTATGGCTATGTGAACTGTGCATATTCACCCTGCTTATGGTGAAGGTAATGATATATAGCTGTCAACACATATAAGATATTGCCTTTTGATGACATTGCTAAACCGTGAGATGTGCAAAGCTCTCATTGTTGCATGTGGTGGTTGCTCTTAGTTGTTACAGGAAATGAGCAAATAGGTACAGAGATTTTTTTTGGGGGGGCTGCCATTTTACCAATGGTCTTCAGTGCTGTGGTATATTTAACCTAAAAGTTAATTCAGCTCTGAAAGTTGATTAAAGTAGGGAGTTCATGACTCCTTTTGCTAGCTAACCTGAACAGATCCACCAAAAATCTTTTCTACTCTCCAAATATAATGTGTATTAAAATAGTTATGATTTGCTTGTTTCAGTAAGGTCCATAGATGCTGATATATACTCTAACTTTGGAGGAAACCATACAAGCATTACTTTGAAAAAAATATTTTGCAGGTGGTAGAACTCTACAGATTCTGAATGCTCAAGAAGACAATACTGGTAGATATACATGCCTAGCTACAAATGAAGCAGGCGAAACTTTAAAACACTATGAAGTGAAAGTGTATAGTAAGTACGCTATTGTTAATTTCTGTTGTCATCCTGTAAAAGGCTGATTTGTTCGTTTTTCCCCATCATATTATCTCTCATGCTGTCACTTGGGATTTCTCTTGCAATCTCTTTTCATTGTATAAATTTGCTAGTCTCATAACTAAAGTGGCATATGCCCTTTATGTGCCTACTAACACCAAAGGCCAGTTTTGGCAGCATTAACATTTAGGTCAAACTAGATACATCTGGGGGAATACATGGAATGATCCTTGTCTCTATTATGTTGTTGTTCTACTTTTAAAAAACATATTTGTGGGAAGTGACATGATTGATGGGAGAAATTGTGAAAGGGCAGACTAGTTCCTTCCTTCCCACCTGTGTACCCTCCTGTCAATAGTCTAGGGGCCAAAACAGCCTGCTCTTTTCAGGGCTACTTAAGTGGTGTTATATAGTGAGATATCACCCATCATTCATGGGTTCACAGGTATCAAAGCATGGATTGTATGGAGTAATCAGCTGTGGATGATGACAAAATGAATATGCGCTCCCTCAGAATTCTTGCAGGAGGTACATCAGAGGGTTCTGTGATTTTCCAGAACCCATGTGAGATAGGAAAGCATTTGATATGAAACACAGTGGTGTTATCAAGACTGTAGCTTCCTTTTGAGTTTTCATGGGTGTGACTGGTCCAGTGGATATGTGGGGACTAGTCCATCTAGTCCAGTAATACCTGTTTTCCAAAGTCTCAGACAGGCCTCCTTACTTAACAGCCTTTCGTTGCAAATGCCAGGGTGGAACCTACACCCAAAACACATGCTTTACTGAGCTAAGAGACCTCCTAGTTTCTCTTTCTAATGATAGGATATGTTTCTGACTTTAGCTATATTTAATCCTTTGGCATGGTTTCAGGCTCGGAAAATAAGAGTCTTACGGATGAATTATTAATTGTTAGTGGACCACAATAATCCTGGAATAGCTTCAGCCTGAGCCTGATTGAAATGAAAGGTCCACTTGCATTATGGAAGTGTTGATCTGTACAGACTTTAGAACATGTTGAAGTAGTCATATGCATCCTCATTATGTGCGCAACACATGACTCATTGCAACTAACTGTGCTGACTATACCGTTGCCAAAACCAGGCTGAGTAATGGGGGTATATAAACAGTGATGTCAGCACAGTAGAGGTCCTAGTTACCCTGAATAACCCCACAATCTTGATTTGCGAAGGCTGTTCATGTCCCCAGGTGCTGCATTTAAAGATGAAATTACCCTAGAATAAAATAGAACCATGTAGTTTCCTCCATTAAAATGATATTGCATATTTTTGGAGGAGGAGGCAGCAATATTTGCTAGATCCCCCTACTGCTGCGCATCTCAATATTGCCTTTTGTGCTGTCCCTGAGGGTCTGTTGAGTCCCAAGAACAGTGTAAACAAAATTGTGGAAATAAGTCATATTCCAGTAAATACCAAGCACTAAAAGGTTAAAAATATTAGCTCTCGGTTGGGGTAAGTTTGGCTCAAATTTTCCTTGCAGCCAGTACAAACCATGACACATTATAACTAATCAAAGGATTAAAAGCTGATAGCAGAAAGACCAATTTATCTGTGCCAGTATAAAAATTATGGCCTAGTAAAAACCTAGGTATAAATTTGAAGTCCATGGCTCCAAATATAGAGGACAATCTAAAACATAATGAGAAAGGTCTTTGACAATTGTTCTTCACAAATCTGTAATCATTGGCTATATATATATAAAAGTACTGAGCTCTCCTGGGTGAAGGGCCTGTCCATATTCTAGGCCAATCAGGAAGCACACAGCTTCCTGATTAGCCTGGCCCCACTAGTGCCCGCCCCCAACAGACCCGGCCAGGAGCATTCTGGCAAACTTGCCACCATTGTGCTCCTGGCCACAGTGCAGAGAGCGTGCTGGAGGGCTGGTGACTGAGTGGGGGAGGGGAGGACCGGCTGTCTTCCCCCTGGGCCAGGAAGCCCTACCGTGGCCTCACAGAGTGTGCCTGAGAGGACTGTCTGCCACACCTCTCCTAGGCTCGCCCAGCACAAAAAGCCCCAGCCAACCTACTTTCTCTCTCAATCCTCTCTCTCTTTTCTACCTCTTTCTACATCTCTCCTTCTATGTCTCTCTCTCTCTCTCTCTTTCTATCCCTCTCTCACACTTTATCTTTCTCTCTCTTTCTATCCCTCTTTTTTTCTTTCTATCTCTCTCTGTCTTTTTCCCTTCCCCCCTCTCTTCGTTTACTTCTCTCCCTCTCTTAATTTCTAGCTCTCTCATTCTCTCTTTCTCTGTAATTTTCTGTGTCTTTTTCTCCCTCTCTCTATATATATATTTGTCTCTGTTTTCTTTCTCTCTCTCTCTCTCTCTCTCTCTTTTACTTTTTCCCCCTCTACCTGTATTTCTTGCTATCACTCTCTTTTTCCTCTCTCTTTTCTTATCTCTTCCTTCCTTCCTCTTTTTCCTCTTTCTCTCTCTCTCTTTCTCTGTCTATTTCTGGGTCACTCTTTCTTTCCAATTCTCTCTCTTTGCTATTTTCCCGCCTCCCCCCATGCTAGCGCCCGTTGTATTAGCTACAACGGGCTTTAATTCTAGTCTTTAACCGCTCCTGCGGAGCGGATAAAATAATCGGTTAAGGGCACCTAAGGAGGGCCCTGTCCGCGATGAGGAAGGGTGCTGATAGGCCCCTTCCTCATGACTGGCAATCAGAGGGCCCAATCGGCAGGCGCTTTGCGCCTGCCGATTGAGCCCTCCTATTGTCAGTCTGACGGTGGCGGCTCGTGATTGGTCCCTTGCCGCTGGACTGACGAATCGGGAGGCATGAAGCGCCTCCCGATCCGTCCCCTTCCACCTTGCCACCGACTGGCCAGCCACCGCCATTCCCTCGCTGCCACTCCTCCCGGCCAGTTCCTGCCTCGCGGTGCGCCCTGCTGCGCCCAGCCGCTGCGCCGCTGCCGCCGCCTCCAACTCACCTGAAGACGCCCCACACGGGCGGCACCGCCACGCGCCTCCACCCGCCACGCCCGCACCCGACCGCAGCCGACCCTGCTGCTGCGCTGCCGCCCTCTGCCCCGCGCGCCTACAGCCTGACCGGCCTCACACCCTCCGGCCATGCTTCCGCCAACCCGCCCGGCTCCGCCGCTGATCGACTCGCCGCCGACGTCCACAGACACTTCGGGGGTCTCCTGGGACCAGGTAGGCCACGCCGTGGGACGGGGGGGGGCCCAGCCCAAGCCGCCCCTGCCCTGCCGCGCCCCTCCAGAATCCCCAGCCTTGCTAGCGCCCACTGCATTAAGCCTTTATTTAAGGACTAAAGGTATGCAGAACTAATGACCAGAAAGTAAGGCCGATGACATGGTTTGGAAACGCAAAAGGGTAAAAGTTGTCTGGTATTACCTAAGTAAGAAACTGATGTTTCAGTTCTTGGTCTTTTTCTTTCTAAACAGTCCCACCAATCATCCATAGAGGAGACTTATCAGGACTAGGCCCCTCTCCTAAAGAAGTGAAGATCAGAGTGAACAACAGTTTTACACTGGAATGTGAAGCTCATGCGATTCCTGCAGCTGGCATCAGATGGTACAAGGATGGACAGGCCAGTCACATATTTCTTTCATTCCAATAAGTGTATTTAAAGAAACAAAACAATTCCTACCATACATAGGCACACAATCTCTCTCCATTTTGTTTTACAAACACAGGCTTAGATCCTGAACTGCATAATTAGTGACATCCCCCTTCCCTTCCAGCCAAGGTCATCTATATCCCCCCCCCAAAAAAACTGTACTCTTGTGGGTTAGTGGGCCCCCAAGAACATCATGGATATTGAAGTGGGGGGCTGCAGCGTGTGTGTTTGTGAGATAGAAAGGGTGGAAGGGAGAGAGAGAGAGAGGGATGGAGAGAGGGAAAACCCTAGCTCCTTCCTTTGAAACTGGGATCATATAACCAGAACCATTTAGTAGTAACTGAGGGTGCCTGTTCCAATTTATTTCATTTGTACCTAACTTTTCCCCCTGATGGAGACCCAAAGTGGCTTCCTATAATCTTTCCTTCTTCATCCTTATAACAATCTGTACTCTAAGAGTGCTTCCATAGCAGAGAGCGCATTCAAACCTGGGTCTCCCAGGAGAGCATTCCTTAGAGAGCATTATGCTCGGCAAATTCCAACTTGTTGGTGGTCACTGGCCTCAAAGATGTCCATCTGGCCTCACCCAGAGTCAGGGCCTTTTTGGCCTTGCCTCTGGCCCGGTGGAATGAGCTGTCAGCTGAGATCCAGGACCCTACAAAACAGTTAAAGTTCCACAGGGCCTGTAAAATAGCACTCTTCTGCCAGGCCTATGGTTGAGGCTATGGCAGCCTAAATATTGTGGGCTTCTCTCCCTCTCCTCATCATGTTTCCTCCCCCCTTTTCTTTTTTTAATGGGAGCATATATTGGTGAGCAGGAGGGGTGCTGCTGGTGGGAACGGGGATGTTGTACTGTCCATTAATTTGTAATACTTTGTTTTATTGCCATTTATGTAAACTGCCCTGATCCAACTTGTGGGGAGGGGCAGTAGAAAAGCCAAATTAATATATTAATAATTAAGAAAAGATCCTGTTGTTTTTGAAGAAGAATAAGAGTTGGTTCTTATATGCCACTTTTCTCTATCAGAAAGAGCCTCAAAGCAGCTTACAGTCGCCTTCCCTTTCCTCTCCCCACAACAGACACCCTGTGAGGTGGGTGAGGCTGAGAAAGCCCTGATATCACTGCTCAGTCAGAACAGCTTTATCAGTGCTGTGGCGAACCCAAGGTCACCCAGCTGGTTGCATGTGGGGGAGGAGTGGGGAATCAAACCCGGATTGCCAGATTAGAAGTCGGTACTCCTAACCACTACACCAAGCTGCCATCATAAGCTGATTTATAGAAACCCTATAGGGTTTTCAAGGCAAGAAACATTCAGAATTGTTTCCTGTTGCCAGCCTCGATATTCCTTGATGGTCTCATATCCAAATAGTAGCCAGGGCCAGCCCTTCCAAGGTCTGACCAGATCGAGCTCAACTGGGCCATCCTGATCCTCACACAACCCCAATAACTTCACCATGCTAGCTACCAATGTTTTGCAATTGTGTAATGTTTCTCCTTGCTCTTCCTTGTTGGCGCTCTGGCTTAATGCGTTCTGTGGCTGTTGTTGCACTGGTTTACATTGGCATGTAGAATATTACTCTTGGCTCGTAGAACTGTATAGGTTCTGACATAAGTGCAAATCCCATCAACAGGGAACTGGATGCTCTAAGTCTTTTCTTCTTCCAGAATTTGGCAAGGGTTAAGATTCCTAGTATTAAGAAGCACATTAATGGAACTTTCTTGTTTCCTTTGGCAAAGTAGAGGAAGCGTTAATATGGCTGTATTGCTTTCTTATGTTCTCTCTTTTAATGATTTGCAAGCAAACTACCATGAAGAATGCTCTCAATTTTTGAATGGAAACAGAGGGGAAATGGATTATAAAATCCTTGCTTATTCCATGCTTCTAGAAGACAAAAGTGGCCCACTAGTCATGGGTGGCACATGCTTTTTTTCAGCCTGCCAAAAACAGAGAGGAAAGGAAGGTGTTTCATGCACCTGCATGGCTATTTGACCACACAGATCACCAGTTTGTAGGTCTGTTGATTGTGATACTTTATTTTAAAAGCTCCTTTTAGGAGATTACACTCCCATCACCTTCCAGGGTGTAAGTTCTGTGCAACTAAGTATACCTGCTCTATAGCTTTTATCTCTGTTTTATTAACCATTAATTTTTACTCTAAGTTTTCTATTTTAGAGTTTTCTGTTATGGCTGGCAATTGCTGTAATAAAATTTGATTTGTTTTGATTTCATACTTTTTTTGCCTATTTTATGCCATGCTCATGTATTGTTTTGGATCATTAAATCATAGCCTGTTACATCAGACAATCACATCACAATCCAAGCCGGTGGGCGGATCTTGCAAATAAAGGCAGCGCAGATATCGGACACTGGCCGCTACAGTTGTGTGGCCTCCAATATCGCTGGAGAAGATGAGCTGGAGTTTGATGTCAGCATCCAAGGTACAGTTGCATGTGCACCTGTGTGCATATACTTTGGACTGATAAGGACGGAATTTTCTGCGCTCCTAATATAAGCCTTTGAGAGAGGGTGAGATAGAAATATGTTAAAATTAAATAAGCTAAGCAGGGAAGGAGTGCCTGCAAAAAGGAAAGGGGGCCATCCAAGTTAGGTAAACAAATACAAAGGATTTCATATGAATCCTTTACCTCTCCTCAACCCCCAAATCACTGAGGGCTGGGCATACTCATGTTGTCTTGGAACATTAGCAGTAGAGAGCGGCATGAGCATGTCTGTGGGGCTCAATGCAATCTATGAGGAATTCAGCTGTGTGAACCCATTGGTTGGAAAACAGCACTTAAAGGAGTGCCTGTGATGATGCTCATAATCATTGGCTCACTGACTTCAGGGATTCAATCCAGTATTCCACAGACAGCGCAGAAACATTTGCCTGTGGATGACCACCTGTGGATGAACTGGAACCCCCATCAACACAATTATTCATGACCAAGTTTTGATAGTTCTCTGAACTGTTTGTGAGAAAAGCATTGCCCATGCAAGTTTCTACATACGCATTTTTTATTCATCATGTGGCATGTGTACTACAGTCAGGAGACCATAGGATTGTCTGGCAGCCAGGCAAGAGATGCTTGGAGATGGTTTTCCATGCCTGCCTCTGCGTCATGATCTATTCTTCCTTGGAGGAAGTGCTCCACAAATCCCTGAAGGTGTCCCATCCAAACAATAAGCAGCATTAACATCTTAGCTTTCGAAATCTGATGAAATCAGGCTTGCCTGGGCTATCCAGGTCAGGGCTATTATTCACTATTTAGGCACTAAGTATCACATTCTTACATGCCTTTTTTAAATCTCTCTCAGTTCCGCCTAGTTTCCGAAGACTGTCCAATGGCTGGGAAGATGGCAATGCTCTTGGTATAGGACAAGGAGGAGAACCAAAAGATGTGATCCTGAACAACCCTCTTTCTTTATATTGTGAGACCAATGCTGTCCCTCCTCCAGCACTCACGTGGTATAAGGATGGTTCTCCCCTGAGTTCCAGTGATAAAGTATTGATATTGCCAGGTGTGTACTAAACAGAGAAACTGAGTAAGTTAAAGTCACATTTGATGAACTAGCAAACCTCATTCCTCATTAGTGGTGGGTAACAAAGTTTTTTTTATTGTATGAAGTATTTGCATCTTAATACATTATAATACCACTAGCCTCAAAGCCCGTTCCTAAGAACGGGCTTTGAAAGGGTTCCACCCGGCTTCCTGCCCATGCCGCTTAAGGTGGCTTTGGGCCGCTTGGACTCTGGAACAGCTCACCGCCTGATCAAGTGGTGGGGGCTGGCTAGCTCGTCAGCAGAACCGGGACAGAGCTCATTAGCAGGGCGGGATGGACTGAGCTCGTTAGCACAGGGCAGGATGGAGGTTGTTAGCAGCCCGGGACAGAGCTTGTTAGTGGCCTAGAGGGCTCGCCCCCTCCCACCACCACCCTTTGCCAGGGCCCTCTCCCCTTACCTGCTGCTGGCTCCGGTAACAAGGTGCGTCTGAGAGCAAAGTTGCTAGCGTTCAGGAACGGAGAGCGGGAGCTGTAGGGGCAGGTCCAGTCCTGATTGGCCTAATTCCAACTCGAACACCCCGGACACGTTCCACCCTCCAGGCTGTTTCACAAATATTAAGAGGAACAATGGATAAGGATTTCTCCTGCCTTTCCTTTAACATGGTTACATCTTTAAAAAAACTGAGAGAAGTAAAAATATAAATAATATTTAAACAAACCCATGTGTCACAACACTTACCATTAGCTTTTTATTCTTTTAAATAGAACATTTTAGGTTCCTCAGGCATCTTTTCATTGAAAGACTGGGCTACAAATGTCTCTAAATTGGAGAGAGGAAATGTATCTACATAGGTATTAAGTCAGATGAGGGAGCTGTGCAGAACCAGTTCCTGAAAAATGCCATCTGGGTTACCAACATAACTTGAGCCTCCATGGATAGTGAAGCATCATTGATCACCCCCCAAATTCCTGGTCAGCGGTACACATGTCAGTTGCACCCCATCCAGGCAGGGGAGACACGCTTCCCTGTCCTCTTCTGCCCAACCACCGGACCTCCATTTTGGAGGGGTTGAGTTTCAGGCGACTCTTCCTGATCCATCCAGTCACTGCTTCCAAACAACTGGTAAATGTTTCAAAGGGGATGTCCGGCTGGCCATCCATCAGGAGATAGAGCTGGGTGTCATCTACAAATGGATGACACTCTAGCCCAGGGGTAGTCAAACTGCGGCCCTCCAGATGTCCATAGATTACAATTCCCATGAGTTCCTGCCAGCGAACGTTGACAGGGGCTCATGGGAATTGTAGTCCATGGACATCTGGAGGGCTGCAGTTTGACTACCCCTGCCCTAGCCCCTAACTCCAGACCAACTGAGCAAGAGAGCGCATATAGATGCTAAAAAGTTACCATTTGATCATGCAAGCAGGCTGAGCCCAGTGGCTCAGGCGAGTGGGATTCTGCCACCATGATATAATGATAGTACAAGGGGATGATAGCTGCTGATTCTTTGCTATGGTGGGTCAGGATTAGTGACAAATCTTTATTAAGCTCTTGGGCTAGAGCCACCACCCAGTGGTGCTGGCCCTTGATGCTGACCCTGGAAGTAAGTTTCACAAGTCATTGACAAAGCCTCCTCAACCCTTTTTGCTTTCCTTCCAGGAGGCCGTGTTTTGCAGATTCCACGGGCTCAGAGTGAAGATGCGGGACGATATACATGTGTGGCTGTAAATGAAGCAGGAGAAGATTCCATGCAGTATGATGTCCGTGTACTTTGTAAGCCTACCTTAGATTGCTTGTTATTAGGAACCCTATGTTTCCATTTGTGCAATAAGAATAGAAAAACCTAAGAAAATGAGATATTTTTCAGAATTTCTGCTGAATGTCTGTTAAAAAGGTAAAGGTAAAGGTATCCCCTGTGCAAGCACTGGATCATGTCTGACCCTTGGGGTGACGCCCTCCAGCGTTTTCTTGGCAGACTCAATACGGGGTGGTTTGCCAGTGCCTTCCCCAGTCATTACCGTTTACTCCCCAGCAAGCTGGGTACGCATTTTACCGACCTCGGACGGATGGAAGGCTGAGTCAACCTTGAGACGGCTGCTGGGATTGAACTCCCAGCCTCATGGGCAGAGCTTTCAGACTGCATGTCTGCTGCCTTACCACTCTGCGCCACAAGAGGCTCATGAATGTCTGTTAATTTTAATCCTAATATTTGAGTCATAGACACCTTTCACAAGGATTAAAATACTAACTTTTATCGCTTCAAGCTTTTAGACTTCTTTGTCCATATATTCTCTCAGAATAAAGGAAATAATTTGGTGATGTTTCACGTCACCATTCCCTCCATATCATTGTGTGTTTTTTAAAAGTGGGATTCTGCTCAAAGTGCTGTTGGATCAATTAGATTTGGGTTAATGTTTTTTCATTTACTAATCACTAACTTTTAACTGACCTAAAAGTTTCATCAATTAATTCGACAACAGATTTTTAAACAGTTTAAGTGTTTAAAGGGTTAAGTGTTAGGACTACTTTTGTGCTTATAAACCATTAAGCCAATATGGCAAGGGATCTGTCTGTTTCAAATGTTGGGCAACATCCAGCATAGCCTTATTCAAGTTAATAATAATACTAGTAACAACAAAGTGTGATATTTTAAACCATCTGAATGGGCCCTGAAGAATTCTGTATTTCAAAATAATCTGAGCAGTATGCCAAGTTTCTTAGAGGAGCTATATATCCTCCTTTCTTGAAAGTTTTCAAAACAGCTTTCAGGCTAGTACCAAGAAGTATTTAGGTGTGGCAGGTCTTATTGTTGTGAGTTCCTGCATTGTGCAGAGGGTTGGGCTAGATGACCCTGGAGGTCCCTTCCAACTCTATGATTCAAATTGCCCCATATTTGAAGCTCATCTAATTCTAGAATTTTGCCATACATAAATTCATGCAGGGTTTCTTTAACTGCATTGATTCATTGGCATGGAACATCATAAGAAGCTTCCTCATTTATGTCTCTAATGATTTTCCTTCTGAGACAAAATTCTACATCTGATAGTTCTATTATGGATCATATTCTGGACTAGAGTCTGAATGTGTTTCCTCCAGACTTCTCACTTGCAGAATCTGGAGAGATTTTTCCTTTTCTCCAAATCGTCGTTCACTATCCAGTAGCTCTCTCTTTCTGTGGAAGAATATGTGTATCCCATTTAGGTAATACTTTTTGTACAGGAGAAGGATATTTTAGCTTGAACATTTGCAAGGTGATTCCATGCTTGTTAAACTTAACATTTGCCCATTCAGAAACTTTGCCCATTCAGAAACTTTGAATAGATTTTCTCCGTAATTTTGCGTTCTCCAGTGCCACCATCCATTCATGGAACCAGTGGCGATATGCCTGAAGAGGTGACTGTGCTGGTGAACAAGTTGGCAGTTTTGGATTGTATAGCAAATGGCAGCCCTCCGCCAAGCATAACCTGGCAGAAAGATGGACAGCTCTTAGTTGAAGATTCCCAACACAAGTTCTTAACCAGTGGAAGAACGCTTCAGGTAATGTGTAAATTGTTGAGGATGGGACCATTGATGAGCTCAAATAAAGACTTGGGAGTGGCTAGAAGGACATTCCCAGAGTCAAAACTCAATCCTGGGGAAAATATGGAAAAACAGAAATAAGATAAATCATAATTAAGTACCATTGAGTTGCTACCAACTCATGTTGACCCCTCATGAGCAGAAGTGATTTGCTATTGCCTCTAGGATTAGGTGCTTCGGCGCCCGAAGCAGCCATTAGCTCCCCACACAGCCAGCACTGCGCCACGGGGGGGGGGGGGGAGAGGAGGCGTGGGTGCCTGCGTGTGTGTGCCCGCTGGTATGCCAGTGCCCAGGCTTCACCTCCCCCCCTCCCCCGCAGCATGGCACTGGCTGGCCCCCAAAGCACCCAACCCTAATTGCCTCCCTTTGCATAGCAACCACGTCCTTCCTTGGTGGTTTCCCATTCACATACTGATCATGGCCAACCCTGCTTATCTTCTGAGCTCAAATTTATTCATTTGTTATCATGGGTTTGGTGTAGTCTGGGCTTTTCAGACCAATGACAGAAATAAGATAATGGTTCCAAATATAGGCATAGACCATGTGTAAAGTAACTGGTCATGGTCCTACTAATAGTCAGCTTTGGCTACAGGACCACTAATTAAATGTAAGGATCATTGATGAGTGATCTGAATGACTTTCCTGCATAAGGCCCTTCCCTCCCATTAGTTTTTAGAAAATCGTGCAACTGAGTCACATTGTGGCTCTTTGATCTCTGACTTTTGTTCAGTGCTGGCTAGAGATTTGTTTACATGGTGGTAATACAAAACATTGCACAATGCAGGTCTTGGGTGCCAAGATGAAGGGGGCAGGGACTCAGTAGAGGCACTACAATAATAACTACCTAGTACTGTTAGAGATAGAGTGATCCCATGAATGCATAGTTTGTGTTCTGTGTTCATTCTTATTAGAAAGCTCCTTCTACCGTAGACATAATAGCTAACACAGAATAGCTAACACATAATATTAAAATATTTATGCCAGTAAAGGTTTTCTGAATCTGAATATTAAAATAATGTTGACTATAGGGCTGCTGTATTTGAATGAAATAATGTAAAAATGAAAATGAATGCAAGGCTGCTGCATTTAAATGAAACTTACCAGGTATTTGGAGAATAATAGCTAGGTGGTTGTTTTGAATATTTAACAGATGGCCGTGCCCATACATCTCTGTATGCTTAACATTCCATTATTTATTTAATATAGATATGTCACTGTAATATCGTTTATCTTCTTCTTTTTAGATCCTCAATTCCCATATAACAGATACAGGCAGGTATGTCTGTGTTGTGGAGAACACAGCAGGAAGTGCCAAAAAATATTTTAACCTTAATGTTCATGGTAAGATTGCTATTTTCTAAGATGTCGATTGGTTGCTTTCATATAAGGAATTGTTTAATGCAAAGATTCCTGTTTACAAAAAAGGAAAACATACTGGGACACTTTTAGACCTAGGATTGAACTGAACTCATAAATGTCTAGGAACCTAAATCAAAGCAACTTAAATAGTGGTGCAAAAAAAAACCCGAACCTGTAAAATCTTATTCTAATGTAATTCCCATTCATATATGCAATATTGTTCCATGAGATAACTTAGGGAACTCTTCATGCTAAGAAGTGGTCCAAGAATGTCAGTGTCAGAGGAGAGATTTCAAATACATTTCAATGAATGTCTGTTCCACTTAAAGGACTGCTACAGAACTTGAGATCTCAGGGAATATGGAAGTTCTCAGAGAACATTTTTTTCCTGTTTAATTGACTGGTTTGGGCTTCATGAGACATGCCACCAAAAGCTCTCTCTCCTAGTAAAACTTTGCTGTGTCATTACATCATAACATCCCATGTCTTCTCCCAACCATCACTTCACATAATTGCCTGCTGATCACAGCTGGTAGGGAAATGCAGGTTGTGAGGCTATTAGGATGCAGGTATATCCTACTAGACCTGGCTTTCTCAAACAGCATTGTGAAACCGGCTTGTGATGGGTTACAATGGTCCTACATAAAAAAACCCAATAAAACCACATTTAAACAGGACATCACAAAATACAATATAACACAATGAACATAGTGGTAATAACACACAACACCGATCCCCCACTATACCCAATATGCTTAATAGCGGGGGTTAGGAGGAGGGCCATCAATGTCACATTGGACCAAAATGCTATATAACATTAGGGCTGGCACTGGGTGGGGGGTACCCTACCACCTTGGCCTCAACCATAGACCTCAACCATTTCTTGACAGCCCTGGAAGGGTCTCCTGAATTTGTGGGAGTTAATTAATTTTTATATATTTTTAATTTGTTAAAAAAAATATTGGGTGATATGACCATATATGGTCATGTTGACCCCCCAATAGCCAATGATGGGCCTGGAGAGGGTGGGAAGGGGAGGGGCCCCATGTAGGCATGTAGATACCTATGCTTCCTAACCATATTCTTCATGATCTCACCTCTTTGTGAGTTTCTTGCAATCTAAAGAATGTTTCATGGGTTAGTCAATGATAAAAAAAGTTGAGAAAGCCTGTACTAGACCTTATAGGGCACAGAGGGGAAAAGCTTAGAAACCCAGTTACACAGTTAGACCTTTTATGCCCAGCAGCAGCTACTGGTGGGGACAGGGGGTCGCCCCTGCCAGCTCTACTGCTCCACAGAGCCCGCAGGGCGTGCGGTGTCCCTGAAGGGACACCGCAGGTTGGGCCTGGGCGGGCCGAAAGACCCGGCGCTGGCGATTATGCACAGCGCCAGCCCCCTTCAGCCCCTGCCAGCCCCCAATGTACCCAGGAAGCTCCCGCGTTTGCTTAATGCGGGCCTTCTGTAGCCCTGGGCCGGGATGCGCCCATGCTGGCAGCGAGCATTATCAGGGATTTTCCCCGAAGTGCTCCCACTGCCAGCGCAGGCATTATGGCCCGTGCATAATGGGCCTTACTGTAACTCTTAGTTTGCCCTGGAATGTTAAATGATAACTGTGAACCCTGCTTTTTAAAGGCTTGTGTAAAATTTCAAATTAAATGAGTGCTTTTAAGTCCTCCATTTCTCCCTTAAAAAATTATTTATGTAGGAAATTAATCCTTGGCTAGGACTTCCTTTGGAATAACAGTGCCGGGGATCTTCGCAAGACAGGCCACCCAGCTTGGGGTCCTGATGCGAAAAACACTGCCATTCACCATCATGAGTTATTTTGCTTCACTGCCAAGAAATGAAATGTGTCCTGCTGTTTTGTACTATTTTTAAAAAACAGCAGTTGCTTTCCTGAAATTAAATAATGGATGAACCCAGGCAAAGTCCCTTGGGAAAGAAAGAGGAGTGAACTTTTGTCCGATAAAATACAAAGCATTTCTAATGCTTTTAAAAAGACACTTCCAGTTTGTCCATCTATTAAATTTCATGATTTTGCTACTACTGATGACACCCAAAAGTACCTTTGTTCCTCTGTCCAGTCTCACAGTTATGTCTGCCATCATGCATATGTCTCTCAGCATGATCCAGAATGGTGTAGTGATTAACAAGGTCAACAAGGTCAGATTTGAATCCATACTCTTTCATGAAAGCTCCCTGTATGAGGAGTGGGCATTCACTCAGCCTAATTTACTTTGCAGAGTTATAGTAAGCTAAAATGGAGGAATGGAGAACAATGTTGTAAGAGTTCTGAGGTCCCAAAAGAGGGGTACAAATAAACTAAATCTATCAAACTAAATCTATCTAAAACTTGAAGCACTTGCCTCTCTTGATCTGGCAAATAGCATTGGCTTGATTTTTAATTATCTTGCTGTATTGTTCTCAATGTTCAGTTACCAAGTCATGTCACTTCTCCCTGTATGAATAGATAGATAGATAAATAGAGAGAGAGAGAGAGAATTTAGCAATTTAGAGATATGATCTAGGTTAGCGATCCCCAGCCTGTGGGCAGCGGACCACATGTGGTCCTTCGACTAATTGGAGGTGGGCCCCAAAGGACGCCTTCTCCCCCCCCCCGGCCCTTTACTTCATCCCCCCCAGCCCTTTACAACACACTTCATTGTTGTGGTGTGTCTGTATCTTATTTTGAAGGGATGTTTAAACATTACCATAGCGATCAGAGAGCGCTAGGGCAGTGGTTGAGAGTAGAGGAGTAAACTATCCCCCCCCCCACACCGGGCCTCAGTAAAAGGTGTTGTGTGGTCCCCGGCGTTGAGTGGTCCCCGTTGATAAAAACGTTGGGGACCACTGGGTCATCCATCATGAGTGTTACATCTATCCCGAGTCTTCCTTATGGCCTTCCCCATTTGCTCATACATTGTCTCACCCATACTAAATCATTTCTATCTCCCATTTCTCATACCCCTTGGCAATTCACTGTGACCAGTTTACAGGGAAAACAGGAAAACAGTGTGGTAAATTGCTGAGAGTGCTGGGTTTTCTCTAGGGAGACCAGGGTTCAAATCCGCCTTCTGCTATGAAGCTCAGTAGGTGGCCTGAGGACAGTCACTCTCTCTAAGAAGCCTAATCTGTCTCAAAGTGTTGTGAGAATAAAACACCAGCCAGAATTCTTTGCAGGGAGGGTGGAATGAAATTGCAATAGATAGAATCCATTGTGACTCACTTGATTTACCTATCTTGTTTATTACAATTTTAATGGATGGCCCTCAGTGTTTGAGAGGTCTTCACTTATCTTCTTTCAGTGGATGTTTACCAGCTTGTGGAAGATATAAATGAAGTCCTCGGAGAAATGCAAACTATATCCTGTGTTGTTGATCTTTGCCCCTATTGCTAATCACATTTGCAAAAGTGCATGGGGCAGATAAATAATGCTGTGTTTCAAGGGTGGTCTATTCCTAAGGTTTTTAAGAAAGCTGTGATAAGATCCTTACTGATAAAACAACTTTGAACTCTCACTCTAATTCACATCTGATTACCTTGAAGGAACAGAAATAGGTGAGAAAAACCCTGAATAACTGAAGCAAGATGGAAGTAATATGAGGTGGAGCTTGAACCAAACTGGGAGTAGGGTTATTGGTTTAGATATTTTCTATTTTTGCTATTGGTTTGGGACTCAAAGCAGCATCATTATTTATTTATTTATTATTGGACTTTTATCCTGCCCTACTCTCTGTTTGTATCTGAATCTCCATAGTCCTAGTCCAACACTCCAGCCAACTATACCACCCTGAGTTGTGGAAGAGTTTGCATTTCCTTAAAAGGATCAGGTTTATAATCTGAGTGTATTTCAGGTTCCATCCCTGTTTTTTTCAGAAGTAGGTGATGGAGGCAGCCAGGACTAGCTGTGGAGGTTGTCTTTGCAGGAGTATAACAAGGTCACTGGCCACTAATTTCTTTCAGGGCTCAGTTCGAAGCGCTGGTATTGCTCTTTTAAATCTCAAACCGCTTTGGACCAGGGTACTGGAGGGACCACTTTTTCCCATATGAACTCACTGACACTTAAGGTCAATTACAAGTGCCCTCTTGTGCACTGACTTATGAAACTGGAGGGTATGGAGGACAAGACTTGTTGGGGGCTCTAAATGTTTGAATCCCCTGCCCTAAGAAATCCATGCTTCCCTTCACTCTTAGTTTTAGGGATTGTTCTTTTCTGGAGGTCTTTGGTGGGTAGGCAAACTGTACTGTGCCCTATTAATGTCAATTGATTGTTAACTATTGGATTTTACTCAGTTGCTTTTGTCTATTTTGTTGCCGTTAATGGCTGAGGTTCACTAATTACTGCTCCTTCTATTGTACTACTGATCTATACTGTTTTACTTTTATTTAGGTTGTGGCACTAGATTGTGTACTTTCTTGTGCTTTTAACACTGTTCTGGGCTGGCCTGCATACTGCCATATCAGTAGAAGGGTGTCGTGGAAATGTTAAAACTAAACAAAAGGTCTTACAAATGCATTTGTTTCTTCCTGCTTGATCAGACCAATTATTTTGTTTTTCTTATGCTTGAGACGGGGTGTAGTTCAAGTATCAAGAATGTTTGGACCTGTATGTCTTTCCACAGTTCCTCCAAGTATTGTTGGCAGTAATTCTGAGAATTTGACTGTGGTTGTGAATAACTTCATCTCATTGACCTGTGAGGTCACTGGCTTTCCTCCTCCTGATCTCAGTTGGCTCAAGAATGGAAAACCTATCAGCTTGAATACAAATGCTCTCATTGTACCTGGTAAGGAGATTTTACTGTTATGGGTTTTCCTCCTTTCCCTTCCCCTTTTGTGTGGCTGATTCTGCATGGGTGAAAAAGGCCAGGGCAGCATCAATATGGACCCGGGGCTAATCCTCATGCTCACATGACATCGCTGCCAGGAAGCCACCCTTCCCAGCCCGGCACAGGTCTGGCCACTGAAGCTCTGCACTAAAGGAACAATGATTCTTCCGTGTTCCCTTAGCCTGCTGCAGGGGCCAACAGCGCCTGTCCCATGGCAGGCCTGTGTGAACAGGGCCTCCCTGCTCTACGGTAGCTCCTAGGGGGCAAAAAATGCCCTTTTGGCTTTTAGATGCTACGCCGTGGGGTGTACCAGGGCATTTTTTAATTTGTCAGGAAGGTGAGATTGTGTTCCACACCATCCCACTTTCCTGTGAAATACCCCCCCGCACCACCCCCACACAGTGGGACCATTCAGCCACAAATGTGTTTCCCAGGGGGATGAAATAGCTGAGAACACACACACACATATACACACACATATATATATGAAGTGTGCTAACAATAAAGTTTGCATCCTGCATTCTTAAGCCAACTTGGTGTAGTGGTTAAGAGTAGGGGCTTCTAATCCGGTGAGCCGGGTTTGATTCCCCACTTCTCCACATGCAGCCAGCTGGATCACCTTGGGCTTGTCATAACCCTAATAGTGCTGCTCTCACAGAGCAGTGACTTCAGGGCTCTCTCAGCCTCACCTACTTTGCAGGGTGCCTGTTGTGGGAAAAGGAAGGGAAGGTGATTGTAAGCTACTTTGAGACTCCTGCTAGAGAAAGGCAGGGTATAAAAGCTGACTCTTCTTCTTCTAAAAATGATAAAGATGGGAGAAGAACCACAAATTCCTGAACATTTTCAAATCAAAAAGAAAACATAATTGTTTGGAGTAGCCAGTTTGGCTGCAAATGTTGCCTTCTTTTTTCTATTTAAAAGGACAGTATTTAAAGTGTTGCTGTCCAAAGAAAAACAGAAAGAACAAATGATCATCTATCTATCCTCCTTAACACAACAACAGTAATCTCTTGATGGTCATTGGTGTGTATTCAATATGGCCATTGCTTATGAGGACAAACATTGGTTTTAAGCCAACAAGGGATTATGTAAAGGGAAAAGATGGGGGGAAAAGGAGCTTGCTTCTTCTTCTTCTTGCTTCCCTTCCAAGCTAGTGACATCAAAATACACAAACAAGCTGAATGCTGATATATTTACCTCAACAAGAAAGGGACAGAATGGCCCATGGAAGAGCAACATGCAAACTGGACTCAGAAGGGCTGGGGAAATGCTCATTCTTCCTTTTATGCTCATGCCCCCATCTCTCATGTTTAAACATCTCTCAGTGTTAGAGACGCGCAATCATTTTTTAAAGAAAATAGATGATGCCAAAGAAGCTTCATATCCCATAGTAGTCTTTTCCCCTGAGTATCTCTCTCTTTTCGGTCTTTATTGTCATTCATATACGTGTTTTTTTTTTTAATTCTGTTCTGCGGTGGTGAACTAAAAGCCAACATTAAAGAGTTTTGCCATCCCTGAATCATTTCAGGTGGTCGAACGCTGCAGATTCCGAGAGCCCGACTGTCTGACGGTGGAGAATATGTTTGTGTAGCTAGAAACAGTGCTGGGGAAAGCACGAGAAGGAGCTTCCTTACTGTTTATGGTGCGTCTTTTACAATTAAAGAAAAAGCTGGCAAAAAAATAATTAACATCTGGTAATTTCTTTAAGGCTGCAATTCTCTCTTCCAAGTAAAAGTAAATATATATATATACTTGTGCTTTCCCCCTTCATAGTTCCTCCCAGCATTAAAGACCACAGTGGCTCAGTTCTTTCTGTGGTGAATGTGAGGGTGGGGATGCCGGTGACACTGGAGTGTGAATCCAATGCTGTTCCACCTCCAGTCATTACTTGGTACAAGAACGGACGCATGGTCACGGCGTCATCCAACGTGGGAATCAATGCTGATGGACAAATGCTTCATATCAGGAGTGCTGAGGTACATAAATCTGCTCTGTCAGACTCTCAAGGGATACAAAAATACACATTTTAAAACCAAACAAATGGACCCTTATATTGCAGCTCAGAGGTAAAAAGGCAAGGGAATCTGAATATATTTAGCCATGCTGCCCCAGAGATTTTTGAGGAAAAGAGGTAGTAATCGAAAGCATCTCTCCTTGAGAGCCAGTTTAGTGTAGTGGTTAGGAGTGCGGAGGAATGGGAAGGCGACTGTAAGCCGCTTTGAGCCTCCTTCGGGTAGGGAAAAGCGGCATATAAGAACCAACTCTTCTTCTTCTTCTTCTTCTTCTTCTAATCTGGCAAGCTGGGATTGATTCCCCGCTCCTCCACAAGCAGCCAGCAGGGTGACCTTGGGCTCGCCACAGCACTGATAAAACTGTTCTGACCAAGCAGTCTGCGCATGCGCGTTTGCGCTGCTGCCATGCCGGCGGTCGCGGCTTTCCCTCCCGGCCCCTCCGGGCCGCAAGCAAATCGGCCGCTAAAGCTAAAGCGGCCGATTAGCTTGTGGCTCGGCAAGCTCCTCTTCCCTCCCCTCCCAAAGTGAGACGCTTGCCGGGCCGCGAGCTAATCGGACGCTTTGGTGGCCGATTTGCTCGCGGCCTGGCGAGCTTCTCGCTTCGGGGGGGAGGGAAGAAGGAGCCGCGGCCCGGCGCCGAGGCCTTCGCAACCCGGTGCCGGGCCGCGGCCCGCGGGTTGGGGACCACTGCCGTAAGCCCTCAAATGCTCTTTAATGACTGTTCAAGTTCTGATTGTTATGGCTTCGGCTCCAACAATAAATTTCAATTTCTCAATTCTCGACTGTTCAAGTCAGTTTGCAGTTCTTATTTATTGTGTGTTGCTGTTAGCTTATTAATTTTGCGGCTGAAAGATGTTATTTTCAACACATATGAGCCATGTGAGAGGGTGATATAAAAATCTAATAAATACAATTCTCAGCACTTCCCTTCTTACTTCCTCAGGTATCTGATACAGGCCAGTATGTTTGTAAAGCAACAAATATTGCAGGACGTGATGATAAAAATTTCCACCTTAATGTTCATGGTAAGCTTGTCAGAATATCTGAGAGCCTATGGCTGCTTCCACATGGGGATGGGGTAGAATACAGTGGGGGTGGCGTCTTCAAGCCCTGTCCCATTTCCTAATGTCACAGAAGTGCCAAAATAACAAGATTGTGCCCAACAATCCCCTCCCCTTTTCCAGCAGAAATGCAGTGTACATTCCATTTTGAAGGAGGAGCTTAACTCTTCCCCCTTTTCTTATTGGTTGGAAGCTCCACCAACATTTCCCAGTTTCAATCAGATTAAACAGGGGAGCCTCATGGGCCATACTCAGAAAGGAGTGGAGGTGAGCTGCTCTTCATTGAGGAGGGGAACCCTGTGTAGAATCAGGCAATGTAAAATAGTGTTCAGAATGTCAGACAAGGACCAGAGGCCTGGTTTCAAATCACCATTTGGCAGTGAAGCTGACTGGGTGACCTTGAGCTGGTCAACCACTTCTGCTTTTAGCCTAACTGATATTACAGGATTGTTGTGAGATCACAACCTTGGTCCTGAGATGCTCAGGAGAAAGCCTGCTATAGAAAGGTTCAATCGATCAATTAAAATATCTGATGGAAAAAAAGGAAAATTCTACATACTCTCCTGAGCTCCTTGGAGGAAGGAAAGAAAATTGATGATTTCATGGATAGCTTTGCCAGTAATTGGTTCATCAAACAGTTCATTGGACAAAAGCCTGTTTGTTTTGAGTTCTTCCAGGAAATATTCCTTAATTAATTAACTCTGTCACTTTTAGGTGACCACTAAATCAGAAGTTGTATCGGGCTGGGAAAGGGAAGGAATATACCATTGGGAAAGGGAAGGCGTATACCATCTTTTGGCATTTATTTGTTCTTGTTCACAGTTCCACCCAACATTGAGGGCCCTCAACAAGAGTGGATCAGTGAAACTATCAGTAACCCTGTGACCTTGACTTGTGATGCCATTGGAATTCCTCCACCAACGATAACGTGGCTGAAGAATGGAAAGCCAATTGGTAATGTGCTTTGTAATTCATGTAGCGATTCATGGTTATAAATTGCTTGTCTGGTATTTTAAGATATGAGGAGTTCAGTCAGAATTCAACAGGACAAAATAATGATAAGACCAAAAAAATGAGCACAATTTTTAATATCCTGGTTCTTTCTCTGGGGTCCCTCTAAGGAGGTTATATCAAGGACAAGAAATCATTCATTTTTTAAAAATTATTTTCCTCACTTTTAGCCTGCCTTCATTCAGCAAAGGATTTATTTTATTTATTTTCAGATTTGTATTCTTCCCTGTCTTTGAGAACTCAGTAGTCCTGTAACATTGAGCCAGGTTTGATTTCCTGCTCCTCCATATGCAGCCAGCTTGGCGACCTTGGGTTCGTCACAGCCCTGATTGAGCAGTCCTGTCAGAGCTCTCTCAGCCTCACCTACCTCACAGGGTGTCTGATGTGGGGAAAGGAAGGCAATTGTAAGCCTCTTTGGGAAGTGAAAAGCGGAGTATAAAACCCAACTTTTCTTCTGATTTCCAGACTACAGAGATCAGTCATTTAAACATTACAGTCAAATACTAAGTAACACATCGAGAAGAGACAGGTTGGCTCTCAATCACTTTCAGCCATTTTCAGCAGCTAGCCTTCTCGTGGTTGGCAGTTAGCATGAAGATTACCTCATAGTTAGGAAGTCTTAAACACCCATGTTCTGTAAGTGTAAAAGGAGTTAAGGAATGTGACCAGAAACTCAGTCAAATCACCTGTAGAAGTAGAGCTGGTTTTTTATACTCCTCTTTTCACCATCCAAAGGAGTCCCAAAGCAGCTTACAGACAACTTCCCCTTGCACTCCCCACAACAAACACCCTGTGAGGTAGGTGTTTAAGAGAACTATGACTAGTCCAAGATTATCCCGCTGGCTGCATGTGGAGGAGTGGGGAATCAAACAGGGTTCTCCAGACTAGAGTCTGCTGCTCTTTAGCTACTATACCATGCTGGCTCCCAGCCGTATCACTTATGGGACACATAATCTAAGGACAGACTGTGAATCCTACCAAGATTTTCCTCAGCCTGAATAGTTGCTGCAATGTTGTGACTTATTTGCAGGCCTATTATTCAAAGGATAAGGAACGCCGGCGAAGAGGGTACAGTGAGCCTGCTAGGATATACAAACATCATGTCGCCTCTCCCTAAAACTCTACAGGCATCACAGTAAAGTCGAGTTTAGGGGAAAAAACCTGCAACTCCTATATATATTCAGTAGTAACTGGTTCCTTTTCATTTGTCTGCATCTAGAAAACTCCGACTCTCTTGAGATGCATATTTTGTCAGGAGGCAGCAAGCTGCAGATTGCTAGGTCTCAGCATTCAGATAGTGGGAACTATTCC
The DNA here is from genome assembly GCF_049243985.1 of Paroedura picta. Taxonomy (NCBI): domain Eukaryota; kingdom Metazoa; phylum Chordata; class Lepidosauria; order Squamata; family Gekkonidae; genus Paroedura; species Paroedura picta. Next base: position 42,796,647 of record NC_135372.1, read on the forward strand.
TGCGTTGCCTCCAATGTAGAAGGCAAAGCTCAGAAATTCTACAGTCTTTCCATTCAAGGTACAACATTTGGTCTCTTTGTGTGCATGCATTCTGCTCTGCCGAAAATAATAGTTTTGGGATAGGTGCTGCAAAGTAATGTAGGTATTTATAAAGCTGTGTAGTGCTCTGTATGGAGACATGCATAAAACTGTATTTGGTGAATCTGAACCCAAAAAAAATAGGCAACCATGCTGGTGCAGGTAGCCTCTCTTTATGGGGAAAATCAACATAGGACTCTGTTGCCTCACTCCCTCCGTTTGGGATTATGGACATACATGAACCATAATATTAGCTCATTATTGTGAACACAAGGCCCTTGCCTATTCCTACATGAAGGCACAGAGCTCTTTCAGCCTTTGGAGTCAAGCCACAGAGATCTGGAGTTCTCTTCCTCTTTGGAGGAGGGACTTTTGGTCTTCTGTGGCTGGATAAATGAATGGTGCCTAAGGTCTGGGTAAATTTTAAGAGTTGTTGAGAGAAACACCCATGGGGTGGGAGTGTTTCAGCTCTTTTTATCACTGTGTTGTATGTTTAATCTGGAGTGGGCCTATGCTGCATATTTGCGTGGTTGAATTCATCCCTAAGAAATTATTTTTTATGTGGAGCACATCTTCTGGCTTGCCTCCTGGGTTAGAAATCAGTACAGACATGACGCCCATGGTCCCACACCTGGAAGCGAGCCAGAAAAGAGAGGGAGGGAGGCAGCCAGTGGAGGAGGAGAACGGGGCATCGTCTGTGAGGCTGTTACAGGCCTCTGGGGGCCAGGATGGAGGTCACACAGCTTCCAGGGGCCACCCTGCTGCTTTCCAGGCCTTTGAGAGCTGGGCACAGGCCGTGTGGCTCCTGGGGGGCAGACTGCTGTTTCCCAGGCCTCCAGAGGCCAGATGCAGGCTGCACACTGCCAGGGGGCAGATCACTGCTTCCCAGGCCTCTGAGGGCAGGGCGCAGACCATGCAGGTCCTGGGGGCAGGCTGCTGCTTCCCAGGCCTTTGGGGGGCAGGCACAGGCTGCGCAGTTCCCAGGGGTGGGCTGCAGTTTCCCAGGCCTATGGGGCCAGGTGAGGCTGTGTGGCTTCCGGGGGCTGCCCCACTGCTTTCCATCCCAGGGAAGGCCAGGGCCCTCCTAGCACAAGAGGTAAGAAGGGGGAGGACGCTGTGTGTGTGTGCTTGTTTGTTTGTTTGTGGGGGAGGGACTGGGGAGGAGATTGGGAAGGAGAGAGTGGGGAAGTGGGGGGAGGGGTCAGTGTATGTGTGTGTGTGTTTGTGCGTGTGTGTGTGTGTGTGTGAGAGAGAGAGAGAAGAAGGGGGGGTGGTTCAAAGAGCTCTGGAGCAGGTATGTGTTCCATATACCTGTGAGAGCCTGGGTGTCACTACTTTTATTGCATGGCAGGTCAACTGAGCTTGCCATGATCATGTAGAGATGTTTCTAATGAACTTCCCTCCCCTCCCTTCCCCTCCCCCCTCACAAAGTTCCTCCAGACATTGCTGGGTCTGAAATGCCAAGTGAAGTGAGTGTCATCATTGGAGAAAACATCCAGCTTTCTTGTAAGGCCAGTGGAATCCCCTCACCTGTCATTCAATGGCTTAAAGATGGAAAACCAGTCAACAGTGATGAATCTCAGCGGATAAGGTGAAGTGTTGTGATCTCTTGTTCTTATGCAAACCAGAGTCCTCACAAAGAAGTAAAGTAAGGAAAGAGGAGAAAAGTGGCACAAGGGATAAGTGAAATACAAGAGGGAAAGAAAAGGGGGAGAAAGCCAAGCCAGAGAGCAGAATTGGTGAGGAAACCAAACAAAATTCTAAATATGGCTTTAAGAGTGCTTGATCCATGCTGGCTTTCGGTATCTTGCATCTGATTCAAGACACACACCATGTTCAATCATTACCATTATTCTACACACAATCATGCTGCTATATATTGTTGCCATTCTGGGTGAATAGAGCAATGTGTTTTTTTCTAGCTATGATATGCACAGTCATAAACCCAGACTTTTGAGGATGCACAATTATGACACCAGAGCAGAAAAATTGTGTTGCACTATTCACACAAAACGGCAACGGCCTGTATCAGAATTATTGTGGGTAGCATGCTTTCCTGTTATGTGAAGTTGGTGCACTGAGAATTCTAATCACTGAACAGGGCTTTTGAGTTTTCTAACGTATTCTATATATGCTTAGAGCAGCAATTCTCAACCGCTCTAATGCTGCGACCTCTATAGCATGTGTGGCGGCAGCACGCTGGGGTGCGCATGCGCAAGTGCTGCCACTCTTGCTCACTCCGGCACTCACCGTGGTGCTGGCCTCCTCCGCCCCACCTCGGTGATCTCCGTGGCTTCCATAAGCTCTGAGGTGGTGCAGAGGAGGCCCGCACCATGCTGCTGCCACCGAGGTGTCTTGGCAACCCCCAGAAAAGGGCCGAACGACCCCTCAAGGGGTCGCAGTCCCCACGTTGAGAACCACTGGCTTAGAGCATTATGATAAAACAGGCAAGATAATATATGTAAACTGTTGCTTCATCCATGGCACATGTAGAAGGCAGCTTTTCCAAACAATACAATAAATACAAAAAATAAATAAACAAAGATTTTGGACCCTAATGCATTCTCAGTATTTTCATGGTATTTTGCCTTGGATGCTCTTTTTTAGTAGAGAATAATTCATGAAATACAATGAGGAGCATCCAAACTACTGCCTGCAGAGTGAAGATGGAAGACTTTCCTGTCTCTCCACACTTGCCATAGCATACTAGCCCCTTGAAATTATGTTCCCAGGGGCAATCAGACCTTACGGAACATCCTGGTGGATGAAGGGGGGGGCAGTGGGGGAGGGAGGAAATAAGCAGAAATGATTTTGCTTTCCTTGCTAATAAAAGAGTTGTCCCGTCAGCATAACTGCCATTCTGCTGGTGGAATGTCATCCTCGGCTTCAACCTAATAAAAGGATCATGGTATGAGTATTTTAAATGATTCTTCAAGAGGGAGAGTGATAATAGGGAAATTTGTGAACAACTACTCCATGTCACTTTATGATAAGGTCAGCCTGAAGTCTCAGTTCTTATGAGCCAGTTCCCAGGACCAGTTTTGTCAGTTGTATATGTTGTTTGAGCAGCTCCTTAGAATGTCCATTGTGCTCTGAAATAAATGTGTAATTTCCTCCAGCACTTTTCCAAACCCCAACTCAAGTCATATCTATCACATCACTGTGCCGATAAACACACACTGAATTATGGCTTGCTGAGGTCTGCAAAGATCCTTTCAACTGGTTATGTGAAATGATTGTAACAACCCAATAAATTACTAACCATGTTTCCTAGAAAGAAGTCTTGTCAGTTTTAAAGCAATTTACTTTATTTATGTACTTCGGATTGCAGTATTAAACATTCAAATGACATAAGAGTCTTTTCTGAGAATTTAGTTAGGAAACCAGCTGAGCTAACAGAATGGATCCACAGGACCTAGATCCCTTTTCATTATACCATAGTGATTCCAAAACTAGAGATCTATGTTTAGTCACATACCCTTTGTATTAAGGTTACCTCCTAAAAATAGACATTTGCTAAACAGATTTATATCTGCATAAGTCTATTGAAGTCCATGGACTTAGAAGAATGTTATTTCTATTTCAAATGGCACAGTCATGGTGAACTCAATGATACATCTAACTTATGGCTACCTTAGGGACTTGGAACTGCAAATTCCTTGTAGGAACTCAATCTTCATGTGCCGTTGTTTGATAGTTTATCAGGCTGGCAAAGTGGAGGGGTCTTCCTTGTGCCACTTTGCGTTGGCTCAGCAACTGTCTGAAAGGCAAAAGCCTATGTATCAGCATAGAAATTTCTCATTAGGTCTCCATGTCCATTAACTACAATTCCCATGAGGCCTAGCCAGCAGCGTGTGCCAGAGTGGTGTCAACTGACATTGCAGCACAATGGAGGAAGTTCCCCCACCGAGAGTTACTATCAGAACTTTTTAAGGTGCATAATTGCTGAAAAAACAACACAGTATCACAGCACATGCATAAATGGGAATGATTTAAAAACATTTTAAAACATTTTTAGAAAAGATGGTTTAAAAAGGTTGGTGAACTGACTGCAGTGAAAACTGATACATGCATAACAGGTCCGGGTCTCTGTACTGCATTGGGTTTGAGCTCACTTTTGGCAGCTGTGTTATATCAAATATCTAGTTTGGCTCTTAAAATTTTAGTTTTCTGATATGTTTTTTCTAGTGTGGCTCCAGATGGCAGCTTATTGAACATTTTTGGAGCACTAACCAGTGATGTGGGAAAATATACCTGCATAGCTACCAATCCTGCAGGGGAAGAAGACCAAATTTTCAATGTGAACATATATGGTGAGTTGTATGGGGTTTTGTAAAGGTGGGGGCACCATTTGTCTTATAATATTGTCATTATTCTGAAAGGAAGGATTTAAACATTATCTTATAACTAGCTTCAAAGCCTGTTCCTAAGAATGGGCCTTGAACGCCCCCCCCCCCCCCGATTCCCAGCCAGGCAGCTTAAGGTGGCTTTGGGCTGCAGCTCGCAGCTGGATCAAGTGGGGCAGGTAGGGGCTGGCCAGCTCTTTAGCAGGGCCAAGACAGAGCTTCTTAGCAGGCAATCAGCAGGCCGGGAGACCCTCTCACTTTGTGCCCAACATTGTTCTCATGCATCCCTTGACTCCCTCCACCCTGAGCAGAATAGTTACAGGCCAACATTCAATTAAACCAATTTTGAAAAAGAATGAAAAATATAAACAAGGCTACAAGTCGGGACACAATATATCTGTTGAAACCATCCATTTTCCAACTCTGGAGGTATTTTCTCACAGACTGAAAATCCCTCCAGCATTCTTCTTGATGGCCAGGCCTAATTATACTTTCAGTCATTGAGTTTGCCTCAGGACAGTCATGCTCTGTCATGCCTATTTTACTAGGGACATCTAAATGGCAGCCAACAAACAAAATACAGTCTCTGAAGCAATATAGCTAGCGAGAGGAATATCAATAGGATCTCCACCAGTGTATAACAGGGTTATTCCCTTAGAAACTCTCAGTAAACCAGCCTGAAATAAAAATAAATGAAATTTTTTATTAAGAGAACAATTTAAAGGTAACTAACAAACTCGCACACAAAATTAAGCTAGACACACACAAGATCAGAAAAACGGGGTTGAGAGGGTACAATAGAGGAATATAAGGGGGAAAGTATAGTTACCATCTCGACATGAAGAAGTTCATGGGAAAAAATGACTAGCATCTCTGGAAAAAAGTGAAGACTACAAGTGTGTAGGGATATGTATCAGATTAAAGAACTCACACACAGAGGGATTCTGGCATGTGACTTACATAGCAAGATTTGTATCCTGAAGTTAAGGCTGGGCTCTGTAGCCCCTAAAACAAGAAACTTGATGCGTATTTAATAAACTAGAAAGCATGTGTCAGTTTTGAGACAAGATGTTGGTGGAAATCCAGAGGTTTCCCAGAGTGGGAACTACACGTGATTCCTCTGAGTGGATCCTTAATGAATTTCCCAGGAAAAGAGACAAAGCCATGATTGCATTACCTAAGTGCTACTTTATGATTAATGATGTCAACTTTATTATGGAATTGATTGCTCCTGACCCCCAAACCAAACAAAATTAGTTTAGCTCCCAAAATGGCAGAAGCTGGTAACCTGTTTTATTACCTTGATTTTTGTCTCTCCTGGTATCCCAAGAATGCGGAAAAAGGGGACTTTGCTACAGCCATTTCGGTGCTGAAAAGTTGAAAAGTGCAAGAATGGTGGCTTCCCCAAAAGCAGAACTCTGTGGGATATTATGGCACTACATAACTGAAGGATACAGCTGCTTAGATGTTAATGCTTGTACCTCCTTTGATAGATTAAACAGGAACTGTTTGCTGGCTACAAACACAATTTTAGATAGATTTATGAAGCAATTCAGCGTGACTTGCAATTGTCTGGCAAGAGAATTGCATGGGGGGTTGCTGAGTGCAACATTTGGATATTATTTAGCTTGGAACACTTTGGAGAATGGTTTTCTTGGACAAGAAAAGTTGCATTTCTGCCATCTTGGGGTTCAGGACAAGGTGAGCTGCTTCCTCAGGAATCTTTTCATATATTGACCATTAGCCTTTTTTTCTCCATTTGTTTTCTCCACCGGTTTGGTTGCCAAACGTAGTTCCACCAATTATCACTAACAATAAGGCTGAGCCAGAGTCTGTAACAGCCATATTGGACACATCAGTAAGCATTCAGTGCCAAGCCCTGGGCACTCCTTCTCCACAAATAAACTGGCTAAAAAATGGGCTTCCTCTCTCTATCTCTTCTCACATCCGACTTCTGTCAGGTGGGCAGATTCTCAGGTAAGATTTCAATTATTTAAACTTTATTCAGTCTCAGTCCTTGCCCATTTTGGTCAGCAAATGGAACTAATTATTGAGCTGTCGAGAGCTAGGATGGGGGCCTGTTCCAGGAACCCCAGGCAAAGAGTGCCAAGCCTCCCCCCTCATCCTTCTGAGCACATGTCTAGTTCTTCCAGCCCCCTGCTTCCTTTCTCCCACCTACCTGTACATCTACCCACCACCGGCACTCACAGCTACCCTCTCTGCCTGTAGTTGGGAGCACTGGTGGCAGAGTGCTTGTCAGCCATCAGGAGTGGGAAGGGTAGCCAGGCAGATGGCAGAGGAGGTGTGTGGGCAGGGAGCTCCTAGAAGTGGGTCCCATCTGAAGGCCTGGGCCCCAGCAACTGCCCCTCCTCAGGCCCCTTTCCCCTGCCCGAAGGAGTCTAAAAACGGCTTACAATCACCTTCCCTTCCTCTCCCCACAACAGACACCCTGGGAGGTAGGTTAGGCTGAAGAGCCCTGATAGGTCTGTTTGGTCAGAACAACACTACCAGGGCTGTGATAAGCCCAAGGTCACCCAGCTGGCTGCATGTGGAAGAGCGGGAAATCAAACCCATCTCACCAGATTAGATGCCGCCACTCTTAACCACTACACCAAGCTGGCTCTACAGAAGAGATTGGCAGAAAGGGGAAAGTAAGATCAATAAAGTTCATAGGAGTTTGTTAGACTGGCTTCATGCCCTCCTGTAAAGAATCTTGGGCAATCTCCTGCCAGACCGGTTAATCTTTGGGAAGTTCTCTGTAAAGGCAGAACAATGTGTTGTTTAGTGTAATCTTTTGGACAACGATTATGATTGTGTCCTTCCCAGAATTCTAAGAGCACAAATAGCTGATGTCGGCATGTATACATGTGTAGCATCCAACAGAGCAGGTGTGGACAATAAGCATCATAGCCTTCAGGTGTATGGTAAGTCTCTTTCAAAGTGTGTATGTGTGTAAAATAAAGTGAAATTGTAATGATCCCTTCCTGAGTGAATTTCTTAAAGTAGGGGTAGTCAACCTGTGGTCCTCCAGATGTCCATGGACTACAATTCCCATGAGCCACTGCCAGCGTTTGCTGGCAGGGTATCATGGGAATTGTAGTCCATGGACATCTGGAGGACCACAGGTTGACTACCCTTGTCTTAAAGTGATGTCTGTCCTGCATTTCTGTCCCACTTCTGCTCCCCATATAAATCCCTAAATGCCATCTATTAAAATCTTTCATTTTTAAACATTTCAAAACCTTAAAATAAATGAAGTTAAAGCCTTTAGATCATTACTTACTTGTGGTTTTGAATAGGAGAGCAACTAAACTTCTTAGTGTTCACAGTCCTGTGTGTCAGGAAGCATCCCCCATTTTTTAAGCTTTTGGACATTTTTATGTTCACATTGTTATTTTCATGCTTCCTTTCAGTGGCCATCTGCTCAGTTGCTCATGCCACTGTCCCGGTGACCAGGTGGACATAGTCTTTGTTATGTCTGATTTGATGATGTTGTCGGTATTTATAAACTTAAGTGTACCAGTTGCCACAGCCAACACGATTACATGAAGCATGGACCAAAAGGGTTAAAGAACTGTGATGGGGAAAAAAAGAACTATGATCAAACAGAAGGAAAATGTTTCTAAGCAGCAATTGTGGGTAGAAAAAGGGCACTGATTTTCAGTGAGGCGTTCTACTCTAGTCTATTTGTCTGCGTGCAACCTTAATCAAGACCAAATGACATGGCAACTAGTTCTGCAAAGCAACTTGCAAATTATTTATGTGAAAATTTTGATTTGTAAAGATCCTTTAAAGCAGGAGTAGTCAACCTGTGGTCCTCCAGATGTCCATGGACTACATTTCCCATGAGCCCCTGCTAGCATTTGCTCATGGGAATTGTAGTCCATGGACATCTGGAGGACCACAGGTTGACTACCCCTGCTTTAAAGGATCTATGCAAATCAAAACATCTACTGAGCTTAGAGCAGATGTTGCAGTCTTCCTTATTGGGAGAAATGTGCTTTTTCATGAATGCTCTAATTTCTTCTGCATTGTTTCTCAACAGTACCACCAAGCATAGACAATAGTGGAGGAGTGGAAGAAGTTACTATTGTCAAAGGAAATCCAGCCTCCTTGGTGTGTTTGGCCAATGGAACACCAGCCCCCAAAATACTGTGGCGTAAAGATGACAAACCCTTAAACCTTGGCTTCCATGTGATTTTAGAAAATCAAGGAATGTCTCTTAATATTGCAGAGTCAGAGGCTGATGACACGGGCAAATATACCTGTGTTGCAAGCAATGAAGCTGGAGAAGTCAGCAAGCATTTTACTCTCAAAGTGTTGGGTAAGGAATTTAAATTTTGCCATGTTATATTGTCAAAAACCCTGGACCACTGGCCAACTGCAGACAATCATGAACAGGCAACTTTGACCAAGGACTGAAATCATTGTCTATATAATTGCTAACATAAAAATTCAGTATTTAGAGCCAATACAATTAGCACCGATTAAGCCCCAGTCTTAGGACTTGCATTAGGATTCTCATGGTGTCTTTCCAAGACACCAGGATATGTAACTGTGTTCATCGTTATAGTTTGGCCTTCTCCTTCTGCAGAACCTCCTCATATTAATGGATCAGAACATCCAGAAGAAATTTCTATAGTGGTTAACAATCCCCTGGAGCTCTTTTGTATATCAACTGGCATCCCAGTCCCTAAAATCACATGGATGAAGGATGGGCGCCCACTCCCCCAGACAGATGAGGTTCATGTCCTGAGAGGAGGAGAGGTACTTCGAATACCTAATGCCCAGGTAACTGAAACAGAATAATTAAATTAAGCCAAATGTTTCTACAACCATTACCATATTTTTCTTTAATTTAATATAGGTGAGTTTGGTTTCTAACTGGGTTTGTTTATTTGGTAGGTAGAAGATACTGGCAGGTACACTTGTTTGGCTTCTAGTCCTGCAGGAGATGATGACAAGGAATATTTGCTGAGAGTTCATGGTAAGGTCCATTCAGGATTTATTCTATTGCATAAACGTTGTATGATTGTCCCTGCTTTTTCCTGAAGCTATATAGTGCCATATAGTATAAAAACGGGGGTTTCCTTGCTTTGCACTGCATCTTTCTTTCTACCCTCTTTGTATGTGGGTTTCGTGAAACGGCAGAACTTTTTGGTATTTGTAAATAATTGTTTTAAAGAATTTTGCTCATCTTCTGGTCCATCTATTGGTCACAAACAAGAAAGAAAAGAAAACAGTGAATTATTGTGACAGCAAAGTGTGCAAGCATTACAGATGTTTCATGATGTACTGATTCAAAGCACACATATCAGTTTCACCCACAGGTTACAATCTAAAGCAGGGGTAGTCAACCTGTGGTCCTTTTGAGAAATTCACACACACAGCTCAAATCTTTTTGCACCCCTCATGAGAACCCTCTTTCCTAGTGGAGCTTCCAAACCTGTCCTAAGCAGAGTTATACCCTTCTAAGTTCATTGAGGTCAGTGGGTTCAGAAGGGTGTTACTCTGTTCAGGTTTGCACTGTTAAACCACCTTGTAGCTTTTTGAAAGGTAATCATTAAGATGGGCTGTGTCATATGCGTGCAGATAAGGAACTTGGATACGAATGCATTACAGATTTTGCCGGTTTTGAGGCACAGTTCCTGTTTACAAACAATTGCAGAGGAAAGCAGTCATACATATCAAATGATCTTGAGTTGCAAAAGAATCAGGAAAATGCTGGAATAAGATTCAGCATTTGGCAGTGAGGAAGGTCAGTCGGTTCAGGCTGCTCCATGTAACTGTTTTGGCATGCGCTAGTGATAGGAAAATCCTAACTTCAAACATGGGGTAGCAAATGGTATGCCAGAAACCAGATCTAGGCAGAATTCAACCTATGTTGGTGCATACAAGCAAATACTAAGCAAAGACTGAAGAGGGCATAAGAAGATTGGGGGAGCTTGGTCTGTTTAGCCTGGAGAGGAGACGACTGAGAGGGGATCCGATAACCGTCTTCAAGTATTTAAAAGGCTGCCATATGGAGGATGGAACAGAATTGTTCTCTCTTGCCCCAGACGGACTGACCAGAACCAATGGGATGAAATTAATTCAAAAGAAATTCCGTCTAAACACCCGGAAAAAGTTCCTGACAGTCAGAGCGGTTTCTCAGTGGAACAGGCTTCCTCGGGAGGTGGTGGGTTCTCCATCTTTGGAGATTTTTAAACAGAGGCTGGATAGCCATCTGACGGAGAGGCTGATTCTGTGAAAGTTCAAGGGGGTGGCAGGTTGCAGTGGATGAGCGATTGGGATGTGAGTGTCCTGCGTAGTGCAGGGGGTTGGACTAGATGACCCGTGAGGTTCTTCCAACTCTGTGATTCTATGATTCTAAGATATGGTGAAACAATAGTGGGCTCTCATTCTTAGGTAGATATCACAAACATAAAGTATCACCTTAATTTTGGAGGAACACCCACAACACTTCTGCTTTGTAGAAATTCTCAGTTACGTGTCACTTGTCAGCTTCCTCAGACCTAGTTTAAATGAAATTCCCAGTTACCATATGACCTGTGTTCCTCTCCCCCCCCTTTAAAACAGTTCCCCCCAACATTGCTGGCACAAGCAGCCCCCAGCATCTCAGTGTGTTGCGGAACAGGCAGATTATACTGGAGTGCAAGTCGGATGCGGTGCCACCCCCTACAATCGCGTGGCTCAAAGATGGGGAGCTTTTGCAGGTGCGTTGACTGGCCTTTTCGCCAACACTTTTATTGTGGTTTTGTATCCCTTGAGCTCAGTTTGCCATGATCTTATAAAGCCGTTGATTTTATTTCACAATTTATAAACCACCCCTCGGTTTCCTGCCTTGGGGTGGTTTACATATTTATTTATTTTATTCATGTTTCAGTTTATATCCCACCAACCCCACCAAAGGCTTGTGGCGGGCCTAAAAATGTAGCAATTCACATAGATGAAACCAGATTAAGAATGATATAAAACCACATTTTATCACTGTTGGATCAGCCCTAATTACTGAGGTCAAGATTGTAGCTGATGAGATGTTAGTTATTGAGTGGGGGACAAGCGAGGAAGGGAGGGCAGAGGGGACAGAAAGGAGGCCCAGGATTTGCTATTGCTGTTATCTAGCTCACTGGTCCCCAACCTTTTTATCACTGGGGACCAGTCAACGCTTGACAATTTTACTGAGGCCAGGGGGGGGGTAGTCTTTTGCTGAGGGCTGTCGCCACTGCCTGAGCCCCTGCTCCACTTGTTTTCCCGCCAGCACCCCTGACTTCCCTCCACCCATTTCTTTGTGAAAATTTTTTCAGGCAACTCCACGTGTTCGCATCCTCTCCAGTGGGAGATACCTGCAGATCAACAACGCTGACCTCAGTGATGCGGCCAACTACACCTGCGTTGCCAGTAATATTGCAGGACAAACGGCAAGAGAGTTTGCATTGGCTGTGAATGGTAAGAATGAAGAAGAGAACCTGGCATCTCTATAGGATACTGCAGTTTTGAAGCATGCATAAGGCAGACTTCAGATTTCAGCAGTCTCTACTGTAATCCCTCTTTTTTGTTTTCTGATAAAATTTGTTTGCAATGGATGCAGTTGGGTTCTACTTTATATGGAGAAAAGTGTTCTTTGCAGTAGGAAGAGGTGCCAGCCAGGGTAGTGAGGCAGACCTCTGATTGCAGTGTGTTCTTTAAGGAGCCCAGCTGGGGATGGGGAGACAGTTTAATCTTGAATATATGAAGCTGCAAGCCTTCGTCACCTTGCCATGGTGTACTTCCCCCTCCCCCACCCCCTGCCTGTAATCTGTTCATCCCACAGATTCTGAAACAATGTCCCTGGCACTAGCAAAACTCTTGTGATCAATGCAGGGCAGTTTGATGGAACCATGAAATCATATTGATAAGCATTACCAAAAAAAAAAAAGAATTATGAAAATTTGTTCTTCCCTTTAATTGTAAGCCACCTTGAGCAGGACTCTGAAGAGGCAGTATAGAAATATCCTAAACAAATAAATAAACTCAGAGAACCTAAGAAGAGCCCTGCTGGATCTGATCAGCGGTCCATTAAGTCCAGCATCCTGTTATTCACAGTGGGGAAGTGTTTGTCAACAGACAGTCACAAAGGCCAAGGCCTTCCTTAGTGTGGCCTCTTGAGCCTTGTATTCAGAAGTCTGCAGCCTCTACATCTGCCTCCCTTTACTCACCATGGCTAGTAACCATTACTGGACCTATCCTCTGTTGATCTGTTTAATCGTATTTTAAAACCATCTGTGCCTGTGGCCATCACAATATCTTCTGGCAGCAAATCCCATGTTTTAATCACATGTTGAACAAGCGTTTCCTTTCGTCTACCCTGGATCTATTGCCCATCAGCTTCATCGGATACCTTCACGTTCTAGTGTTTTGGGAGAGGGAGAAAAAATTTTCTCTGTCCATTTTCTCTACCTTACGAATGTTTTTATAAACTTTTGCCATGTCCGCCATTAGCTATCTCTTTTCTAAATTGAAAAGTCCCAGACGCTTCAGCCTTCCCGCAAAGGAAAGGCATTCAACCCTTTAATCATCTTGGTTATTGCCTTCTGTCCTTTTTTTTCCAGCTCTGCAATATCCTTTTTGAGATACCATTACCAGAAATGTATAAAGTATTCCAAATGAGGTCACACTTTAGATCTATAGAGGGGCATTACAATATTTACTGTTCTATTTTCAGTTCACTTCCTAATGAGCTCCAGTGTGGAATTAGCATTTTTCACTGTCACACTAAATCAACACTTTCAGCAAGCTACCCACTACAGCAGGGGTAGTCAACCTGTGGTCCTCCAGATGTCCATGGACTACAATTCCCATGAGCCCCTGCCAGCATTTGCTGGCATGGACATCTGGAGGACCACAGTTTGACTACCCCTGCTCTACAGCACTGTGATTTTCCCTCTCAGCTTCAGCTGGCTCAGACCTTATCAGCATACGTTTAACTTTTTGTTGTTGTTCTAGTAGATATTACCTTATATATAATTTGATTTGCCATGATGCTTCCCACTGACCCATTTTAGAAAGATGCTTCTGCAGCGCTTAACAATGGTTAGAATTAACAAACACCCTCAAAGCTTTCAGATACTTCCATTCATGAGCTATTTTTAGCATTCGATTTACACAATGCTGTTGGGGTTGATAGGCTGCAGCTCCTTTCTACCTAGCCTCTCCCCAACAAACAAGGACTCCCCAACAAACAAGGACTCCCTATACATATATATACATATATATATACATATATATATACATATATATACATACACATACTTGTGAGGAATACTTGCCAGGCTAGACTCTGGAGATTTTTGGTGTGTGGGGGGGGGGGTCACTTGGGTATGAAATTGGGGTCACTGTAGTTGTTGTGAGTTCCTGCATTGTGCAGGGGGTTGGTAGTTGTGAGTTCCTGCATTGTGCAGGGGGTTGGCCTAGATGACCCTGGAGGTCCCTTCCAACTCTCTGTTTCTGTGATTCTAATAATAGGATCCAAACCAGAGACTGTACAATATATTAAATTCCAGTCCCAGAGAGATTGTAACCCTCTCATTAAGCGAGGTAGAAATCACTGAACACATATTCTTTTGTTGCCCTTTGCATCTCACAGCCTATAGCAAGCTTATCTATCCCCTCTTGGGCAGGAAGGCATACCAAACAGAAACAGATTGGAGCAAAGAATTATTCATGGATGAAAAGCCTCAAGTTTCATTTCAGAAAGGGAAATTTTACATCCACGTAATTCAAGTCCACCACAAGAATGTAAAATACTTAGAACCATTACCACATGTTCCTTTCATTACTTATATTGAAATTTTTAATTTTTATATCGCTTAAAAGTTTTCTAATCTTTGCATTCTGGTCTGGTCTGTGCCCTTATAAATAAACTTGACTTGACTTGACTTGAAATTATCTTACATAAAATAATATTTCAGACCAAGGTCCAAAGCTGGCAACCTGGTTATATATCCAAAGTGAGCATCATGCTACATTCGTTATAAATTTATACCGCATGGCGACTTATCAGCAAATAAAGTAGGATAAAAAATTAAATAATTTTCTTGATACAAGCAATATGCCAGCATTTACAATCTGGAACATATTAGGTATTCATATAAAATGTAATGCGTTTATATGCTGTGTGTTAAAAGTGTTATATAGTCCCACTGCCAACTTCTATGGATTGAAGCAGACTTTTGGAAGTTGTTTTCACATATAATCCAGTCTTTGTGGAATGGCATAAAACCCCGTGCCTAATGACAGGCAGCGGTGCTGGTTTCAACAAGTCTCAGAGGAAACCGGGTTTCTGATGCTCTCTGGAATTTTCCCTTTCCACAGTTGCTCCTTCAATCCAAGGTGGTCCTCAGTCTTCTGTGACTGTGAATATTAATATGTCTGCTGTCTTGGAGTGTGTTGCGGAAGGCGTTCCAGCTCCAAGAGTCACATGGAGAAAAGATGGAGCCCTTTTTACCGGGAACAGTGCCAGGTAACTACTGGCGGTACAAATGAACAAATTGCAATACCCTCTATAGTTGTTTGCTAACATTAGGGAAAAAAGTGATTGGGTTGAATGTGATATTGGAGGAGAGTTTTATGGATCCCGTAGACTGCTGAAAAGACAAGGGGATTCTAGATCAGATCAAATCTGAACCCTCCCTGGAAGCTAAAATGACTTAATTGAGGTTTACGTTGGTTACATTGTGAGAAGACAAGAATCACTGGGAAAGACAATATTTGGGATTTTTCTGGGCCACTGGATAGCCACAGTCCTTTTAAAAGGCTTCAAAGTGAATTCTTAGCTTGGAGAAGATATTTAGAAAAGGAAGAAGAGTTGGTTCTTATATGCCGCTTTTCTCTACTAGAAGGAGTCTTAAAGCAGCTTACAGTTGCCTTGCCTTTCCTCTCCCCACAACAGACACCCTGTGAGGTAGATAAGGCTGAGAGAGCCCTGATATCACTGCTCGGTCAGAACAGCTTTATCAGTGCTGTGGCGAGCCCAAGGTCACCCAGCTGGGTGCATGTGGGGAAGCGGGGAATCAAACCTGGCTCATCAGATTAGATGTCCACACTCCTAACCTCTACACCAAGCTGGCTCTATAGATGCCTTTGGAGTTTGCTCATATGCTTGCAGCTTGCAAATGGCATTTAAAGGGACTGTGATCTCTTTAAACATCTTTTCCCCCTCCATTAGAAACCATAGAGGATAGGGGGCAAGGGAAGCCAGCCCAGCCAGCATTAGCTATGGCATATGGAGCAATGTGCTCTGCATGGCACAGGATATCCTAGGGATTGCTTTTCCAGCAGCGTGGTTTAAACCAGACTGCAGGAGAAGCAAGACTAGCCAGATTCTCCTGTGTTTAGTGGAGCAATGTGGTCCTAGTGGTGATGTGACTCCTAGGTCTGGTTTCTCTTTCAGTTCAATTTAAACTGGACTGCAACAGAACTGAGCCCATCCTGGATTGGCTGCAGTAGAAGCCAAGCCAGCCCCACTGTTGGGCTGGCCTTCTGAATTTTTTTCTTCTTGGGTCAACTGGACTGAAAAAAATTGAGATTTCTAAAAAATCCCAGATCTGACTACCATGCTGGTATTGGAATCTGGGATTTTTTTGGAAACACAGGAAGGGTAAGATAAAATAACAATAGTAAATACTAAACTGTTGGGAAATTCCCTCCCTGTAGCACAATCAGCCCTCAAAAGCTAAGTTGTCTAACTTAACCCAATAGTACTGACTGCTGGGTAGGAAACTCAGCTGGAATCTATGCAGTCTAGTGGAGAAGGTGGAGGGGTGTGGATACATCTCCAACCTCATTCTGTGTGGGAAAGTGGAATGTGGTCTGAATGATTGACAGTTGGGTACAGATCCCTTACCCATTTTTCCCTTTCATTTCAGGATTCAATAAAATATTGGGGATCTACCTTCTTGATAGCTTGAAGAGTTTTTGGATGTGTGTGTGTAGTCTATTAGGATCATCTTTTCCTCTGATTCTAATTAACGGCCCCTCCAAAGTTCTTTTAGCTTCCAAAATGGCCAGAGACAAGCCAAATAAATCTTGACAGCCCCTGGAAATCAAGACCACAGCAGACAGATGTTCAGGATTTTTTTTTGTCCCATTACTATCTTGAGTAAACAGCTGGGGGCACCAAACATCCACATATATGAAAGGAGTGTTAAATGATCAAGTCTTTTTTACTAGCCTGAAGACCTCTGCAACATCTGCAGGAAAGGGTGGTGAGCAACCCTTGCTCTCCCTCCCCCACTGCTCCCCTTTTAAGAATTGTGTCTTTGGTTTTATTGTAGCACGGCTTGTACTCTGTGGTGATGAGAGATCAATGGTTTGAGACCTTTAGGTGATGTGTTAAATTTAGTACTCAGTTACAGATACTTAGTACAAAATGCATGTCCACCATCCTTGTTGCGAAAAGCATATCTAGGTATTATTGACTGAATGTTCTTTTTAAAAAGCATGGCCAGCAATCAGGAAAGGATTAGCATCCTCCCCACCAGTCCATGTTTTTAAATTGGCTTTCTAAGGCTGTGTGGTGAAACTGAAGGCAAAGTCCCAAATCTCCACACAATTCCTCTTTTTTAAGCCTGTCTGGAGGTTTCGTCTACAGTATGTTAAATGCATTTGCCTTTTGGAATGTGGGCTAGAGAGAAGCGAAGACTGTGAATGGAGAAATAATTGTGTGTGTGCGTTTCATGAAATAGTCTATGGCTTGTTTTAGATATTCGATATCAGATGACGGATCTCTTCATGTACATTCAGCGCATGTTATGGACACAGGGCGCTACCTTTGCATGGCAACCAATGTTGCCGGTATGGAGCGCAAGAGGATTGATCTCCAGGTCCATGGTAAGTTCAGATAAGCATGTTAGGAAGCTGTAATGGGCCCCTAGATTTGCAGTTTCCTGTCAGTGGATGGAAAGATCATCATAGGACAATCAGCCCTTCACCTCCTCTGAAGCACATGGTTTTGTATTGTTTTAAGGATGAGGAGGGTATGGGTAAATCTGCCATGTCTGCTTTCTGGTTCAATGCAGACTGTTCAAGCTTAGAGCTTGAAAAACCAAGGGGAGAGGAAGGGCAGGACCATGGACATGTGAGATGCACATAGACATCCCAGTCCACACAACAGTTTATTGTTCTGTGTATACCAGTACATCCTGATGGTTTCCCCTAACTTGAAATATTCATGTTTTTAATCCTAATGATAAATATTTGGGTTCTCAGTCAGGCCTTCCAAAAATTGTTCATTGATTCGGCCTTTGGCATTGACTTGTTGAACTGGTTTGATCCACCTTGTAATAGCTAGCCAGAGTACTAATTGCAGGTTGGTCTGCACAATCTGGTCCATAGTCCAGTACACTAACGTTATTCTCATAAAGATCTGAATCAAGTGGACTGATCATTGTTAAATGCTAATATGTACAGGCTCATAGATAGATCTTTTTCAGATCTTTAGTGAAAACTGATTTGTTATCTTTTGTGCCTTTTGTTAGTTCCTCCATCTATTGCTGTTGGGCCTGGCAACATCACAGTAACTGTGAATGTCCAAACCACTCTCCCATGTGAGACCACAGGAATCCCTAAGCCAGTGATCACTTGGAAGAAGAATGGGCACTTCCTCAATGTGGATCAGAATCAGAACTCATTCAGGTGAAAGAAAATGTGTTTTTCACTCTTGTATTATTATTTGTACAGAGTTATTGGTGTGCGTGGCCCTTTACAGAGAACCATAAACAAAAAATATCCCAGTTCTGAGAGCCTTACAACCCTGAAATTGAAAAGAGAGGAGTTTATTTTTCATAAGTTTTCCATGAGATTGGATTTTTGGTGACTTAAACAACTGTAGTGATGCTTCATGATATTTTTTTTGGAAGTAATCCGTTCCAAGAATGTTCTCAGCGGTGTTTTGAATCTCATCTCATAACCCATTGTAGTGACAACTGTCAGTGAAACTGCTTACAGTTACTTGAGTAACCATGATTAAGAATTTCATTATGAAAGTGTGTATTAAAACTGAGATGTCAGCTACAAACACTACAAGTATGTGTACTGCCCTTACAGTATGGAGATTCTGATTCCAAATCTCAGACAAGATGTTCGGAGATTCCAAATCTCAAAAGAAGCAGATGAAGAGGAACCAGAACTGTTCCATACAGATTTTTTTAAAGAAGACTAATGAGATAGTTACTGGAAATACTGCAGGAGGCGTAGGAGGGCTCCCTTAGATTTTATTTGGAATACTTTTATACTTCCTTTCCACCCCGTTGGCAAATATAAAAACATCAAAACAATTAAGCAATTAAAAATACAGTTAAAATTATTTTTTAAAAAGTTTAAAACATGCAAACATTATTTAGAACACTAGAAGGAGAATCAAAACTTATTTATTTGTTTGTTTGTTTATTTATTGGACTTATAGCCCACCGCTCTTGCAAGGCTTGCGGCAGTTTACATATTGTAAAAACACATAAATCTTCTAATACAATAAAATCCTCATAAAATAACAAGCCCAATCAAGCAACCCACCAAGTGGCGGCAAGAAATACAACTTGACCCGACCCAGGGGAAGGAATAGCGACTGCCAGGTTATGGACCTGGTTATGGTTATGGACCTGGTTATGGTTATGGACCCATAACCATATAGCAAGGTTCAAATCATGAATTGAGTCCCCTGCTTACTGCCTTCCTCCCTTTCCTGTGACTTTATGGAGGCACGGGATATATCTGGAAGGAAGCATTTAATGACAGATACCAGATCTGAACTAATTTCAGTTTGGACACAAATGTTTTGAAGATTAAATCAGTCTATGGATATCAAGTCTAAATTCACCACACATCCTAATTCATTTTGTATTATTCTGGCAATTCTTGCCTTGAGACCATGAAACTGGCTTAGTGGTTCTCTTGCAACTGTGATTTTCCTTTTTTTTCCAGTTGAGAGTCATTATGTGAACTGCACCCCCCACAACAGCAGGTTTTGCTCCTTCAAAGAAGTATAACCAGCCCTTCTTTCTCACTGCAGGCTTTTGTCTTCAGGGTCACTAGTAATAATTTCTCCCACTATTGATGACACAGCACTCTATGAATGCATAGTATCAAATGATGCTGGAGAGGATCAAAGGATGATTTCTCTCACTGTACAAGGTACAGTATATATACTGTGTTCATCTTTCTACCTTCCCCCTAAAAACCTTTTGTTTAGTTTTTCATGGAGTAATGTAAGGGTAACACATCCAAGCTGTATTATATAGAAAATATAGGGTCCATCTTGCATTCCAGACAGGGGCTGGGCTCAAGGGCAGCCTGTGCATACGTTGGGAGAATTTCCTGATTTTTCTCTTCCTGTAGAAGCTTCTTGTGGATTAGATCATGCTGTGGCATTCTGAACTTTCTCTGTTTTCCACACTTTAGTTCCTCCATCCTTGGCAGATGAAGTTACAGATCTGCTGGTAACAAAACTGTCTCCAGTAGTCATTCCCTGCACTGCATCAGGTGTTCCCTTGCCCTCAATTCACTGGACCAAAAATGGGATACGACTTCCTCCTCGAGGAAATGGCTACAGAATCCTCTCTTCAGGTGAGACATTGACAACGGGTTGGGATGCCTTTCTGAATTTTAACATTCCACCAGATATGGAATATAAGGACAGTTTCTTAAAGGCGTAATCTTTTTAGTCAGGGCTGGCGCTTTTGACCAGATGCACATTTCCAGCCAGCTCACCTTCCTCAACTCCTATCTGCTATTTTTCTACTGCAAGTCACATCTGAAGAAACCAATTTTCAGGGGCCAAGTATCAGAGGAATAATGGCAGGGATGCTTCTCTGGCTCACCATTTTTCTCATGAAACTCCTCCTCACTTATCCCCTACCCCAGCTAGGCATGATAGAAGAATGTATCTAGCCAGGCAGATACAGATCACTGTTTTTTATGCCTTCCTTTCTATTCCTGAAATCCCTTCCAACACCCAGAGAGATCCATTCTTGGGAACTCAGTACCTGCCCAGAAGAATATCAACATAGACTGGGATGTTGCCAGGAGAAGAGGGAAGGGGTGAAACAGCTCCCCTGAGGCTTCTGTAAGGATAGCTCTGCTGAAGGAAGAGAGCCAAGGGCTCCTCACTATGAAGTTGAATATAGGTCCCATTGCACCAGAGGTAGTCAAGCTGCAGACCTCCAGATGTCCATGGACTATAATTCCCATGAGCCTTCCCTTGCCAAGGAATGCTGGCAGGGGCTCAGGGGAATTGTAGTCCATGGACATCTGGAGGGCCGCAGTTTGACTACCCCTGCACACCATCAGCGATTTGAAATAGGCTGAGGAACGTGAGAAACTTCTGCACTCCTGCTGTGCAGACCCACAGGAAGTAGGTATGGAGTCCTGAAGTGAGAAAAGGAGTTGGGGGGCCGCAAGGCAGATCAGTGGGTGGGGCTGCTGCACACCCTACTGTTTCAGTTTTGCTGTAAGAAAGAGGAATAATTGTCTTAGCTCTGACACACATGAGGACTCAGAGCTCCTTTTCTTCAAAGGCTCATACATCAAGAACTTGTCTAGGAATAGATCTTTGCACCATTCTCACCCTTTGCATTGCATTGGGCTGCCAACCAATGAAAATTGGGGGGGACGGGACTCTTGTCATCCTGGACACATGGAACTGAGCATGTTATGTGATTTTTGCTATCCCTGTGATGCTTGTGTCAGGTCAAGGAATCTTTGGGACCTCTCCTCAATACTGGCAACACAGCTTATCAGTGAGGAAACTCTTTGTGATTTGTACGTTGACTTGACTGCTTTCTGCAAGTGTTTGGAAACTGCTAGTTAGCTGCTAACCATGGTCTGACTATGTCTTGTTAAGGTTTTTGCTCTCTTTTCGTAGGTGCTATTGAAATAGCCGCTGCTCAGCTGGACCATGCGGGAAGGTACACCTGCACAGCTCGGAATGCTGCAGGCTCTGCTCATAGACATGTTACTCTTCATGTTCAGGGTGAGGTGGGAACTGGTATATTTCTTGTCTGTCTCAAACAGCATTTTCATCACAAAGAGCATTTAGAATACTCGTACTGCCCAGTTGGCATTGTGCCAGTCTGCACAGACAAGATTTGAAAAAGAAGTTTTGGTTTTATACCCCACTTCTCACTACCCAAAAGAGTCTCAAAGTGGCTTACAATCACCTTCCCTTCCTCTCCCCACAACAGACAACCTGTGAGGTAAGTGGGGCTGGCTGAGAGAACTCTGACAGAATGGCTCTGTGAAAACAGCCCTAACAAGTCTGTGACTAACCCAAGGTCACCCAGCTGGCTGCATAGGGAGGAGTGGGGAATCAAACCCATCTCTCCAGATTAAAAGCTGCTGTTCTTAACCACTACATGAAGCTGTTTGTATTAATGCAACATGCATCTTCCATGTGAAAAGCTCTCAGTGCTTAGAAAAGTCATATATCAGAGAAAGGGGGAACCCTGGTCAGGTCTGAGAAATGCCAAATGTCTGTAGGGAACATTCATACATTCAGTCATGTGTTTCACCATCTGTAGCCATACAGCCCCAGTGGGACTGTACTACATCAGTTTTAATTCAGGAATCTGTTTCCACTGAAATAATATGTGCATGCCTTTTTCATGTAAACTCTTCTGGCTTAAAACAACATGGTTACTTGCTGTAATAGATAAGCAGCTTCCCCCCCCCCCCCAGTTGTCATTAATGGACTTCTGAATTGTGAATAGGGATGGGCATGTACTGGCTAACAAACTAAACTTCATCATAAATTTTGCCAGTTTGTGGTTTGTGAAGCAATATTTGTGAACTGAAGAAACTCCGTAAAATTTCACGAATTTTGATGCAGTTTATGGTGGCTTGTGATGTGAAGAACAGAAAGTAGGGGTTAAAACCAGGGAGCTCCCCACCACTCAGCTGCTTGGTTTAAATGTCTGGGAACCCTTTTATCCACTACCTTCTGCAAACATTGCCAAAAAAAATCAAACATTTGTTGTGTTTATGACGGATCCAGTGTGAATTTTTGAATTTTCAATTAGTTAGTCTTCCAGGATCTGTAAATGTATGTATTTCTCCATTTGTGAAGTGGAATTACATATCTTTTGCAAGATTGCATTATGAAGAATATGATTATAATGCAAAAAGAGATTTGGAGATCAGCAGTTAGCTCTGTTTATGTGAACCTTCAAGAAAGGGAAAAAGGAGGATCCGGGTAATGATCGACCCGTCAGCTTGACATCTGTTGCTGGCAAAATTTTGGAACAAATAATCAAACACTTGGTCCTTGAGCAGCTGGAACTGAGAGCTGTGAGTTCTCAGCATGTATTTCGCAAGAACAAGTCATGTCAAACCAACCTTATCTCTTTTTTCGAGAAAGTGACTACCTTGCTGGATCAGGAGAATGTCGTGGGCATAGTTTATCTGGATTTCAGTAAAGCTTTTGATAAGGTTCCACAAGTTGGTAAAATGTGATATGGATCCTAATTCTGTCAGGTGGATCAATAACTGGTTGACAAATCGTACCCAGAGGGTACTTGTTAATGGTTCAGCAGCTTCTTGGAAAAGAGTGACAAGTGGAGTACCCCAAGGATCTGTCCTGGGGCCTGTGTTGTTCAACATATTTATAAACGATTTGGATGAGGGATTTAGAGGGGATACTTATTAAATTTGCAGATGATATTAAACTGGGAGGAGTAGCAAACACAACTGAAGGCAGCAACAGAACTTGTCTTGGCAGTAGCATGTGCAAAAAAGATCTAGGAGTCTTAGTAGACCATACATTGAACATGAGTCAGCAGTGGGACTCAGTGGCTAAAAAGGCAAATGGGATTTTCGGCTGTATCAAACAGAGTATCGTGTCCAGATCACGGGAGGTGATGGTACCGCTTTACTCTGCTCTGGTTCTGCCTTGCTTGGAGTACTGTGTTCAGTTTTGGGCACCCCAATTGAAGAGGGATGTTGACAAACTGGAACATGTCCAGAAGAGGGCAACAAGGACGGTGAGGGTTTTGGAGACCAAGACATATGAAGAAAGGTTGGGGGAGGTTGGTCTATTTAGCCTGGAGAGGAGATGACTGAGAGGTGATCTGATAACCATCTTCAAGTATTTAAAAGGGTGCCATATGGAGGATGGAGCAGAATTGTTCTCTCTTGCCCCAGAAGGACAGACCAGAACGAATGGGATGAAATTAATTCAAAAGAAATTCCATCTAAACATCCGGAAGAAGTTCTTGACACAGCGGTTTCTCAGTGGAACAGGCTTCCTCGGGAGGTGGTGGGATCGTCATCTTTGGAAATTTTTAAACAGAGGCTAGATAGTCATCTGATGAAGAGGCTGATTCTGTGAAGGCAAAGGGGTGGCAGGTTACAGTAGATGAGCGATAGGGATGTGAGTGTCCCGCATGGTGCAGGGGGTTGGACTAGATGACCCATGAGGTCCCTTCCAACTCTATTATGCTATGATTCTATGAACCTCTGTATTTCAGAACCACCAGCTATCCAGGTACCAACTGGAACACTTGAAGTCATTCTCAATAATCCAATTGTCTTACCATGTGAAGCAGTAGGCGTCCCTCGGCCTGTCATTACATGGCAGAAAGAAGGCATCAATGTCATCACAACAGGTATCATGGTTTGCTTTACAATTTTTCAGGGATTGTACAGGTCACTTAGTAAAATACAGCATCACACTTTGGTGTTCCCTAGGCTGCACTCATTGTTATATTATAGCAACCACTTGCAACTGGACTCTGCTATGTGGGTAAGTGAATCTAGATGCAAATGACTACCACAGTTGTTACCAAAAATGGCACGTGTCACGGACATGTGGCCAATGGGGAATGGCTTGCAAGAGGTTGGTGAAAGGATCATTTGTCAATGTTTACGAGGTAATTGAACGCTTTAGAACTCAAGGCAGACATCAAATAGCAATAGTAAAATAATAAGAAATTAATAAAAAGAAATAGACAAATATACATCAGGCACACTATCAGATAGGAATCCAAAGAGGGGAAAGGGTTGCAATAACTATATTTACCAATCCTGGAGAGCAGAGAGGCAGAGAGACGACATAGCCAGCGAGCAGCGTGATGGGTGATCTGAATGGGCCCCAGATCAGAAACATACTTTGGCTTGGCAAAGCCAGAGTTTTTATATCTTTTTGAGAGGAGGTGTCATGCTTGGCACATGATGGGGGCATGATTGGGGCATGGATGAAAGCATGATGGGATTTTTCAAGAGTGAGAAGTTTGGAAATGACGTGGCTGGGTCCAGAGATGGGTGCTGATGGGCTTAAAGAAAGGAATCCATCATGTCTCAATAGATCTAGCTTTGGGGAGAGGGAGCAATTTCCCCTGTCAGATTGGCTTAGGATGAGTCAGAGGTGAGAAGAGAAAGGACATTGCCAAGAACCCTCTAGGCAAACCTGTCTTTGCCAGCCACTTGATCAACAATACAATGTGGTGGGGGTGGGAGAGGAAGGAAGGATGTGTCTCAGGCTCCAGCTGTCATATTGAATCTATAACTTAGAACAAGCCGGAGAGAAGATGGAGTCTGGCCAAGCTGTGTCTTGACAGACTGTGGACATGGTGTCTGGCTTTGGCATAAGCCTAGACTATTGAGGGATGTTGGTTGTTGAGGACAGTATGCCAGTCTATTGAGTGGGGTCTAGCCACACAAAACATAGCGCCCCAGTAGCACAATAGCCCATGATGTGCAGATGTAGCCATAAAGTATCTTCCAAGAGTGGTTTACACATGCATGTTCATCATTTGCTGAAGGTGATATGCAGTTAGATACGAAGGTGATAACTTGCATATGAAAACACATGAAAATTGGTTGTTCATTTCACCATGCTTTTCATGGGAATTATTCCACGTATTCCATCATTGGAGGTACAGGGATTAACAGAAGTTAAATTATGCTGAGAACCGGATTTGAGAAATGTCTTTCCAACCACTTCTTGAAAATTCGAAAGAAAAGAATTCACAACTGTGCTAGGAAATTTATTGTGTGGCTTTATTCTTACAGTTATCAGGACTTGTACGTATTGATTCCTTGTCTTTCCTTATTTTTATTTACTTGTTGGTATTGCTGTTTATTGTTTAAACTGAATCCTAGCCCAAGCATGTTCTGGAGAGGCAGTGTTCAAATTTTCAGATAAATGAATGTTCCTCTTTCTGTTTAACTTAACTCTGGTCAGAGCTTAAATCCATCATTGTTTTCATCCTCTCACTGGATACATCATTCAGACATAAATGTAAACATCAGTCTTTTTTCCCTTTTAGATTAGACATACGCAGCTACTTCAGTCTTTTTTAAGATTACGATTTAAGCTGTCATTGTTCTCACCCACAATGGCTGCCCTATTTAGTACATTTCTGACATGCATTCTAGGTAACAGGCATACCATTCTGCCCAGCGGAAGTCTGCAGATCACTAGAGCTACAGTTGAAGATGCTGGGACATATATGTGTGTTGCCCAGAATCCAGCAGGCACTGCCCTTGGAAAGATCAAACTGAAAATTCAAGGTAAATTTTGCCTGTCAATTACAAGTTCCTTGATTCAAGCCCAAGTAGCACCTTAGAGACCAACAAGGTTTTCCAGGTAGAGAGCTTTGACTCTTTAAATCTTATACCAGCATTCGCTGGCAGGAGCTCATGGGAATTGTAGTCCATGGACATCTGGAGGGCCGCAGTTTGACTACCCCTGTCTTACACTATCAAAACCTTCTAAGGCGCTACTGGACTCAGATCTGGTTCTTCCATCACAAATCAACATGGTTGCCCTCTGAAACTATACAAATTTCCTGTTACCTGAAATTATACCGTAAAGCATGATGGGTATTATTCTTCTAAAGGAGCAGCTATTAATGGAGATTTTTCCTGCCAATCAGCACCAGATAGGAGGAGTAGAAAAATGTACTGACGAATGCTCATTTTTGCCTTCTGCTCAAGAAAACAAAAGAGATCAACTGAAATTGGGAGGGATGCAGTCCTCAAAATGAACTGTGCCCTTATGTCCTGAGCAAGAGCTCAGGGGAAGCAAACACTCATGAGAAAGAAACAGAATTTGATCTGTTTTCCCCAAGCTCTAGTTCCATATACCCAGCACCTATGGAGCCACAAGTCAACAAGGCTAGAAGAGGAATGAGTGTGAGGGCCTTGACAAACCTACACATGTTTCACCAGTACATCAGCTCTGTTCCCATATATGGGGATGCTGGGTCAGGAAACTTCCCTTTTTTGGTGAGTTACAGCCTATATGCGCATAGTTTGTACATCCATAGGCACTATGCGCATGTTTGGACAAACCACGTAGCCGGGAGCAGGGTCAGCACACTTAGACACAACAGGGCAGGGCTAGTCTGTTAACTCCAGCTCCTCCTCCTCATCTTTGCATATTGGCATTCTCCTATGCATCCTGCACATACAGGGCTAAAGTGAGTAGAATTCATGGGAAGAGGGCTTCTGTACAAACTAACTAGGAATGATGACCAGCTTTTCCTAGTAGATCAGGGAGGCATCCACATCTCTGTTTATTTCCATAAAGAAGTTCTGAATATCTCAGTACAATCCCAGCAGTCTCAAACATATATGATGTGTACTCTCTACCAAACACAACAGTAAAACAGTCATGAACATGGTACGGTCTCTGTTTGAGAATAATGTTTGTTGTTTCCCTGCACATACACTAGCCTTCTGTGTATTACACAGAAGGCCAGTTTCCAGATTTAATGCTGAAAGGAAAAGAGAAAAGGATCTAGAAGTTGATTGTTTTTAAAGAAATAGGATTCCTCTCTTTTATCAATAAGAATGCATGATGGGAGGTGATGCTCCTGGTATGAGCAATTGATGCCTTTGTTTTGATCCGCCTGCAGTTCCTCCAGCTATTAGACCTCACCCAGAGGAATATGTGGTTGTTTTGGACAAGCCAGCAACTCTATTGTGCGAGGCAGAGGGCAATCCGGCTCCTGAGATTGTATGGCACAAAGATGGGCAGCAAGTCGTAGAGTCCCTGCAGCAGCGAATTCTCAGCACAGGAGCTTTGCAGATTGCCTTTGCTCGGACTACTGATGCAGGGCGTTACACGTGTACAGCTACAAATGTGGCTGGATCGGGCAGTTCTAATGTGGAACTTATCGTACATGGTAAGTAAGGTTAGGTCTGGACCACCCAGGGACCCAGAAGGTTGCCTGTGAACACCAGGCACTGCAGCCTTATTAAATCCATAGACTGTAAACTATTGTTAAACATTTTATATACTGTATTTGCTGGCGTATAAGACGACTGGGCGTATAAGACGACGCCCCCAACATTTCCACTCAAAATACAGTACTATGGGTCACTGTGGGCAGCTATGTCTATCCCAACTGAAGTGCACCTGGCGTATAGGATGACCCCCCCACTTGGAGGAAAAAGTAGTCTTATACACCAGCAAATACTGTATTTAGGTCCTGTCTTGCTACTTAATCTTGCTAGTAGAATCTATGAAAAACACAGAGTTACTCTGCTCTGATTTGGCCTCACTTGGAGTTCTGTGTTCAGTTTTGGGCACCCCAGTTGAAGAGGGATGTAGACAAACTGGAACGTGTAAGGGGAGGGCAAGAAAGATGTGAGGTTTGGAGACCAAAACACATGAAGAAAGGCTGGGGGAGCTTGGTCTGTTTTGCTTTAGGCTGATCTTGCGTTGAGCAGGGGGTTGGACTAGATGGCCTGTGTGGCCCCTTCCAACTCTATGATTCTATGATTCTAGCCTGAAGAGGAGACAACTGAAAGGGGACCTGATAGCCATCTTCAAGTGTTTAAAAGGGTGCCATATAGAGGATGCAGCAGAGTTGTTCTTTCTTGCCCGAGAGGAACAGACCAGATCCAATGGGATGAAATTAATTCAAAAGAAATTCTGTCTAAACATCAGGAAGAAGTTCCTGACAGAGCGATTTCTCAGTGGAACAGACTTCCTCGGGAGGTGGTGGGCTCCCTACCTTTGGAAATTTTTAAACAGAGGCTTGATAGCCATCTCACAGATAGGCTGATTCTGTGAAGATTCGGTGGGATGTCAGGTTACATTGTCAGCAGTAGGGTTGTGGGTGTCCTGCATAGTGCAGGGGGTTGGACTAGATGACCCAGGAGGTCCCTTCCAACTCTATGATTCTAGGAGGAGGAGATTTTGCATGAGGGTCCAGTCTCAAAACATTAATTAATGGGACACCCTTGGATTAATTAATGGGATGCCCTTAAGACCACTCTCTTGGTTCAAGTTGATTTCTGAGCCAATTGTGAAAAAAGGTTTTCCTCATCAAATACTTTGTTCAAGGTTTACATGCTCTGATAGGTCTATACTTTCCTTTTTTGCATTTATTGTCAGTTCATGATGATGATGAATTTCCACCAAAATAACAACAAACACACAAGAAAATGGATCAAATTCTAACCATAGTGCAATCACTGCCTGGTCATGTTGATCAGCCAAAAAACCCTGTCTGATATCAAACACACACACACACCGGTCTGGAAATATTAGTTGGGAGCATTTAAATTAATAATGTTTTTAACTTATTTCTTATGATGTTTTATAAATGCAGTTACCTGCCTTGCGCAGTATTGTGCACCGCCCTGAACCAGTTTGCTGGGCGGGTGGTATAAAAATGAAATAAATAAAATCACTGAAATGCCTTTCCTCATTAAATTGGTCAAGATAAATTGTGTTTAACACTGGGATGTGAGTGTGACACGTCTTGCTCAAGAGTGTCACTTAGTAAAAGTTTGATAGGTTATGGATCACAGCTAGTTTTTAATATATATATATTCATGCAGTTCCACCAAAGATACGGACTACAGAGGACCAGTATGCAGTGGCTGAAAATTCACAAGTTGTTTTACCATGCTCTGCTGATGGAATCCCAACACCATCCATAAACTGGAAGAAAGACGGATTTCTTTTAAAGAGCACAGTGGGAAAATACACAGCTGGACAATATGGAAATCTCATTGTGGACAATGCTGTGGTAAGCATCCATTCCATAAATGAGACCCAGGATGGAGGGGGGGAACGACTGACCTATTTTTCTCCTGGGGGTGAAAGTGAGTTTCAAAAAATGGCTTAAAAATAATCCTTTTGGAAAATGTGCATCGCCTTGCCTTGTGGGGAGGAATATAGTCCCCTTCAACCTGCACAAACGAGTGAATTGTTTAGTAGTCATCTGGAATGTCTTTTGGCTTGCCCAGAGACCATAAGAAACCTGGAGCTCAGTGATGCTGGAACTAAGAAGTGCTCTAGCCCTTAGCTTTGTAACCATCTGCTTGGGGTGAAAATCCACATGCTCCTATAGGCTTCTTTCAGGTCATCCAGCTAATCAGGGGGTCGGCTATGTGCAGATCCTATGGAGCTAGAATCTCACCACAGAGATTCTGCATACTTAGTTTCCCCAAACGGCTCCAAAATTCTCAAAATTGAGAAGCAGACTATAAACTTGAGTGTATGAGAATCGGATGCACAAAGTCAACATCTCCAAGGATGTTCCAGTTTAGTACTGATCCTGCCAACATGTTGCTTTTGAGTCTGGGACTCCTTTACAGCTATATATTCATACAAGTCCCTTGGCATGATGCTGTGGGTGATCATCTAGCAGGAAGTTAATATGATGCAGCATGCAAGAATGTGTTCAGAACAAAGATGCTAAAGCCCTTTAACATCTAGTGCAGGGGTGGTCAACCTGTGGTCCTCCAGATGTCCATGGACTACAATCCCCATGAGACCCTGCCAGCAAATGTGCAAATGCTGGCAGGGGCTCATGGGAATTGTAGCCCATGGACATCTGGAGGACCACAGGTTGACTACCCCTGATCTAGTGTATCTGCTTTAGAAGGTACCAGCTAATTAACTCCTAAAGCTCTGCCATGTAGGAAGATGTCTAGGATTTCTAGAGTTTTCTGTTTGCCAAAATCCTGTTAAATAATTTGCCCTGCTGACACGGGTGAGTTAAACCATGCCTATCTTGATCTAATGATTTGACTAATTCAAGTCTAAATTTGCCATATGCCTTTGAAAGTCCATTGACAACAGAAGACCATTTTATAGATGGCACTATTTCATATCTTAATTGTAAAATCCACCCCCCCCCCCATGTACAGCCTGAAGATTCTGGCAATTACACCTGCATTGCCAGCAGCATTGCTGGTGAAGATAGCCGCACTGTCCATTTGACAGTCCACGTGCTCCCAACCTTTATCGAACTACCTGGAGACGTAGCTTTAAAGACAGGAGAATGGCTTCGCTTAACTTGTAAAGCAACTGGAATCCCTCTACCTAAAATAACATGGACCTTTAACAATAATATTATCCCAGGTAAGTGAATCCTTGGAAACTAAATTTTTAGCAAAGGAAGGTTATTATGTGATTTTTAACATTTCTGACAGTATGTTATGATATTTGCTGTTACTCTTGGAATACCTGCATTTTTGCCATAGAAATGTTATGTGCCTTTTAGGAACTATATTCTTTACTTGATAGAGGGGCTTACATTCCTGACTTGAACTGGGTAAGGTGGTTGCCTGTCATTAGAT
The DNA here is from genome assembly GCF_049243985.1 of Paroedura picta. Lineage (NCBI taxonomy): Eukaryota > Metazoa > Chordata > Lepidosauria > Squamata > Gekkonidae > Paroedura > Paroedura picta. The sequence goes on from NC_135372.1 coordinate 42,827,645, forward strand.
CAGCTTCTGTTTGGTGAAGGAAGCTGCAAGCTTTTGAGTTACAAAGCACTGTTCTTTAGTAGACAGAACGGAAAAGTGACTTTGTTAGTTTCCTTAAATAATTGTTTTACATGATGCTTGAACTTGACCTCATGTGTATACAGTCAAGCATATATGCAGCTTTTTAGTATGTGATCAGTGGACCAGTTTCTTTGTACATCTTTGATTGTAAAGTCCCATCTCAATTCCTGCTGAATCTCTAAAGCCAGAGTGGGTAGATTCTGTAGGGGTAGACTTGTTGATGAAGGTGGGGGGGGGGAGCAAACACCCAGATATCTAGAACACTACTCTCTGTCTTTTGGCAAGAAGTAACAGCAAATTCTCAATGGACAGTGAGTGGTGATACAAAATGGGTTGGAGGGGTTTTTTTTAAGTCTGGGATTACATGAAAATCAACCTAAGTAACAAAACCCTTTAAAACAGTTTGGAATAACTACCAGAAAGTTAATATAGCTAAACTTTTAAAGCACTGAATATCTTGTTAACTCTTGCAGCCACAATGGGGTCAAGATCTCCAGAAAGGAGATCAGCAACTGAAAAACAACTAGCAAAAATACTCCTAGACAAAATATACATTAAGAAGAACAGAGAGTATAGTATGGCAGAGAGAAGGTGTGTTTGACAGTGAGTTCTACTAAAGACCTTCAGCCCAGAGTAGCATAGCAGGATACTGTCCATCCAGACCTATATATTTCTGACCAAAATTAGCGTATAATTTTGTTTTCCCTTTTCTTCTCCTCGTGTCCTGCCAGCACAATATGATGATGTGAATGGACTCAGTGAACTTGTTATCAAAAGAGTATCTAAAGAAGACTCCGGTACTTATGTGTGTACAGCTGAAAATGCAGTTGGTTCTGTCAAGGCTCTCGGATTTGTGTATGTTAAAGGTATGTATTACCGATAAGTTTGGGAATCATTTACTTGACTTTCCATTTGGCATTGTATCAGACAAGAAAAAGGGAGAATATAGGAAACAAATTTTCTTCTGCAAAAACAGAGTGTAGTGGGTCCCTATCGACAGTAGGATTCAGAACTTCTTGGACCAATCAGTACTAAATACACATACATTTTAAATACTGCGAATTTCTTACATTCCAAGTAGTTGAAATGCTCAGAAACACATAAAACCTAGGAGTGCATCTTATCAGCAGGAGGAGCATGGGTTTGTACCATAACCCCTTCCTTTCAGTGGCTCCACGAAAAATTATTCCTGGGTTTCTCAGACAGTCTTGTGAGTTGGGGGCTGCCATGAGAAGGTGAACTTGTTGCCTCCTCCTCTTTTCACAACCACAGCTTCACTGATATATGAAGGAGGATGGGCAGTTTCACCCTGGCCTCCTCACTGCACCCAAAAACTGTATGGCAGGTTGCCCATGTTCTTAAAGGACTTCTAAGGGCAAGGGAACATAATGAAATCTGTATGTGAAGCACCTTCCATTGGGAGATGTCTGAACCCAGCCCATTCTGAACATGTTGGATAATGCGCTTTCAATGCGCCTTAGAAGTAGATTTTCCTGTTTCACACAGGAAAGTCTAGCTGCAAAAACACATCAAAAAGTGCATGGTCCAACGTGTGGAGAATGGGCCCTAGAACAGGGTTTTGTTTTAAGGGTGAGTCTTAACATGGAAGTTGAAAATTCATGCCATAATTTCCGTTTCTGATAAAACCCGAGTTTCAAATTCAAAGGTCTAGATTTGCCATTGCCTTTTACTGTTTTCAATTCAAGTTTTTTTTCTAGATGGCTCCATTTTTTATATGAATTCCTCTTCATTTCAGTCCAGTTATTGAATCATTTCCCCCCCTTCAGAGCCTCCTGTCTTCATGGGAGATTATCATTCCAGTCGGATTGAGCCCCTGGGTGGCAACGCTGTTCTCAACTGTGAAGTTAGAGGAGACCCACTTCCAACCATTCAGTGGAGCAAAAAAGGAGTTGCCATTCAAATAAATAATCGAATCAGACAACTCGCTAATGGATCTCTTGCAATCTACGGCACAGTAGTAAGCCATTACTCACAGTCATACAGATGTAACATATGTGTATTGTAACTGAATGAATTAATTTTCCTGGCTTTATCTATGACATTCACATCCCACCCTTCATCCAGCTTGCTCAGGGAAACTGCCTAAATGGAATAGCCCTATATTCATAACAAAAGAGACTATGGTTATGTTTTGTTTTTTTCCAATTGGCATGACATCCACTTTATTAATCCATCACACCTCCTAACAACAGATTTAATGGTGGGATTCCTATCAGGGCAGTGATATGGTGCCACATATAGACAACAGAAAGGATCCAGCCCATTTAAGCTACTTCCAATAAATGCATTAAAAAGTTAGCTTGTAAAAATATTAGTATATGGGATTAGTACATGGAGTTGCCATAAATCTGCTGCAACTTGACTGCACTTTCCATCATCTCTATGGCACCATGCAGTGAACATTTCTGCAGCTGTTAATATTATGCAAAGCCATTCTTATTTCCTGATGCACAGTGCTTGTTTCTCAGCTGCAGGTGGATGTATTGCAGGTTACCCGGGGAGCTAATCTAGGCTGATCACTCATCTTGTAATATGCTTGTTTTTTTTCTCTTTAGAATGAAGATGCCGGAGAATATACATGTGTGGCTTCAAATGATGCCGGCGTGGTGGAACACACTATGACCCTGACATTGCAAAGTGAGCCATACAATTATGTTCTTAATTTTGGGCGCTGTAATTTTTACAGCTGGACATATTTACTGCATGTCAAATGTGGAAGAAATGACTTGCCAATGGCCCCTTAGTGGGCTTCATAATACAGGCTGGGACTACATGTAATGCCAGCAAAGATTGTCAACCTCATATTTTCCAAATACTGGAAATGTAAATGTAACTGCTCTACACTTTCCTTCCCTGCCACTTTCCCCCTCCTCCTTGATTTCTTGATTGAGAGCCAGTATGGTATAGTGGTTAAAGAGTGGTGGACTTTAATCTGGAGAACTGGGTTTGACTCTCCATTCCCCCACATGCAGGGGGAGTTTCAGTTCTGTTGGAGGTGTTGTCACAGAGCAGCTCTCTTAGAATTCTCTCTGCTCCACCAGCCTCACAGGGTGTTTGTTGTGGGGACAGGAAAGGAAAGGTATTTGTAAGCCACTTTAGGACTCCTTCAGGTAGTGAAAAGTGGGGCATAAAAAGCTGCTGTTGCTGTTTCTTCTTCTTCTTCTTCTTCTTCTTCTTCTTCTTCTTCTTCTTCTTCTTCTTCTTCTTCTTCTTCTTCTTCTTCTTCTTCTTCTTCTTCTTCTTCTTCTTCTTCTTCTTCTTCCCTGCTCCCCATTGCTGCCTTTTTTATATCAACACAAATTTGACTTTTTTTCTACTGGGAATATAAAGTCATAGAGGTTTATCAAAATTCAGACACATTTCAGCTCTATTTTTAGCTATTGCTCCGTGCTCATGTATCACTGAGAATACCACAGGAGGAGTACATGAAAAAAATGAAGAGATCCTTTGCACTTAATGATTTATTGCCATATTCAGCAAGCCGGGAACTTTCTGTTTTTCTTAGGTGCGCCTGTTATTACTATTGAACCAGTAGAGACCATTGTTGATGCTGGAACTACAGTAGTGCTGAACTGCCAAGCGACAGGAGAACCTTCTCCCACCATTGAATGGTCTCGCCAAGGTTGGCCTCTCCTCAGTCAGGACCGAATGGCCATTTTGACGAATGGCTCCTTACGTATTGCAGTTGCACAGAAAGAGGATACTTCTGAATATGAATGTGTGGCTAGGAACCTCATGGGCTCTGTCCTTGTCAAAGTGCCTGTCATTGTTCAAGGTTGGTGCTCAGAGTTACACTCCTTTTTCTTTGTGCCCAACAAGGAGTTCTTGGGAAACTTCAAATCTCGGTTGCTATCAAACAAAGTGGGGTCGTTAAAGAGGACTACATTTCCTATTTACATCTCTTGTGCTCTGGAACAGAAGTTTGCAAGATGCTGCAAGCAATTAATTCAAAAATTAAGGTTCCCATCTTCTCTGCATGGTTTATAGCTCTGCACTGGTCATCTTCCAGTCAGTGTCCACTGGACGCAGATGACAGCATCACATCTCTGCATTAAACAGCACTGGGTCATTAAACAGCACTGGGTCATGCATTAAATAGCACTGGGTCACTCTCCCAGGGCAGAGATCCCAGTGCACAGATGCAGAGTATATAGTTCTTACTCTGCGTATTCTAAAAGAAAATATTCTCAAGGGTAAGAATGAAGTGTGCCTCTAACTTTAATTCAAGAACAAGTGTACCTCATCTATCAGAATTCTGAGAAATATTACCCTTGGAAGCCTGAATTGACTTTGTTAGGTTCTGTCAAGTCATTTCCAACTTATGGAGACTTTATAAACTAAGACCCACCATCCAACTCTGTCTGCAGTCACTCTTTTAAGTTTTGGGAAGCCTGTGTTGGGAAACCTGAATAGGTTGGTGGTTTTCTGCTTTTTTGGGTATAGAACCCACAGTTCTTCAGCAATCATTTGTATTCCAGTATTCCCCTAAGAGGCACTGAACATTGTACATGTTATTGCAGTCCAGGAGGTAGCCCAGGTCATGGATGCTTGGGTTCAAAGATGACATCAAACAACTTCAAACCATTAATTTAATAAATCCAGCACTGTTGTGGCTGTTTTCCATTAGATGTTGGATTGTGCTGAAATGCACAATGTTTGAGATGAGACAGGCTCCCAGCCATGGCCTCAGGGGCCATTTGCACCTGTGCGATACGTGAGGGGGGGAGGAAGCAAAGATGATCCTGGACAATTGGGCTCAGCATTGGCTGTCAGCTCAAGGAGCTTCCTGTGGCCTGACCCAGTGATCAACGCATCACAGAATGTGGGGCATGCAGATCTAAGGGCTTGTCTCCAGCATGCAGCGCATAATGTTGCAATTCAGTGGTGGGTTGTGCTGAAATAAACAATGGTTGAGACAATCAGCACTTTTTTCAATTAATCAATTCACTTTATAAAGAGGGGGAGAGAAATAAAATGCATATGCCAGACTGTGGGATGAATACTGACTAAGATAAATGCATTTGTTCTCCTGCAGTGCATGGTGGCTATTCTGAATGGCTGGAATGGCAGCCATGTAGTGTAACATGTGGTCAAGGTATACAGAAGAGGATTCGCATGTGTAACAACCCTCTCCCTGCAAACGGTGGGCAAAACTGTAAGGAGAATGATTCTGAGAGGCGCAATTGTCAGAACAAACCCTGTCCAGGTAAATTTTATTAATTACCTTTCAATGCAAACCTAAAAACACTTTCCAGAGTGATGGCCCCAGTGAATAGAGAGGAGTGGGATTTTGAATAGACATCCCTAGGATTGTTTTCTCAGTGTAGCACTATGTAGCTCTGTTGTGTCTCACGAACCCAGACCTCAGTTGTGTTCATATGGGTCAAAATTAAAGGGAATAATTTGTTTCAATAATCTCAGCCCTGAGGAAGGGGAGGCTGTCCATACATTCCTATTGAAATACATTTTGTAGCCTTTGTTAATAATATATGTCTTTCTCTGTTTTGTTTAGTGGAAGGCAACTGGTCAGGGTGGGGTTCCTGGGAAGAGTGTTCTAAAACCTGTGGTCAAGGTAACAAGACAAGGACCAGAACATGCAGCAACCCTCCAGCCCAACATGGTGGAAGGTCTTGTGATGGCAATGCTGTGGAGTCAATCATGTGCAACATTAGACCTTGCCCAGGTGAGACAATAGAAAGACCTTAGCAATGAGCATGAACCAGACTTCATATGGATTCCCTTCTTCTCTTTAGATTGTTTTCTAATTATTATTTTTAAAAAATCAATCAATACCCTGGGTTGGATCCAAATTGCCATGAATGGAGCCAGGTTCACAGAAGAGGACTTTCCCTCCTTTTTCAATCCATGAAAACACCCTAAAACTCTGCTCCTAGAGTTAGCAGACCCCTCCCCCCCAGAAGCATGCTTTATTTTGCTTTGTGCTTTTATCTTGTTCATTGTGAGCCACCTTGAGCAAGTCACTGAAGGGGTGGCAGATCAATATTTTAAGTAAATAAGCGTGGACACGCATCAGCAAGGAAACTGGCAAAAATCATTCCTACTAAAGGAAGTGCAATACTGCTGGTGTGAATGCCATTCTCTTGGCAATGCAACTCCTTGGGATCCAACCCATTGTTTCTAAGAAAGAAAACATATTTCTGTTTAGATTTTAAACATTTGTCTTGCTCCTAGTTAATGGTGTTTGGAGTTCTTGGCTTCCTTGGGGACCTTGCAGTGAGACGTGTGGCAAAGGTACTCAAACCAGACTAAGACTATGCAATAACCCACCTCCATCATTTGATGGCTCTTCCTGCAATGGACCTGATGCACAGATGCAGGTTTGCAGTGAGCAAGACTGTCCTGGTAAGTTGCACATTTCATGCAATATTTATTTCTAGCGCTCTGGCTTTTCAAGAAAGAGTCTTCAGTTCATTTTGATGGATTGTGCAATATAAGGACCACCGTCCCCTCTTCAACGCAGAGAAGGTTGTGAAGGAGATATCCTCTCCTCACCTTTTCTGTGTGTGTTTCCTACCATCAATGCTAACATCCCATTGGCAAGCCACCTGTGCACAGATAGCTGTGTTTATAGATGGGCTGCAAAGGCCCAGTGATCAAGCTGTTATATCTGTATGCTGTAGCACATCAACATCATACTTCAGATTCAAAAGAAAGGAAAAATGGTTTACTTTTGTTTAGAGTGAAACAGGTTTCCCATAAATCATGAAGTATACTACCTGAAACAATCAAGTTTTTGAAACTTCCCTCCTTTTATGTATAAAGTCTGTGCTGATAGTATTTCAGGAAACCCAAGTTAACCACAGCACAGCATCATCGACTGTGATCAAAGACACAAGGGTCAAATTAAATGAAAAATTTCCTCCCCATTTGCTCAAATTTGAAAGAATCAAGCAGTTATGCTTTTCCTGAACCATGCCACTTAATCAGGTGATAGGGTATTCACATATTTGAATTCCCCCTCAGCTGCCTATATAAAATTAGCAAACTGGGGGAAAGGGTTCAGTCTAGCATTCCCTCTGGTTCTGCTTTTCTATATGCAGGGAGCTGAATGTAGGGATGGGAATAAGCCAAATGATGTAGCAAAATTCATCAAGAATTTTTCCCTGTTTGTGGTTTGCAAACAGGAGTTTACTTTACTATCATGAACCTCTACAAACTTTTAAACCAGTTTGTGATGGTTTGTGTATGGAGCAGATAGCATAGTGATTGCCTTTAAATCTGTGCTTCCCCCACCCCCCAACAAAAGCTGCAAAATCAGCTGAGGGTCAGCGAAGCACTTACCAACACTGAGGTGTTTCAGGCTGTCTTGTCACTCCCCACTGTTCAGTTGTTTTGGGTTGTCTTGTTCAGTCACTTTAAACTTTAAAGGGACTGCTGAAGACATTAAAAAAAAAACCCAGCTGCATGGTGTTTAAAGGGACTGCGCAAGAAAGCCTGAAATAGCTGAACAGCAGAGAGCACCTCCCTGTCTGAAAAGGCTGAGCAGTGAGGAGCAAGCTGCAATTCCTTCAACAAGGTTTGCAGGGCCAGCAGGATTTGAGAGTTTGATTTGTTATTCAGTCATGAACCATAAACTGGACCACATTTTCCCAGTTCATGCCCATCCCTAGTTGTATTTTCCATAGAGTAGCATTCAAAAATGGTGTAGTTCAGAAAAGCTCTAACTTGTGATTCTTCTGACTGCATATATTGGCCCTATAGATCTGTCTGTAACCTGGGTGGTCTTCACCTAGAAGTGATTCTTTTAATATCTTTGTGAGCTGTTCCTGAGAGTATCATTTCACTGTTTGTATATGTAAATTATCTGTGCATGTACATTATTGTAGAATTATTGTAGAATTGCTTGAGACATGTTCAGCTGGTTCGCCTATTCTTTGCATTGACTGTTTGTGTAAATGACCCATCATCAACCAAAGGCATGGCTGGAGTTTTCATGTCATCCAATGAAACTTCAAATACAATAAGTTTCAGTAGAATCACTTTATGCATTCAACAGCCAGCAGAAAGTTCTCGGTAACTTTGCTGACAGCACCAGCTTTTAAAATTGCAATACTTTCTCATTTTTATTAGTCGAATACAATTAATAGAATCTTTAAAAATATTTTATGTTAATTGTGTATGGGGAATTGTACAGAAGCGTGACTAATGTAAATAAATGTTAATCCAGTAAATGAAGCGATGGAGAAATCAAGTAGCATACATTCATGTAGAACTCATCTCTTAGATTCTGACCTTACGTAGCTATCAGGGCAGCCCACAAGGTTCTCTTCTCCTCTCTTTTATTCCCATACTCAGAATTCTGTAGGTTAGCCTCAGAGTATCTGACTACTCCAAGGTCACCCAACAAGTGTCTATGTCAGAGTGGGGCTTCAAATCCAGATCTCCCTAGGCTGAATCAGACATTCCAACAGCTACACCCCACTGGCTCTCATTATGCTTGCAGTCCAGTGTGACGGACCAAACTAACATTTTAGTGGTAGGAAGGGAGGTAGGTGCTGTGGGTATTAACCATGACAGTTTGTGAAAGATCTACTCTTTATCCAGTGAATGGAAAATGGGCTCCGTGGTCCAGCTGGACTGCCTGTTCGGTATCCTGTGGAGGTGGCACTCGACAGAGAACGAGAGACTGCTCAGATCCGCTTCCACAATACGGTGGACACAAATGTGAAGGGAACGACATACAGATAGACTTTTGCAACAGTGACTTGTGCCCTGGTAAGTACTTTTAGGTTCAGAGCTATGAGGCGCTGTGGAGCTTTACAAAGCAGAGACACTTTTTTGTCTTTACCTGGTACCAGACATCAGCCAAATCAAATGCTTTCCTTGGGGAAATGAGGACACTAAGTCCTTAAAAGCTGTCTGCCACCTGTTTCCAGCTGCTAGATCAATTAATGTAACTCAAATATGTTTCATTATATGCACACCTGAGAGTTTCTTTATAGGGCTGCATTTTATGAGCTGGCTAAACTGAAAGAGGAACAAGTGGGACTGCACACAGTTCTCAGAGGAGAGGTCCTGACTGGTTAGAGTAGGGGTAGTCAAACTGCGGCCCTCCAGATGTCCATGGACTATAATTCCCATGAGCCCCTGCCAGCGAATGCTGGCAGGGGCTCATGGGAATTGTAGTCCATGGACATCTGGAGGGCTGCAGTTTGACTACCCCTGGGTCAGAGCATTCCTTTTCTATGGCAGTGGCTCTCAAAGGCCCATTATGCACGGAGTGGAAAGTCTGCATTTGGGGTGGAATGGCGGCGGCTAAAATCACCAATTATGCACGCTGCAGGCGGCAACCGGGTGCAGAGTCAACTTATGCCGCTGAAAAAGCCTCATTAGCGAGATGCGGAAGAAAGTGGAGCTTCCTGGGACCAGGGTGCAACCAGAAGCGGCTCTGGAGTATCTGCGTGCATAATCGGATACTCTGGGTTTTGCCGCCGTTGTGTTCCGTCCTGTGCATAATCGGTTTGCTTCGCTTCTTCCTCCTCTTCGTTCTCCATGCCACCGTTTCAGCGGCCGTGCATAATAGGCCATAAGCTTACTTTCACCAGCAAAATTGTTCCATAGTTTATTGCACTAGCATTATTCAGTTTGACCCCAGAAAAGCTCACTGTTTGTATTGCAGTGAGGGCAGAGAAGTCTAGTCACGCCATTCATCTATGAAAGGGGTTTACATACAAAAGCCACAAAAGGGGTAAAACTACCTCTGGTATGAAAAAAAAAATCTTAAATTTCCTGCCCTGATGTAAAGCACAGATGAATAGGAGTACAAAGCAGTATGGTTTCCATAACACACACGTTCTTTTTTACAAGGGACAAAAAAATATTTATTTGGACTTTCCAGTGTCTCTTGTAAATATTATTGATTGAAAATGTTTTGTTTCAAGTTCATGGCAACTGGGGTCCCTGGAGCAATTGGGGAACTTGCAGCCGAACATGTAACGGTGGTCAGATGAGGAGATATCGGACTTGTGACAATCCTCATCCGTTCAATGGAGGGAGAGCCTGCACAGGTGCTGATACGCAGATCCAGAGATGTAATTCAGAGCTGTGTCCTGGTAAGTGACCTTGATACTTATAGGGCTACTACATGCATACGTATGAAGCAATAATCCTTTGGCAATTTACAGACACTTCAGAGTGTGTAAGCATCATCAGGCTTTGTAAGCATCATGAGGCTTAATAATCTGAAATGTTAAGGTCTCTACCAGTGGGTCATCAGCCTTTTGAGACCCAGACTGCATGCTCTCAGACCTATGTCTTCAAATGTGGCACTGTTTCAGTTGTGTCTAAATGGGTTGCTTCAGAGGGTTGTTAGCCATTGTGCTGATCTCTCCTTCCAGTTTTCATGTCTTCTGTAGCTCTCCCTCTCATGTTGCTTTCTTCTAACTGGGCTTACTTTGACTATTGGAAATAGGGGAAATATTATTGTGATGGAGAGACTGTGGGGTTACCATCCCTACACCTGGAATCACACTCTCACTCCCCAGTTGGAGGGCAGGTCCATATCTGGGCACACATATGCAGTCATCACATGTTCTTTGAGCTTTACAAACTCATTTTGCTTGTTATTTTAGGAGGAGTCAAATTCTTAAAAGGTACTGCAAGTTGCCCTCATTTGAATTGCCCTCATTTGAATTTCCTTGCAAGGCATCAGTGCAGTTGACCTCTCCACCCGAATCTCTAGCTTTGTGGTTTTCAGTGTTTCCAAACCTGGAACCCAACGAGCTGCAAGCATGTGACATAAGTGTCACATGACTGGGAAAGCCAAAGCCAGAGTTTCTGAATCTCCCAGTGTTATATTTTTTCGAATACTGAGTAACATCATTTTGCTATTCTGCTGCTTATTTCAAGGAGCATGCAAACAGAGATGGAGTGTATAGCACTCTTGATCCATGCAACAGGAATCTTAGTAGTAGGTACTAAATGGCAACTCTAGGCTTGTCACCCAGGAAATGGGACTCTGTGACTGACTTGAGGGTCTAGACCAGGGGTAGTCAAACTGCGGCTCTCCTGATGTCCATGGACTACAATTCCCATGAGCCCCTGCCAGCATTCGCTGGCAGGGGCTCATGGGAATTGTAGTCCATGGACATCTGGAGGGCCGCAGTTTGACTACTCCTGGTCTAGACCATCCCTGTATCCCATCTTGCTCTAATACCTGTTGTTATTAAACAGAATTCCAGTTTTAGCCCACAGTTACCTATATTTTTAGATGATACCTATACGTGTGTTGTTCATTCATGTTATTAAGGATGAATGTCAGAAGCAATGGTGACAGGGTTCATTCTTGTCTCAACCAACTCTATACTGGTTTACAGTGGATGGTAACTGGGGTCCATGGCAACCTTGGAGCACATGTTCTGCATCTTGTGGAAGGGGGGAGCAGACCCGTTCACGTTTGTGCAATAACCCATCCCCGTCTGAGAGTGGACGTCCTTGCCCTGGAGACAGTTCACAGATATCCAGGTGTAACATCCTAACTTGTCCAGGTAGGTGGACTCAACATTCACAACTGCAGAGAAACAGATAAGAAAGAGGAAAGTGCAAAGGCAAAGGAACAGCTTACCCTCAAGAAAGGGGGGAATGCACTGTTCATTCAGCAATGGATAGATCTGACTTAGGATGCTTCTAATTGGTTTGTTCCACTTGCAAATTCTCTCTCCAAATATCATGTCACAGAGGATGAATGGAAATTGCAGGATTCTCACTCCCGCCCACCAAAACTGTCATCTGAATTACTTTTGCTCAGGAACGTCTCTCCAGTCTCTTCATAGTATTCTGACATTCTGTCATGCAGAAGTGTCTTGAATCAAAAGTACCATTGCACAAGGATGTGATTTTCTTTCAAGAGACTTCTCTTTTTCTTCATTATTTATTTTGTTTATTAATTATTCCCCACCTTTTCCCTTATGGCTCAAGGCAGCTCACAAATCCAAGGCTAAAATCATACAAATGTACAGTAAACACCTTATTAATTGTTCATGATTTATTTATTTACTTCATTCATATACTTCTAATGGATACCCAAAGTGGCTTACAACATTCTCTCCTCCTTTATGACTCCCCTCCAAGAAAATGCCTGCAGCTTAAACCCCATTAAAACTTTTACAAATAAAACAGCCTTACAAGGTCTCCTAAAAGCAACCAGAAGAATGCAGTTGGCCATGGTGGATATGGGAAGAGATGGTCATTCAGTTATGTGGACCCTAAGCTGTGAAGGGCTCTAAATATTAACCCCTCCATTATAACACCTAATCAAAACAATGTGCGTCATGATGCCATCACATTGTCCCTCCTCTTGGCCACCACATATCATTGGTTGGCAGAGTTAGGGCATACAGGAGGTCATGCTGCACATGGTTTTTCCTAGAAATTACCAGGAAGAGGTAGTAAAGAGAAATACTTTCAGGGTATGAGCTTTTCAGTGTCAAAGGTCCCATCATCATGTGTGAGTCAGAATGGAGATCTCTGAGTCCTTGTATCACAGTCAGAAGATGGGAGGAGTCATGCAAAGAAGGAATTCAGGATACAGAGGTGCAAGGCATATAGTGATCAGTTTTATTATAGCAGTTGTTGTCCCAAGCCAGGTTGTTATCCCAAGCCAAGTTCCACTCCTCCTCTCTGCCTGGCATACAGGGCAGCTGGCCATGTTGAAAGGAACAACAGCTCTTTCTGCCTGTTGGGATGGGCAGTGCTGATGGGGAAGGTGCAGACATAATTGCTATCATCATAGATTGATGCAAGCACTACTGCCTCTGCTGCAGAAGTGGTGGATGGGAAAATACACTGCTGCCACTGAGGAGGATGAGGGTACCACCATGACTGCTGGGCATATGTGGGGTACAAGCAGGTTCCCCAATATCTAGAACTGACTTGGCCCTTGGAACACCACTAACAGATTAAAGAGGTAGTCCTGGGAAGGACAGATCATTCCAAGTGGCCTCACACCTTTAAAGCAGGGGAATCTCATCAATTCAGTTCTGAACATTTCTGAATGTTTGGGTCAGTGTTCTTGAGGTTGGCCTTTCTATGGCCCATTATACACGGAGGGGAAGGTCCACATTCGGGGTGGAATGGTGTCACCTAAAATCACCGATAACGCGCGGCGCCGGCTGGAACTGACCGCAAATTCGGTGCACGCCGCCAAAAAAGCCACGTTAGTGGAACGCGGAAGAAAGCGGAGCTTCCGGACGACCAGGGCGCAACCAGAAGCGGCACCGGAGTCACCACATGCATAATCAGTTACTCTGGGTCTTGCCGCCGTTGTGTCCCGTCCCGTGCATAAGCGGTTTGCTTCGCGTCTTCCCCCTCCGCGTTTTCCATGTGACCCGAAATCGACGTTTTGGCGGCCGTGCATAATGGGCCTAAAAGTAAACAACTATATCTTGGGGAAATTCTTTTAGTTGATTCTTACCAGTTTGTTCTCTGTCTGTCAGTGTAGGTAGTACAGGGCTGGAGGACTGATGGCTGATTCTGACTAACAGAGATTCTTTTGTGAGTTTTTCTGACAAATTTGGAAATGGCAAATTTCTGCAAAGGAATACTACCGTTTATCATTTGGAAAGGCTGGAAATTGTTAAAATGTAGTGGGATGCAAGGGAACTTACTTGTAGATCTCTGTACCTAAAAATGTACACATATGTAGAAATCTGGGTAAATGTTGTAAACAATTCTTTTAAAAACACACACGCGCGCACACACACAGATGTCCTTGCTGCTTGCAACACTTGCTATATTTTAAGTTGTTATTTCCTGAAATGTGGCACTGGAACACAGAAGTCTGATGTGTCAGTATGATTAATATACTCTGGTGTTCCGGCCAAGATCCTAACGAAATAACTGCATGGTGCCTGCCTGAATTCTCCAAGCAGTTTGGTCGGTTTCTTTTTTCTGCAATCATTTGTTGTGTTAACAGTGGATTGTGGAGTCAGACAATAATTGCTTTTTTCACCCAGAGGACTCGTCATCTCAGAAAACAGCTCTGGGTGGGCCTCTGGGGATAGCTGTGCTGTTTCATGTTATGCTTAGTTAATCAGAGAAGGCCCTGTGATCACTTTACAACTCTGAGCATGAGCAATCACACCTCTTCCTCTTCAAACTATTGCAAGCGAAGAATTTGTACAGATTTCCCCCCTCTCCTTTCTTGGCAATAGGTGGGCCTCCACGTGCTAGAGGAAGTGTCATTGGCAATATTAACGACGTTGAGTTTGGAATAGCTTTCCTGAATGCCACCATAATAGATAATCCAGATCTCGACGGAAGAAGAATACAAACCAAGATTACAAATATTCCTCGTAGCATTGGTATGTCTGATTCTTCAGTACTCAGATTCTTTAGTACTCAAGTACTTTGAGCTTGTCAAACTTCCACACATTTATTCAATTGACACAGTGATTTAGAGTTGGTAAGAATGGCCCATATTAACCCACCTTGTGCTACCTCTTGTGTTTATTTTGTGGGCATGTTCCTAAAAGCTCCTCTTATGTCAGAACATGAGTGCCAAATTAGTTGTCTGCAGGGCAAGACGTATACTTGTCCAGTCATAAGGCCAATGAAATAGGAGATTCTGAGTTTGCATGATGTGATAGTCATGGTGCACGCCATTTTCCAAAGAGGGTATGATGAATATGAATGCTGTCAGATGCCTGACTACAGGGTAAACAAGCTTCAGAAAACTGATTCATGATTTACACTGTAGATATCATTAAAATATTTGATTGGCACAGCCCTGCCCTTTATGTGAGAAGTCTGCCAGATGTTTTCCAAGCCTAACACCTCACAGAGCATATGCGTTCCTTAACACAGGAACGCATAGGAGGAGAGGATGCTGCCTCACATCTCTCCCTCATATACAGAGGCCTTTACTGGGGTGATCAAATCCCCTGCTTTTTCTCCCTCTCTCATTGTCTCTTCCCCCATTGTGCATTTAAGGAAATTCTCAGGAAAAAAATTTTTCACAGTCAGAGTAGTTCAGCAGTGGAATAGGCTGCCTAAGGAGGTGGTGAGCCCCCCCCCCCTCACTGGTAGTCTTCAAGCAAAGGTTGGATACACACTTTTCTTGGATGCTTTAGGATGCTTAGGGCTGATCCTGCGTTGAGCAGGGGGTTGGACTACATGGCCTGTATGGCCCCTTCCAACTCTATGATTCTGTGATTCTTCTCCCTGGAGAGGAACCAGGGAGTCTCTGTGGATCCCCTTGATCTACTGGTTTCCTGAAGAGTGACTGGGATGGTTTCTCATGGAGGCTGCATGTCATAAGTAACAAAAGAGGAAGTTTATAAAAATGTCAAATTTTAAAACCACTTTGGTGACCTTCTGGAAGGCAAAATGAAAGGATATTTTTTTTTAAAAGTCATTTTGCTTGTGCTTATTTTTTTTGCCCTTCAGGTCCCGTGATGAAAGCTTTGGTTTCTATTATAAGTCCTATTTATTGGACAACTGCCAGGGAAATTGGAGAGGCTTTGAATGGGTTTTCACTTACCAATGCTGTTTTCAAGAGAGAGACACAAGTCGAATTTGCAACAGGTAAGTCAAAACTGATAGAGCCTCTTGTGGCACAGGGTGGTAAAGCAGCTGATATGCTGTCTGAAGCTTTGACCATGAGGCTGGGAGTTCGATCCCAGCAGCTGGCTCAAGGTTGACTCAGCCTTCCATCCTTTGGAGGTCAGTAAAATGAGTACCCAGCTTGCTGGGGGGTAAACAGTAATGACTGGGGAAGGGAATGGCAAACCACCCTGTATTGAGTCTGCCATGAAAACGCTAGAGGGTGTCACCCCAGACATGACCCGGTGCTTCCCCAGACATGACCCGGTGCTTGCACAGATGATACCATTACCTTTAAGTCAAAACTGAGATACATGTTTCCACCTTGCATGGCTAACAATCAAGGTTTATTGAGTTAGGAGCACTTTACTTTCTGGTGCAGATCAGAAGGGGTTGGGGTAGTAGTGTAAAGAAGATCATATCTTCCTAAACTGCAAAAAGTTTGACTAGACAAAAAAAATAAATTTTAAGAACCTAACATCCACATTGTTTTGGTTATAAAGTCTTCTTGTAACCACTGTCACCTACCCACTCCAAGAGGGTGGATATAGCAAACAGCTTAAATGAAAATTTACATGGTTTGCTTCTTAATTAATTTCAAATCTAGGGTTACTGATGGGCAATCTGCTTGACCCATTAGACTTATTCTTATGATTCACAGGGGAAATCTTACGAATGACTCACATAGCTCGCGGCTTGGACCCAGACGGTTCTTTGCTCCTAGATGTTGTTGTCAGTGGCTATGTACTACAGTTACAGTCTTCAGCTCAAGTTAATGTAAAGGTAAATCATTTCAAGACATTGCTACAATCCTAAGTCTTTCATACAGTTCATGATCCTGAGTTGCTTGCATTATATCCTATAGGAGAATCATTTAAGGACTGGAAGTACTAGAGGCATGAATTTGATCAGGGCAATCCCGTACAGAGTTCCTCTAGTCTCGGACAGATGATTTTAATAGGCAAAGATTGGAGTAACTCTGCATAGGACTGTACTGTACAGCAGTGGTCCCCAATCCCCAGTCTGGGGACTGGTACCGGTCCGTCGATCTGTCGGTACCGGGCCGCAGCTCCTCCTCGTCCTCCTCCCCGGCTGCTGCCTCGGGAACTGCCCTGCCACTCTGCCACCGGCTCACCTTTGGTGCTCTCCAGCGGCCGCCATGGCTGGGGCTCCCCCTTGGCATGGCACTGCGCAGATGCTGCTGGCAGCAGCCCCCAGTGGGCAGCAGGAAGTCAGGGGCACCAGTGGGAAAGCAAGTGGAGCAGGAGCTCAGGCCGCAGCGATGTCCCTCAGCAAAAGATTACGCTCCCCCCTCAGTATAATTGTCAAGTGTTGACCAGACCCCGGTGATAAAAAGGTTTGGAGCCACTGCTGTACAGTACAATCCTAAACTGTTCCACTTGTCTTAGACTATTAACATTGCTAGCCATAGAAGAATGTAACTCCACTGAGAATTACACCATTAGTACTTTTGTACACATTGCTGTAGGTAAAAACCTCTACTGATGAGGGATGTGCCAAAACAATTCAGGTTTTTTTCGGTACAGGGAAATTCAGCCTGAAAAAATCAGTATATGCCAATATACCCAAATACCAAGATCAATATTGTTATTCGGATTTGGCAAGATTCATGAAAGCTGAATCTTTCATCTCCAAAGCATTTTAAAAGACCTAGATCCATTTAAATTCCCCGACCCCACAAAATAGTTTAATAGTTCACTTAGTAGGATGGCTTGGGGGTCTGCCAGGGGCCTGGTTTGAACCGCCTCTCTCCCCCACAGCTGATCCACAAAGAGAAGCATCTTTCCACCTCAATTGTCTGTGACTGGCAGTAATTCTACCTGTCCATTATTTCACTTTTGGACTGTTCATCTGTTGTGTGCTGTGCTTTCCTGCTGAAGAGTAAATGTACTCAAAGTGTAGGGATATAAGGAGATGACTGTAGGCAGGGATGGTTGCCAAAGTGAAAAGTGTATTTGCTGGACACAATATGAATTTCATGCATCAGCTACAAGCATGATAAATAAGATCAAATATTTTGGTATGTTTTTTTAATTCGAAAAATGCGTTTGTGAAGGGGAGTGGCACTATTGTTTCTCACTGAAGCCTGAATATCGAAATCTTTTTTCTATTTTGATGTTAACTGGTCCTCTTTTCTATGTGGAACAACTGAAAGCAATAAACTTTGTTCTCTTATATTAATTGCATGCATTTATAAGGAATCTCATACTAATGATAGTGTATTCCTGCATATTAGATATGGTTTATAGGACACCTGGAAGAGTGGCCCAATGTCCTGTTAATGCCCCCTAGATCTGAGGTTCATTTATGCTGTGATATTCATTTCAGGATTATACAGAAGATTACATTCAGACAGGCCCAGGTCAGCTCTATGCTTACTCTACACGGCTGTTCACCATAGATGGAGTTAGCGTCCCTTATACATGGAACCATACCATTACATACGATCAGGAGCGGGGAAGAATGCCCTACTTGGTGGAAACACTCCAAGTTTCCTTCATTGAAACAGAATATAATCCACTTGAAGAAACTCTAACTTTTAAAATCCGAGCTTCAATTGCAAAAGGTATTTGGGGCAAATGGTACATTTAAGGTTTGTACAAAGATATAACATTGTTGTCACAACCTCTGGAATGGATAACACATTAAAAATGAGGATATTGACTTAGATTTCATTTTAGCTCCCTACCCTGGGCTCAGTGGACAAGATGTAAATACTCTGAAATCCACTAACTCGATCAAACATTACTGTATATACTCGCATATAAGCCGACCCACATATAAGCCGAGGCACTTAATTTTACCACAAAATCTGGGCAAAACTATTGACTCGCATAAAAGCTGAGGGTGCGAAATGCAGTAGGCTACTGGTAAATTTACAGGGTGGCCTAAATGCTTAATCCATGCTCCATCATCACAGGCTCTCCCATCCAGCCTCCCCACCAACAAATACAGAAAAGGCAAGAGGATAAATAGCTGCTGGGTTTTGTATCCCGCTTTTCACTAACCAAAAGAGTCTCAAAGTGGCTTACAATTGCCTCCCCTTCCTCTCTCGATGCCAGACACCCTGAGAGAGCACTGACAGAACTGCTCTGTGAGGTCTGGCAGGAGAACCAAACAGTGCCCCCCAGGCCAGCAAACCAGAGTAGAATAGTACCCAAAGTTGGCAACCTACTATAGCAAGTACAACAGCTACCAAACTGGGGGCTACAGTGCCCCCCAGAACAAAACACTTAAATAAAGAACTGTAAAACTTCAAACTGAAGGTAAGAACTGTAAAAATCAACTTTTAAAAGAAACACAACCCCAAGAAGAAAAGGCAAACAACGCTGCCCCTCAGATAAAAGAAGAAAGAAACACTGAAGAAATCCCAAAGCACCTCCAAAACCCACCCCACCCCAACCCACAGAAACCAAAAGAATAGTTTGGAAGAAGTGATTAGGAAAAGAAGGGGGAAAAATATCAGAATCCCTCAATCAAACCATTGATGTCCTACAAGTTGCCAGAGTAGGCTCAGCTTTCAAGATATTTGCAGAAGGCAATGGTTAGCTGGGAGTAATTAGCTCACTTGCAAAGAGCTTAGGTTGCAAATGCAATGCTGCAATTGGCTGGCTGGGGCCAGGCTGTTAATCAATTACCTGCGTAGAAGCTGAGAAGGTCTTTTAAGTGCTAAAAACTGTGCTGGAAAACTCGGCCTATATGCAAGTATATATCGTAATTTTTTAAAGTTTAATCAAAGAAAAGGTTTTATTCAACTTCTGAAAGATGCTCAAGGTTGGTTTTTAGCATGTTTCCAGGGAAAGGAAAACTTTACCATTCAACAGAGCTTTCTACTTCTTTGCTATGTATTATTATATAAACTTTTTTTTCTGGGACAAAGGCACCTTTGAGGATCTTAAACTTTGCCTGTCAATTTGGAATATATTTTAACAATGGGAACAGAATGTAAAATATAAGATTCAAAGGGGTGGCAGGTTACAGTGGATGAGCGATAGGGTTGTGAGTGTCTTGCATATGGAAGGGGATTGGACTAGATGACCCTGGCCGTCCCTTTCAATTCTATGATTCTATAATTAGTCACTTTCAACTGTGACTTTTTTCATATTTTGCAATAGAAAAACTGTTCCGTTTCATTCTGAGTTAATAAATACACAAGGCTTGAGACAGGACAGCATGACTAACAAAGTTATTTTTCATTTTGGACTCACTGGCTTTCATTAACAACACACTTTGTACTCTTTGAAGGCAGTATATTTTGCATCAATATTTAGTTTGGGATAGGAAAATTTTCAAACATGATGTGCAGTGGTCCAATTAAGAGCTTCTGAAAAGGCATGTGATGATTACATTCCAGGAATCTGAATAACCTTTGACTTCCTTTATCCCCAGGAGACCACAGTAACCAATGTCCTAATGGGTTTGGTTTGGACTCTACTGGACCTTATTGTTCAGGTAAGAAAACGGCCAATTACTTGACCACATACTCAGAATACTGTATTGTCCTTCCACAGTGCTGAACCTTCTAGGGCTGCCAGGTCCCCCTGGCCGGGGAAGGGGTTAGGGTTGCCAGACCCAGGTTGAGAAACTCTTGGAGATTTGGGGAATGAGCCTGGAAAGGAAGGAGGGAGCCTGTTTGGGAACAATGCTATAGCTCCAAAGCATCCATTTTCTCCAGTGGAATGGATGCCTGAAGTCTGGAGATGAGCTGTAATTCCAGCTGATCCCCAGATCCCACCTGGAGGCTGGCATCACTAGATATTTCCTGCCCAGTAACGACTTGTGCAGCACACATTTCTCTTCCGACTTCCTCATGTGCTCCATTTGGTTTTACTTGAAGGGGAGAATACTCAGCTACGGTGAATATATACAAACAATTGGTGTGTATATTTATATAGTTGTCTCATTCAGAGATTACTGCAACTGACAGATAATCCAGCTGTAGAAGAACTGGGGGGGGAAAACATTGGAGTATGCACTTGGAAATTATGAAGTAGAAGCACCTATTTATATTTTTAATGCTGCATGTGGCACACTTATATATAGGGTTGCCAGGTGCATCGGTGCTGTTGGTGGAGGATGGGGAGTGCTTTCTGGGAGCTTTCTGAAATACTGACATCACCCAAAAGTGACAGCAGCATGTCAGAGACATTGGGGGCGATGCTCTCGCTTTTGGACAAAACTCTATGGTAGAATTTGCTTCAAACCATGGAGTTTTGTCAAAAAAACAGAGCATTACCCCAGGGCTGGTTTATCCATGTGGCACATGCTATGGGCCCTGCCTTCCCCCCATAGATCAGGGTCATAGCCTCTTTCCTCCCCCCTATTCTCTCTTTAAGAGCACTTGGAGGGACACCTCTTTCTACTGCTGGGTGTCTTTCTGCCCCCAGTTTGGCTGTTCCTGCTGAAATTGTGCTCTGCTAGAGCCCTGCAAATCCTTAAACTGGCTCTAGTGCTACGGGCCCTACAAATCCTTAAAACACTCCTGGTTACCCACCCACCCCTTGATTACTTTGATATGCTGATATCAATTCTGGGTGATATCATCATGTTGTGTTAAAAAGTGACTATCGTCCAGGCTGGAGGGGGGTGGCTTGGGGGAGACAAGGTGTGTCCAGAAAGCAGGGAACCCCCACCCTAGTAGACCTGGCAACCCTACTTATATATTAAACTACATTGTGAGAATAATAAACTGACTTTATCTTGGATTCTATCTATTATTAGATGAAGATGAATGTACATCCCAAACTCCATGTTCCCACACATGCCACAATGCAATAGGAACCTATTATTGTTCATGTCCAAAAGGCCTTACCATATCTGCAGATGGAAGAGCATGCCAAGGTAAGCATCATTTTAGACTAAACATAGTAACCAGATGAGTAGTTAATTAGAACCCAGAAACGCTATGGTTATAATCTAACCCTGATTTAAGATATCTAGAATCAGCCACTGGCTTAATATTGTATTCGAGTTTCTGGCTATATTTGTGGATTGGACCTTGTAATTTGGTGACTCATTCTATAGTGATACATGACCATACTAATAGCATCTACTTTATTGCAGACATTGATGAATGTGCCTTAGGGAGGCATTCCTGCCAGGCTGGCCAAGATTGTGAGAATGTCATTGCCTCCTATCGCTGTGTGGTTAGATGTGGAATTGGCTTCAGAAGAACATCAGATGGTCTGAGTTGTCAAGGTGTGGAGATAACTTTAATTCAACAACAGTAATGCTTATTTTGTAACAGGAGGTTACTGATCTGGATGGCCCAGACTAGCCTGATCTCATCAGATCTTGAAAGCTAATCAGGGTGGCCGTGGGTAGAGTTTGGATGGGAGGCCATCAAGGAAGTCCAAGCCTGCTACACCAAGGCAAGCAATGGCAAAACGCCTCTGAGTGGGTTTTGCCTTGAAAACCCTACAGGATCTCTATATGATGGATGTGACTTGATGGCATTTTCCACCATCATTGAGAGGTTACCTTAGTTGAGGTAGCCAAACTATGGCTCTCCAGATATCCATGGACTACAATTCCTATGGGCCCTTGTCAGCACTGGCAGCGGTTTACTGGGAGCGGTTCTACTCCAGGTATGAGTTTCCATGTGCATAGCACACTTCCTCAGAGTGCACGCGAAAGCTCATACCTTGAATAAAACTTTGTTGGTCTTAAAGATGCCGCTGGACTCTAAATTTGTTCTTAAGAAAAACAGGGAGGATTTTTAGGGAAAGGCAATAATTACCAACCTTGAAGAGGTCCGCAGAAGCAGCAGTCAATGAGCAAAATGGCCAGTGTTTTGAGAAGAATAGACCAGGCTTTCTCAACCAGGGTTTCATGAAACCCTGGTGTTTGTTGAAAGCCCTGGAAGGGTTTCTTCAATTGGTTAGGAATTAATTAATTTTTTATATATATTTTTAAATTTGTTAACAATTTGTCAGGTGATATGACCATATAAAGAGCCTCTTGTGGCGCAGAGTGGTAAGGCAGCCGTCTGAAAGCTTTGCCCATGAGGCTGGGAGTTCAGTCCCAGCAGCCGGCTCAAGGTTGACTCAGCCTTCCATCCTTCCGAGGTCGGTAAAATGAGTACCCAGCTTGCTGGGGGGTAAACGGTCATGACTGGGGAAGGCACTGGCAAACCACCCCGTATTGAGTCTGCCATGAAAACGCTAGAGGGCGTCACCCCAAGGGTCAGACATGACTCGGTGCTTGCACAGGGGATACCTTTACCTTTACCTATGACCATATATGGTCATGTCGACCCATCCTCCCCTTCCAAAATGGCCAGTGATGGGTTTGGAGGGGGTGAGAAGGGGAGCGACCCTGGGTGTACACAGCTGTCCTTCCCAACCATATTCTACACAACGGTGTCATTTCCAGGTTTTCTTGAAGCCTGAAGAATGTTTCAGATGTTTCTCAACCATAAAAAGGCTGGGAATGGCTGGAGTAGACCTGCAGGCACGTGAGGGTGTGAGGAGGGATCCAAGGCATATATACCCATTGCTGGGTGGCAGGGTGCCATAGTTATAGGTGCTTGCCAGAAAACAATAATGGGTTTTCAGGAGGTAGACAAAGAAATGTGAGAGTCTTGATAGCTCTGCAAGCACTGGATGGGAAGGGTAGCTGGGGAAGTGAATAGACTTAAGCATTGTATTAATCAAGGGTAGTGGGTGAAGAGGAAGTTGGACTTGGGTAATAATGGGATTATACCAAGGGAATAAATAGGGCCTGGGTGACCTATTGTTCTAAAGCAGGCTTTCTCAACCCTGGGGTTTCTTGACAACCCTGGAAGAGGTTTCTGAATGGGTGAGAGTTAATTTTATATATGTTTGTTCAGTATTTGTTCAATATTGTTCAATGTTTTGTTCAATACTGACTGGGTGATATGACCATATATGGTGGCCAATGACGGCCTGGAGGAGGTGAGAAGGGTAGGGGCCCTGGGTGAGCATGTAGATACCATTGCTTCCTAACCATTTTCTGCATGATCCCACCACTTCAGGGGCTTAGGGATCCTCAATGGTAAAAAAGCTGTTCTAAAGTCATGCATTTCTCCAGAGCAAGGAGGGGGAAGTAGCCAGCAAGCTACTCTGAATGGCATCTTGAATCTCATTTCCCAGGCTGGCATCCAACTTGGTCCATCTTGGTGACCTGCACTTAAGGTGATATTAAGAATGGTGTTTCTGGCTCTTTTATACTGTAACATGCCCCTCAGTGAGAGGAGGGAGTCTGACTGCTAATGGTATTACTGGGCTGTAATGTGAAAAATAAACAAAACTGTGTCTGTATTACTCAACAGATCTTAATGAATGCCAAGACTCCAACCCCTGTCATCAGCGCTGCTTCAACACCATTGGAAGTTTCCACTGTGGATGTGATCCAGGATATCAGTTAAAAGGCAGAAAATGCATGGGTATGGTATAGATCAGATACTGGCAAGTTGTTTTAGTACAAGGTTTATTTGTGAGAGACCTGAGCTGTTCAATTGCTGTGCAGGTGAACATATGAAACAAATGCATAGGCCACATATGCATCCAATCCTGGATTCCCACAGAAATATGTAACTATCCATGTACCAATCCATGGTTTAAATAAGGCTAAAGAAGCCCTCTTACACCTTAAAAATAGAGATCTGTACACAAATTGAGCTTCTTGAACAGCTCTTAATGATATTTAAGAGCTGTCTAAGTCCACTAATTTCTGTGATAGTCACTAATATACTTCTTGTGAAGTTTGAAAATCCTTGATACAGTCTCCAGAGTCTTCAGGAGGTCAATGGTTAATCAGATTAAAGTTATTCTGTGTCATAAATGAAAAGGCAAAACAAAATTTCAAGTGAGTAATATTTGGAGTTTTTAATTTGCAGTTCGGTTTTAGTCTTTCAGAATGCTAGATGTTTGGTTTCAAGAACTTGGATTCTTGGTCTTTATTTCCTGATTCAACTTCTGTTCAAGCTTGATGCTTTGCTGAGTTGGTACACCCTTTTCCTCCTTCCCTCATGCTGGAGCATGTTTGATCATCTTTTGTGGACCGAGAAACCTTGAATGAAACTCTTCCATACTGTGGTATCTGAACGCAGGCACCTGCATTCAGACGTCATAAGAATTTGGATTCCTGCAGTGCAGACGTGGCCAGGGATTCTGTTCTTTTTAGGAGGGGCATCATCTGGGCATGGAATTGGGGTCACTGTGGGTGGGCAGGTAGTTGTAAAGTTTCCTGCATTGTGCAAGGGATGACCCTGGAGGTCCGTTACATCTCCATGATTCTATGAAATCAGGAAGCCTGCAATATTGTTTGGCTTGCAAGCAGAGGAGGAAGTGGAAATGAGCATGTCAACAAGTTCATGTCTGTCATGAACTAACAGATTTGTCATGCCATCTAAATACATGTAACCACAAAGCAAGGTTTATTATTATGGGCGTGAGCTTTGGAAATCCTTGGTCTCAGGCACCCCTTCCTCTTACACACCTCTCAGAAATGACCTCTCTTCTCCCGAGCTGACAGCAACGATGGTTGCTAACAATGGTTTTACTTCCAGAACTGGATTGTTTTGGCTTACAAATGGGTAAATTATTAATTTCCGGACAATGGCTGAGGATTTCCGAGAAACATTCCCACAGTGACGAACCATGGTGGTTTGTTGCATATGAATGCAGCTGGTATTGATGAAATTGGTTACAAATGTAACTCTCTTCTTTATCGTTAAAGACGTGAATGAATGCAGGCAAAATGTATGCAGACCTGACCAGCTATGTAAGAATACCAGAGGGGGCTATAAATGCATTGATCTGTGTCCAAATGGTATGACCAAATCAGAAAATGGAACATGTATAGGTAGGTAGATCTATTTGCCATGTTCTTTTCAGAATCAGTGCCTGACAAGCAGATCTCCAATGGTTTCCATAGCATCTCTTTCCTTCCTAACCCATTTCCGAGTGGTATTTTTTATGGGTGTCACAATTCCCAAATCTTAAATATGGAGGCCACTTATGCATATCCACATGATCATCACAAAGAAAAATGTTTTTGTTAGGCCTCCTGTTATCTCATGGATGAATGTTATGGTGTGTATTCTTTTGAAGAGTAAGACAAGGAGAGGTAAAAGGAAAAGGTATCCCCTGTGCAAGCACCGGGTCATGTCTGACCCTTGGGGTGACGCCCTCCAGCGTTTTCATGGCAGACTCAATACGGGGTGGTTTCCCAGTGCCTTCCCCAGACATTACCGTTTACCCCCCAGCAAGCTGGGTACTCATTTTACCGGAAGGATGGAAGGCTGAGTCAACCTTGAGCTGGCTGCTGGGATTGAACTCCCAGCCTCATGGGCAGAGGTTTCAGACTGCATGTCTGCTGCATTACCACTCTGTGCCACAAGAGGCAAATGGCCAATATGTTAACCCCCAAATTCTGAAAGCTGATGGAAGGAGCTAATGGGATATTTGGATAATATAGCAGAGTTTTGCCGAGTCATAGAAGCTTAATTCCGAGTGCATTAAATAAATCTCTCAATAAATACATTGCAACAAAAAAAAAAGGTAAAGTTAAATTTATTCAAGTAGATCCAGTTCACATTCATGTTGCGGTTGAAAGGAGAGAAAGAAACCTTATCTAAAGAATACTGTCCCTATTACAATTGGCCTGCTTGGCCAGCATCATGTATGTGGGAGTATGAGGGCATTGTAGCTCCTAGGGACACTTGCAGAGACATGTGTCTCCATGGAAGGCCACGTAAAGAGCATGAGTGAACCAAGTGTGAGAGGGTGAGTCACCGGGCAATTTGCAGGTTAAGATAAAGAGAGGTATCCTATTCACGGTGATAACACCTATACACCCTTAGAGTGATGTAGTGCCCCTCCATGTCCAGGCATTCTGAACTGCTCTCTTCAACAGGAGACTTCCTCCGAGAGACTGTTCCTCCAGCAAAAGAGACTTTCCCACTGGGACCGTTTATGCACTGGAGATTTTGTCATGGCAGGTTGTCCCATCTCTTCCTGCACCCACATGGGGGAGCATTTGGCCGGGTGCATGTCATCCACCCCCAATTTGTACTCCTGCATGAGAGCTGGGGCAGTGAAGTTCCCGGTGCATAAACAGTCTGGGAGAAGACTCTGTCCAGAGGGGGTCTCAAGCTGAGTGGAGTAGTAGGATATGAGATGCAGCTGGGGAAAGCTTTGGGCAGCAATACAAATAAACTCTGTATGCTAACAAAGTCAACAAAGAGAAATAACTACTTCCTCCCGTAAAAACTCAGCTTCCTTTAAGACTTCATGTTCCTTGTTAGATATTGATGAATGCAGAGATGGTACTCATCAGTGCCGATACAACCAGATATGTGAAAACTCACGAGGAAGCTACCAGTGTGTGTGCCCAAGAGGGTACCGATCCCAGGGAGTTGGAAGACCGTGTATGGGTAAGTTTGAAGAAAGTTTCAGATATATATTAATGCATGTTTGCATTATTTTTGATTGCTACTTAAGCTACAAACATTTAAGAAGTCCTTGAAGTCAGCATACTGTTCAGATGGATAACTTACTTCTTGAAGACTTCTAGTGCAACTACCCAGGCCAAAGAAGGGTATCTAGGCCCCTTCTGTACCTTGATGGCTGGAGCAACCTGAGATGCATCAATGCACTTCATTGTGTCTCCTGTGTATTAATTTGGGTGGCTGGCCATGCAAATGGCCCTAGAAAAACAGCACTAGAAGATTGCCCCAGTCTATATCTAACTCAGCATTTATTGCACTGATTGAGTACTTAATTTGTCATGGGATACCCATGTTAAGACGATCTCTAGCTGATTTCTATGGATATCTGACAATGATCTTTAGTCATGATGATAATGTGGTTTTCTTGAGCTGCTTGACACAAAGACTAATGCATGGCCTATGTCTAGCTCAGAAAGGCTGGACTTTGTGGTTTCAGAATCACAATTGTGATGTCAGTTGGTCCACAGACTGATATGCTTTTCATGTTTTGTGTTTTTTTTCCCCTTTCCCCTTGTGGCATGCTTCATTGCTTTGGATTTGATGCCACATGAGCAGACATTAATGAATGCGAACAAGTGCCTAAACCTTGTGCCTATCAATGCGCCAACAGCCCTGGCAGCTTCAAGTGTATCTGTCCCCCTGGACAACATTTATTAGGCGACGGCAAATCTTGCGCCGGATTGGAGAGGTTGCCAAATTATGGCACCTATTATAATAGTTATAACTATGCACAGTTCTCCCCCGTGAGAGACAACTATCGACCTCAGCAGTATTTCAGACAATCCTCCAATATCTACAGCTCCTACTCAGAGTATAGGAACAGCAGAATTCCCATCTCCAGGACTAAAAGGAATGTTAGAGAGGCTTGCCCTGAAGGCTATGAGGCAAGAAATAACACATGTGTAGGTAAATGTCACATTTGTGTATATGTCTCTATATATAGCATATTCAAAAAAAAATATTTTTTTGCTGTTGATTCACTTTACTGTTAGGATATTTTACACACGGATATTGTGCGCTATTTTGTGAGTTGCTCTATAGCAGTGTTCTCCTCCCATTTGTAACCATGACATTCTTCCAAAACAGCTGATAAATATTTTGTAGAATCATCATTCTATTACATCATCATATTTACTCTGTGAGCTTTTCTACATTGTCATTTTCCTTTTTTGTAAGTTCCTGTTTCTTGGGGAGGTCCCCTGCCATATGTGCTTTGGCTCCCTCTAGTGGTCAATTCTATTTTATAGTAGTTTATGTCCAACATAGTTCCCTGAAGGATAGATTCAAGTGGGTGGCCGTGTTGGTCTGAAGTAGCACAACAAAAATAGAGTCCAATAGCACCTTTAAGACCAACAAAGATGTACTCAAGGTGTGAGCTTTCGAGTGCATGCACTCTTCCTCAGACTAAATTAATAACCATTTCTTGACAGTTATGATGGTTGTTCATTTAGTCTGAGGAAGAGTACACTTGAAAGTTCAAGCCTTGAATAAATCTTTGTTGGTCTTAAAGGTGCTATTGGCCTCTATTTTTGTTATGTTTCCCTGAAGAAACAATGAACTTACAAGCAAGGAAATGGGAATTTGGAAAAGTCCTGTGTTTTCAGGGTACTGCAATATTCCTTTGGTGGAAAGTTCTGGCTTAGATACAACCAACTGTTTCTGTGGACAGAACAATTTCTGCCTGCAAAGTAAGACTTTCTTTCCTCTTTATGCAGTTCAAAATGCCCCTCCCCCCCATTCTTATGGAGCACCATTTTTTTGAGGGGACCATGTGTATCTGTGAGAAAGTATCATTCTATAGGGCTAAAATCCTTTATATGGATGGAAACACTTCATAAGATCTATAGACAGCAGGTCTTGAAGTTTTGTTCTGTCAAATTACTATTGACGATTCATTGAAATAGAGCATTTTGCTACACTCTGGTGGCTTTATGACGGGTGCAACACAAAACAAGGCCTATCTTGTCCTTAAGTACAAATAGAAAGGTGAAGTTTGTAATGGGCAACCTAATTTATAATGTGCCCATTACAAGTCAGCAAGGTCAAGGAACTTGGTTGATCAATCTTCCTTCCTTCCTTCCTTCCTTCCTTCCTTCCTTCCTTCCTTCCTTCCTTCCTTCCTTCCTTCCTTCCTTCCTTCCTTCCTTCCTTCCTTCCTTCCTTCCTTCCTTCCTTCCTTCCTTCCTTCCTTCCTTCCTTCCTTCCTTCCTTCCTTCCTTTCCATATTGTTGCCCAGGGATGGCCAGACTTCAGTCCAAAGGCATGCTCCTCAGCATCATTTGAGGCCTCGGTGATAGGAAGCAGGAAGTAAAATGGAACCATTTCTCAAGGCCTCTGTCCCAGACAAACAGTATGAAAGGTGACTCTGGAGCAGGGCTGCTGCTGCATTTCCCATGGGGAAGGCCACAGGCCAGAATGGACATGTTGTATAATTGGGCATTCTGCTGCTTTCCATTTGGATATGGCCCCTTACCCACACAAATCTGTGCAAGAAGCTGTTCTGGCTAGACCAAAAGTAGCCCATGAGGTGCAGCTTCACAGCTGGCAAGGGCTTGGTGCATAGGGATAGCCAGCCACCAGAGGCATCTGGAACGGCACAGAAATCTCTAGGGTGCCTTCACTTCATTTAGAGAAGGGTGGAGGCCACACCAAGTCATCTGCCAAGCTGCCTTTGGCTTGTCTATTTAATTATTTAGACCACTTGTTGCCTGCCTTCTGCCACTATTTTCATCCAAGGGAGCTAAGAAAAATTTTAAAGTCACTTATAAAACAAATAATTTGTAACACATTAATAATAAAGATAACAAAGTGAGAGAGTGAACAAGCCCCAAGCCCTCTTATTTCTCTTTGTGGGACAAAGTGGTTGTACTCTGCTTTCCACTGAAATTAACGGGAAGGACAAACAGTTGGGCAATTCTGATAAATCACCCACTTCAGGCCATTTGTCACTCACATACAAACTGACACCACTTTGATGACTGCAGCCTCAGACAGTGAGATGCCTGTTGGAATGAGCTGTGACAGATTACCTCAAACACAGTACTTTCCAAGGGAGGAAGCTCCCCCCTTCTGCTAAGAGACATCAAGTGATGTCCGTTGATGTGCGGACCAGCCTTATTTACTCCAAGGATCAGTTTCCCTCCCTGCTCTCCAGGGCGACCATTAATCATGGAACAGTTGATGTGACCGGAATTTGCAAATATGAGAAAAACACCAACGGGGTCCTGTTCCTTTTATAATGCAAACTATTCCACATGACATCTTCTGTTGGTCAATTTTTCATTAGGAACAGTGCCTCAGTGGTGAACAGTCTTCAGTTACTTCCAAGGAGTGCCATTGAGCCCAGAGGGGGCAATCCTGTCTCTACACTCTCATCTTTCAGACCACATATCAACTAAGCCCACTCAGCGATACCTATTTCTGTAGCCAGTTCACTGGCTCTATAATCATGGGACAATTGGCACCAGTAATTAACTAGATATTCATATGACAAATGCATGCCAAAATCCTGCTTCATTAAAAGAATAACCTTGACTTCGCTGATAACATTTCCATAAGTATGGTACAGTTAAAAGTTATTTACAATACATAATATGCTTTAGGATGCTTTGGGCAGATCCTGCATTGAGCAGGGGGTTGGGTTAGATGGCCTGTATGGCCCCTTCCAACTCTATGATTCTGTGATAATCTTAAAATATACTTGGCTAAAGAGGGGGCCTCCGAATCCCCCACCCCCTAGTTTCATGTGGTGAAGTGGAATGTGCCTTCAAATTGCCGCTGACTTAACATTGATCTCAGAGGGTTTTCAAGGCAAGAGACATTAGGAAGTGTTTTCCCATAACTTGCCTCTGCATCATGACTCTGGTCTTCTTTCGTGGTCTCCCATCCAAATACTAACCAGAGCTGGCCCAGTTAGCTTCTGAGATCTGAGGCGATCACTACCCTGAGCCATTCAGGTCATTTTGTAGCACTTACCAATATGTCTCCTCCCCTTGATCTGCTTGATTTGGTATTTTCCCATATGGCAATTAAACTCTACAGCCTGCCTGATATTAACAAGAGTTTGGGCCTTTTCCCTTGGAGCCTCCTGACTGTGACATGGGCTCCCTGGAGTGGCGCTCCCTTATTTTCTATCTTCAGGAGGGATTGTAGGCCTTGTATGCTTGCCAGGGCTTTTGAAGGGCTATGAGCTGCAGGCATCGGGGGGGGGGAGGGGGGTTAGGTACTTAGTTTTAATAACTACTTGCAAGGTACCTCGAGTCAAGAAGAAAAACAAGGTATCCATGTTTTTAACTAAGCACATGATAAAAAAACAGAATGCACAGTAAAGAAATGAAGTCCTTGCATGCTATATTGGAACCTCCCTTTTCAGTAACCCTTTAAAAACAGCTGTATCTGCATATATACTGGAATTTGGCACCTACGTATACGAATAAGAGGAATTCCCTTGAAACTGGATGGCTCCCATGACATTTTTGATATTGTATTGAGGCTGTGCTACTGTTCTTGCTCTTGCCACTGGTTCTGTTGATAGTGTTAATATTCATGTGATTGATCTGTGTCATCATTTTTCCTTTGCATTTGACTGGTGTTTTACACCAGTGCCTTGGTTAACTCTCTTGATGGTCTTAATCTGTCACTGGTTTCTAAATTCCAGCATGTCAGTCTCCCAGATTTTATTTGGCTGCTTTTACTTCACTACTCACCTCCCCACCCCCAACTTAGAAATTCCAGTCCTAACTAGTATTGCCTAATTTTGAGCTCACTGAGGGTGTGAGGAAGGCATTTTTGGCCAAGGACAGATTTGCTCCTGGGGAGCCATTCATCCATCATATTAGTGACTCCCAGGAGACATGTGTGACATTGAGCTTGGTCATTCAGCCCCTTCCCTGCCAACTTTCAGAGCGATATTGACTGGTTCTCAGCCACAGCCATTGGCCCCATCCACTTATTTCCGAACATCTCCAGTGAGTTCTAAAACCAGAATCGATCAACTCTGAGTTATCCGCTCTTCTTTGTTAGAAGGGGTTGATAAAATATTGCTCTTCTAATAGTGTGCAGGCCAACATCCTATAGCCATGCTGTGTTTTGGTTTCTTTAAATGCATGTGTAATTTAAGCACAGAATTGTTGGACATGAGAGGGTTCCTCTCGGTCTATTGCATCACTCAAAACAGCCCTAGTAAAATATGCGCACAAGACTTTGATTGTTTTTAATTCCATAAGAATCAATTTCCGAAGTCTTACTTCAAAGATATTTTTCAAACTCGGTTTGTCTCTTTGCCATACCATTCTAATGCTTATGTTCATGCTTTCTGCAGATATCGATGAATGTGAGACCAGAGATGTGTGTCAGCATGAGTGCAGGAATACTCTAGGGAGTTACCAGTGTCTCTGCCCAGTTGGTTACCGGGTAATGGCCAATGGCAAAACGTGCCAAGGTAAGAAATTATTTTGGCAAAGGGAACGATTTATATAATGTGATGCTTTGAGTACGGAATGAATAAATGCCTTGGCAGGCAGCCATGTAGGAGAGATTTGAATTTCTCAGTTAATGTAGATGCAATGAGGTAAGGTCTCAAGGTTTTAATTAACCTGGGTGCCTCACTTGGAGTTGCCAGCCCGGTCACCAGCCCAGTCATCGGCAGTCCCTGGGAAATGCAGGGGGCAATGGTGGTTATAGTCCATGGTATAGCCATAGAGCTTGGGATGAATCTTAGAGCATCATGCCTATGCAGTGATGTCACTTCTGGGTTTACACCGCAAGTGATGTTGCAGTGCTGGTGCTACAAAGGTCTTCTGCTCCTGCTGCTCCATTGGCCAGCAGTGGCAGAGGTTGTGAGGTCTCCTGTCAAAGCTACTTTCCCAACATTGGCATTTTCCCATTGTTCCTCTGCAGACAGCCTCCTTGTATGCTTTTAGATTAAGTATGCTTCTGCTT
Organism: Paroedura picta; assembly: GCF_049243985.1. Lineage (NCBI taxonomy): Eukaryota > Metazoa > Chordata > Lepidosauria > Squamata > Gekkonidae > Paroedura > Paroedura picta. Next base: position 42,860,724 of record NC_135372.1, read on the forward strand.
AAAGATTTCTGCTTATCGAGTGCAATTTTCTTGCCTTCTCCCTTCTGCGGCAGCCTGAAATACTGCCCTCATCCTGATCTTGGGAATCTCCTGTACTCAAGGAATGAGATTTTCTGAGGGATTTCCAGCTTCCTTTGTGGTGGGGGGAGGAGGTATGCATGAGAAAGTTGTCAGCAAGTGGAAATCCAGAATTCCAATGAATATAAACCATAGTGCCTCTATAAGCTCCAAAGGTGCAGGGTAAATCTGCCAGCACATAGTGGTTAAAAATCTGGTTTCTAATCTGGCAAGATGGATTTGATTCCCTGCTTTTCCACATATAGCCAGTTGGGTGACCTTGGGCATGACACAGCCCTGACAGGGTTGTTCTGACCGAGCAGTCCTATCAGAGGTCTCTCAGCCCCACCTACCTCATAGTGTGTCTGTTCTGGGGAGAGGAAGATGATTGTAAGCCGCTTTAAAACTTCTTTGGGCAGTGAAAAGTGAGGTATAAACGCCAACTCTTCTAGTTCAATTAAAATTTGAAAGGACTGTTCACCTGACATTCTTTGTTCTCTTTTTAAATTCGATCAGATATAGACGAGTGCCTTGAACAGAACATCCACTGTGGACCAAATGGAATGTGCTTCAACATGAGAGGAAGCTATCAGTGTATAGATACTCCTTGCCCTCCAAATTATCAGCGAGATCCTCTTTCTGGGTATGATGCAACCATCTCCTGTTTTTTTTCTGGAATGAAATTATACACACAGTCAATGCATAAGCAGCTGATCTAAAGCAGGGGTAGTCAACCTGTGGTTCTCCTGATGTTAAAGGTAAAGGTATCCCCTGTGCAAGCACCGAGTCATGTCTGACCCTTGGGGTGACGCCCTCTAGCGTTTTCATGGCAGACTCAATACGGGGTGGTTTGCCAGTGCCTTCCCCAGTCATTACCGTTTACCCCCCAGCAAGCTGGGTACTCATTTTACCGACCTTGGAAGGATGGAAGGCTGAGTCGACCTTGAGCCGGCTGCTGGGATTGAACTCCCAGCCTCATGGGCAAAGCTTTCAGACGGCTGCCTTACCACTCTGCGCCACAAGAGGCTCTTTTAATTTAGAGGCTCCTGATGTTAATGGACTACAATTCACATGAGCCGCTGCCTGAAAATGCTGGCAGGGGCTCATGGGAATTGTAGTCCACGAACATCTGGAGGACCATAGGTTGACTACCCCTGCTCTAAAGCAGCCTTTCTCAACCTTTTTACCCCTGAGAAACCCGTGAAACATTTTTCAGGCTTTGAGAAACACCAGAAGTCTTGCAATTGTGCAGAAGCATAGTTTAGGAAGCATAGCTGTGTACACACCCACTTGGGGGCCCTCCCCTTCCCCTTCTCCAGGGCCATCATTGGCCATTGGAGGGGGGGGATTGACATGACTATACATGGTCACATCACCTGCTAAATATTTAACACATTCAAAAAAATGTATTTTTCATTAACTTCCACCCATTCGGAAAACTTTTCTAAAGCCATCAAGAAACCCCAGGATTTCACAATACCTTGGTTTAGAAAACCTACTCTAAAGGGTAATGATCAAATCAACACCTGCTTCTCATCTCTTCTCTCCACTGCTAGCAGCCAGGAAGGGGAGGACAAAGCACAGATATGGGACGGCCCTAATTCATGCTGTTACTTAGGATCTGACAGTTATGATGTCAGAATGTAGTAACTCAGAATGTAGTAACTATGAGGGCTTATCAATGGTCTTAAGTCTATCAACTCTAAGGGCAACACTAAGTGGAGAAATGCTAAAGTGATGCCGTTGTGTTGATTTTTTTTTCAGTACCAGGGAAATATGAGTAGACAAGGCCCATGTGTATCTCACATAATGTATAGTACATGTGTCTTTTGGTAACAACACCTGACATGGTGGTACAATCCTTGTTACATTTCATGCTGTGCCAATTGACATTCATGCTTAATGCCAGCCATCAGGAGTTCAGGGCCAGCCATGGAAAACAAGCAGCAGTGGCAACGCGAGCAGAATCAGATTGTGGCAGATTAGGTGTTTTCACATAATCTGCAACAAGCTAATTCTCACGTATTTTTGTTTCACTATAACAGCAAAATGAAGGTAACTGTAAATATAAGGTGACCCTCATTCTAAAGGGGGCATACCCCCCAAAATTTTATATTGCTGCATATTCATTTAACTTGTACACAAATTAAAGATGAGTCCATCTTTTTCTAGATGGCATAAATTGAAAACAAACAAGCCCTTGTCCTTCTTTCAGGAAAGTCAAGTAGATGAAAAGACTGGCCCCTTCATGGTTGTGTTTCCTTTTAGGTTCTGCCTCAAGAACTGTCCGCTTAATGATCTGGAATGTGCCTTGAGCCCATATGCCTTGGAATACAAACTTGTTTCGCTCCCATTTGGGATTGCAGCCAATCAGGATTTAATCCGACTAGTGGCCTACACTGAAGACGGAGTGATGCATCCAAGGACAACTTTCCTCGTGGTCAATGAGGATCTGGCAATCCCTTTTGCACTCAGAGATGAGAACTTGAAAGGCGTGGTCTACACAACCAGGCCTCTGCGAGAGCCAGACACGTATCGAATGAGAGTCAGGGCTCTCTCGTACAACGCCGATGGAGCCATCGAATATCAGACGACCTTCATAGTCTATATTGCCGTGTCTGCCTATCCATACTAGGAAAGCACTGCCGACAGTAATCCAAGTATGATAACCACATGCATCCGTGCCACTGGGTGTCGCCACTTCCAGAATGACTCTGCTGCCTCATCTTCAGACCGTTGCAACTTGAAAACGATTGGTGCTATTCCCTGTTCCTTTCCTGTAGCTGCCAGTGTGTCTCCCCCATCATTCCAACTTGACAAGAATGACTATAAACCACAGAACCTGAATAACTTGCTTTATTTATTACTCTGGAGCAGCCACTTTCCAAAGATCGTTCTGCTGACTCTTCCTTACTTGTTTAGAAGTACTAATTAGGTGGCATTTTAGCCGTCAAATGTGGTAGGCTAAAATGATTAATCTTTCTTTTTTTTCTAGCAGGAAGATAGAACAAAGTTTATTTCTCACAAAAGTGCAACCTTATTTCAGAATGTTTGAGTTCTTAATTGTTTTTCAAGGCTTGGTGGCGATAGTTCCCCCCCCTCCCCGCTACACCCAAAGGATCACAGTTCTAAGCATCTCTACACTTGTGACAATAGAAACAGGGATCTTTAAAAACAGCGTGTGAATTCCATTAGGGCCAGTTCACACATTACACAGCAAAACAAACAAATAAATAAAAGGTTTGTCATACAACTGGTAGATGTCTGATTTAAAAAAAAACAGTGATGATGCGTGCATTTGCAAACAAAAGTTTGTCACATCCATGCTTTACATTTTAAGTTATATACTTAGAAACCTTGGGTTGCATTCATGGAAGATGTCTCTATGTACAGCAGTCCTTGCAGAAATGCTACAATTGCTCTGCCATGTCTGCTTCCACTAAATGAAAGCCATTGCAACCCTGCTCTCTTTTCTGCATGAGACATAAGATGAAGTACAGTATTTCTTCTGACACAATTTTTAAAAATGGAATTAAATGCTGCGTGTTGCAGCGGCCCCTGCACAACTGCACTAAGTACATTTTCCTTACAGTCCACACATTGCTGGATCCAAGCCCTAACATCTGAAACCCTTCACATCTTGGAAAAGGACCTACATGGTCGTTTCCAATCTGCACATGTCTTAAGGCAGGGGTAGTCAAGCTGAGGTCCTCCAGATATTCGTGGAATACAATTCCCATGAGCCCCTGTCAGCGTTTGCTGGCAGGGGCTCATGGGAATTGTAGTCCATGGACACCTGGAGGACTGCAGGTTGACTACCCCTGCCTTAAGGCATTTTTACTCGGGTGATTTAGCAAATCTACGTTTTCTGTTTCTCATGTTCCTTCTATAACCTCTGCCAACTTGGGTATGGTCCATAGACTGGGAAAGCCGGCTAAGTATTTGGTGTTTACAACGCAGAATCTGTGGCTCAGTGAATAAGGAAAGACAGCCATCTCCTCCAATCTATGACAAAAGAACTTACAGTGGATGGTGATTTGCCTACCCCCAACAGGTTTCTAAAAAGGAAACGCAACCCACCAAGCCCGGTTGAGCATTGTTAGGTGTCAATACACTGTATAAGGTGGTAACAAACTCTGGAAGTAATTTTTGCCAAGATGTATTCTATTTTTAAGAATATATGTGTGTCTCTCTATGTTGTACATATATATATAAAGAGTTGTTTGCTTGTGTCTATTTTCTATGCAATATCAAGAGGTCCCCTCCTCAAAAGAAGTATTTTTACCAAAGAGTGTTGTTTACATAGTGGAAAATAGCCAAAATAAAGATTCACATTCTTTCTAAACAATGAAATATAGCAAGAGTGCTCTGACATGCCAATTATCTGAAGAGTTACATTTTGAAGGAATAATGCAGGAAAAATGGAATAATGATCGTCTTCCTCGCGTTTGACTCTCTAGATCAGTGATCCCCAACCCCCAGTCCGGAGACCAGTCCCGGTCCGTGGATCAGTTGGTACCGGGCCGCGACTCCTCCTCGTACTCCTTCCCGGCTGCTGCCTCAGGGGCTGCCCTGCCACTCTGCTGCCGGCTCACCTTTGGTGCTCTCCAGCGGCCGCCATGGCTGGGGCTCCCCCTTGGTGTGGCACTGGGCAGCTGCTGCTAGAAGCACCCCCCAGCAGGTGGCGGGAAGTCAGGGGTGCCGTCGGGAAAACAAGTGGAGCAGGGGCTCGGCAAAAGACTACCCCCCCCCCGGGCCTCAGTAAAATTGTCAAGCGTTGACCGGTCCCCAGTGATAAAAAGGTTGGGGACCACTGCTCTAGATTACATTTGATCTTAGCCAAAAGGCCGAGAAGTCCTGTGTTGGACGGGATCCCTCCTGAATTCCTTATAGAGAATGTTGACTGGTGAGCCCCCTTTCTAGCAGCAATATTCACATATATTGATGCTGCTGGCTATATCCCTAAGGACTGGGAGATGGTGGTTGTGATTCCTTTCTACAAGAAGGATAACAGAAATGATCCTTCAAACGACAAGAAGAAGATGAAAAAGAAGAGTGCAGAATCGAACCCGGCATGCCAGATTAGAAGTCCGCACTCCTAACCACTACACCAAACTGGCTATTAGTCTGATAGTTATTCTATGCCAGGCACCTTCTAGACAAATTTGCCATCTCGCTTGATCAGGAGAAGGTTTTGGCACAGGAACAAGCTGGTTTTAGGGAAGGTAGATCTACAATTGAGCATTGCCTTACTCTCCAGCATCTTATTGAGAAGTACAGTGCCAAGGGTTCAGTCTCATTATATGTGGCCTTTCTCAATTTTAAATCAGCATTTGATTCCATCTTGAGGCCTTATTTGTGGGCCAAATTTGAAGCATCTACTGTTGATAAGAGGCTTCTCTTTCTATTATGTTCCCTCCATGGACAGATTGCATTAGGAGTAAGATGCAGCAGAGATAGGCATCTCCACTGAACCCGTTAACACCTATAAAGAGGCAAAACAAGGTTGTTTGTCACACTATGACAGTGTGATCCCACCTTGTGCATTTATAGAAGTAACTATAACCCAACTTCAACAGATATCATATTTGGAACAATCTAACAACAACCATCTTTGGAACAATATTCAACCCATCTAACAGCAACTAATAGTTAACAATTCAGGCCTGTTGTATTTGGGCAGATCAGGGCCTCAGTCTTTCTTACTTCTGTCCAGGCAGTCCCTTGAAGAAGCACCAACTTGCAGGTGTGCTGTGTTGGAAGATCTTCTCTGAAGGGTGAGGTTTGGGGAGAGACTTCATAGGAGCTCAATGCCATACAGTCTGCCTTCTAAGCGGCCATTTTCTCCTGCAGAGCTGTTCTCTGTTGCCTGGAGTTGAGCTGTACTTTTGGGGGATCCCCTGGTCCAGCCTGGAAGAAGCTGGCTTCCCTAGGGATGACTGAGGATATGGGAGGTGACAAAGAAGTGGGGGGGGGGGGCATGGGAGAATCCGGAGAACAATATTCCATTCCTGCTGTCCAACTTTCTGGACGTATAGCGATTCACCATGCCCAGCCTATTTACATGGAGTTTGAATTAACTGTGGTTGGGGATGCGGCTGTTGCAGAGTTTATATAGCTGCTCCTTACCCACTGTTTTAATCAACTGCAAGATGCCCCTAAGCCTTTTTTTTTTAAAGGTTTTCCTGCTCTGGTAAGATTTTACGAACCTAAGGAAGCAGTAGAAGCATGTAAATCCCAAAACCATCAACCCAGTTGGCCTAAGGGCACTATTACTTTATGAAACAAGAAATGGAATTTTGGTCTGTAAAAGGGGAAGATGTTTTAAAGATGGACTCTGAAATAATGTGCAGAGCTATTGGAATCCCTTTTGCAACACCCTCAACCCACCTGGCCCTGTCGGCAGATTTGTACCTAACAGCACAAATGCAATATTCTGTCTCTCTGCTGGAAATGTTGTACCTGTTGTATTTCTGCCAGTTTTCCAGGTATTAGATCCAGCTTTAGAACAAGATAAAGCTGTCAAGCCTATTTGGGGTCCTTTCTTGAAGGAATAATAGTATACTTTTGAGTAAACTGTTGATAATGGAAGTCCTGAAAGGGTTGTGTGTGGTTAGTCTCACAGTATGCCTAATTCTTTGGCAGTTTAAAACCTATGCATTTTATCAGACATCCATGTAATGTGCAGCTGCAGAAGACAGCATGAATTACCCTTACAAACAGAGTTGTTTTCCGTTGAAATGACAAATATACTCCCTGAATGTCCCTCCTAACCAAGGAAATAAAAAAACTGTGTATGGAACAGGCTGTACAATAAAGGATACTGGATTGTATTAAAAAATGAACTCAAAAACTTGATTGAAGTAAATCTTCTAAATAATTTATCCAATCACATTTTTAGTTAATTTTTAATATAATTCAGTCTACTTTATTATGTACTTTATCTGCTCCCATTATTACCGTACACAGTTTTTGTATTTTGTATTTAGGTTTCACTATTTATACTATTGTTTGTATCCTATTGACCAGGGTTTAGGGACATTCCTGGTTTATTTCCCTGTTTTGCCTTTGAGACAGGTCCCAGAGACAGATTTTGACTCAGATTAGACAGATTAGAACTCAGATTCTAATCCTCATGTCGCTGTGAAGCCTAATCTACCTCGCAGGGCTGTTAAGATAAAATGAGCATAGAGAGATTGAATTCCTTAGAGACATCGTGGGACAGTTGCTAAAGAAAGGAAATGGATCTGAGATGTGTATCTACTGGACACGTACAGAGATGGTCTAGGTTACACGTCCTTCTGGCCTTGGTGAATCTTGTTCTGAATGAATGTGCATAGGAGCCATCTGGAAAGAAGATGGATAATGACTAACGCTTTCCATATTCTGATTTTAAAATATGCAGATCTCATGTTTTCTTGAGTGACCCAATGAAGAGGTTTATAGTGCAAGGGTGACATCCAGTGGTGCACTAAGCTTTCTGCAAGACAACCCCCCTCCCCCCCACACACACATACATGGATCATCTGGTTGCTCCATACACAATGATAATAAACAAGAACATAATTTATGTAATATTTTTATTTATTAAGGTCATTCAAGGTGACTCAAAACAGTGAGGTCAGGGAGGAAGCAGACACCTAATGTCATGTTCTAAAGCTCTGGTCTTACGCAGCATCCTGAACAAAATATGGTGCAGGCAGGCAGGCTTGAACACCTTAGGGATAAGTTTGGTCAGGACACTGGACAACCGGTTTTGATTCCCTGCTCCCTCACATGCAGTCAGATGGATAGCCTTGGGCCAGTCACAGTTCTTCTCAGAGCTCTCTCAGCCTCACCTACCTCACAGGGTGTCTGTTGTGGGGAAAGAAAGGGTAGGTGGTTGTAAGCCACTTTGAGACTTGAGACTCCTCTGGGTAGTAAAAAGGGGGCGATGAAAAAAAAAGCTCTCCTTTTTAAAATGGTGATTGTATTTGACTTCACCTTTGGCTTTCTGGGACCAAAATCAGCAACAGCCTAAACATCTCTCTACCATTGATCACTAGAAGGCTGGGTAGGAGAGGGAAGACCACTGTAGGGAAGATATTAAAATATCTACCTTCTAAATGTGTGGATATGAGTTTGTTCGTTACTGTAATATTTGACATAAATGGAGGTAGATAGGCCCTGATAAAGCTGGGAACAACTCTTCATTGTTTTACTGGTTGACAATCAATTCAGTAATATTGTTGATGGGCAGTAAGTAGACTCGGGACTCGGGAGGCAATATTATCTTTCACTGCTTTGGTGGTATTTAAATTTTAGCTGATATGGGGCAAGTTGTAAAATGACACCACCACCACCACCACCCCCATGTAGGGCACTGGGTGGAGTGGCTGACAACACAAGGGCTGACAACCTTTGACCTCTACAGCCAACCAACCTGGGGGAAGAGTATGCTGACAGGCCCTTATCCTCTGACTGAGGAATAGACAGTGAAAGCAAGGCATAGACAGCCTGTATTATGGTACTCTGAATACTTCCGTTCTGCGGTTCTTCTCTTTGGCAAATTATATTGGTGTTAAATTGTCTGTGGCTCTAAAAAAGATGGCCACCATCACAGGACTAAGGCAGGATTTGAGTGGGAAAGCTGAATTTACTTCTACTTTCAACACAGAGAACTGCCTTACTAGAAAGCTGCCTGAAGTTCAAAATGTAGGGTTGCCAGCTCTGGGTTGGAAATAATTGGAGACTTTGAGGATGGAGCCAGCGGGGAGGGGATTGGGGCAGGGAGAGACCTCAGTGGAGTATATTGCTATGGAGTCTAATCTCCAAAGCAGCCATTTTCTCCCGGGGAACTGATCTCTGTTGCCTGGAGATGAGCTGTAAAACTGGGGGATCCTCGAGTCTTACGTGGAGGCTGGCAGCCCTATTGAAATGCCTTCTAGAATTATTTAAATTATTCCCCACCTGTTTTAGATAGTGTGAATATCCAAAAACTTGCAGCTGGCTTTCTTTGACATGTTTAATGCTGTCCTGATGAGTCATTGGTGTTTTTTCTTCTTTTTTAAAATTTTTTCGTATCAGACATCTGGAATGGCTAAAAAAATAAAGAAATTTAAAAAATTAATATTATCTATAGTAAACCGGGATCCTTTTGGATCTAGATTCCTTTCTGCTTTTTGCTGTTACATTCTGAGTCTTTCTCTAGTGTGTGTGTGTGGCGGGGGGGGGGGGGATTAAAGCTGGAACACTCTGAATCTAACCTCAAATTATCTTATGATGCTGGAATCTAAGTGTCCACCCACTAATTAAAGCAGTGGGCAACTTTTGCAAAGCGAGCAGCACAGGACAAGCCGCACTTATGTGGCAACACTATAAAACACTGTGCTGAGCTATTCACGGGGAGTTAGGTCACTCATTCCAACAAGGAAGACCCCCTACCAAGTGATGTTTTAAGCCTCTGCAGCTGGGGGGGGGCACGTTCTCCTTTTTCAATGCTTGCAGCTACAGTTTGTGCTCGGAAAGAAGGACTTGCCTGGAGGGGGGGGGCACACTTAGTCTAAGCTTCCGTGACTTTGCAAAGGAGCAGATGTGTTATGCCTTTTGCAGCAAAAATAAACAGGAATCTTGTGGCACCTTTAAGACTAACAAGACTGTATTCCAGCCTAAGCGTTGTTGGGCAGGAGCCAAAGTCTTCTGAGGCGATGAGCAGGTCCTGACAATGGCGCCATTTTGTGTAGGAGATGTGGAAACAAAATGCACAAAACATTCATATATCAGGGTCAAAGGGTTAGGAAATTAAATTAAGTAAAATTAAAATCTAAATGGTTCAAAAGTCTAATGGTGTAGTTGAACAGGGGCCCCTTTTCTCTCTCATCTCCCATGCCAGGGCTCCACCCATGCCTACGGAAGCCCATCTTGCCAGAAATGAGCTAATTAGAAGGCACAGGGAGCTGTGGAGAGGAGCTGATATAGGAATGAATTTTAAATTGCTTTATATTTTAAGAAGAGGAGTTGGTTTTTATAACCCGCTTTTCACTGGCCGAAGGAACCTCAAAGCAGCTTACAATCTCCTTCCCTTCCTCTCCCCACAACAGACACCCTGTGAGGGAGGGGAGGCTGAGAGAGCTCTAACAGGGCCACTCGATCAGAACAGCACTTTCACGGATGTGACCAGCCCAAGGTCACCCAGCTGGCTGCATGTGGAGGAGGACCGGAGAAATAAACCCGGCTTGCCAGATTCGAACCCACTGCTTTTCACCACTACCCCGCGCTGGCTCATTTTCATGTTTTATGTGTTGTGAGTTTTCTCAAGCCCACTCACAGGGAGGGGTGGCCAAGAAATTGAAATAAAAATAAATAAAAATAAAATAAAAGTGCTAAGTTTTTTGCCTTTGATACACTTCAAATTGAGGCAGCTACGGGGCTATTTTTGTCTATGGATAAAAGACCATTTTCTGTCCCACTGTCTTATGGTCCCTGGGCAAAAAAAAAAAAAATTGCCCACTAGACTCTTTTGACCAGAAACTCTCATAGGAAGGGAAATTAGTGTGACTTGTGGGTAAATGGTAATGCACTGCCCTGATGGGCTGCCCCTGCCTGGCCAGGTGACTCGGCCAGAGCAGAGAGCTTGCCCCAGAGGTTGGGAGGTTGGGAGCCAGGAGAGACAGAGTTCAAAAGAATGTGAAATGGGGAGCGAAGTCAAGCCAAGCTGTAGTCAAAACCAGAGAGAGCTGGACAAGGGCAAAACATGCTGGAATCAGGAATGGAGTTGAAAGCCAAAGGGGCTTTACGCACCGGGATCTTTGTAGCAAATTGGTCACTGAATGAAAAATCGCCATTTAAAATAGTGGAATTCGTCGTTATGCATTCCTGCCTTTGTAGTGGAATCCAGTTGCGTTTTGTAGCGTTTCCCACAGGCTTCCGGTCTCGGCAGAAATCGCTAGAAAGGAAGCGCTATTGCCAAGCTCGTCCCGCCCCTGGCCGTCAAGCAGCCAATGGGCAGCCGTTAGCATGCTCCCAAACAGCCCCTTTCCCTTTAAGAAAGGTTGTTTTTTTAAAAAAAACAGACCCATTGCAACGAATCTGTGTAGATTCGTTGCAACGGAGAGACCCATCCAGCTGCCTGGTGTGTTTGAGCTGTCGTTTGATCATTGCCATGCTCCCTCTGAGTGAAAAAAAAAAATCCCCCCCCTCTCACGGGCCCGATTTTCGGCTGAATGAATGTGTAAAAAATAAAGGGAAAATACATCAGCAAACGGGCTTCTCTGTGTTTGTGCTTTAGTGACTCTGGGGAGGGACTGAAGCCGGGGAAGCCTCTAAACTGAAAGAGGCTCGCTAGTGCGTTTATCCCCGCTCGCTCGGAGAAAAAAAAAATGGCGATCGCTTCGCCGGAAGATCAGAGAAGAGAGCCAGGGGGAGGGACTTTGTAGAAACCGCAACAATGTTAACGCACAGGTCTTTTTCGCTAGTGTTGCAGATTGGTTGCAGGAGTGTATCGCTTTCCGGAGGGTGAATCCACTTTTGGGGATTTCCCTGAAAGCGCTACAAGGAAGCGCTTTTTGCAGATTGGTTTCAGGTGTGTGGCAGATTGTCGACGACGTTGTGCATAACAGCAAATCAGTAGCGTTTTCAATTGGCAACCATTGTGCTATTTTGAAGGCGTGCAAAAAGCCCCAAAGAGTTGAAGAGCCAGAACATGTTGATAGACAAGCTGGGAGTCGAAGAGCCAGAACAGAGATATAAGACAAGCCAGAGACTGAAGAGCCAGGAATTGCAGGAACAGAGTTTTGCTGTGATGAACCTGAACAGGAGTCTCAAGAGACAGGCATGGCAACACACGTGTCAACCCCACAAAGGACTCTGTCTCAAGGTCCTTCTGATAGAGCCAGAAGCCGGGTGGGGCAGGCGGGCCTCAGCCAGAGAGCCTGCAGCTGGTGCTAATCCTCCTCAGAGGAAGGAACTGCAGATGGACCCTGACAGCGAGCTGCCAAGCTTGCTGATCTTCTCACAGCTGTCAGGGTAGATAGTCTCCTCCGATGCTGCCGTGCAGGGCTTGCTTAGGCCTTTACCAGTGGTCTCCGAAGTTGCTCCTCCAGGGAGTCCTCCGGGCTGGTAGCTGCCTTGTCTAATGACTTGACATAGTACGGCTGGGGATCCACCTGGTAGGGCCCAGGCTGCTCGTCATTGGGCTGGTCTGAAGCCACATCTCCCGATGGCACCGGAAGCAGGTCAGGCTCCTTCTCTGGACCGCTGCCCTCTGGCGCCAACTCTGAAGGTGCAGCTGGAGCGGAGTGGGTAAGAAGAGCATTTCCTTTTACCTCAGAGGAAATTTCAAAGCATATGAATTTTAGGTCATGAAAATGCTCTGAAATGGCATAGTACTGCACATTTTTCTAACTGAACACTATAATGAAATATCTTTCTTTTAAAAAAATGCTTTATGTAAAAAAACTGGAAATATTACAAAGGAGTCTCCACACAAACGGTAGGAACAAGAGCCAGAGGACAGGAGAAACTACTCATTAATTAAGGAAGCCGTTCTTCCTTGAGCTGGAGTCAGAGGATATGGTGGCTTGGAGCCAATAGAAAATTACTGCAAATGGACGGGGAAAATTTAACTTATTTGCCTGTCCTCCCGGAATAGCACTTCATGGGGCATTTTGAGCTTTAATGGGAGGGTGGGAACCCCACAAGAATACAGGATTGCCAAATCCTCTCTGGCCTCTGGTGGGGGATGGGAGGGGAAGATTTCCAGCTCCAGTTTGAGAAATTTCAGAAGATTTTGGGGTGGAGTCTGGGGAGGACTGGGGCCTCAGCAGGGTACATACTGCCATGGATCCCACCTCCCAAAGCAGTGGTTTCTTCCAAGGGAATTGATTTGTGTAGTCTGGAAATGAGCTGAAATTCCACGAGATCCCCAGGTTCCATCAGGAAGCCGGAATTCCTACTAGGAAGTCACATTCCGTGGACAGAAATCGCATCTGTGGAAATTAGAAGTCTATCAAAGGCACAGTGCGTGGTGGGCATGCAAGAAACTTCCGCTGTGGGCCACCCAAAAAGGAATGAATCAGGCAGTCTCCCTCCTAGCAGGCTTTTAGGCATTCTTGAGGTCCTGTTTCAGGTGCCACTGGCTGCACAGGCATGAAAAATAAGCACTGCAATCTTATGTGACTTGGGTAATTTCGGGAATGGAGCTAAGGGCCAACGGAGACCTGATGGGTTTTAAAGGGCCAGGGCTGAGTTCCCTGGACATCACTCACTTTCCTGCATCCACACAGTAGCTATGGGGAATGTTATTTTAAAAATCAGGGGGAGCTTGATTGGGCTTGAACCTGCAGTGGGAAGGGAGTGCAAAGTTGCTCAGAATGGTGCTGTGAGACAATTGGTTCTGGAGCTCATGTGGGCTTTTCCACATTCCCCCCCTCCCCCATGCCGCCAGTTCTGGCCCTATACTGCTTCGTTTTATCCTGATTTCCATGTGAATTGTTGTGTCTTTCATTTTGGTTTTTGTTGTTGAGGTTTCTCCCGCTCTCTGGGGCTGGCTGTGATTCTTATTCTGCTGCTGCTGCTTCTCCTCTCCCTCCATGCCTGAGCTACTGATGGGGCCTGGCTGCATTACCACCCAGCACGTTCCAAGGGTGGCAGGAAGTTGGGGGTAGAAAGCTGACTCCTTATCAGCCTTTCCTGGCTGAGGTCTCCCTCCCAATAGGGGCTCAACTACAGGGAAGAGCTATTACTGGCTGTCGTTTTAAAATATATATGGTTTACAGATAACAGCAGTCTTATTACTCTTTTAAATTGTATGCATCTGTGGTATTGGGTTACATCTCCGAAATTGGGTGAATTTACCACGAATGATTGAAGAACTAGGAAGAAAATATGGCAGTCCTGCTTTACATGGAAACAATGTCAAGGTGTGATGGGGATGACACTCTGGTTTTTGGGGAAACTCTACAGTAAGAAGCAAATTCTAATATAGGGGGGGTTTGCCCACAAACCAGAGTATTGCCCCTGATGTCCATGACATGTAGAGTGACACAGGGATGTTGTGATTACTTCCTGGTTCTTTCTTCCCACTCCTCGTAAGTTCCCGGGATGGTCCTATAGGTCTGGCAACCCTATTCACTTGTAAGGCTAGAAGTGCAATGGAGTAAAATCATCTCAATTTATGAAGTGCTAGGACAAGTTCATTCCAACAATAATATTTTTTTTTACTTATACCTCAGAATTGCCCTGGCAAGTAACCATATGCTGGCACTATGCTTAGTTGCTACTAACCTACTGAGAGCAGCCTGAGCTGTGAATTTATTCTTATAAATAATATAAAAAGGCAGCATAAAATTGGCAGTACTCAGGGGACAGGGATGGATATTTCCAGTACCATAACAAGGAGGCCTGCTAACGTTATAAATGATTAACTAACTATTTACTATATTAGTTAGGGAAAATAAGTAGGTCATCAAGAAACTGCAGGAGAAAACAAAAAAAATTAAAAATGGCCCTCTGTTGACAGGAAGGATGGCACCCTTGGCTGGAATAAGAAATAACTTATTGTATGGCTTCAAAATGGCCACAGCTTTAATTTGACCTCCACACTGGAGGGTTGGCAAGACTTGAGAAGGAAGGCCTGACCTATCAGTCCGCTGACTGTTCAACCAGATCCCTGGGAGCCCACCATGGTTCCTGTCCGGGAATCCAGATCCCCTTGCCCCGGATCACGCTACCCTGGGAGACGGCCTGAATGGGGGTCAAAGGGCACAAACCTTCATGGCTGACCCCAGACTGCCTGGCCAAATGTGCTTTGCATGTCTACCCAGCCGGGTCAGCCCCCACTCATTTGGCACCCCTTCTTACGGAGGCCCCACTTACTCAAGGAGTCAGATCCCACACTGGACTCCCTGACAACAAGCTCCTTCTCAAGCTAATTAATCCAAAGCTGTGACATATACTCATACCCAAACTTTCTACTAACAATAATTCAAACAGTATCATAACAATAAGCACAACCATATAATAGTTAACTGGTTGGGTGGTTGGGAGGGATGCTGCTCGGCGGCATCTCGCGAAGAGGCTGGGTTCTTCACTTGTGGCTCCTTATATAGGCACCAGTGGACCCACCGCCTGCCTGACATGCAGCACGCCGCCACCATGCATGCCGACAGAGGCACCAACGGGACATTGCATCCCCCTCCAGCTGGACCTCTGCCATTTCAACAGGCCGCCACAGTAAATTGCAGCAGCCAAGTGACAACATGACATTAGGGTTGGGCGGTTTGGTGCCCGAAGCAGCTGGTCTCTCCTAGCGCAGCAAGTGCTATGCCGCAGGGGGGGGAGGGGAGGCACGGACATCAGTGTGCCGGCGGACGCACACATGCAGGCTGCGTGCCTGCATGTGTGCGCCCACTGATGCACTGATGCCCACGGTGCGGCACTTGTTCTGCCAGGAGAGACCTGCCGCTTTGAGCATCGAAGCACCCAACCCTACATGACATAATTTCTGGGAATATTACCAATTCTAGAGTTACATGATGGCACCACTGGATTTTCCTGGAAGTGATGTCACATCTTTAGCCAGCACTTATTACCCATGCCCCCTGCCTCTAATTGCTTACCAGGCTGGGCCTAGCAACCCAGTTGCAATACAGTTTTTAGCCTATCCCATGCACTGGAGTTCTCAGCAAAAAATCAGTAAGATGGTTCAAGGAAACAGAAACCGGGCCTGAGTATAAACACACTCAAAGCTTCTTCAGTGGTTGAGTCCTCCAGTATAAGATGGTTGTACCAACAGTGAAAGTTAGTCAGTATCAAAGACTAACATTCCCCGATACCTTTGAGCCAATGGCCTACTGATATTATTAAAACACTAATATAAGGAAATATTGTAGGATTTTTCCACACTGACTAACTTTCACTATTGTTACAACAATCTTATATTGGAGGACGCAACCATTGAAGAAGATATTGAAAATGGAAATTATCTAGAAACCGTTATGGTTGATTCTTTATGTATATAAAAATTGTATTAAAATTGAATATATATTGTTAGAACAAGAATATTGCCTTGGATAGGTTCCTTGTTTTTCAGTGAGTCTACTGCCATTCAGTTTCCTAGAGTATCTATCCTTTTTCAAGGTAGAAAATTGCAAATTATAGATATAAACACAGATGCCCACACTACATATTCAGAAATCAACACAGGATCGGTGGGGAGGAAATATGTGCAAACTTGTTTCCACTTGGAGGTGGGATGAAATGGACCGTGACTTGCAAAACTAAATAAATAATCTTCATCTGCCCCTTTCAGAGATGAAAGGAAATGATCTCTTCTACCATCAATTCCACTCAGAGGAGGTAATCCACAGTTACTTCCCCCCCCCCAAAAAAAAAAACTTGTTTATACAGCTACACTCCTAAGAATTACACATTATTACTTAGGTTGGTCAGAAAAGTGTCTGTTACAAATTCCCCATAGAGATATTTTGGGACTAAATGAAATTTTTGGTTAAGCCATTTTACTCATTGATTGGGGGCTGGGTAGCTTTTTCCCTCTCTTAATGCATATAACTCAATCTTCCATTTAAAAAGGCATGAAGGCATTTGTCATGCAAACATCTGGAGAAACCTACCAACACATTTGTATTTATGTTTCTTCTTGTTCTGATCGTTTCATGGAAAGTGGATGTTTTTTGCTGGGTACTTTGACATTGATTAATCTGTGGGATCACAAAAGTGCAAAAGGATGGACAAGAGGGAAGCAATTTTGGTTAAACAGATGTATTCTTGAAAAAATACTTAATATAAAGTTACAGGAAATGTGTGCATCAGCCACACGTTAAGTACTATTTTGGCACACAACGAAAATACTGACAGAACTCAAATATAAGCTGAACCATGAAAAATTGAGTGCATGTACTTTTTTCTGGTTCTCTTCTTTATAACAGATAAGTAAATCTTCCTGAGTTCAACAGGACATACTCCTTGGTAAGTGTGCATGGGAACATGAGCTAAATCTTCAGAGAGAGAAAGAAAGAAAGAAAGAAAGAAAGAAAGAAAGAAAGAAAGAAAGAAAGAAAGAAAGAAAGAAAGAAAGAAGAAGAAAGAACTTCTAATCTCCACGTTTAACAAAATAAACATATTTAGCAGCATAAACATTATTTTGTGCACAAAGATTATACTGTGTAGAGAAAAAATATGCCATGTTTCAAAAACAAATTAAACATATTTATGGAAGGACAAATTTTTCAGTTAATATTTTAAACTCTGTCACATCAAAAGTTACCAGAATCTACAGCAGCTAAAATGACAACAATTTGAGTTATTCCAAAAATGTAACCTGCATTACATATCTAAAGGACAAAAATTTGTCACTTCCCAATAGATCATTAGGCGGTGAAAATAATCTTATGTGGAAAATATTTTTTAATATAATTACCATTAACAAAACGCTTAACAAAAACACAGCATTTAGAATAGCCAATTTTTAAAGTATGATTTCTTTTGCAGTAGTTAAGAGTCAAGGATTCTAATCTAGAGAACCAGGTTTGATTCCCCACTCCTCCACGTGAAGCCTGCTGGGTAACCTTGAGCCAGTCACAGTTCTCTCAGGACTCTCTCAGCTCTACTTCCCTGACAAAGTGCCTGTTGTGGATAGAGGAAGGGGAAATAATTGTAAGCTGCGTTGAGACTCCTTCAGGTAGATGAAAGTGGGATATTAAAACTGCTGTAAGCTGCTGTAAGGGAGACCATTATTTAATAGGGCAGAGGCCCAAGATAGATAGGGATTGGCCAAGTGCCAGATCAGGCATAGTCTTAAACACAGAAGGTAATATTAGATTTTTAAAAAATGTCTGCTTTTGTATATCAAATTATAAATTCTTCCAAATAACCTTTAATATCTCAACACCTTTGAGGGGTTATAAACAATTGCTTGGTTAAAGGCTGAGGGTTAAATATATAAATATTCTTTAATTGGTCAACAGCCCTAATTATTTTCCTGCAGGAAGTACAATTTGGGATTTTCTGCTTCAGGTATAGGCCAGTCCTGTATCCAGTTATTTATTTAGATGGCTATACCGTGCATTTCTCCACAATGGGACTCAAGCAACATTCTCTGAGGTAGAGCTTAGGGGAAAGGAAGAGTCACTTAGGTCACACAGGCCACTTAGGAAATTTCCATCACACAGTGGGGGTTCGAACTTGGGTCTTCCATGTCCTGTCCTCCAGTCTCTGCACTCCAACCGCTATCGTGTTGAATGAGGGTTTGGATTCAAGTCTGATACTCTTCCCCTCCTCGGTTTGCTTACTATTTGAACGGCAAGGATGGTAAACTGAGCAATGACTGTGTTTTTGTCTCCCCTTTCCAATTATGTCATGGCAAAATTGTATTGACTGCCCAAAAACAAGACTCTTCACCAGATGTGCATGATTCTCATGATTTAGCCAGAGGAAATAAATTACGGCCTGATCCTTTTATAATGAGGTAATGTCTCCCAAACCAACTGTCAGCATTCTACCTTCTTACATTAAAGGGCTTGCACAACTACAAAAATTCATAAGCCCAAGTTTGTGTTATCGTGCAGAATCGTCTAGAAAAATTAAAATTAATAATCTCCCCTAATTCCTTTGGTACGAGGTGATTCAGTGAGTATAAAGGAGCTTGGATATATTACTCCTTAATGATGGCACAGCGGCATGCATGAGCTCAAAATGGACATCGCTAATCAAGTGTATTTACGGAATTTTAGACTCTGGACTTAACTGTCTTAGCAGCCTCCACCCTTCCTCATTAATATCAGGAGTTATGGGAACTACAGTTCCCAGAATGCCAGTGGGAAAATGAAGGAGAAGAATAAGGATGGAGGTGAACTGAGTAGGCTTCCTCAGCTTTAGTTACAGCCTACATTTGCCCCCCTCACCCCAAACAAAGGTGTGTGTGGCTCTGGACTTAATGTCATCACTACTGTAGAATTAGGATATGCAGCAAGGCATGTAACATTCATTTGTGTTTGTGTTTCCTGCTCAATATGCATGCAGTGTCCCCAATGAGGGTTCACGATCTCCTGCCCGTAGCCCCTGATCCTGCCACAACTACATAGGACAGCAGAGGGGAAATGGTGTGGAAGATCAATATCTAGCAATGCTGAGATATTACTTTCAGAGCAAACCAGGAAGTAAAGTTGACAGCCAACAAGTGAGAATCAGAGGGACCATGGGTTAACACCGTTGGCATTCTCTAGAAATCTCTGAAACTATGTGGTAAAACCACAGTGCTTCCAGTGATTCCTAGAGCAGCATAAAGTTGCTTTCTTGGATTCCTGCAAGGTAGTTCATATGGGTTAGGAAGCACATTCTTGCTTTGTTGACTAGATGTAAGGCCACCAAGGAAAAAGGTGAACTAGAGAGAAGTTGTTTTCCACTTTCCCTGTGCTCCTTTTGCCATAATTGAAATTTTAGCCAACTGTTCAGTTTTGCAAATGTCAGGATAGTAACAACTGATTGCACTTTTTTGGTTTTCAATTAAATGCAATCCTTTAAAAATCATTTTAAACCTCTATTATGCTTTTCATGTCTCAGGTTATACTGTCCCGGCTTTATGGGGCGGGGGGGGGGGGAGATCTGGGTCCTCCCAAAGCTATGGAATAATCCACAAGGCATGATGGTGGCAGCAGGTCCCCAGTCTGCTTTGAGGGTTAGTACAGCAGGTGGAAGAGAAGGGTGTGAAAGGGGTTGATGGGGTACAGATTTGTCTACTGCCTGGGAAGGGATGCCTTAGTTGGATATCTTCCCTACTCAGAAGCCCCTGCTCCCGTGACCCAACTTCAAATCCCATTCAAAGGGTTATTTTCCCCTTGTGGCATCTGCACATCCATGGATATTCCATCTGGAATGGGGTTAATCCCCCATTTTTTCTATATAATATTCAGGTTTTGGAAAATATACTCCCTAGCCTCATCTGCATGGTGGCCCCATACTTGGGAATCAAATGTATGTTGAAATATGGCAAAAAAATCAATCTCTAGTCTAGAGAGATGTTTATGGCTCAGGGGACCAAAACTCAAACAGTGGATAAGGTCTATGAGAGAATTCTCTTGGTATTTGAATTTAATATTAATTCAGGGAGAAACTGCCATAGATTGATAGTGATGGTTTTTATGCAGGATAGATAAATGAATAAATGGCTTCTGATTAATGATTGTTTGTTGTAATGGTAACAAATTCCTCTGGGCTGAATTAGCTGTGATGTATGTAATTCAAACAATAAATGAACATGTTTGCATTAGTTAATTATTTGTTTTGATTTGACTGTCCTAGCCTGTGTGTGTGTTTGTAAAACCATTTATCTGAAATTATCAGCCTTTCTCTCTGCTCCTGCTGGTGTGATCCGTCTAGATAAAAATTGTCCAGTTTAAAAAAAACCCATGCTTGATTCCACCGTCTAGGGGCAAACGCAGTAGTCACATGGGTTTGTTTTCTTAAATGAGAGATTGTCACTTCTAGATTCTTCTGTCCCCATTCATAATGCAATGGAACAGTAGGAGTAGGAAATCCAGATGAGACCTTTGAAATGCAAGCGAGGAGCAAAGGGAGGATTCCTGGACTTGGTCAGAGTAAGGTGACCAGATTTTAACATTGGTAAAGTGGGACACCATTGACCGGGGGGGGGGTCTTAATTAAAAATATGGTCTATATGGAGCAACAAATAGTTTCATAGAACGCATAGAGCGCAAAAATAGTATTGTAATATATAAATTTTAATTTCAGCATAAGTACAATTTGCCAGGTACCCCCAGATGTCCCTCCAAAAGTGGAACAATCTGTTCACCTTATGCCAGAGCCAGGCGGGAGCTCCGGGAACTATTGGGAGAATAAGCATATACATGTAGCAGTCAGGGCAGGAACCATGGTTCAGTAGCAGAGTAGTGCTTTTATAATTATCCTCTCCTTTCAGCCCTGTGTATATAAGTAGTGCAGTAGTGCTTTGCATAATATCTCCATTTTTTAAACAAGTCTCTCCGTAGCAGGTCTGGGAGAGATTCTGCTTGAGACCTTGGAGAACCATTATTGGACAAAATTGACAGCAAAGTTCTGGACTATGCAGGCAGCTGAGAGAGACACAGGCACATAAGCATGCCCTCTAGGCCCAGATTCAGCCATTCTGACTCTGCTTAACAAGAAAAAGTAACCCATGCCCTCTTGCTATGCCTTTCTGGCACAGGAACAATACATCTTAGGAGAAGTTTGGCAGATAATTGTTTCTCGCCAATCCACAGCTTTTAAAGGCACAAACTATGTCTCTCCTCTTCTATAGAATCTTCTTTGTACAGTGCTCTGCAGGCAAGAGTTACCAAATGCACATTCTCCATTCCATCCCTATGAAGGATCATTGAGGTTGTTGCGGATTTTATTTATTTTCATGGTTTAGAATCATTCCTTCTTCCTGCAACACAGCTCTTTAATCAGATAGGGAGGGAAATGCGGCCATTGTGTTCTGAAGACAACAGTTATACTAAATCGGCAGGATAGTTGGTGGACAGAGTGCAATAATTCCAGGCATGCACAATCACTTCAAAGTACTTTTGTAGCCATGACTCTGGTTTCCAAGCAAACCATGAATGAACTCCTCCCTTTAACAGACAAAATGCATTCAAGGGTTTTAGGGCTATTTTCTTGCAGACTTGGAATAAATACAAGTTTCAGAGAGGGTGGGGCAGGTTTTTATTCCAGCATTTATTTTACTCACTGTCTACAATCTGTGAATCACTCTGAAAAATCTAATAAAGACAAAAAAAGTGGATATAAATCCTTAAATATTCTTTCCAATAGACATGTCAACAAGGTGGAGACCTTGTAAATATTATTAGCATTCTAGTGCATGCTATCATCTGCTGGCCAAAAATAATTCATTTCTTTTCTGAAGGCTAAAAGCTCAAGGGGTATAACTACTCAAGATGCAAACTGATTTATTGGATATTCTCCCTTGGCAAGGGAATCTTGGAGACTACGAGTACCTAACAGAACTCTCAACCTTGCACTAAACTACACTTCCCAGGATTCACTTGGGAAGTTATGACCTTTAGAGCAGAATAAAAGCATATAAATCTGTAGTGTGTACATGCCCTTTGAGTCATATGTGTTGATTGCCTACTTCATGGCTAGACTCTTCTGACGTGTTTTTTGGCACTTGGTGACAGCAATAAGAACACCATGATGATGAACAAAGTTATTTTATTCCAGCACAATACTACATTCATAGAGCTGTGGCAGCCAGTAACCCCATCTCATTTTATGTGACATTTTTACCATGTTAGAGAAAAGGATGGAGAATTTTTTTTCCAGACTGGAAGTAAAATGATGGACAGCATACACCCTCCTTCCTGCTACCGGGGCAGAAAGATTCAAAACAGGCAAGGGTGGAAGGTGGGGCAGAGATGAACCTCGGTGTAGTGATTAAAAGAAGGAGTGGTTTAAGCATTTGCAGGGCCCGTAGCACCTGAGCAAGTTTAAGGATTCACAGGGTCCTAGCAGAATACAATTCTGGCGGGAACAGTCAGACTGGGGGTGGAGGGCCCTCCCAGTAAAAAAGGGTGTCAGTCTGAGTGTCCTTCAAGAGGGAAAGGGGAAGAGGAGAGAGACTATGGCCCTGATCCATGGGGGGGAAGGCACTGCATGGGGCCCCAGGAAGTGCAGGGCCTATAGTACATGATCCATATGCTACATAGATAAACCGGCCCTGGTTAAAAGCATCTAATCTGTTCCTTGTGGCGCAGAGTGGTAAGGCAGCAGACATGCAGTCAGAAAGCTCTGCCCATGAGGTTGGGAGTTCAATCCCAGTAGCCGGCTCAAGGTTGACTCAGCCTTCCATCCTTCCCAGGTCGGTAAAATGAGGGCCTTTTTGCACGCCTTCAAAATAGCACAATGGTTGCTAATTGAAAACGCTACTGATTTGCAATAACGCACGACGTCGTAGACAATCTGCCACACACCTGAAACCAATCAGCAAAAAGCGCTTCCTTGTAGCGCTTTCAGGGGAATCCCAAAAAGTGGATTCACCCTCCGGAAAGCGCTACACTCTTGTAACCAATCTGCAACACTAGCGAAAAAGACCTGTGCGTTAACATTGTTGCCGTTTCTTCAAAGTCCCTCCTCCTGAGCCTGTCCTCCAAACTTCCGGTGAAGCGATCGCCATTTTTTTTTCTCCGAGCGAGCGGGGATAAACGCACCAGCGAGCCTCTTTCTGTTTAGAGGCTTCCCTGGCTTCAGTCCTTCCCCTTTAGTCACTAAGCACAAACCACAGAAAAGCCCGTTTGCTGAAATAAAGTCGCTTTATTTTTTACACATTAATTCAGCCGAAAACCGGGCCCGCGAGAGGGAGGGGGGATTTTTTTTTTTTTCACTCGAGGCAGCGTGGCAACGATCATACGATCAAACGACAGCTCACATTAGGCAGCTGGATGGGTCTCTCCGTTGCAACGAATCTACACAGATTCGTTACATTGGGTCTGTTTTTTTTTTTTTTAAACTTTCTTAAAGGGAAAGGGGCTGTTTGGGAGCATGCTAACGGCTGCCCATTGGCTGCTTGACGGCCAGGGGCGGGACGAGCTTGGCAATAGCGCTTCCTTTCTAGCGATTTCTGCCGAGACCGGAAGCTGTGGGAAACGCTACAAAACGCAACTGGATTCCACTACAAAGGCAGGTATGCATAACGACGAATTCCACTATTTTAAATGGCGATTTTTCATTCAGTGACCAATTTGCAACAAAGATCCCGGTGCGTAAAGCCCCTGAGTACCCAGCTTGCTGGGAGGTAAATGGTAATGACTGGGGAAGCACTGGCAAATCACCCCGTATTGAGTCTGCCATGAAAACGCTAGAGGGCATCACCCCAAGGGTCAGACATGACCCAGTGCTTGCACAGGGGATACCTTTACCTTTACCTTTAATCTGTCTCTAATCTGGAGCCCCTAATCTGGAGAACTGGGTTTGATTCCCCACTTCTCCACATGTAGCCAAAACATTGTGCCACAGTTCTCTCAGAGATCTCTCATCCTCACCTTCCTCACAGGGTCTCTGTTGTGGGGAGAGGAAGGGAAAGCAATTATAAGACACATTGAGACTCCTTAGGGTAGTTAAAAGCAGGGAGCTGGTGAGTTTTTCTTTGGAAGTTTTTAAACAGATGCTAGATAGTCATCTGACAGAAATGCTGGGCCGAGAGAGACAGTCCTACAGATCCAATTATAAATAAGTAAATAAAATTATAAAAATGTGAAATATATGCAGATAATAGGTTGGACTCCTGGCTGCTCACATGTCAATTTTGGTTAAAAATTCATGTTCACTCTCAGTCCCAACCTTTGCTTTCATACTTGCTAGTAGACTTTGATTTTTCCAAGGGATTAAATGAGAGAATTCTCCATAAATTTTGTTTAAAATTAGACATCTCATCTTTAAATAATTATGAAGAACAGACAGTCTTAAAGCTAATAACGCAAAAACTAAAAGACCATGATGTTCAATCAATGGGCTCATCAATCTATAGGATATCTGCACCTAGTTATTGGGATATCCCTTTGTCATATAAATCGATGACAACTTACTTACATGTATGACTACCCTTTTAAAAGTGCCTTTCTTTTAGCATGGTTTAACATCTTTCCTTCAGACTCGTCTAGGGGCTGATTTTTCCAAATTCCATTTAATGAAAGAACTTATTTGCATGGATGCAATGCCCTGGATACTTTGCTGCATTTACTGTTGGTTGTCCTAAGTTTTTGAAGTATGATTACATAGAAGAGAAGCAACTGGCTAAAATGATGTTGAGTGAGAAAGAGCCATCAACTATTTTGGGGATCGCTAAAATTTTGCTGGCTATATTAAGAACAAATTTCCCATTGATGGAGAATGATGGTGTCAAATAAGGTATGATTACCACCATCCTATATGCCCTTATCTGTGAACTTTATTTTTTTACTTTTTAATGCCAATAAAGGCTATCTGAATCTCTGAACAGATTTTACTCAGCCATGTTTCTCACTCAAGCTCAGCCAATTCCCCTTCCCCTCCTACAGTCCACATCCTATATGACTGTTGTCCATGGCAATCCAGTGATCTACCTTAGTGGTCAAAAAGAATACCCACCTCCCTTTTTTGTTGCTAGAAAAGCTATTTGGATCCAACCCACTGATCTGTGAAAGGGAAGAAGAAGAAGAAGAAGAAGAAGAAGAAGAAGAAGAAGAAGAAGAAGAAGAAGAAGAAGAAGAAGAAGAAGAAGAAGAAGAAGAATTGGTTCTTATATGCTGCTTTTTCTCTACCTGAAGGAGTCTCAAAGTGGCTTACATTCGCCTTCCCTTTTCTCTCCCCACAACAGACACCCTGTGAGGGAGGTGAAGTTGAGAGAGTCCTGACATCACTGCTCGGTCAGGATAGCTTTACCAGTGCTGTGGCAAGCCCAAGGTCAGCCAGCTGGTTGCATGTGGGGGAAGAATGACTGCAAAATCTGTAACAGAACAAAATATAATCAGCAGGATGGATACTACCTGTATCTCACCACTTAATTGAGTAAAATTTGAAGTTTTCCTCCAGCCTAAAGTGTTTATGTCCATTAGAGAAGGAGCCACTCCCTGGAGGATGGTTGGATTCCTTCCAGTAAATCAAGAAATGACCAATGAATAATCCAAAAGAAGCAGGAAGCAAAAGAAGGAAACGAAATATGCTGAGCATACATCTTTGCACAGATGCTAGTGTGGAGACGTTTGTTCTGAACTATATAATTTCATTTTGAACGTATTCCTTGCAAAATGTTTCATCAGAGCGGGAAATGTGAGAATTGCATGCTAGCATGAAGACTCATATGTTTATTTGCTTTCCTTGATATTCTGGGAGAGTGATGGACTCAAAAGATTGGGTTAAGACATCCTGTTTGACCATATCCTTTTAAATGTCTAATATGTGATTTCCAGTCATTGACCACATTTAGCTGGAAAATTATGAGCAGCCATATTTTGTCTCGCAATCTTGGCAAATGGCCTTCAATTGCAAAACAGATGCCTGGGGCAATAGATATGGAGTATCGTAATTGCTTTCCAAAATGCTGCTTTCTAAAGTACAGATTTCTTCTAAAAAATAAATACTATGAGCACTAAATCTAAGAAAAAAGGATATGGGGAAACATTTCTTTTGAATAGTTGTAAATGACTATGGTAATAATCTGTATCAGTTAAAATGGTAGATGTTTAGGGGTGGAAGGTCAAAGGTTATACTTGCTCTGATAAAGGAAGCACAAGGTCACATGAGATATGAGATCTAGCATGATGCATATAAATTATGATTATGATTATTATTAAATTTATAAGCTGCCTCTTACTGCCAAGTGGTCTCCAACTGGCTAACAGCTGCTAAAATATTAAAAGACATCAATTAAAAAACATCTGTCCCACATAATATATTTCTGGTAAAGGCTTGGAGGAGGAGCGTGTCTCATGGCTTAAGTGCCACTCAGTGCTTAACACCCATTCAGGGTGGCTGTCCTGCCCCTGAGTGCCTCCTCCTCCAACCGGCTTGCCTGCCTGTCCAGCAGCCAGCCAATCGCCTTCCGTTCCCCTCTCCTGACCACCCCTTCCTCCTTCCATTTCCCAACGAGCATCAGAGGCTGCAGATCCCTGCTGTGTGAGAGCTGCCCCTTCCCAGGGGCCTCTAGCCTGCAGCCTATGCCTGTTGTATTCCTGAATGCAACAGGCTTGGCCCCTAGTAATACAAATAAAACTAAATGGCATCTCACATAAATAGACCCAATCACATCAATGGCCTAACAGGGGTTGGCATTCTAAGCTTCAGTGTGCTCATCCATAGAACTACTAGCCAGGCTGGAGAAATTCTGCTGAACATTCTGGAATCCAACAGGATCCATGATGAGTCTCTATGGGCAAGCATAGAGTTGCTCACGGACCTTGCAGAGGGGGGTAGAAAAACAACTGCACCTTCAGGTGGAAATTATCTCACCATGGCACTAGCTCAACATGAACTGGGTTATCCCGATCCACATCTGCACAGAAGATCAAATCTAGCATGTGGCCTGGTTCTTGTGTGGGAATTGAAACAACTTGGGGAAGGTCTAATGTTGCTATGGCAGACATAAAGTCCTAAATGGCCTCATTGAGAATGGTGTCTGCATGGATATTGAACCCCACCCCATCAGATGGAGGAAATACAATACCTATTCAGGGATCGCCTCTGCCAGCTTTGGCAGGGCATTCACTGGTACACTGGGCAGACGGTAAACCAGCAAGGTAGTCAATATCCTCCCATTGCTCCTACCATGCCCACATACTCAATAACAGTTATTTCCATGGTACTGTGAGGTTCTTCATTTACTCCAAGCAAACCTTCTATGGAAAAGTTTTTTTTTATTACAGCAGAACAAGATACTACATGTAAAGCATAACGAAACGAGAGTCCAGTAGCACTTTTAAGACCAACAAAGATTTATTCAAGGCGTGAACTTTTGAGTGCAAGCACTCTTCCTCAGACTATGAACTTCCATCATGACAGTGGGAATATAAACCAAAAGTTAATTCTGTTAAATTAGTAAACTGTGTCCCAACATCCAAATACAGCCATATGATAATTCTTTGCTAAAACACTTTGCACTCGAAAGCTTATGCCTTCAATAAATCTTTGTTGGTCTTAAAGGTGCTACTGGACTCTCATTTTGTTGTGCTACTTCAGACCAAGGAATAATTAGAACTGAATCTACAGAACACTAGCACACACATATAGGGGCCAGGGGAGGTGACCCCTTTCCTGGGAACGCAAAGCAGATACCACTTCAAGGAAGTCACTGGCAGTCTTCAAGCAAAGGTTGGATACACACTTTTCTTGGATGCTTTAGGATGCGTTGAGCAGGGGGTTGGACTAGATGCCCCCCCCTTTAAGAGCCTCTTGTGGCGCAGAGTGGTAAGGCAGCCGACTGAAAGCTTTGCCCATGAGGCTGGGAGTTCAATCCCAGCAGCCGGCTCAAGGTTGACTCAGCCTTCCATCCTTCCGAGGTCGGTAAAATGAGTACCCAGCTTGCTGGGGGGTAAACGGTAATGACTGGGGAAGGCACTGGCAAACCACCCCGTATTGAGTCTGCCATGAAAACGCTGGAGGGCGTCACCCCAAGGGTCATACATGACTCGGTGCTTGCACAGGGGATACCTTTACCCTTTACCTTATGGCCCCTTCCAACTCTATGATTCTATGATTCTAAGTCACAACATCTTGATAACAACTATGGGTGTGAAAGGGATGAGATGAGAGGGAGGAATACTGAAGGCCCATGTGGAAGGCGGGGGGGGGGGAGGAAGGTGAGGAATGTTGGGGTTCTGGCATGCTTGGAGACTTCAAAGGGATTTCGTCCTTGGGTGTCAGCTACACTCAGGCATGGCAAAGCATTAAATCAGAACAAGACTACAACCTACTGAATAATTGAAGAAATACATGGGGGTTTCTGACAGGTAGGGATTTTCCTGAAAGAGAAACTATCTCGAATAAAAATGATAACTCCCTGTCTTCCATTTTGCAGTTGATGTAGGTCTAAGAAGCGGTGTGGATCTAGCTGCAAGGGAGAAACCATCCATTGAGAGTATTAGACTAGAATCTGGGAAACCCAAGTCTGAATCCCAATTAGCCATGGAAGCACACTGGGTGATCTTGGGCCAGTCACTCTCAGTCTAGACTACCTCACAGGTAGTTATTGCAAAGGTAAACTGGAGGCGAGAGCGATATTAAAAGCCAAACTGGCTCCACATTGGGAAGAAAAATAGGGTATAAATATATCTAAATAAAATGATAGCAGCAGATCTGTGTATTTGAGATGGGTCATTCTACAGTTATTTCGTTTATTACATTTTACATAATTACATAAAGTTACATTTTAATCTTTAATGTATCAGGTTCTTGCAAATGAGTGGTAGAACCATGTGTACTTCTTACTGTGTCTTGCTGTAATCCAACACTGATAACTCGCTCTATACAGGCCTGCCCTTAACCTTGATCTGGAAACGACAGCTCATCCAGAATGCAGAATGCAGAGGCCAGAGTCCTCACAGGAACACCATGGAGGTCCCATATCCAGCCCGCTTTCCGACTACTGCACAGGTTGCCACTTGAATTCTGGATCACAGACTGGGCCCAGTGTACCTGAGGGACCATTTTACAGCCTACAACTCCCATGGAGCTCTACACGCTGCCACTTCCAACTTGTTGGTGATCCCTGGCCCCAAAGAAGCACCATTGGCCTCAACCAGGGTCAGAGCTTTCTCTGTCCAGGCCCCCACCTGGTGGAACGAGCTCCCCGAAGAGATCAGGACCTTGCCTGAACTTCCACAGTTCTGCAGGACCTGAAAAACGGAGCTCTTCCACCAGGCATTTGGTTGAGGCCAGCTGAATCAAAAGCATCAACCCAGAAAACCCCTACTCTCCAGAAAAACCCCTACCCATGTACAGACTCCCGAACCGATCTACCTGTGAAATCATAGTAAGTTAATGTTTTCAACATTAGTATTAGAATTGTTATATGGAAATGTTATAGAAACTGTTATTGTCATTTATTGAAACCACTGTTATTGTTGTTTTACCCAAAGTTATGAATTATGCTGTACTGTCCCTATGTTCTATGTAAACTGCCCTGAGCCACAAGAGAGGGTGGTATATAAATAAACAGAAAGACAGACAGATAGATCAGAAGAATTCACTTTTGTGCCAACAAGAGGTTGTAGTGTGATCGACTATGGTTTGATCACTCCTTCTCTTTGGGATTATGTTGTAGATTTCTTTGTAGGAGACTACATTCTTAATGACCACTTTCCTTTAGCATTGGAGAGCCATGTAAACCAGTGGTCCGCAACCTTTTTCAGGTTGTGGACCGGGGGGGGGAGGGCGATATGGGTGCAGCACATGCGTGAAACTGCCGCACATGCACGTTTGCGGCCGCTTATGGTGCAAACGCGCATGCGTGGACCTGTCGCACATGCGCGTTTGCGCCGGCGGATACACTTCCCTCTCCCCCCCCCCTCCTGCAGAAAGAAGCTTGCTAGGCTACAAGCTAATTGGCCACTTTGGCGGCCGATTTGCTTGCGGCCTGGGAAGTTTCTCACTGTGGGGGTGGGGGGTGGGGAAAGGGTTGGGGACCACTGATGTAAACAATAAGCTATGATGACTGGGCTACACTGAGAAGGAGAAATAAACAAGACAATCGGAAGAACTGTAGGGTCCAACTCTGTATCTCTCACACTGATTTTTGACCCTACTGCCTTCTCCCCCTGTAGTCATATGGGAATGTGTATCTGCCATCCAAATGCATAATTTATCTGATAGACTCTAGTCTTATGTCACGGAAAACAGGTTAGATTTTAAGAATCATTTTGGTTGTGCTGTCGTGATTTCTTTCCTTCAGGTTTCCCAGAACTGTAATGTACATTGTCCACATGGATGTTACCCCACACCCAATATAAGAAGGAAACACATTACATCCACTATGTATGTTTTTGGTTATTTTCCCCACCCCACTCCCTTAATGTCCTGCCAAAGGAAGGGTGTTATTTTTCACAACCATTTCCGTGACTGCTTATTCATCAAAGTCCGAGAAGTGGAACAGAACTTTTGAATGGACTGAAAGCAAACAGCCAGCACATGCTAAGGTTGTTCCAAGCAGAGTTCACCCTTATGAGATGAAATACTACAAATGCTTCTTTTCTACATCCATATTATCATATTTTGGGGCAGATAAGTCACTGCAGGAATAGCTGTTCTGTCCCTTTTTAAAAAACAAGGTGAAGCATAAGAAGCAACTTCTGATTCTTCCTCTGCCAATTCATCTCTAGATAGGGATGGGAACAAACTGGCTCATTAATTAAAGGTCATGATGAATTTGGCTGGCTTATGGTTCACAAACTGAAGTTCATGACAGGTCAACTGGCATGAACCTTCTACCAACTTTCAAGTGGTTCATGGCAGTTTGTGAATGGCTAAGTTTCCAGATAGTCTTGACTGAATCAAAAAGTTGACCAAATTTCAAAGCAAGAGATTGTAGAGGAATGGGTGGTAGGGTGAGTTTCCCCGTGCATTTGTCAAGTGTGTAGCTTGCAAGGGGTCTATTCTATACACTTTTGAACCTGAACCTACAGAAGCACTTTCATATAGGCATGTTCTTTGTGGGAGACATAACTCTGATCCCCTAAGTCCAATATATATATATAACTTGGAGTGCATGTAGAGGAGCAACAAGAGGAGGTCCCCTGTGAGTATGATGACTCTAGCTTGCACAGGGCCCATTCTATAAACTCTGGAACCTGCACCTGTGATTCCCCAGGAAAACACTTTCCTGGGGGCACCTCCTTTGGGGGATCATAATTCGGAAATCCAGTCCTCACCAACCCTGGTGAGCAGATAGATAGACATAGGCATCATTCAGAGATGCCTATGAATCTGGTGTCCCTTGCATGTCAGGGGGCTCTTCTAAGGCATGGGTAGTCAACCTGTGGTCCTCTAGATCAGGGGTAGTCAACCTGTGGTCCTCCAGATGTCCATCGACTACAATTCCCATGAGCCCCTGTCATGGACATCTGGAGGACCACAGGTTGACTACCCCTGCTCTAGATGTTCATGGACTATAATTCCCATGAGCCCCTGCCAGTGTTTGCTGGCTCATAGGAAGTAGTCCATGAACATCTGGAGGACCACAGGTTGACCACCCCTGTTCTAAGGGACACTACATGAACCACAAATTGAAATAAACCACATTTTCCCAGTTCGTGCCCATTCTTATACCTTGATCCTTTGTTGTTGCTAGACACAGATGTCATTTCAGATTTCGGTATGGAGGCGCAAAACAGTAACTTCAAATAGTGTGAATAAAAATTTTGATGGGACAGTATGGAGCAACTGGAGAAAATGAATGCCTGTGTTACATGCTCAGTAATAAATTCAGTGATAAACATCTTCACATCTTTGAAAAGCTACATGTACCCAGCCTTAGTGTAGCCTAAATCCTCACCTATTGAACCAGTCCCCTCACTAAAATTTCAATATTCCACAATAGCAGCAAATCTGCAAATTCAGTGAATTGATTTCCCTAATATTCAGTAGTGATTCCAAAGAAGATATTTATAGTTTCACAGGGCAACCATGTGGGTCAGCAGTAGAAGAGCTAGGCTTGAGCCCAGACTCCAGTTGCACCTTTCTCAACTTTTTTACTGTTGAGAAATTCCTGAAACATTCTTCAGGCTTCAAAAATCCCAGAAGTGGCACAACCATGCAGAATACGGTTGGGAAGCATAGTTGTGTACACGCCCGCCCAGGGGCACTCCCCTTCCCACCTCCTTCAGGCCCATCATTAGCCATTCTGGTAGGGCTCGGTGGTCATATCACCCGATAAATGTTTAAAATTTTAAACATATAAAAATTGAATTAATTCCCAACCATTCAGGAAACCCTTCCTGGGCCCTCAAGAAACCCCAGGGTTTTGTGAAAACCTGATTGAGAAAGCCAGCCTTATAGACAACATGATTTGGGGTGGGGGAGGATACATGCTTTCAAAAGTCAAAGCCCTCTTCACCAGATCTGACTCTCAACACCTCATACCCTAAAAATCTCGGTCTCTAAAGTTTACTGGACTTGAATTGAGCTTAAAGAACATGTGTTTTTCTTTCATGCTCTAAATCTTTTCACCTTCCTTTCCTACCATGTGATTTTTCTCTTCTTTCTCCCTCTCACATTATACTTCTTAGGGTTAATTCATTATCCAGTGATCCACACATCAAATAGTAGTGAATCATAAGTAGAGCTGGGGGAAGGAGGTCAGACTCTACGTTCCCAGCCTAAACCAAATTAATGACTAGCCACTGCTTACTCTCATGTCTTTTGCAAGGCAAATTTAATTGCTTTCCCCTCCTCTCCCCACAACAGGCACCTTGTGAGGTAGGTGAATCTGAGTAACCTTTGACAGGACTGCTCAATCAGAACAGCACTTACAGGGCTGTGACAAGCCCAAGGTCACCTAGTTGACTGCATGTGGAGGAGCAGGGAATGAAACCTGGCCTTTAATATGAAGCCATATTAAAATTTGTAAGCATGGTAAGGCACATGTGAACATTCACACTTCCCACCTCTAGAGGGCTGGATAGGTAAGTGTAAGATACTAGCCTCAGTTTTCAAATTGTGCAAGTACTGCCAGCTATCATAACTGTATTAAATGACTGCAGCATCATTGAAATTTGAGACACAATGATTTAACCAGTGTACCAGTTTGAGACTGTTGCCTTAAATAGATTGAGTGACTTATCCAGTCCCTGCTAAATGACCTCTGTGTTTTCCCTTGGGAGAATACTTCATCTTATTAGCTGTAGTTACCAATCCTTGGGAACAACCTAGCAAAATCTCTTCCTTCCTAACATTTTTGGGTGAATCCAAGCATGATTTTTAAAATGAAGGCTAGATGTGTATCCTTCAATAAACCACTGAATTTGACTTGGAGGTCATTCTGGTCTCTATATCGTGTTATATTGTGAATGGAAATACTGATGATGATGATGATGATGTTATCCGTTCAGTCATGTACAACTCTCAGTGATTCTATAGGAAAGTCTTTGCCATGCGCCCCTGTCTCTGACTGCTTCTTTTAGTTGGTTCATGGTCATCCCTGTATCAGCTTTGATCGTGCTGAGCCACGTTTCCTTTTGCCGCTGACCATGCCGAGCATTAATGATTGTTCTAACAAGTTTGATTGCATGATGTGTCCAAAGTAAGAGAGCTTTAGCTGTAATATCTTCCCTTCTAATGACATAGTTGGTTTGCTCCTCTCTAAAACTGTCTTGTTGGTAACTTTGGCTGTCCATAGTATTCACAGCATTAGTCTCCAACACAACAACAAGAACAACAACAACAGACATGAAATCAGGATTCTTTTAAAGACAGTTTGTTTTAGTATACTAGCAGGAGAACAGGAAGCTGTCATGCACACATGCCCTTATACAGGTTAAATATTTAGGGCCATTTCCCACGGCTTAAAAATAGCACAATGGTTGCTAATTGAAAACGCTACTAATTTGGCATTACCCACGACGTCGTAGACAATCTGCAACACTCCTGAAACCGATCAGCAATAAGCGCTTCGTTTTAGCGCTTTCAGGGGAATCCAGAAAAGTGGATTCACCCTCCGGATAGCGATACACTCCTGCAACCAATCTGCAACACTAGCGCTAAAGACCTGTGCGTTACCATTGTTGCTGGTTCTTCAAAGTCCCTCCCCCTGGCTCTCTCCTCCAAACTTCCGGCGAAGCGATCGCCATTTTTTTTTCTCCGAGCGAGCGGGGATAAACGCACCGGCGAGCCTCTTTCTGTTTAGAGGCTTCCCTGGCTTCAGTCCTTCACCTTTAGTCACTAAGCACAAACCACTTAAAAGCCCGTTTGCTGAAATAAAGTCCCTTTATTTTTTACACATAAATTCAGCCGAAAATCGAGCCCGTGAGAAGGGGGGGGGGAATTTTTTTTTATCACTCGAGGCAGCGTGCAAACGATCATACAATCAAACGACAGCTCACATTAGGCAGCTGGATGGGTCTCTCCGTAGCAACGAATTTACACAGATTCGTTGCTATGGGTCTGTTTTTTTTTAAAAAACCTTTCTTAAAGGGAAAGCGGCTGTTTGGAAGCATGCTAACGGCTGCCCATTGGCTGCTTGACGGCCAGGGGCGGGACGAGCTTGGCAATAGCGCTTCCTTTCTAGCGATTTCTGCCGAGACCGGAAGCCTGTGGGAAACGCTAAAAAACGCAACTGATTCCACTACAAAGCAAAACGACGAATTCCACTATTTTAAATGGCGATTTTTCATTCCGCAAACAATTTGCAACAAAGATCCCCGTGCGAAATGGCCCTTAGAGCTGAAGCCAATTCTATCATGTTGGTAGATTAATAAAGATGACTGCAATATAAGTTTACAACCTGCACTTGCTATATGGCTGTATGCCCAACCTTATACATGTTAAGAAAAAGAATAGGTTATTACTTATACTCCACTTTTCACTATCTGGAGGAGTCCCAGAGTAGTTTACAAACACCTTTCCTTTCTTCTCTCCACAACAGGCACCCTGTGAGGTAGGGGGAGGACTGAGAGAGTTCTCAGAGAACTGTTCTGTGAGAACAGCTAAGAAAACTGTGACTAGTTGGTTGCTGGTTGCTTGTGGAGGAGTGGAACATCAAACCCAGTTCTTCAGATTAAAGTTTGCAGCTCTTAACCATTGCCCTATGCTGGCTCAGAAGCAAGTCCCACTGAGTTCAATAAGGTTGGTTCCCAAGTAAGATTGCAGTCCTACCGTGCCTTCCCAAGCAATGGATTTAAAGGGTGGAACTCTACTTGGGATTACATTACCAGCCTCATATTAAGGCACTAGGTGAACAATTGGAAGTTTCATTAAAATTTGGAAATTTGGCATAAATGCTGGAACTTTACTCCAGGCAGTTAAACCCTGTGATGTCAGATTGACACAGATGTTTTGTTTTATAGCTGAGGGTTTGTCAGTTCAGATTATATTTTATTTCAAACCATGGAAGAGTCTTACCATAAGCTCAAATAAGAAGTTACTATAAGGGAATAGCCTCCCTCCACCTCTGATATGTGTTATGAAATTGAAAAGTACTGTATAGGTAAGTTAGAGTTTGCATCTATTGGAAGGCATAAATATAATTTATGGCAGCTGCTCTCCCACCGCTCTGCTGCTTCCTGCCATATTTAGGCAGATAGGTTTAAGAAAAAATAATCTGTTTGAGATGTGTGGGGTGTGTGTTCGTGTGTGTGTGTGTGTGTGTGTATGTAAGACTTACTATTCAGATATCCTTTGTGGCTTCACCATCTGCCTACGAACCTGGGTAACCTTGCAATCATGTCACAAAATAGATGCTGCCCAATGTGGAGGCCCAAAAATGTAGCCAATGTCAGCCATTTACAGGATGCATCCAACAAAATGGCAGAACAAAATAGGTAATTACAAGAAGGAGGAGGAGGAGTTGGTTTATATGCCAAGTTCACCCAACTGGCTGCATGGGAGGAGTGGGGAATCAAACCCGATTTGCCAGGTTAGAAGCTGCTGCTCTTAACCCCTACACCAACCTGGCTTTTCAAGTGGGCCACATTAATGATTTAATAATGATGCAAGAGCATACATGTCCCTTCTTTGGTAAACGAGATTATTCGGTTTGTGAACTATGCAAAAACAACCATGCACAGCAGCTTCTTTGGTACTTATTTACCAAAGCATGAACTTGTTCTATAACACAAGTAGCTACTTTGCAAGTGCAAATATGAACAGGACACACTCTTTTTACAGGACATGTCCTCTTTTTGGAATGTCCATCCTGTTTTGGGCTCTTAAAAAACAAACATGACAATGTCCTCTTTTGTGGTTAGAAGGTTGGGAATATTCCTAACAAAAATTGAGTCCAATAGCATCTTCAAGCCCAATAAAGATTTATTCAAGGCCTTGAATAAATGTTTGTTGGTCTTAAAAGTGCTATTAGGGTCAATTTTTGTTGTGCTACTTCAGACCAACTATCTACTTGAATCTAGGAATATTCCTAGTTAGTAGCAATTATCGCAGCTTAAACAACAGAGGTATTAAAATGAAATTGGTCATTGTGGTCACTTGTTTGAAGCACGCAGTCAGGAAATATGTCCTCTTTTTTGCTTTTTAAAATATGTTAATCCTAATTAATTTTGAATTCAGTTATCCTTCAGATTTCTGTGATTTTAGAAGGCATTGCCCACTTTTAGTCATATTTAATAATTATATGAGCTAGAATTTGGACGCAGCATTAGAGCTGTTGATGGCTGCTCCCGGTTGCTACCCTAGTTTTTGACCATCAACCACTGGTTACTATCTGGACCATTGCCAGAGGGCTGAAGCATGGGAGGAGTTTTTTTTTTTTTATTTGAATTGTATAGTGCCATTTTTATGCTAGAGTTTTTGGATGCTAATACTGGGGTGTTTTATGAGAGATCTGTTTTTATGTTTATATATTCATTTTGTGAACCACCATGAGCCAGCTTGCTGGGAGTGGCAGTCTATAAATCGAATGAATGAATGAATGAATGAATGAATGAATGAATGAATGAATGAATGAATGAATGAATGAATGTTGGGTCTATTTCATGTAATCTCTGCAATTTCTCATGGATCTTCCTCCAAAACTTTTCAACTCTCCCACAAATGATAATATGGTAATCATAATTCAGGGGGTCTGATTAAGAGCTCGTGACAAGGGCAAGCAGGGGAGTTTGAAGATAGTAAGAGCTTGCAGCCATCTTGTTTGTGTCAAAATTTCCACCCTGCTTATTTCTGACCCAGAACCTGTTATGTGAATCTTTAGTAACATCCAGTTTAAAGTGCTCCATTCTGAGCAATGCTGACTTTGTCAAGTGCTGGAAAACTGCTAGAATCTTAACTGGAACATGTTGTACAGAACATACAACTCCTGGGTTGTTCTATCTTCATGGGCTGCAATCTGTTTCCGGGTCCAATTCAATGTGCTGTTTTTGATCTTTAAATAGTGTTGACAGTCAAGTGCTGGCAACCAAGGAGAGGCCTCAGGGACGAGGATGCAAGTCACAATTGGTCCACAGGGTTTCAGTGGAATCCTAGAACATCACACTGACACAATAACATCAGGAATCACACAGGAAGAGATGCCATACCATTGGAGCTATGGTCAGCTTCACATTCTTCCCTCACAGTGTTACTGAGTATCAGCAGGAGCATCAGCAGGAGTAGCATCAGTGGCTTCTTATCTGATTTGCCGGGTTTGATTCCCTGTTCCTCCACATGCAGCCAGCCAGGTGACCTTGGGTTCATCACAGCCCTGGTAGTGCTGTTCTGGCCAAGTAGTCCTGTAAGAGCTCTCCCAGCCTCACCTACCTCACAGGGTATCTGTTGTGGGGAAAGGGAAGGGAAGGCAATTGTAAACTGCTTTGAGACTCCTTTGGGCAATGAAAAGCAGGGTATAAAAACCAACTCTTCTATTGTTCTATGAGATCTGTAAGGACCATTTGTATTTTTATTAATTTAATTTCAATACTAAGGGCCATTCCGCACTCGTTCAAAATTGCACAATGGTTGCAAATTGAAATCGCTACTGATTTGCTGTTATGCACAACGTCATTGACAATCTGCAACACTCCTGAAACCGATCCGCAAAAAGTGCTTCGTTGTAGCGCTTTCAGGGAAATCCCAAAAAGTGGATTCACCCTCCGGAAAGCGCTACACTCTTGCAACCAATCTGCAACACTAGCGGGAAAGTTCTGTGCGTTACCATTGTTGCGGTTTCTGCAAAGTCCCTCCCCCTTGCTCTTTCCTATGATCTGCCCGCGAAGCGATCGCCATTTTTTTTTCTCGGAGCGAGCGGAGATCAATGCACTGGCGAGCCTTCGTTTACCTAGTGAGGCTTCCCCGGCTGCAGTCCCTCTCCAGAGCTGTTTAAAGTCACCAAGCACCAAGCAACACACAGCACCGTTTGCTGGTTTATTTTCCCTTTACTTTTCACTCTATTTTCGGCCGAAAATTGCGCCCGTGTGTGTGGGGGTATTTTTTTTCACTCGGGGGAAGTGTGGCAACGATGAAACGGCAGCTCAAACACCACCTGGGTCTCTCCATTGCAGCTCAAACACTACCTGGGTCTCTCCTTGACAGGAAGATGCACCCAAAAAGCCCCTAAATGTCCCTCCCAAAATGTGATGCTCAGATACATTATGTCAGCAAAAACTGAGGGTGAAAAGTCTTACCTGAATTCTTTAATGTTTCATAAGTACACTGAGCCAGTACATTCCTGATCACATTAATCAGTGAGTAGCCATATTTCTGTGGTAGGCATTGTTCCTCACATCACATCCACCTCAGAAATGATTATGTAATGCTCTTAGTTGTATGCTACAATTCTACCACAGAAGCATCGGGGGAAAAACAGAAAGGCGGATCCCTGGCACAATTTTCTAAGAATCTCAACTTTCCTTTTTTTTTAAAGAGCAATTTTCTAGTTCATATAATTATAAAATATGACTAAAAGTGAGCAATGCCCTCTAAAATCACATAAATCAGAAGGATAATTGAATATGATTTCCAATGGTTGAGGCCAAGATTACAGTGCCCTGTATTCCCCTCTCCCTAATTACTAGTGAAACACAAATGCACATATGAAGAATAATAGCAACATATGAAGAATAAATTATATCAAATGGGATAAACTCTACAAATCTGCCCAATTTGTATCTTTTATGCACGTTGCAGAGGTTCTCTTTCTTTGGCACCAATTTTGAATAGCCTGGACAAGTGTTTTATATATATACTAGAATTAAAGACCATTGTAGCTGATACAATGGGCGCTAGCAAGGCAGGAGGGGGGGAAATAGCAAAGAAAAAGAGGTAGAAAGAAAGGGAGTGATTAAGAAAGATATATAGAGAGCGAAAGAAAGAGGGATAGAAGGAAAGATGTAGATATATAAAAGAGAGGGGGGAGAAAGAGAGAGATAGAGAGTGGGGAAGGCCTGTTGCGCCGTCTACCAGGTTGACCAGAGAACTCCTTCCCTCCCTTGGCTTGAAAAGGCCCAGCCAGATGTGAAGACCTCGTGACAGGCAGCCCTGCTGCCTGCACTCACTTGTGGCTGGGAAGGCTGCCTGGCACGGAGTCCCTGAGGCTCAGTGAGGCTTTTCGGGGGGGGGGAGGAACCCCTGGCTGGGTTAGTGGGGCTGTGAACAATCAGGATTGGCCCGTGGACTGGAAGTAAAGTCCGGACAGGGCACACCTTGGAGGGCCCTGCTCAATTATTTATAACAGCGAAAGCTGTTACAGATGTTCAGAGTATGTATATCCTTATTCTTAGCATAACCCCTAAGCCGAATGGATGTTAAAAGAAAGTCTGGAAAAACAAATATTAAGACGCTCTAGACCACTCCACCCACAGGACTGGGCAGCCTCCAGAGACTTTTACAGGGACTGTAAACTATTTGTTTGCTTGCTTGTTTGTTTATCCACCCTGCTTTTCTCCCACATCGAAACCCAAACAGGCTTACAATCTGAGCAACAACCCTGTGAAAAAGGATGAACTGAAAGAAAGTGACTGACCCACGATCCCCCAACCAACCCACACAGGAAACTGGGATCCCCCAACCAAATTCTGTAGAGCAGGGGTAGTCAAACTGCAGCCCTCCAGATGTCCATGGACTACAATTCCCATGAGCTCCTGCCAACAAACGCAGGCAGGGGCTCATGGGAATTGTAGTCCATGGACATCTGGAGGGCCGCAGTTTGACTACCCCTGCTGTAGAGAGCCAGCTTGGTGCAGTGGTTAAATGGCAGCCTCTAATCTGGAGAGCCAGATTTGATTCCCCACTGCCCCTTCACATGCAGCCAGTTGGGTGACCCTGGGCTAGTCATAGTACTGTTAGAGCTGTTCTCTCATAGCAGATCTGTCAGAGTTCCCTGGAGTGGAAGGTAATGCTTCAGGGAGAGGAAAGGAATGTGATTGTTAGCCATTTTGAGACTCCTTTGGGTAGTGAAAAGCAGGGTATAAAAACCAACTTCTAATCTGGTTCTCTCAGAGCCTTGCCTGAGACTCTATACCAGAGTGGCCCAAATACAGTTCTCCAGATGACCATGGACTACAATTACTATGAGTGCCTACTGGCAGGGGCTCATGGTTATTGTAGTCCATGGACTTCTGGAGAGTCACAGCTGGCCCATCCCATCACTATACCATGCTGTCCTTTTTCACAAACTTAAGCCATGGCATCGGAGGGTTTTTTGGGTAGGAGCTGAGTTTGAACTCATACTTATTCTTAAGCTTCTTTTGTTTGGGCTTCATTAGGCATGAAGAACATACACCTCAAATTCATCAGTGATAGCAACCTGCAAGTAATGCCTACCCAACTACACTCGATCTCTCAGTACAGTCTGTTCACTTCACTAAGCTATTAGAAATGTGTTTTGACCAATAAGTCTACATTTTTTCTTCATAGTCATTTTTCTTAATGAGAGTGTTTTCCAGATGTTGCTGTCTAGTCTTCTGGGATGTTTTCCAATCGATGTGGAAAATTTGCTGTCATGGATCGTCACAGTTGGTTTTGTCTAACAAGTTGCCTAATTAGTTCATCCCGAGATATTCACACCAATATATATAAGCATCTGAAGTATCACAGTGAACAGACGTATCCATTGGAAGGTAAGTGCAACACCTCTCTCTGCTCATAATACATTGTTCAAAAGGTTGATCTCCTCTAATAGCGTCTAGGAATATCCATTTAATTAAATATAAACATGCTGCAATGCTCAAAATTAAGATGGGTGCTATATAAAATGAATGTATATAAAAGCTACCTCTCATCTATATAGCTGTGATTTTTAGGAGGGTTTGTAAACTGCCCTGATATTTTTTTGGAAAAAGGGGGTAGAAAATAAAATCTTTTCTAAAACAGACGTTGTGTCATGGACACTTTATACAATATCCTCATATTGTTGAACATTATAAATACTACATTTTATACTACATTATGTACTTTAATATGGCAGTGTGCTATTTGCTATGCTATGTTATAGAGCAGCTGTGAAAGTTGAGAGATTATTTTATTATATATTGGTGAATGTTAAATATTTTTAAGGGATTCAGAATTATGATTCAATCTGTTTGCTTCTTTTTGGCTTTACTATATTATCTTTAAACATTATTGAAAAGAGGGAAAAATCTAAATATATGATGTTTGTATCTTATGTGTTTTATAAGTCTGTGCAGAACTTAATTATCCACCCATGATTACTACATCTCGATTACTTTTACTGGGCAAAGCATTTGACAGAGTCAGTCTGTCTAATATGAAATATTTTCTTGGCTAATATGAAAAATATAATTTAGAAGAGGGGAAGATATTAATTTTAGAAACAAATATAAATATTAAATAAGTTGGTAAGACATTTTTTGAAGCTGAAATAATCATGGTTTTTATCTTATCATAAGAATAATCCTACTAACCAATGCTTACTTGTTTTAAGGAAGAACGCTATCCTTGAGAAATTACCATGGCTTGGAATATATACTGGATCTTCCTGGTTTTACTTTCAGTGTCCTTGGCAGGGCAAGTTTCTTCACAAGGTATTGTAAAATGCAAAGAACAACAATTTGTTTGAGATGCATGAGTGGCATCTTAGTCTACAGCCCAGTTAAATTAAGATTCTAGTATGGTGGTTCTCAACCTGGGGGTCGAGACCCCTTTCACAGGGGCCACGGGCAGGGCGATCAACTTGGCCGGGGCCGATCAAGATAGAGCGTTCGTCTGTCTGGAGCAGCAGAAAAGAGCAAGATTGGCACGGTGGGACAAGAGGCAGAACTGAGCTGAGAAACCCCGGAAAAAAAACAAAAAACAATTTATATACAGTCATGAACAATGGATCTTCACGCCATTGGTCAGTTTCGGTTTAATTTCTGTGAAAGAACACTTGCATAGTTTTATGGGTGGGGGTCAACACAACATGAGGAACTGTATTAAAGGGTTGTGGCATTAGGAAGGTTGAGAACCACTGTAGTAACAGAATCTAGGCAATCCTAAAAGCTGAAGCATATGAGAATGGTACCCAGAATGATCCCGCCAAAAATGTCTCCCCATAGCAACTGATACCCTTTTACACGGCCCGTTTAGGAAGTATTAGTCACCAT
Organism: Paroedura picta; assembly: GCF_049243985.1. Classification (NCBI taxonomy): domain Eukaryota; kingdom Metazoa; phylum Chordata; class Lepidosauria; order Squamata; family Gekkonidae; genus Paroedura; species Paroedura picta. The sequence goes on from NC_135372.1 coordinate 42,903,488, forward strand.
GTGAATAAGGTCAATTATGTGGCGACTGAGCCATGGGGGAGAGCCTGGAGACAGACAGAGCCACACGGAATGTGTTTCTAAATCTTATGCAGAGAGGGAGATCAGTTGCTACTGAGAGCTCATTCTGGTGGCATTGCACCTGTAGCAATTGCTACCTGCCCAGTGGTATAATTGAGAAGATCGAGTTTGCTGTTTGGTACTGCAGCTGCCTACAGGAGAAACAAAGGTTGGAAGTATCCTTCACCCTGTGGGCAGAGGACTTCCATAGGGTGGGAGTAGGGAAATGTCTTTTCCCAGTACATTACCCAATTATGTACTCCATTATATCTGTCTGAATTTAAATAAAGGGATTTGCGCTGTGCTGAATTAACAAGTCAGACATATTTTAAGAGTGAATACCGCCATTTCTTAAATACGTCAAATGGAAGTAAACCCCATGAGTGTAACAGAACTTAATTTGCTCATGAGGCATGTATTCCAGCTCTTGTTTGCTTTGAATAATCACGATACTCAGGTTCTTGAAGACTCTTATTTTCTACAAGGAGGAGACCCCATTTTCAAGAGCATTTCCCACATGCCCTTCTGGAAGAATCCTGCATTTTTCCTGCATGTACAAAGCCATGGATAGTGGTAGCAAGCATTCTTATTCATTTCAATATATGCACATCTCTTTGCATGTATAAAATGAACCTCCTGTTGGAGTCCTTTTGGAATTTGGAAGCTCGGCATGCGTGTAGATCAGTTCTCCTGTCCTCACAAAGGAACTATCCGATGGGGTGATGAAATGACTCAACTGGATGGTTTTGTTCACAGGTCTTTTCTTTAGGTGTAGATGTTTGAAATGCAAAACAGAATACACGCGTGGTTACTTTTTAAAAGTATGGTCTAAAAGTGTTGCTTGAATGGTTTTTCTTGGCAGTGATTCTATCAGGTATATATGGCTTTTCTGAAATATTTCTTCCCCTTTTCTTATCATGCTTGCTCTGCCCAAGACCAGGCATTTCAATGAAGGGTGCCTTCATGCAGAATGTCTCCTGGCCTTGAAATGAATGTGGCATCTCTTACACATCTATAGCAGTTCTATATGTGTTCATCTGAGTGCAAAAAGATCTCTGGTCATTGCATTTAAACTACATAAAGAAACTTTTACAATGGCAATTAAAAAAAAAACTTTTAAAAAACAGATCCACATTGATTTGTTTACTAACTTCATTCAACTTCCTTCCTTCCTCCCGAAAGTCTATTGATCTGACATTTACCAGATAATAGATCTCTTTCTCTCAAATATGCCTCTGGGAAGCTAAGCTTAAAGTGGAAATCTAGCAGATATAGCTCTGATTAATTTTACAAGGAATCGTGTAAAATTAATTACAATTAAATTATCCAAGGCAGTAACCTAAATTGTTGAACCATTTGAACCATTTCATAATTGTAGGCCAAAGTCAATGTGACAGAGGGATCCATGTGCTTGTATTCACATGTCCTCGGGGTCACTTGAACAGCAGGTGATTAAGGCATTTGTGCACTTATTTTTCTGCACTCTGTAGGCAGAGGCAATTTTCTCCCACCTTGATGCATGTAATAGAAGTTAATAAGTACAGAAGAAAATGGAATGCAGTAAGGTATGGATAGGAAGGAGGCAGAGTTTAGTTCTCCTCACCCATGAACTTCATTTTTCTGAGTAAACACACAAACTTGTTTCTTTTACATGTCATAGGGTTGCCAGCCTGGGGAGGGGGGAGGTCTGGAAATCTCTTGTGTGAAACTAAGATCTCATGTCTTCTTCTATCCAGAGTGTAAACTGCAGGCTTGTACAACCTCAGTATGTCTCAAGGATCTGCAGAAGAATGTATGTGTGGGGTGGAGATATAACTCTTCAAATTCCACTTGGGTTCACGGTTCAAAATCAGGTTCTTTATCCTGCTGTAGCATTTTAAAGGGGAGTTATTCTAAAGGATATGTGTATCTTTTCTGCTTTTAAATTCTAGTAACAAATCTGGAAGTCCAGTTTTAGACTGCAAAATTTGAGCCGATGTTGAAGGTTTGGATCCCTTCTCTCCTCCCTACATGGCCACAAGTTAAAATGAGGCTACTCAAGCTTGTAGGTTGCATTTTATGAACAGAACGAGACATGATTTTAGTCTCACCTGTTTGAGCTTCAGTATGGCTGAAGTGTGGGGTCTGGTGAATTTTGTAGGACTTTGGTTGCTTTTTCTTTCATTGCTTCTTTCCCTCCTAGCTTTCAAGTGGCCTAAAGTTAAAAGACTGTATGATATATTAACACACCATTTCTTATGCATTCAGTGACCTTCAAGAAGTCACTGACATTTCTCTCTCCCCCTCCCCAATTTTTTTTGGCTACCTCTAGATAATGTATACTCATGCTTTTACAATTGCTTACTGAAATTTTGCAAGATATTTACATGTTTTCTTGTTCTGAACTGTCATGGTTATTTCTTTGTCTACCGTGTTGTTTGAAAAATGGTTATTGTCTTCCGTGCTGCATACATTGTTTCTTTGTTACGTCTAAAAATTTCAGCTCCTTGTCTTGAATGGTTTTTGTTGGCTTGTCCACCGTCCTTGGTCTTCGTTGTTCAGAGGGAAGGATGCCTTGGTCATAGAACTGAGCTAAAGTCAACAGACATCTTGGGCCAAACTCGCTTCAGTTGTCTAGGAACAAAGACATAGATCCATACGAGTGTTTCCCCAAATGTGAGGAAGTTTTTTTCCCCCACCTCCATCTTCCCCTGACAGCTTAAATTGCTCCCCAAAATCTGAGGATCCCCCATTCCTTAGGTACAGGACTTGGGGTATCCTACAAGAAGGAACATGTGAAGAAGTGTGTGTGGCAAAGATCCTTCTCCTGCAGAAATGGTCATCTCTGGATCCAAGCTACAACCCCCATCTCCAGTCCCCCTAAAATGATTTATTTAATTTATATGGTCCAAAAGACAGTCTACAAAGAATAAAAATCCGGTGATCAGCTTTTAAAAAAAATGGCAGGATTAGAGGGAAATCATGTTGTTGGTTTTAGTACAAAACTAGATGCTCCAGCTGGCAAACAACCAATAGAAATACCTTCCTTGAATGGATGTTTGGAGATAATACAGTAAATTAAGGCTGGACTCTTTCAGATGTAGGTTCTAGGATCAGCTCCCAGCAAACTGTGCATGATGCACTTTTACAGGTTCAATGTGTAGGGATCAGTTCAGGAACTCTGCTGAGGCTGCTAAATGTGGCACTTTGAGCCATAAGTTGGCATTAGATGAGATCAATGTACTTTCTCTTTACTTTGCCAATCCTACCATGCAATTTAGTTTTTAAAAAAGCAGCCGTGGAGAGCCTGATGTGGATCAGTGCTGGGACAGGGGAGGCTCCCCCCTCCACTGCATTGGCCCCCTGACTGGAAGAGTCTTCTTCACTGCTCTTAGTCCTAGTAAGGAAAACGAAGGTATAAAACAGATACCTGCCTTTTCCCCCCTACTAAGACTTTAAGGCAGCTTGGAGGGGAGGGGAGGGGAGGGGAGGGGAGGGGAGAGAGGAGTTCTGACTGGAGAAACAGAACAGTGGGGAAATTTAAGCTCTCCCCTTTTCTAGTGCCATGGCCCCAATCTTTATTGAGATCATGAAGATTACTTGGAGTTTGACCCTCCATGTTTCCTTTTAGGTAAGTTGTTAAGGGTCAACTTCATACAGTCATTAAAATCAGTCCAGGTTAATTGCTCCAGAGAGCCCCTCATAACATCTCCAAACTCATTCATGTGATGGTTCTGAATGTAAATAGTGCTGGCACCAGATTTTCACGTATAGCTGGGTTTTCGAAGTCTGATTTGGCAAAGCTGTGTGGATAACTGCTTTGGAAATTAGTGTATCTGTTAGAATGTGCTTCTCCTACATTTTTTGCATACGATTGATAAAGGTGGGAGAGGGGGCTCTTTTATTGAATCCAAGACAAAAAGATATAACTCTTGCCCTACCCGTGTCCAAGCCCTTTAGTGCCAAGATGTAACTGCTGCCCTAGGCAATTTTAAACTGAGTTTACACGCAAATTAATCAGCCTGGATCCACAAGAGCCAACTCATTGTATAAGTATTAATCTACCAGCAGATAGCTGTAGACTACTTAAGTCATAACAGGCACAAAGGGCATATGGAACAAAACAAAGAATGTGCATAAAGTCTATACGTACTTATCCTTCTGAAATCTAGGGTGGTGTAATGGTGACAGTGAAGCACTTGGATTGCAGAGATTCACGCTCAGGTTAACAATAAAGTCTTCTGGATGGTTGAGGTACATAATTGTCTTTCACCTTAAAGTGTGTGTTATGTGCCATCAAGTCACTTCCAACTTAAAGGGGACTCTACTAATTCATGACCTCCAAAATGTCCTAACGACCTTCCTTGGGTCTTGAAAACTGAAGACTGTGGCTTCGTTTATTGGGTCAATCTGTTTTATGTTAGGGCTTCCTCTTTTCCTACTGCCATCAACATTTCCTAGCATTGAAGTCTTTTCCAATGAACCTTACTGAACTACGACATAAAGCTTATTGTCAGAATCCCATGCAAGGGTAGAATTCCGCTAGGGTGGCCAAACCCCAGGTGGGACCTGAGGATCCTCTGGGTTTACAGCTCATCTCCAGGCAATGGAGATCAGTTCTCCTGGAGGAAATGACTGCTTTGGAAGGTGGACTCCATAGTGTTATACTCTACTGAGGATCCCCCTGTCCCAATTCCTGCCCACCTCCAGATCCACCCCCAGTCTCCAGGTATTTCCTAACCCAGCAGACACAGGTGAGCCCACCCAACCTAGGAATTATTGTCTTAAGGCTTCAACTAATCTGTTACCTTCTCAGGAACCAACCTTTTACTTGTGTTAGACTAACAGAAAACCAAAGGAATCTTGAGCCATTTAAATGTCAGTTCATTCCCCCCCCCCAAAAAAAAAAAGATTCTTGTTTTGTCTTTTGGCTCAGTGTACTGGTTTGAATGATGAGAGATAGATAGCAGCAAGGAGTATCTGACCATCAGTGTGCAGAAAGCCTACAGGGTTTCCCCATGTTTCCCTTCATCACTGCAATTCCCTTGGTGTACTGATGAGATCATTGATGGGGTCACAGAATGTACACAGAGGGACAGGGATCTGGAACAAGGAGAAGCAACAGGGTGAAATCACACACATACGTAGAGCTGCATGTGCAGAAAAGGAAGGAGGAATAATTTCAGCTCTTTGACCCTCCTCACAGCAGCTTCCCCAGCCTGTGAGGCTATTTCTCTGGACTGATTCCTCAAGGACTCAGAAAGAGCTCAAGTAGTGGAAAGGAATGAAGGAGAGCTTTGCATGTTGCACATGGACTGGTAAGGACACCGCTCAGTGGCTTTAGATAATCTGCCACCTTTTTAAAAAAGTTATAATTCCTCCCCAGTTCCATGAACGGAATGTCTCATTAATGACTCCATGTTGCTGATAAAGGACTTCAGGTTGAGAACCATCTTGCTGGAGTGGTCAAGAGCAGAAGCTTCTAATCTGGAGAGCCGAGTCTGATTTCCCATTCCTCCACAAGCAGCCAACTGGGTGACCTTGGCCTAGTCAAAGTCCTGTTAGTGTTCTTCTCACGTAGCAATTTTCCCAGAGTTCGCTCAGCCCCACCTACTTCACAGGGTGTCTGTTGTGGGGAGAGGAAGGGTAGGCAATTGTAAGCCACTTTGAGACTTGTTCGGGTAGTGAAAAGCAGGGTATAAAAACCTACTGTTCTTCTGTAAAAGTAAAATAATAGAATGGAATGAATATTAAAGCCAGTCCGATAGCAAGCGTATAATAATCAATCAATGCAATGAGCAGGTGCATTGAAGGCATCACATACACCGTTGGGACTTACCCCTCCCACCTTTCTAACTCCCAATTTTGCTAGATTCATTTCTACCCACTTTCTCTGCCTTTGGCTGTGTTTCTCCTCAATGGATTTCACCCTCCAAAGCAGCCATATTCTCCATGGGAGCTGATCTCTTTAGTCTGAAGATGATCTGAAATTCTGGGGAATCCCCATGTCCCACCCGGGAACTGACATCCCTAAGTAGAGATCTGAACTTGGATCTCCCAGTTCCTAGCCTGACACCCTAACCAATTACACTACACATATCCCACACTGATTGATTGATTGATTGATTGATTGATTGATTGATTGATTGATTGATTGATTGATTGATTGATTTTCCGCCACTCTCCGAAGGCTCGTGGTGGGTTACAAATGTCAGATGGAATCTAAAAAATCCCATTGAAACCCCTGACATAAAAACCATAAAATTCAACAATATCAACAGTGTAAAATAAAGATACGGCGGAAACAGCGTCCCGTCCCTAACATCCCCATCAATACCTCTAGGGAGGGGTGAGGAGGGGACAGATGGGACTTGCAAGCTGCCGCACCTATAGGAGGGTCATGATGGTCCTTGCTACATACATACTTTGAAGTATCTCCACCAGTTTGGCTTGTAGACCAAGGCCTCGTGGGGTGGGGTGCTTATTTTGTTTTGTTGCAATGAATATCCCAAACATGCGAAAGGGAGGAGGGTCAGGATCCTCCCTCCCAATGCCATGTCATGCATTTCACTTCCTGACATATCATTCTCTGTTTGGCAATATTTACAACCCTATTGTATGATTTTAGATATGTCAAGCTGTGCAGGGAGATGTGGGGCAGGGTATTCTAGGAAGCATAACTGCCAATGTGATAATAACTGCTACCTCTACATGGAGTGCTGCCCGGATTACAAGAGACTCTGCATTGCAGGTAAGTCCTCAAGCCCACAAAGCTTTTTGTTTTTTTTTAAAGCATGGATCTATTACATTGAGACAGTGGTTTTCAGCCTGTGCATCAGGGACATCATATGAAATTATCAGAAGGTTCCTCAGTGACAAGATCTCTCATAGGAACTAAATCTCTCTCTCTCTCCCCAAAGAAAGCAAAATGTCTGACATTGTGGAGTTTATCTGAAATTGTAGAGCTTCTCCTGCCAGGCATTGCTATGGGAAATGATGGATATATCCCAAGGGTTGCTATCAGTTTGTATGTGAGCAACATCTGGGCCCAGAAGGTCTCCACCCCATGGGAACTGGTAGTGTTAAGACATTTCTGAATTCCATGGCAGATGCGTTGTGGAGATTAGTTTGGTACAAGTAAAAAGTTTGAAAACCACTGCCTTAAGATCCTTCCCTTTGGTACTGGTTACTTGTTGTCTCGGAGTCGTTCATGTTCTTTGTGTGTCTCTGTGTGTGTTATGTGTCTCTCATTCTGGCTTTGTTGTCGTTCGGTAAATGTCGGCAAGTGTTGTGCTACGGTCTGCCAAGTCAGAGCCAACTCTCTTGAGCACTATTTTTCAAAGAATTCTGATGGGTAGTGGAAACATGTCTTGTGACCCAAATGACCTCTACATGCAATTTGTTCCTGCCATGCATTTCACAAGATCACTGGGTAACAAATATTGTGCATGAGTCATTGACAAAACATGTTTCATCTATGTCCCAATCATGGGCACCACCCAGTGGGAAGTATCCAGTGTCTTCAAGATCTGCGAGAATTGGGCTTCAATCATTCATTAGGTTTAAGCATGAGTTTTTAAATGTCCTGTGCTTTCCTAATGCATTATCTAGATTACAATGCAAACATTCATTTTTGTCTGATTCTTCTCGATGCTACAATACAAGCTAGCTCTCCACTCCCTTAACTAGCTTTCTAGCCCCATCACTCACAATCTCAAGAAGCAAGTCTCCCACCCTATGTCATCTACTTTGTGGGAGTGGGAATTCCAGAAGCCGTAACTGGGAACAGTCTTGAATGTCTGTTCCACAGTTACCTTGATAAAACACAGGTACACCAAATGTGTCATGTTTTTACTTGCTGATTATCTGCAACCTTTCAGAATAAAACTGAGACATAGAGGTGATATAGTCAAGAAGATGGGTAAGTTTTTGTAATTATATTTCCTAGAAACAAGAATGAAAGGGCAGCTATGTATGTAGCCTTCCTCCAGTCCACAGAACCGTCTCCCAGTTTAAGAAGCTCTTCTTCCTCTGGAAGAGTCACCAAGACTGAAGAAAAGCTTCTAACATGGTTTAATAGACTGACAGATTATATGCCACCCTATATAATATCAACTTTAAGTGGCAATTAATTAGAAACAATTCAATGCAGCTGCTCTTCAGATGGGGTGACTGAATAGGTATGCAGCACAAGGTTGAATCCTACGATTCTCTTCTGCTAAGTCTTTCTTCAAGAGAGAAGGAAAGTAATTTCAAAAGGGATTCTTGCATACAGAAAGCCTTCTTCTGATGGAGTAAAGTCTTTCTGTGTTAAAGCTACTCTTTCTTGGTTGAATTAAAGACTTGGTGCCGGAGAGTCATAGGATCTAACTCATACATTTTCATTTATAGCCAATATGTTATGATAAGTAATGACCACTATGCCAAGGTCATAAATGAATTCGGGGGCTTTTGAATAGAGCTTGCAATGGCTCCCTTGTTTACATGAAATTCTCCCATCTGTGAGACCAGTAATAGCTCATATCAAATGGATTCCATTGCTGAGTACAAAGAAAGAAAGCTAACTGGCTTACATCCTCCTGTGTAGAACTCACCTGTAAAGGCCGTTGCTCTGAGAGCTTTGAAAGAGGAAGGCCATGCGACTGTGATGCAGATTGTCCATTATACGGCAAGTGCTGCCCAGACTATCAACAGGCTTGTTTAGGAGGTGAGTAGCCTAAATATTATGTAATATTATGTGCCAGGATGCAGGATTCATTCTTGCTGAGGTAGCAAACCTGGGCTTGGAAGGGACCACTTCAGATTGCACAGGGCAGCGCTGAATGTGGAGATTCTCCTTGCCCCCTATGGCTAGAAGTCATAGTTGGATCTGTTTCCCATTTTTCTAAAGCAGTTCATGCTCATGACTTACAAAAATCTTGCTCTGACGTTGGCAAACCTCTTATAGAAGTTGAGCAGCCTGGAGGCAGAGTTGCCAACTTTGGGATTAAAAGTCAGACATAGAGTTGCCAACTCCAGCTTGGGACATTTCTGGAGATTTTGGGGTGGAGCCTAGGAAAGGCAGGGACATCAGCAGGATATAATGACTTAGTCTGCCCTACCAAAGCAATCCCTTTTCTATAGTCTGGAAATCAGCTTTATTGCTAGGAGATCTTCAGGCCTCAGTTGGAAGTGTGCAGCCCTAGTAAGGGAAGTAGATTAGGGAGGAAGAGGAGTGGCAGGTCAAAGGTAATGTTTAGAGGAACCTTATAGATCAGGGGGAAAGCTGGGATGCAACCAGGCAAGTTAGGTAGATTGAGACCATGCCTAAAAAACTGTTGTTGGGCGTATGTAAATTATGCCCAGCAAAAAGAAAACAGATTTAAATCCATCTGACAAGCATTGCTAAGGATCATAAATTAGCTGTGTTAACTTTGCATATTGCCAGAGCACAGATGAGAACTCTCAAATAAGTGATGTGCTTAATGTCTAGTTCCAGGCCAAACTTCCATGTACCAGACTAAGGCGACCACTACCACAACTGCACCAACAACCCCACCTTCCACAACCAACACTGGCATGACTAAGCCATCTACAGCCATGAAACCAAAAACAGGTCCTCCAGCTACTAAGTCAACGACCAAACGTTCACCAAAACCTTTCACACCAAAAGCCAAGCCAAAGCCCAAACCAAAGCCAAAACCCAAGCCAAAGTTGTTAAAGAACAAAAAGAAGCAAAAGAAAGTGTCTCATGAAATTATGGAAGGTAAGAAAGAAAATATTAAATGGTGTGCTGCTAAATTTTTGTTGAGCTGTAATTTGGTTTCTTCTATGGTTAGCAGGACTGTCGAAAAAAGTCAAATTATGGGACTGAAATCTATTTTCAGGTTTCCAAAAAGCCTTATTTGCTATCAGTCATCATCAGTAAACCTTAATAATGTCCAAAGTGACTACTCACCCACTACCTAATTGGCCCTCAGCCAAGAATGGACCACCCTGGTATTTAGCCTCAATCAGGAGGCAGTGGTCGGCCAGGAAGGGCTTAATAAGGGATCAGCTTTCCACCTCCCAATTCCTGCCCATTTCAGAAGTTCACTGAGGGGAAAAGGAGCCAGCAACAGAGTATGTCCCACTGCCAGTACGTTGCCCTGGCCTTCTGGCCTCTTTCAATTTGGAGGACATGGTGTGTGTGGGGGGGGGAGCTGGGGCAGCCTCTGCATGCCTTCTGGAGATTGGGGGGGGGGGGCTGCAGGAGGTCCAGAAACGGCCTGCCCCATGGGACCCAGATTGGTCTCTGCATTCCTTCCTTCCTTCCTTCCTTCCTTCCTTCCTTCCTTCCTTCCTTCCTTCCTTCCTTCCTTCCTTCCTTCCTTCCTTCCTTCCTTCCTTCCTTCCTTCCTTCCTTCCTTCCTTCCTTCCTTCCTTCCTTCCTTCCTTCCTTCCTTCCTTCCTTCCTTCCTTCCTTCCTTCCTTCCTTCCTTCCTTCCTTTCTTTCTTCCTTTCTTTCTTTCTTTCTTTCTTTCTTTCTTTCTTTCTTTCTTTCTTTCTTTCTTTCTTTCTTTCTTTCTTTCTTCTTCCTTCCTTCCTTCCTTCCTTCCTTCCTTCCTTCCTTCCTTCCTTCCTTCCTTCCTTCCTTCCTTCCTTCCTTCCATCCATCTGCCATTTATGCTTTGCCAGTCCCCAGGAAGACCACAGTGCAGGTGTGCACCCTAGCACCCATGGTTTCCCTGGGTGCTATATATAGCACTGTTCTTGATTAAAGGAAAATGTCCAGTTTGGCAAGGAAGAGGTACCAAATAGTCTCCATATTGCAAATGATTTGTGCTTTTTGGTAGAATTGTATAGACAGGTATGAGGACAGGCTTGTGTACATGGGATTGTTGTGTCCAGTGGGATTGCTGCATTTATTGTTTGAAAAGCAGACACATTGGATAATGCACTTTCAATGTACTGTTGAAGAACAAGAGTTGGTTCTTACATGCCACTTTTCTCTACCCAAAGGAGTCTCAAAGTGGCTTACATTCGCCTTCCCTTTCCTCTACCCACAACAGACACCCTGTGAGGGAGGTCGGGCTGAGAGAGCCCTGATATCACTGCCCGGTCAGAACAGCTTTATCAGTGCTGTGGTGAGCCCAAGGTCACCCAGCTGGCTCCATGTGGGGGAACGCAGAATCAAACCCAGCTTGCCAGATTAGAACTCCGCACCCCTAACCACTACACCCAACTGGATTTGTCTGTGTGGAACAGGAAAATCTATTTCTAAAGTACCTTGAAAGTGTGTTATTGTACATGTGTGGAATGTGTCCACCTCTACTCCCCACACTGCTTTTGAAAATGCTTTAAAGCACAACATGGTCGTATGCTGTGATGGTTTATTCAATAAACCCAAGCCCCAGGGGCAGCAAGACTAGCTGTTCAATACATTCTTATCTTTAGGTTTGCTTGCAGGGACAAATGTGACTCTAGCAGTAAACTGAGCAGTGCAGTAAATATCAGAACTTGTGGGCTCACACACCAGCCCATTTCCAGGAAAGGAGTGGGTGATTTTTAGTTTTAACTCCAAGGGCTACCCTGAAATAATGGATGCTTGTTCAGATTTTAGTGCATTTCAATTGACAAAACAATCAGATTATAATATGGATTTTGAATAATAATCTCTCAAAAGAATTACCTCTTTTCTTCATGAGGGGCACATTTGGGGCCTTTACGCACGGGGATCTTTGTTGCAAATTGTTTGCGGAATGAAAAATTGCCATTTAAAATAGTGGAATTCGTCGTTATGCATACCTGCCTTTGTAGTGGAATCAGTTGCGTTTTTTAGCGTTTTTTAGCATTTCCCACAGGCTTCCGGTCTCGGCAGAAATCGCTAGAAAGGAAGCGCTATTGCCAAGCTCGTCCCGCCCCTGGCCGTCAAGCAGCCAATGGGCAGCCGTTAGCATGCTCCCAAACAGCCCCTTTCCCTTTAAGAAAGGTTTAAAAAAAAAAAACAGACCCATAGCAACGAATCTAGGTAGATTCGTTGCAACGGAGAGACCCATCCAGCTGCCTAATGTGAGCTGTCGTATGATCGTTGCCACGCTGCCTCGAGTGATAAAAAAAAAATCCCCCCCCTCTCACGGGCCCGATTTTCGGCTGAATTAATGTGTAAAAAATAAAGGGACTTTATTTCAGCAAACGGGCTTTTATGTGGTTTGTGCTTAGTGACTAAAGGTAAAGGACTGAAGCCAGGGAAGCCTCTAAACAGAAAGAGGCTCGCTGGTGCGTTTATCCCCGCTCGCTCGGAGAAAAAAAAAATGGCGATCGCTTCGCCGGAAGTTTGGAGGACAGGCTCAGGAGGAGGGACTTTGAAGAAACCGCAACAATGGTAACGCACAGGTCTTTATCGCTAGTGTTGCAGATTGTTTGCAGGAGTGTAGCGCTTTCCGGAGGGTGAATCCACTTTTTGGGATTCCCCTGAAAGCGCTACAACAAAGCGCTTTTTGCTGATCGGTTTCAGGAGTGTTGCAGATTGTCTACGACGTCGTGCGTTAAGGCAAATCAATAGCGTTTCCAATTAGCAACCATTGTGCGATTTTGAAGCCGTGCAAAAAGCCCCTTGGTCTGAGGGTATAATTCTGCGTGGCTTTCTCTTTCTGCTGACTGTTTTTGTTTTTTCTATAGAACATTCGAAACAATCTTCTTCCTCCTCCTCAACTTCCTCCAAAATTCGGAGAACTATGGCTTCGACAAGCAATACCGATGATCAGACTAAGAAGAAGAAGAAGAAGAAGAATGATAAAAACAAGGAGGAATTAAAAGAGAAATTGAAAGGTATGTTTTGGGATAATTTTTAAATATACAGAAATAAAGATGTAACTGAAAGCAAAAAACAACACAGTGTGGTTTAAAAAACACACACCCTACTTTGCATCTATTTTACCTTTCCTGGATCTTTACCTTTGATACCATTGGCTATGGAATGCTTAGGATGGATATTGAGGGCACTGCGCTTCGGTTCTTTTCTTATCGGTCTGATGGTCCCAGAAGTTGGTCTCAAGGACAACCATTCTGTGACATCTTAGATAATATCCCATCTAGCCCCATCAAGTTATTTTATATTATGAAGTTATTTTATGATAACTTCATTATGAGGAAATGCAGTTCATTTCTGTTCGTGGCTCATAGCGTGCCCGGTTTGTGATCCACAAACTGTCCCAAACTTTTAGGAACCAAATTAACTGGTTCAGTTTGTGAGACTTGTGATGCAGGAGAACAGTTGGCCTGCTGGAGTCACCAAACTCACTGGGGATCTCTGACTGTTCTCTAACTGCCCTCCAAGATTGGCGAGAATTGGACTCAGGGGCTCCAAGTTACAGCCTTCCAAAGAAGGAGCCCCTGGGAAAGTGCTTTCTGAGGAAATGGGCAGCACCAGTTTAGGAGTATATAGAACAGACATCAGACTCACAGAGGACTTCCCTTTAATGTCTCTAAGGTAAAGGTAAAGGTATCCCCTGTGCAAGCACCGGGTCATGTCTGACCCTTGGGGTGACTCCCACTAGCGTTTTCATGGCAGACTCAATACGGGGTGGTTTGCCAGTGCCTTCCCCAGTCATTACCGTTTACCCCCCAGCAAGCTGGGTACTCTTTTTTCCGACCTCAGAAGGATGGAAGGCTGAGTCAACCTTGAGCCGGCTGCTGGGATTGAACTCCCAGCCTCATGGGCAAAGCTTTCAGACTGCATGTCTGCTGCCTTACCACTCTGCGCCACAAGAGGCTCTTTATGCCTCTACATGTCCTCAAAGTTATATGCAGATTGGATTTAGGGAGTCTGAGTATACCTCCCCCCGCCAAAGAGAGAGAGAGAGAGAGAGAGAGAGAGAGAGAGAGAGAGAGAGAGAGAGAGAGAGAAGATGCCCAAACACAAAGATCGTCTAGTCATAGCCCACCTCTTGGTGAGATTTCTGGTTATTCACCATTAGCAGAATACATTGTACAGATTAGAGATCCCCTTTTGCAAATTGTACAAATGCAATGGAATGGGCTAGTCAAACAGGGGCTTTCCTTTTACAGGTGGATGTAGGTATTGTGTTATGAGGCAGATGCTCTTTCATGAGACAGGTGTTATGTTATGAGGGACATTTTCTTTGGAAGGTAAAAATAAAGGGCAGCATCCAGGGGTTTTTGCAGTGGGGGAATTTCAGCTCACCCCCAACCAACAATGAATACCCTTTGCATCCAGTTGCACCCTCAAGTCACACAGAGGTGTTCGCAATCAGGAGAGGCAGAAGGGTATAAATGTGGGTCCTCAGCTGAGGTACTTAGTAGCTAAGCCCATCTGCTTGGTGTGAACAGAGAGATGGGGTGGCTCAGGGGCCTGATTCCACCTAACACCCAAGCTCTACAAGAGAAGAGGGCAGAGTCTGCACTTACTTTGTTTATTCCATTGTCAATCCTGTTGTATTCAGATCGATTTAAACTCGAGTCTTCCTCTCCCCTCCCCTCCCCATTGAAATAGGAAAGTGTTCTGCATGTGGTTAGGGAGGCTCAGAAGATTGGGGAGGAGGCAAATGGAGATTCTTTCTTTATTTTCTTGAAGGGGGAAGAGGATCCAAGAAAGAGGAGGGAAGAAAAAATCTTTTCTTGAAGGGGGGGGGGGGAGGATCGAAGAAGGCAGAAAAAAAATCCAAGACCTAAATAAGTTGAGAGGAATTGGGCTTCTCCTTTAAGGCAAGTTTGTCACATGACCACCTGTGGCCAATCACGGGTGGAGGAGAGCCCAGATTCAAAACAGCCTTTAAATATTGAGCATTAAAAGCACTCCAAGATATCGCACAATAAAGGCAGGGTCACACCGGATTAATCCTTCTTGCTGCAGAAGGAAAATTTAAATCACCCCAAATCCAAACGGAAATCGCATCTGTGTAGAGGGCAGGGACTGAATCGATCTGGGGTTGGAATAAAAGCTCCATGCAGGTTACACCGAGGTATACATAGTCATGAATAAATGAATGTGCTTTGCTTTTTACAAGTTCCCTGCCTCTGACGACTGACAACACCCCACAAAAGAGAGGGTTCAGAGCTGAACTGAGGGTATTTATAATATAATGATCCTACAGAGAGACTCTGGTGAATTTTAGCATATAGCAAATCCATTCCAAAAAATCAGATTTTTTTTGAAATGTTGCAAAAGAATGAGAGCTGAACCCATTTTACTAGGTTGGATTCCATATAGGTAACTGCTCTGAAGTTACTACACTTTTGGGGTGGGCATTCAAATGCTTTTCAGAAGTTTGAAGGTAGACTTCTCTTGCGTTGTGTTGGTTAAGGGAGACAGTCAGAAATATGGCACAAAGAAAAGAATTACATTGTTAGATAGTCAACACTGACATTCATCCACCACCACCCCCACACACAAAATTGCATTGTAAAAAGAAACAGCTTTGTAGAATGTTACAGTAGGCAAGCTGGTAATATATCAATCTGCACAACTTTGTACAGTTATACATAAATATATGACTGTTTTATGTATCTCATTTTGATAGAAGTGTTTACTTTCCCTAATGAAATAGCCTACAACTTGTACGCATGGTTTGAGGCACCCACCCCAAAAGGTTTCATGAGAGTAATTTTCTTTAAAAAGTAATGCATATTAAATAACTGGATGTGTTTTTTCCTACCCATTTCTTTTAGCTAAAAAGTCATCGAACTCATCATCAAAGGTTAAAAAAGCCAAAGCAATCAAAGTGATTTCTGAGGAGGATGGCAGTGGCCTTGACAATGCTGTGACAACAGCAGTCACCACAACTATATCTAGCCAGGCTTCTACCATGTCTACAATGAATCAGCCTTCCACCACAAGCACAACACAGCGTCCATCTACTACAATCACAACGAAGGCACCTTCTACTACAACCACAACTGAATTGCCTTCTTCTTCAGCAACGACGAAGCCATCCACTACTGCAACCACAGCGAAGCCACCTACTACAACAGCCTCAACATCAGCACCTACTACTATAACCACAGCAACGACACCTACTACCATGACCACAACAACGAAACCTACCACAATGACTCCTCGGCCTTTGACAAGTACAAAGCAACCTAACACGGAGCAAACAACCAAAGGAAATAAAGGTACTGCAACGACTCCTTTATCTGAAGATCACGTTAGTCAGATCCCTCCTTCCCAGTCTGAACAAGTGACCACATCCTCCATGATCATTACTACAAAACCATTCAGGCCAAACAGTAATTCATCACCTAGCACTATTTCAAGCATCAGTGAGGTTTTGACATTGTCTACTCTAGCTAGTGTCACTGTGGGCCAAGAGACAAGCACTGCTGATATGAAAGCCACAACCTTTTTGGCTAAAGGCACAACAACAATAGCCAAAAGAGACACCACTACAGTAGTTATGGAAGCCCTATCAACAATGACTAAGGACACAACCAGTGCAGACAACCAGATTTCAACAACAGGCAAAAATGAGGCAGTGTCTGAGAGTGATAAAGCAACTACTGCCACGAATACCAAAGATACAGTTACTACAGAGACTACAATAGCAACAGCAGACATTACGTCAACAGAGATGCCAACCCATAAATCAGATGTAACTAATCCCAGTACTGTCTCCTCACTGACTGAAACAACCACAGATAAAGGCACAAGAACAACAGGCGCAGCTGGAGAGAGCACAACAACTGATAAAACAAGTGGGAGTGAAACGGTAGCAGGAACTCAGACAGAAGCAACTTCAAGTACAAATGCCCTAACGTTAGCCACTGAAGCAACTGTTGTGACAGATATACAAGTGACAACTACTGCTCATCAAGAAACAACAGTTACAGAGAGAACAGAACCTACGACTACTAGTGAGGAGCTGACAACAGGCAGTAGTACCGTTGAAGCCAAAGATACAACCACTGCCGACAAAGAAACAGCTCCTGTACCTCTCACAGACACAACTACGGCTACAGAAAAAGAAACTACCGTAGGTGATCAAGGGACAACCACAGCTGGTGAAAACGAGACGCCTATACCTGTCCAAACGACAAGTCCTGCCGTTCCTTTCACAAGCTCACCTCAGCCTGTAAGTGATTATGGAAGTGTCAGGACAGAAAGGAGTACTACAGTCACAGAGATGGCAACAACACAGACTGATCCAACAAGTGACGCAGCTAAACCAGGTACTAGCAATATAAATGACACACCAGAAAGTAGTACGAGAGCTATAGAGGAAACAGGAACAACAACATATGCAGCCAGTTCGCTTCAGCCTGTAAGTGATTATGGAAGTGTTAGGACAGAAAGGAGTACAACAGTCCTAGAGACAGCAACAACACAGACTGATTCACCAAGGGACACAACTAGAACGGCTACCGACGATATAAACAATACTAGAGTCACAGAGACAACTGTAGCACAAACAGGTGCCACGAGTGATAGAGATGATGGTCCTGCTACTGATAAAAATGGCATGACAGGAAGCAGTACAACAGCCACAGAGACAGCTATAACACCGGCTGGTACAGTAAACCCCACACCCATTCCTGGTGGTGATGATATAAATGATAGACCAGATGAGACATCTACGGTCATGCAGAGCGTAACACAGACAGATCAAACAAGCAGCACAGTAAATCCTGATGGTAACAATGACCAGCCGGGCAGTGGCACTACAATTACTGAGATAACAAAAACACAGACCGATCCGGGAGATGTAACCAGCCCTGATGGTGATGATAAAAGCAATAAGCCAGAGAGGACTACTAGTCTCATAGAGACGACAACAACAACAACACAAACAGATTCAGCAAATGGCATGCCCAGTTCTACCCCAGTTGATAAATATGCCAAGCCAGAAGGGACTACTACGGACCGAGAGACAACAGTCATGACTGATCCCTCAAATAACTCACCTACTCCTGATGATAACGGTAAAAATGATAAATCAGAAATTAGTACTGTGGTGCCTGAGACAATCACACAGACACAGACTGACTCCAGAAGTGGCACAACCAACCCTGATGATAAACCGGAAGGAACCACTCCGGTCAGGGAATCAGTAACAACCCAGAGTGTTCCCTCAAGTAGCCAGCCGAGCCCTAATGGTGATGATAAAAGTGATAAAACTGAAGGGACTACTACAACCACAGAGACATTAACACCAAACCCAGAAGTGGCTCCTACACTCAGAGAGACCACAGTCACACAGACCAGTCCGGTAAATGGTACACCAAGCCCTGCTGTTGATGGTAAAACTGATAAACCAGAAGGAACCAGACCAGTGAGAGAGACAATAATAACTCAGACAGATCCTTCAAGTGGTCAACCCAGCCCTACTAGTGATTATAAAAATGACAAACCGGAAGGGACTACTACAGTGAGAGACATAATAACAACACTTTTTGATCCAGTAAACAGCATACCAACTCCTGCTAATAAACCAGAAGGAACCACTCCGGTCAGAGAGACAATAATAACACAGACCGACCCCTCAAGTGTTCAACCTAACCCTATTGGGGATAATAAAAATGACAAACCAGAAGGGACTACTACAGTGAGAGACACAATAACAACAATATTTGATCCAGTAAATGGCATACCAACTCCTGTTAATAAACCAGAAGAAACCACTCCAGTCAGAGAGACAATAATAACACAGACTGATCCCTCAGGTGACCAACTCAACCCTACTGGGGATGATAAAGATGACAAACCAGAAGGAACTACTACAGTCAGAGAAACAATAATAACACAAACAGATCCCTCAGATCGCCAACCCAGCCCAACTGTTAATGAAAATGATAAGCCAGAAGGAACTAGACCACTCAGAGAGACAGTAACAACACAGACTGATCCATCAAGTATTCAACCAAGACCTACAGGTGGTGATACAAATGATAGACCAGAAAGAACAACTCCAGTTAGAGAGACAACAGTAACACAGACCAGTCCCTCAAGTGATCAACCAAATAATAGACCAGAAGGAACCACTCCAGTTAGAGAGACAACAGTAACACAGAACAGTCCCTCAAGTGATCAACCAAATGATAGACCAGAAAGAACAACTCCAGTTAGAGAGACAACAGTAACACAGACCAGTCCCTCAAGTGATCAACCAAATGATAGACCAGAAAGAACCACTCCAGTTAGAGAGACAACAGTAACACAGACCAGTCCCTCAAGTGATCAACCAAATAATAGACCAGAAGGAACCACTCCAGTTAGAGAGACAACAGTAACACAGACCAGTCCCTCGAGTGATCAACCAAATGATAGACCAGAAGGAACCACTCCAGTTAGAGAGACAACAGTAACACAGACCAGTCCCTCAAGTGATCAACCAAATGATAGACCAGAAAGAACAACTCCAGTTAGAGAGACAACAGTAACACAGACCAGTCCCTCAAGTGATCAACCAAATGATAGACCAGAAAGAACCACTCCAGTTAGAGAGACAACAGTAACACAGACCAGTCCCTCAAGTGATCAACCAAATGATAGACCAGAAAGAACAACTCCAGTTAGAGAGACAACAGTAACACAGACCAGTCCCTCAAGTGGTCAGCCACGGCCTACTACTCGTGATACAAATGATAGACCAGAAAGAACAACTCCAGTTAGAGAGACAACAGTAACACAGACCAGTCCCTCAAGTGATCAACCAAATGACAGACCAGAAAGAACAACTCCAGTTAGAGAGACAACAGTAACACAGACCAATCCCTCAAGTGGTCAACCACGGCCTACTACTCGTGATACAAATGATAGACCAGAAAGAACAACTCCAGTTAGAGAGACAACAGTAACACAGACCAGTCCCTCAAGTGATCAACCAAATGATAGACCAGAAAGAACAACTCCAGTTAGAGAGACAACAGTAACACAGACCAGTCCCTCAAGTGGTCAGCCACGGCCTACTACTCGTGATACAAATGATAGACCAGAAAGAACAACTCCAGTTAGAGAGACAACAGTAACACAGACCAGTCCCTCAAGTGATCAACCAAATGACAGACCAGAAGGAACGACTCCAGTTAGAGAGACAGTAATAACACAGACTTATCCCTCAAGTAGCCAACCCAGCCCTACTGAAGAAGATAAAAATGACAAACCAGAAAGGACTACTATAGTAAGAGAGACAATAACAACACAGCATGATCCAGTAAATGGTACTCCCATCCCTGTTAGTACTGATAAAAATGATAGACCAGAAGGAATTACTCCATTCAGAGAGACCATAATAACACAGACTGATCCCTCAAGTGGCCAACCCAGCCCTACTGGTGATGATAAAAATGTCAAACCAGAAAGGATTACTACAGTCATAGAGACAATAACAGCACAGACTGAACCAAATGATCCAAATGATGATGAAGGCAGACCTTTATCAAAGATTCCTGAAATCCCAGAAAGACCAACACAATCTAAACCACCAAATGATGAACCTCGTTTCAATGTTGATACTACAGTTGACACACCAGGTGTTACTTCCAAAGTAAAAGAGACAACAACAATAATTACACAGTCTAACTCACCAAATGATACACCAAAACCCGCTAAGCCAGATCGTACAACTGAAGTCACAAAAACTACTACCACCATCAAAACAGAACCTGATCCATTGAGCAATTTACCTAATCCTGATGAAAGTGGCAGGCCAGGTAGCATCACTAAAGTCACAAAAATTACTGAAACTGTCACAACGGGATCAACTCCTAGCTCACGTAACCCAAATGACAATGATAAAAAGGTCAAGCCAGAAACCACCACTAAAATTACACGGATAACAACTACTACTACATCTACAAGCACCAACCCATCAAATAGACCTGAACACCCAGTTACAACCACACGTAATGTTACAACTAATACCAAAATTGATCTTGTTTCAGATACAGAACCCACCAAGCAAACTCCTGCTAACAAGAATACAAATACTAAAGTAACACAGGTGACTACAACGTCTTTGATTACACCAAAATCTCCCAACACCCCAACTTCTACAGTTGACAGGACCACACAGTATACTTCATCTTTCCCCACCACTCTTGTAACTACAAAACGACGACGTGTGACTTATTATCCTACTACAATGTACACCACAACTTATACAGCTAGGCTTCCTGAGAGGATTACCAACATAACCAGAGAATATATTCGACCAGAGAAAATAATCAACCCCTTATTATATAGAGGTATATGTATTTCTTAATTTTTTTTATGAAGGATGAACACCAGTGTCTTAAAATACCTGGAAGGAATGGGGGGGGGGAGCGGGGGCCAATGTGTGAGTACATCTGGGGAAACATGAGTTTTGTAGGAGATGGGAAGTTATTTATGGAAGGAGGAATGGTTCCCTAAGCAGGACTACCTACCTGTGTGGTAATTATATATACATTTTATATTTAAAAGTACCACAGCTATTTATCTTAAACTTTTAAAACCTTGAGTATACTCAAGAATACAACTTCGCAAGTTTACCATTGCTCCTTACTAAAAACCTAAAAAGTGTCCCCTGCTGAGGAGAGTCGACTGAGGGCTGTGGAGGGCTGGCTGAGGGCTTAGAGTTCCTCATTTATGGTACCCATGCTTATCTGGAGGTACATGGGTAGTGCATGGTCCTGATATCTGCATGTCAGGCTCTGGGATGTGTGAATGTAATATGTGAAAAGTCTGGGAGAAATGGTAGCCCTAGAGCAGGGGAAGTCAAACTGCGGCCCTCCAGATGTCCGTGGACTACAATTCCCAGGAGCCCCCTGCCAGCGAACGCTGGCAGGGGGCTCCTGGGAATTGTAGTCCACGGACATCTGGAGGGCCGCAGTTTGACTACCCCTGCCCTAGAGAGTGACCCTGGAAAGAAGTCCAGCATTGAATTGCTGGACTTGCACAGACCTGCAAGTGAAGAAGTGACCCCAGAAATACGTGTGTGAGCTCTCTGTATGTTCGTTCTCCGGCAAGCTCTCTGTCACTCAATTCAGGGGCTTTGCCAGCAAGGCCGGGGTGGGGCTTGAACGGCGGGGCCCATAGGATGTGCTAGAAGTTATTAATGTCTTTATCAGAATTCCACCTGAAAACAAATAAACATGACATGTGTGAGCATCCTGGGGAATCAAGTGCAGGCATGTGCGCTAAGGAAAACATCTGAAGCACTTTGGGTTCGAAAGAACCCACTTCGGACTGTGAAAAGCCCAGCCGAAGCTCTCCGGACATCTCCGGAGCACTTTGGCCATTAAAGTCTTGTCCCAGTTTTCTGATCTGCTGGGCAGGTTGAAGCTGTGCTGCCGTGGAAGGCGTGGGGCTTGTTTTGGGGGGCTTTGGGGCAAGCGAGCTGGCGCAGCTGACTTCCCGGGCTAGTGCAGCTTCTGCTCCATCTCAGCCTTGCCCGGGCAGCAGGGTGGTGTGCCTCGACACCCGGCGGGACGGCAGGATGCTCTCCTCAGCGGCGCACTTACTCTGCGGTGCTTGAGGGAGGTGGCAGCCCCAGAGACTGCTGCTTGTTGCCCCTCCGACGGGCAGAGACCTGGGAGCATGACCCTCCAGACGGGGGACCAACTGCAGGTGAGTGAAGGCAGCCCGGGCAGGAAGTGGGCCAGGGTTGGGGGCAGGGCTCTCGCTCACACTCTCCGCCCTTCAGGCCTCATGAATGTGAAGCTTCGTTCAGGGCGGGTGGGCGGGGGCCGAAGCGCTATTTGGACAGCCACTTTGGCTCTGTTTCCCTATAGGATTTTGCGCTTTGGACTTTATTCAGTCAATTCGTCTCTGAAGCAGCCCTGGAGTGGTCCAAAGTGCACATGCCTAATCAAGAGCTAGGAAATGATGGGGAGTTCCCACCTCAACCTTCTAAATATTTTTTCCCTCAGAAACTTAAACAGACTTAGTTTAGTGGTTAAGAGTGGTGGCTTGTAACCTGATGAGCCAGGTTTGATTCTCTGCTCCTCCTCATGTAGCCAGCTGGTTGACCTTGAGCTCGTCATAGCCCTGATAGTGCTGTTCTGATCGAGCAGTCCTGTCAGAACTCTCTCAGCCTCACCCACCTCACAGGGTGTCTGTGGTGGGGAGAGGAAGGGAAGGCGATTGTAAGCTGCTTTGTGCAGAGTATGAAAACCAGCTCTTCCTACTCCCCTTCTTCTTCTTCTTATGCTTCTCCCTCCCCAAAACATTCAGTTGTTTTCCACATTATGCTCTTTTTGATGCATTTTTGGTTCTTATCAGACTCTTACTTTGTTTTCTATTAATTTACAAAATCATATTTTTCTGCACAGGTGAGGAATCTGTTTAATAGATAGATATTCCAGCCTTATGGGTGGTACCTATGTATGGCTTTTATTGTTCATACAGGAGTCAGCCAGTTTCCTATTACATTTGGCGGTTGACGTTATGACTCCTTTCCACCATTGCTTCCTTCAAAAGAGAAATATTTGCTTCAACAAAGACATTTTCTCCATTGGAGGAAGACTTAGCAGAAGAGTGCCATAGGTTTCAGCTGAGCAGGCTGAAGTCATAGCGTCTGCAGGGATACAGTAGTCTGTTTCCATTCCATTTTTGCCCTTTGTTAGAGAACATTATGATGGAGAACTTGCATTAAATTTTTGAAAAAGAAAAACATTTAATAAGAACGATTGCTGGTTCTTTTGCATCAGATACACCTCCTGAAGAGATGAACTTGTGTAATGGGAAGCCTGCAGACGGAATTGTCCCTTTACAAAATGGATCGTTAGCTGTATTCAGAGGTGAGTTACCAAACTATTTTCATCAAAATGTCAAATAGCAAGGTATCTTAAAAAATTTGACCCTACCTTCCTCTAAGGCAGCTTTGTGTGTGAATAATGTCTATGTACATAACTATATGTGTTTTTTTATGTAGCTATATGACAGTTGGGTTGTATCAGTATGCTGCTGTTCAGTGGAGGAAAAAAGTGACCCTAGAATGTATGTTGTTTCGCAGTTAATTTGTGGGGGTTGTTGGTTTTTTACCGTTTTATCGTATTTGGGCTACTGTGCACTTTTATTCTGTAAGCCGCCCCGAGCAGATGTGTTGGGAGGGGTGGGGTACAAATTCAATTAAATAAATAAATAAATAAATAAATAAATAAATAAATAAATAAATAAATACATACATACATACATACATACATACATACATACATACATACATACATACATACATACATACATACATACATACATACATAGAATTCAGGGGTGTCCAAACTGTGGCTCTCCAGATGTCCATAGACTACAATTCCCGTGAGCCCCTGCTGGCTGTCAGGGGCTTATGGGAACTGTAGCCCATGAACATCTGGAAAGCCACAGTTTGGACACCCCTGCATGAATATCAGAAACAACGGCCAGTACAATGGTACCTGAACAAGGTGGCTCAAGCCATTTAGCTGCCCCAAGCAAATTTCTCCCATACCTTCCCAGTGAGATCCAGGGCACTGGAAGTGGTAGTAGTATAGCTGTGTGTGGGGAGGGGCTGAATCTCCTCTCGATGCTGCTCCTTTAGAGTCCAAGGCAAACTTTGGAGACAGCACCTCTGCATCCTGTCCTAGACACAAGCAGAGGTCTGGCAGAGAAATTCTCTACCTGTCAAAGCTAGGTTTGTGTGGTTTTTAGTAAGCACCAATACGTCCTGCCCTCCTTGGTTTTCACATGACATGTGAATGACTGACCAAAATAAGAGCATAGTCATCTAATAAATCCAACTTACATCAGCGAGGGTCCACATTCAGAACCATCAAACTGCCCAGGTCTCCACAGATGGGGGAAGGAAGGAAACCCCCCTCCTCAGGTACTTGGATCCTCTTTTAAATACTAGACTCCCACTAAAGGAGAGCCTGGCTCATAGTTTGAAAATAATTGTTGTCATGTTTTATATTGTTTTCCAGTGAGCATTTATTGAAAAGTTTAAGCACTGCAGAGAGAGTGAGAGTTGTAAAGATGAATGCTTTGCTTTCTGGGCATGCCTGCCAATCTCTGCTTGCTTTTGCAGGTCATTACTACTGGTTGCTGAATGGAACTAGCTCACCACCATCCCATTGCCCTCGCAAAATCACTGAGGTGTGGGGCATTCCATCCCCCATCGACACTGTCTTTTCTAGATGCAACTGTGATGGCAAAACCTTCTTTATCAAGGTGAAGTAATTTAATTTTTCATAGTTTTGACATATCCATATTGACCACCTCATACTTTGCAGAAGATGTTGTCCACAATGTAACAATATGGAATGTTGCCAGAAAAGAAGCTACCCAAATTTTGCAGCTAGATTGCCCAGTAGAATTTGCCACCAGCAAGAGAAAACACTCCCATCTTTCTCCCTCCCCCACCCATGCTCTTGGACCGAAGGAGGATCAGCGTGTGTCAAACAGAGACGATGGCATAAGGTTGAGTTTGCAAGTGGCAATCCTATAACAAATTCCCCTTCCCTTTCTTCCTGCTTGCCTTTGGTTGCTCAACCATGCTGCCCCTTTCTTCCTCTGCCATTTCCTCATCTTCCTTAAGCAATCCTTTAATTCCTTGGTCACCAAAAGGCACCAGATCCTCCCTAGCTGGCTTCCTGCTCCTGATATATTTGAAGAAATGCTCATAGGTTGACTTAGCATTTTTACCAAATCCATTCTTTACAGTTTCCTTTTTGTTCACCTTGTTGTCATATGTAAGTTGACAACTGAATAATGCAGGGGAAATCCCCACCCCCTTCTGCTGGTGCTATGTTGGAGAAAAGCCTTCAGAAGTAACGAGCATTAGTTTTGATTCACCTTTCTCGATGTTCAAACCAAAAAATGAAAAGAGGCAATGAAACAAAGGAATTTTAGTGTCAATTTGTCATGAGAGATTCTTTTAGTGTATTTTAGAGTCTTTCCAGTTTTGCTCATGGTTACTTCCAATTTTACTCATGGTTATGCACAGTTTGAAACTCCTGGAGTACAGACATTTAGTATACTTAACTGTTTAAATTACATTTAAACTAAACAAAGTGTGAATGATAAGTGCCATTAAGGTTCTGACGTGATTTAAAAAAATCTTGGCAAATTATATGATCTTTAACTGATCAACTGATTTGTGTATAGATGACAATTGTTCTAGTGAAAAATGATATTTTATTTTTAGATCATGCCCAGATATGCTATGGCAAACAACTCAAAAGAGATATGCTTCCTTCTTGCATGGAAATAATTAGAATAATTTAATATTAATATGAAATTAATTTTTTAAAATATCTACCTGCAATATATATAATTATAATTATATATTTAAAATTGAGTGCATGTACTACCCAACAATGAGCCAAAACTTTGATTGGCTCTCACTGAGGGACATGCTCCCAATAGGGATGGGCCACCACCCCACACACACTGAGGGCCAATCAGAGGCCTCCTGCCCTCCCTCTCCCTTTCTACAGCTTGTTTTAAAAATGGGTTTCCCTACCAGTACTAAATAGACCAGTCAAATAACTAAACCTTATTTAGCTGTAAGTGTGAAACTTGCCAGAGTTTTGCTAATAAACTGCAGGGCTGGTCAGCCTGACAAACTGTTTTTTGTGCGCAACTGTTATTTCTGAAGGAGAAAGACCACACATTTTCAGAACCTGGTAGAAACATTTTTTTTAATAATGTGGAAAGTCTGAAGCTTCCAAGGAACACCAGAACCCTATGCACCACACCTTATGTTTCCTGTTCTTCAGCAGGACCTGTAAAATAGTAGCAAAAGTAGAAATGACCCCGGAAATATTAACAACTTATATACCTTATAACCAAGATATATTTACGTTCTTAAGAGGATAGCCTTGGAAACTAGAGAATGCCCAGGCATTTTGCAGCACTTCACATTCCGCGGAGATATGACCCAGGGTCTTTTATAATGGTCCAAGTGATGATGGACACGTCCTGTGGATTATGTGTGTCTTTCTGGGTGCCTTTAAAGATCTTGCCAATCTGAGCAAGTGCTTGAATTGCTCTTGAAGTTGGCTCCTCTTGGGGTACTCCAACTGGGGCTATAATACATGGTAAACACATGCCATTTACGCTGAATCAAATTTGAATTAGGTTTACATAGTTTCACATGAGTTGAATTGTACATGGGCCTCAAATTAGCTACGTGTTCCGACATCTACACTTTCCACCATGTCTTCTGCTCTTACATCCTACATGTCCCTATTATTAGCAAATGTTCCCAATTCATATTGCCAAGATCGGGAGGGAAAAAATCCCGGAGATCTCATCATAAGTCAACCAAGTCTGGTAGCTTGGGTGGGTCAGATTTGGACTGCCAAACCACACACATTATATTGAAAATATCCAGCTCTGTAAAGAAAAAGAATTAAGCTAATTCCTTCCACCCAACCACGAATTATTGCATCAGCTAAGCTACTGCTGGATGGCCCATATAAGGAGGAGGATTCAGGAAAAAAACGTGTTGACATAGACCAGAAATAAACTTGTCAAAAATTGTATGTTAATCAGAGAGATGGACATTATAGGAGAGATGCATAGATCAGAATGAGTTTCAACAAATAAAATGAAAAGGCTGAAGTAGCACAATAAAATTAGAGTCCAGTTGCACCTTTAAGCTCCATGTGTGGTAGGTTAAGGATGGCTGTGACTACCCGAAGCCCACCCAGGAAGCTCACCATGAGAGGGTATGGATTCAAACCTGAGTTTTCCAGATCCCAGTTGGATACTCTAACCCAGCCCTTTTCAACCATTTAACCATGGGGGAACCCCTGTAATACGTTATTGGTCTTCCATGAACTCTGGAAGTGGTGACATGCCCTTTCGGAGAAGTCAGCCCAGATGTAAGATATGGGAGCCAGCCAATCCATTGATCATTTACCATTTTTCCATTGTGGAGAAATAGGTATGTAGAGCAACAGGGGGAGTGGTCAGAAATGGGAGAAGGGGAAGGAGAAGTGGGTCTGCTTCTCCTTCCACTTCATGCAGCCTTGCTCCCTGCAAATGCAAAAGCATCTGGAAAAGATATGGGACCCATGTATGCTGCTTGAGATCCTTTGAGGAAGGGAGAAATAACGTAATTGTAAGACAGCATAGTATAGTGGGTGGAGCAGGGATTCCCAGCCAGGGTTCTGGGGAGCCCTGGGGTTATGCAAGTGCTCCCCAGGGCTACACAGCCTTTCCCAAAGGTTTGGATGGCCACTGACATCACTACACATCAAGCCCAGTCCCCCTGTTGCTCTACATCAGGGGTAGTTAAACTGCGGCCCTCCAGATGGACTACATGGACTACAATTCCCAGGAGCCCCCTGCCAGCATTTGCTGGCAGGGGGCTCCTGGGAATTGTAGTCCATGGACATCTGGAGGGCCGCAGTTTGACTACCCCTGCTCTACATGCTAGTTCCCCTGCTGGGAACTAGGGGGAAACTGCTGGCCACTATTGTTAGAGTATGGTGGAATACCTTCCCTCCTGCACTCCTCCTTGCAGCTGCCTGCCACTTGGGAGTCCACTGTTAGTATCATTTTACCTCTTCCTTTGCCCCACTCAGTGAGAAGCTCCGTGTGGGTGTGTCTTGTCAAATTATTTCATAGGAAAGCAAATGACTAATAACAATAAATCAAACTTGCTAGCCCCAATTAAATCAATGCTTACCCAGTGGCATTTTTGCCTGCTTCATTTTGCTTGCAGAATTTCCTTTTCTCCCTTGCAGTAAACAGCTTAGACTTAATGACGGCGGGGAGATGTTTTGCTGCAGACAGCTAGGACATTTTGTAAGCATTGATCTCAATGTACCTGTTATAAAGCTTACACTCAAAAAGGACATGCTCAGTAGTTTCAATTTGTCCTTCTTTGCAAAGACACTTACGTACCTTTATTGGTAGCCCATTAAACTTTCCTTCCAAGAAGGCAGAAGGGGGAGCATTATGGCGGAGAAGACTAAATGTTCTTCTAATTTCAGAATCTGTGATATGGGTTAAATATGGCATCAAGACGATCTTATTAAGGAGACCTTTTCCCAAGAGTGGATCTGAAATCCTACTGAGATCCTGCTGCCTTTCTAATTCTATTCCCCTGGCCTTTGTTTATTCTTTTGCCTTGTCATAACAAGTTGGTAGGACAGATCATAGGAGCCTAGCTTTTGTTGCAGTACATTTAACCAGGGTCTAACAAATGAATCTGTCAGTAGGCTCGATAGACCTTTTTGTCGATGTAGCCATTTTAACCAGAGCATGAAGGTTGCCACCCAAAGCCTCATCTGGACATTAACCCTACCAGTCTCTATCCTAATTGTGACATTAGAAATGTTATCTGGTAGTTGGAGAATTGTTCTCAGGAATTTGGACTGGACTTTCTCTAAGGTAGATAAATTACCAATGATCAACATAATATTTTAATGTTTACCCTGACCATCCGTCAGATCTTGGAAGCTAAGCAGGGTCAGCCTTGGTTAGTCTTTGGATGGCGGAAGTCCAAGGAAAATAGGATTGTGACACAAAGCCTGGCAACAGCTGAATGTCTTCTGCCTGGCTGCCAGACAATCCTACAATCGTACATTACACACACGCCATCCTTATCCATGGTTCCTCTATATATTTGTGAACCAGCCTGGGGGGTGGGACGTGTCCAGCTGCCCAAGTTGGAATAGGGCCAGCAAAGATGTCTGCACCCTGATTGGCCCTGCCCCTGCAGCTCCCACCCTCTGTCCCTGGACTCTAGCCTCTTTGCTCTCAGACGCACCTCAATGCCTGGAGCCAGCAGCAGGTAAGGGGAGAGGGCCTTGGCCACAGGGTCCTGGGGGAGGGCCTGCTAACGAGGACCTCTTGGCTAAGGTGACCAGATAGTCCCACTTTTGGAGGGACATCTGGGGGTACCTGGCAAATTGTACTTATGTTGAAGTATATATACATATATATATTGCAGTACTATTTTTGCATTCTATGCGTTCTATGAAACTTTCTGTTGCTCCACATAGAACAATTTTTTAATCAAGAATCCCCCCGGTCAATCGTGTCCCGCTTTACCAATGGTAAAATCTGTTCACCTTACTCTTGGCCTGCTAGGCTAAGCCTGCTAATTGCTATGCAGGGCCTGTTAACGAGGGCCTCCCGGCCTGCTGACTGCCTGAAGGAGCTCTGTCCCAGACCAGCCCCCACCTGCCGCCCTGATCCGGCTGTGAACTGCGGCCCAAAGCCACCTTAAGCTGCCTGGCCAGGGGCCAGGGTAGAAGACCCTTTCAAGGCCCGTTCTTAGGAACGGGCTTTCAAGCTAGTACAATGAATGAAACTAAGTGTTCTATTGAAATCATCTTGGTGCTGTTTTTTGACACCAGCTGCACATCTGCTACATTAGAGCTAGTAACAGGTCTTTTCTGACTTGTTATCATGTCATTTTATTTTACTTCTCAGGACTCTCAGTACTGGCGCTTCACCAATGACAGAATGGATTCTGGCTACCCCAAGCCCGTTATAAAAGGATTTGGCGGATTAAATGGGAAAATAGTAGCAGCTCTCTCTGTAGCGACACACAAGAGCAGGCCAGAATCTGTATATTTCTTCAAAAATGGTGAGCTTCATATCTGATGTACCTACCTGACTAGCAACACTGCATACAACCCAGGAGCCCATAACAGGCATAAATATTTAAGTCTTGGTGGATGAACTTGAGAATCAAGTGATGTAACCAATTTCCTTAACATCTGTTGCAAGGGAGATTTTGGATTATTTGCTGGTAGTATACAGTATTTCAAAGTGCTAACAATTAAATCTTTATAATGATTTTAAAAGTTTTGAAGGGGAAAAGATAAAAAAGGTGTGCTTCCACAAGAAGAAGACATTCTACTTGCATGGGAGGGGAATGGTCTATGCAGATTTCTTTCATAAGCTGCAGTCCAGTGTTTCCCAACCACCCCCAGTTGCTTGGGTGCCCCAAAATGGTTGGGATCCATTTCACCATCAGAGCTTTGCTGGAGTTGTCAGCTTTCCGCAGGGCCTGCAAGACGGAGCTCTTCCGCCAGGCATATGGTTGAGGCCAGGGCAGAGTCTGGCATTCCAGTCAAGGAAACCCCCACCCCCACCCCCACCCCACGGTCTATCAGACCTGCACCCACTCCCAGTGGAAGAGGACTGGGCCTCTGGCTGAACAAGGTGGATTGAGTTCAATTAAAAGTGTATGTGGCCAGTTGCCACCTTTGTTGTTGTGACTGGGAGGATTTTATAGGGTTTTATTGTATTTTAATGTTTGACTTATGTGATCCGCCGCGAGATCTCCAGAGGAGTGGCGGTATACAAGTTGAAGAATAAATACATTTAGATCCAAGGCCATTGCTTTAGATGATGCATACAATATATCGTTGCCTTCCACAGTGTGGCTTTTGTAAATGCTTAAACAACTGGTCTCTTTAATTTACCAGGGCTGCTTTTAAATCAAGTTGTCTCAATGGTGCCATCCACATATCCATTTAAGATTTTTAAAAAAACAAAATGGAGTCCACCAACAGCTATGACATGATAAATGTCCAGAATAGACTGCAGTTTATTATTGGTGCCATAGGGATGGGCACAAACCAGGCTATTCTGGTTTGATTCTGGGTCTTCACAAACGGAATACCTGAATTAAATCTTAGCTCAAAGCCCCAAATCAAACCAGCTCATTTTTGGCCAGTCGTTTTCGCTCCCCCTTGCCCTTTCCAAGGGAGGGGAAGTTCAAGGGATTGCTAAAAGGGCTGCCAGCTGCTTCAGGCTGCCAGTGGACAGGAGTGTCCAATGTTAATATGTTAGGTTAAAATGGCTGCAGGTCATCTCAGTGATCGATTTTGCTCTCCCACTGAGAAGCCATTTCAAGCTGACAGCAGACAGGTCCACATGCTAGCTCTTAGCTTTAAATCAGGGGTAGTCAACCTGTGGTCCTCCAGATGTTCATGGACTACAATTCCCATGAGCTGGCAAACGCTGGCAGGGGCTCATGGGAATTGTAGTCCATGAACATCTGGGGGACCACAGGTTGACTACCCCTGCTTTAAATGACAGGCAGCCCTTTAAACCTTGTTTCTCCCTGCACCCAATCCAAATTGGGCAAAGGTCTGGGATTTGTTTATTTATATTTCTAGCCTGCCACTCTCCATGGACTCAAGGCGGGTTTACAAGTCATATAAACCCCATAAAATAAATATAACCCAGATGGTGACATAATCCCATAGCTCCCTCCCCACCCAGGAGCCATCCACCTTGGGGGGGGGGGGGGATTGCTAGATGTAAATGCTTAGCCTGAGGAGGGGCTTCGTGGTTCTTATTCCTGGCCTCAACCAAAGACCTGGTGGAAGAGCTCTGTTCTACAGGCCCTGCGGAACTGTAATCAGGGCCCTCAGCTCTCCCGGGAGCTCATTCCACCAGGCTGGGATTCAGAGTGTACAAACTGGAACATTTTTGTGAGAAATCATGGATCGTGCCTCAGTTTGTGAACATCCCTAGTCAGAATAGCAGTCGTTTCTTATGCTGTGAATTAAAGCGAAGCAGATTTTCTTGGCTACCGGAGAAATGTTAACAATGTGGCTTTTCTGTGATAGGGGGCAATGTTCAGCAATACACCTACAAGCAAGAAGGTGCTAAGAAGTGCCAGAAGAAAGTTGTGACTGTGAGCTACCCAGCTTACAGACCAAGAACGGTGATCAGGAGGCGTCGGCAAATCTTTCACCGTGTGGTCAGGCCTCACCAGATTTTCCGCACTGTCAGAATCAAGCAGTATCCTGTGGTTCAGATCACCCGTCAGCCTACTGCCACCTTCACAGGTAGATTAAATCCAAATGATTTCAATAGGATTCAGCAGCACGTGTGCACAACTGAAGCATAGTTGTTTCAAACAACTAACCGAGGATACGTTTCCTTCCGTTATCATGTTTAAGAACGGACATTTAATTTGAGCTATTCAGATATTTGCTTCCATGGGGACTATTGTGCCAATAAGGTGACTTTCAGAAATGGCTAGCTTGATGTAGTGGTTAGGAGTGCAGGACTTCTAATCTGGCGAGCTGTGTTTGATTCCGCGCTCCCCCACATGCAACCAGCTGGGTGACCTTGGGCTCCCCACAGCACTGATAAAGCTGTTCTGACCGAGCAGTAATATCAGGGCTCTCTCAGCCTCATCTACCTTGCAGGGTGTCTGTTGTGGAGAGAGGAAAGGGAAGGCAAATGTAAGCCACTTTGAGATTCCTCGTGGTAGAGAAAAGCGGCATATAAGAACCAACTCTTCTTCTATTGCATTTGCAGGAGTGCTGCAGCCGGAGGCTAAGGTCACAGCATACTGGAGAGGATTTCCAAAAGATGTTAATGCTGTTACCTCAGTGCCTAATGGGCAGAAGCCAGATGGCTATGATTACTATGCTTTTTCTAAAGGTATGTTTGCTTAGACATCTCAGCATCAACCTCTAAAACTGGCAAATCTTTTAGGCCAATGCTCTGCAATTCACGGGGACCTGCAGCTAAGGCTGGGTTGGATTGGGGCTGTACTGTGTGGGGAGAATGGGTTAACTTGCACTCCCCATAATTTCACCAGTTAAGCTCCTCTCTTCTTGTGTTATCAACACTCAACAGCCCTGGAAAGGGGGGAGGGGAGAATGAGGGAGAGAAGAGTAGAACTCTGACTGGTGAAATGATACAGAATGCTTAAATTCTTTCTCCCCACACCACAGCCCAAATAACCCTGGGGACCTGCATGGAAGCTCTGAATCTTTTAACTACACTAGATTAGAGCTGCTTACTCCTGGAGGGAAAACCAAAGAAAGCCTGGGAGGTGGAGAAAGGAAGGTTTTATGTGGAGTAGTTTTAAGCTTTTCTAATGGAAAATAGACAGTCTTTGGAGGACTGAATTTTTATGTTCCTTGCAAACCTTCACATCTTTAAGAAAATCCAACCCACCCAGTCTCCTGCCTAGTTTTTAGCCTGACGCTTACTTCTGTTTCTGTTCCCTTTTCCAGATCAATACTACAATGTGGACGTGGCCAGCAGAATAGTGAGACCGGTCACAAAGCTGACCGGCCAAACAACATCCAAGGCATGGTACAAGTGTCCTTAAGGGTGACTGGGAAGCACGAAGGCCGAAAGAAGTGCTATTGCCTTTGACAATTTCCATAATTTTTATTAATAAAAGACAATGAAATGTTCATACACCAATCCAAGTTTAAAAACTGCCCTTAAGCTTGGTGGCTACTACACAAAGACAGAATAGAAGCAGACTGAACAGTATACACTTTCTCCAAGTTTGTGGGGTTTTTTTTTTTACAGAACTCAGTTAATATTTCCTCTGTTTAGACCTCCTCTTCCTCCCATTGCATGAGTTACCCCTGCAAGAAAAGAGTATTAATATATTATTTTTGTTCCACGGTATTGTTATTAATCCTCCATTAATTTAAAGGTCACTATGAAAGGATTCCTTGGAGATCCCCTTCCATACACTTTTTAGGATAATCACTCCATCTTATATATGTCCGTCACGGCATGCTTTGTTGTGGGTT
This sequence comes from Paroedura picta, assembly GCF_049243985.1. Lineage (NCBI taxonomy): Eukaryota > Metazoa > Chordata > Lepidosauria > Squamata > Gekkonidae > Paroedura > Paroedura picta. The sequence continues at coordinate 42,937,949 of NC_135372.1, forward strand.
CCATATTGCTTCCCTTTTTATCACTTCTATTTCGATCAATTAAAAAAATAGCATCCTATGCTGGAAATACCTCTTGTTTATCCCAAAGGTGATTTTGACAGCTAGCATGAACAGTGAGAGAGAAAAAAAAAGGGGGGGAAGCAGTATACTGACTTTAAACAAATCATTAGAATGCAAATTTTAATTCCTTTGAAGAAACCACCATTCTCAGACAATTCTACATTTTCACCAGCACTGATAACATCATCAGACTGAGGGAAGGGAAACACTTAAAAGGCCTTGTTAAGCTTTTGGTTTGCTGATGTGATACTTATATTTATTTACTATCTGCTGAAATTCATTTCTTCTCTTGGGGAAAAATCTCATACTATTTTCCAGAGCATCTTTAAGTTTTGGGTTTTTTTTTTAATTCCTTGAAAAACACAGGTCTTTGTGGCAGGGAATTTCAACATTATCCAGCTCTCTGCATGCCACAATGGCTACAGTACTGCTCAGCACATTCTTTTAAAGAGCAAGTAGGGAAAACTTGTTAAGAGATCATCATGCACAATACTTCAAAGTGATTCTTATGTCAGCTCCCAAGGATACTCACCCCTCTGTCTGTTAAACTGACGACCACGAACTCCAGTTCTCAGTGTTGGGGGCTGGAGCCTGACCCGCCGAAATGGCTTTGGGTGATTACTGCTTGTGTCTGCAAGAGAGGTCACGGGGGAAAAGGGGGTACGGCTGTGACTGTAGTTTGACATGAGGGGCCAATTCACTGTATTCATGACTGAATTTCAATATACAGCTGTTCTTGATTTTTATCTTTTCTGCACATTTGTGAGGGTGTAGGAAATACAAATAAAATCTCAAACTGGGGAAAAAAAAGTTTTGGGCTTTCATCTTTTGGCACGTTATCTACCTGCATGAATGTTAAATCTTAAGTGCCTGATAAGAATAATATGAAGAGGCACGTATGCTCCTGAGATGAGAAATCTACTAAGTATTGAAAACAAGAGAATCTAGCAACATGTTTTTCTGAGGTCTGGAGGCCCACAATGGGTGGGATCCAAATTCAATATTAACATGTCTGTGTGACTTTTCCCGATTTCCCCCCTCCTGCATCAGACCTTCACATCTTCTTCAAACTATTACTGGAGGCCAGTATTTCAGGGGGCATTTGGGGCTGTAACGGTGGGGGAAGGAGGAGATAAGGAAGTCATGATACTGTGTATGGAAATTCTTCCATTTGCTGAAATTTTAGAGGGATGCCTTCAATGCCTCGCATTTAGACCTTTCATGTAAGGATAATTGACTTGCCTGCTTTTTATCACTTGGATCAATAAAATATCTCAACTTCCTATACTGAAATCTGCATTCGCCTCCACAATTACACAGCAACAACAAAATAATTTGTGGAGAAAACATGCAGATCTTCTAATTGGAGAATTAAAATGACATTGCTCCGACATCATTCATTCGCTGAGAAACTTGCTATGCTGGAGAAATGTGTTGGTCTTAGGTTGGTTCTACTACTGCAGACAAACATGCTTACCCAGCTGAGAATAAGCAACTGCCCAAGTTAACCCTGACTGATAGGACTGTGCTGTACCTGCAGATGAACTTGAAGGAGGATCTTGACTGGTGGAAGGCATGTCTGATTCATCAGGGGTCTGAGATGATTCTTCCTCTTGCTGGCTATCAATCTCTAGCCCAACCTCTGAAGTGATTCTGAAAGGGAGTGAGAAGTGTGAGATTATGAGACTTCCAAAGACCAATGAAAGGACAAACCCTTTTCCGGTTTTATTTATAATGGAAAAAGAACCTCATCCAGCCCAGTCTCTCCTATCTCAGGAAATGTTAACATGAAAAACAAAAGAAATGAAAATCCTTATCTGGCCCATTTTCATTATGACTTTAAAAAACACTTCATAAAGCTGGTGATTATAAACCTTCATGACACACAAGTCTAGAAAGAACAAAGACAATAATAAAATTCTGTATTTCAGTACTAGGAGCCTCTTGTGGTGCAGAGTGGTAAGGCAGCAGACATGCAGTCTGAAAGCTCTTCCCATGAGGCTGGGAGTTCAATCCCAGCAGCCGGCTCAAGGTTGGCTCAGCCTTCCATCCTTCCGAGGTTGGTAAAATGAGTACCCAGCTTGCTGGGGGGTAAACGGTAATGACTGGGGAAGGCACTGGCAAACGACCCCGTATTGAGTCTGCCATGAAAACGCTAGAGGGCATCACCCCAAGGGTCAGACATGACCCGGTACTTGCACAGGGGATACCTTTACCTTTTATTTCAGTACTAGTAAAATGTTGACCATTTAGAGCAGGGGTAGTCAAACTGCGGCCCTCCAGATGTCCATGGACTACAATTCCCAGCATTCGCTGGCAGAGGCTTCTGGGAATTGTAGTCCATGGACATCTGGAGGGCCGCAGTTTGACTACCCCTGATTTAGAGTCTAGCTTTATCTCAGCTAGTATTAAAAAAGCATTTGTGTTCTTCTGTAGGATACCTGCCAGATAAGAGCCAGGATACCAAATATCAGGGAAGAAAGGACAGTCTTGCTTTCCTTGACATGATGGACCCCAGTGCAGCACTTCACTTCTACGTAACAGAGACAGAGGCTGCTGCCTGAGAGACAGAGAGACAGAGACAGAGGCTGCTGCCTGACCCTGGTAACTCCAGCCATTTAGGAATCAAGCCTGAGGCACACATGCAATCCATGTATAGACAACACCAGACACAACACGGAAAGCCCAATGTTCCAACAGGAAACATGACTTAGGTTACCGCTATTAGATTTATAACTATTCCACAACATCAGCTATATTAAGAAGTCTCTGTGGAACAACCATGATTGTTTAAAAAAAAATATGATGAGGTTTATAAGCTGCAAAGCAAATGAAGATATTCTAGGAGTGATATTTATTTCAATCACAAAGCAGAAGGCAAGTCTTGTCCATATCAATCAATCCAGAGTATTTTTCAAAATTTTTCCCCTGGGAATATTATATATAGGGAAGAGTTATTGATACAGTGGAGGGCATCTTCAACTTCTATTTGATATACATGTATCCACTGGAGTAGATACACGGATCTACCGGAACTTCAGAATGTACTTTCCTTCTAAATAGGCTGTGGCTACGGGTTGAACTCTATGAAGACACAGCCCTATCCCGGAGTCAATTTTTTAGTCCCAGTGATGGGGTCAAAGCATCATTTTGGATTTCAGTGGCGGGAGAAGGAATAATTCATAATAAGGTTCACACACCTGCTGTATATTTAACCTTAATCTGCAGAATACCTGGCATGTTTTAGGAGCATGTGATAGGATCCTGGGGAATAGGAACAGCCCAACTCTGTGCTTAGGAGAGGATTAATATCTCCAGAACTGTGAAAAAAAATACTTTCTATATGAACAACCAAACTCCCACTCACTTCCCGCAGGTGGATTTTCTTCTGGTGATCTGAATGGGCTTAGTGGGATCTGTGCAAGTGTCTCAATATACACCTGAACTGAACAGTGACGTGTCGCTAAAGAACAATGCTAATTCCTGAAGACATTTTGTTTTCCTTAAGAAAACCCACCCCCACAAAACCTCTTGCAGAATCTAGCCATGCCAACAGGGAATGAAAGTCTGGGGGTGAAATTACTGAGTTCCTCTTAACCAAGTTTAACTGCAGCAGCCTGAAGTTTATCAATGGAAGAAGAAGTGCTCTGTTGCCAGTTATTCGCTGCAGCCAATGTTGGCCAAAGGAACACAGCATTTCACTTACTACTGCTGCCAAGTCATTTCTATGGACCTGCGCAATTTGAGCTGTCTATAAACCTTCACATCTTTGCTATTGCCGGAGGATCTACATCTAAAACTAGCCTGGGTTGTGCGCATATTTTCCACTGCCAGCAGATTAATCTGTGAATCACGTCCTGCAGCCATGAAGTCATCTCTAAAGGCAGATGGGAACAATTCACTCTCTCTAAACAGGGCAGCTCTGCTTAAGCCGCTTGTAGCCTGAAAGCCTTTCTGGCCTAAAGGGGTTAAAACAGATATCTTGGTGTTCCTTTTTTTGGGAGGAGAGAGAGATCAAGTGATACAAGCCAACAACAGCAATTCATATTTATACAATGCTTCTGGCATATTCTGTGTGCCTCACAGAATAAACCTCAGTAATCCTTCTAGCTATCAACCTGCATGGCAGGTTTTGACTGCAGTACCCATTCTACAGATGGAAGGAGAAAAGCAGACAGTGGCTAATCTGATGGCCAGGGGATGCATGGCTGAATACAGTCTTTTTAACCTTCCGGTTTCCCAGCTCCACCCCTTACACACTGTACTGTAGCCTGGCTTCCCATTGAAAGAGTAACTATCACTGTATGTCTAACACAGTGGTTCTCAACCTTCCTAATGCCGCGAACTTTTAATACAGTTCCTCATGTTGTGGTGATCCCGAACCATAAAATTATGCAAGTGTTCTTTCACAAAAATTAAACCAAAACTGACCAATGGCGTGAAGATCCATTGTTCAGGATTGTATATAAATTGGTTCTTTTCCAGGGTTTCTCAGTTCAGTTCTGCCTCTTGTCCCACCATGCCCATCTTGCTCTTTTCCGCTGCTCCAGACAGACAAATGCTCTATCTCGATCTACCCCGGCCAAGCTGCTTGCCCTGCCGCGACCCCTGTGAAAGTGTCATTTGACCCCCAGGTTGAGAACCACTGGTCTGACATTTACAAAGAGCTTGGAGGTGAGCAGAGGCAGTCCTGTTCACTGCCAAGTTGGGGAATGTTCTGCACCCGTATTCACATGCCACAAATGGAGTTCACCTGCTAACAATGAGGGCAACAGGGAAGGCTGTGTTTGCGCATAACACCACGGGACAATCATCACTCCATTGGGGTGTTAGGGTTTCTATTATCTCTAACTGCCAAGATAGCATTTTGCATGGTAAGATGCTGGGTGAAGTACCATCAGTAGAAAATTCCTGGGCCTTACTACAATAAAACAAGAACAAATAGGAGCAAGCCCCCAAACACCCTCCTGACCAAACCGAAGAACCCTGGGAGAAAGTATTAAAATCTGAATGCATTACATGCCCAAGGCTCAGATATCAAAGGCAAATCTAACCCAGGATCAAAGGAAATGGCCCTCTGACTTTGTCCTTATAACAAATCGAGACTTACTGTCCTACAGTATGTGAATTAGCCATCACTGGGGTAGCAAAACACACAGATGATCTGGGTGACAATGTAATGATGAGACCCTGGATAAGTTCTGGTTTTGGGTAGTCTTCATCAGACCACAACAAAATTTTCTGTTTGATGTTTTGCTTGTGGCGCTGGCAGAGTTCACAGATATCCTTCCTATACAGTGTTACTCACAGGCATGTAAGCATCGTGATCCCCAGGGAGATGTGACGGAGCTCTCTGAACTCTCCCCAGCTGTGATTCAGTGGGTTGGAAATTTAGATACTAGAATTTAGGGAGTTTGCCCAATCAGCTTGTGTTCCTGTTGTACCAACTTGGTTACATATTTTATATTATTTGCTTATTATTATTATTTTCTGCCATGTGATAAATAAAGTAAACAGAGTGTTACATGGTCAGAGATCGCAGCAAGAGTCAGTAACATGAACAGGCATTAAGCAGTCCACTTGAACCTTTTGGACCACTGCATTATTCTGCAAGTTAATTTCAAAGGCATCAAGCCACTAAAAGCAGGTATATTCATTAAAACAACATATAGAACAGTACAGGCTAGGTATCAGGATTTTTTCCCCCACAATCAGGGTAGTTCAGCAGAAGAATCTGCTGCCTAAGGAGGTGATGAGCTCCACTTCACTGGCAGTCTTGAAGCAGAGGCTGGACAGATACTTATCCTGGACGCTTGAGGCTCACCCTGCATTGAGGTTGGACTAGATGGCCTGTATGGCCCCTTCCAACTCTACGTAATCTGCCTTTATGTAATCCACCTTGAGTCCCACCAAGGAGGAAGGCAGACTAAATAAATAACAAAAATAATATATTTCTATAAGCCACCAAAGGCAGGTATATTCGCGGTATGGAAAGCTGTGATGAGCTCTTTGACAGGTAAGTGAAGTGGAGGTATTTAAAACAAGATTATGCACAGGCCACTCTCTGCCAGCGGGATCAAGTTTTAGCCACCGACAGCCGAACGTACCCTTCTGATTCTGCCTCCACAAAAACCTCGTCGCCGTCATCGCCGGTTCCAGATTCCGAAGTGGTAGACAAGTTCCCCGTGGAAGTCGTCACCATCGGGACAGACTGAGACGCATGTTCTGAAGCATCAGCGGCCGTGCTTTCAGTGAACACAGAGACTTGAAACAAAGAGCAGACAAAGCACAGAATGAGCTACATCAGGGGTAGCCAACCTGTGGTCCTCCAGATGTCCATGGACTACAATTCCCATGAGCCCCTGCCAGCAAACGCTGGAGATCTGGAGGACCACAGGTTGACTACCTCTGAGCTACATGATGATAATAGCACAGCTGTATATGGTCGTGTCACCTGATAAATTTTTAGCAAATTAAAAAAATATGTATCAACATTAGTTAATTCCCACCCATTCAGGAAACCCTTCCAGGGCCATCAAGCAGCCCTAGGGTTTCACAAATCCCTGGTTGAGGAAGCCTGATTTGCACAACCAAAATAATATCCCTGACATTCCCAGTACTTACCAGGTGCTGCAACCTGGAGTGGGGTTGTCGGCACACTCCGGCCCCCCGACTCTTCTTCGTGGGCGAGGAAGAGAGGAGTTTCATACATTCCTAATCCTACAAGGCAATTTCAGAGTTAATGACCCAAGCCAGGAGACTGAGCTAGGTTCTTATTATGGTTGTCATTAATCCCATTAAATACAACACAAAAAGTCAAAACGGCTAGATAGGCGTACCTCCTTGTGATGCAAGCTGGCCAAGATCAGAGTGGCTAGAACTGGTCTGTGGCATATCTTCAGGAGGTCCAAACCTGAATCTAGGAACTCCAGCAACCTGGGGAGAGCTATTAAAACAAGACAGGTTGGCATTCTGTTTCCTAAATTCACTGGTTACCTATTGAACAAATAAGACAAATTGTCCAGCAATGGTCCCTAACTGCAGTTCTCATCACAGCCCTTAAAACAGCTTTGCTCTTTTTTCTGTGGGTTCCCCCTCAGCTTAGTACAAAGATCATTGCCCTCCATAGATGTCCTCATCTGCAGATTTAACCACCAGCACTTAGGTCTGTGTTCATCATTAGATATATGATAACCAAATGAGATCCCCCACAGCTTCTGACCTGCAGCCATCTACTATGGACTGCTTCAGCAACTTCAAAGAATTAAGAGGTTGGTGTACTATAGTGACATATAGGTCTTGTAACCTAACTAAGTGGGCTCCAATCGAGAAGACATTTCAAGTATATCTTCACCACCGTAACTCAGAATCCACTTACTGAATTGCTTCTGCAAAGCCGTCTGTACGATGTGGCACCACTAACGTCGGAGTGCTAGGGACTGTCCTGTCTTCATCATCGAAGAAGTGCTGCTGCTAAAGAAAACGTTAAGAATCACAAACTAAAACAACAGAAATGCTACCCTAATATGCTTTTACTTTTTAATACTGTGATGGAAATCTGTGGAAAACAAGGGAGCTGACAAGCATTCTGAAGAGTTTCCAAAGCAAAGTATACAATTTGTTACAAACTTTTGCATTGCCCATAAAATACATCACCACCCCAGTTCTGTAGAATTTGTTTTGAAGGTCAGTTGAACTCCTCCGACTGGGAAATTTAGAAATTGGAAAAGGAAGACAATATTGTCAATTTGCCTTATTGTTTTTGTAATTAACATAAGCAGCTCCACTTGGAACAGGCTACAAAATGTCTTCCTGATTACTTCAAAATCCATGGAAGCACAAACAGAAAGAGCACAGGTGGTGGGGGGAGGTGCAGTCAAGGGCCTGTTACTGAGATTGAATTCAGCACTTCATCAATTCAACCTTTCAGGCATCTTCCAAGGGAGTGTGTGTGTGTGGGGGGGCGGGGCGGGATAGGCCTTACCATGCCCCCTATGCCAGGTGTTAATTGAAGTCCACGTCCCACCGACTGCCTCCGAGTCATCTGTATTCTCTACAAGGAAAGCAATCAAAAATATTTCAGACAGCCTACCAGCAGATGAACAACCTCAGACCCATTGGCCACATCCTATCCAAAAATGGCAGTACAGAAAAAGCAGCACACAGAAGAAAAAGCAGACGGAAGAAAGACAAAATTCTGAAATTGGACCCTTTTTTGGCAGGACTAATGTGTTCAGGACAGAGAAAGGGGGGAGAACAGAAGAAGGGAGTTACAAAGCAAGTTAATATAATTGTAGTAGAATTTATTTGTTTATAACCAGAGGCCTTTACAAAATATATGAGATAATTTTATAACAACAGAATAAAGCCACCGAAAACATAAAATTTAAAACCACAGAACTATGAAACAGCATGCAAAATACAGACATTCTAGAATGTTAAGAGCCTGCCTTAACAATGACAGTGTTGGTTGGCCCTTATTTTCCTTGCTACCAAAGCAAATAATGAGGTTTTATATATAACACTGTCAACACGGTCAGATAAAAGGTAGGTTTTCTTTTCAGCGACAGAGTGGAGGTTAGAACCACATAAGATCTCATTAAGGAATCTGGCCCTGGGTTGTGTGCCTTACAAATACAAAAACATTGATTTTTTGGTGAACAGCTATAACAGCGAACCAAGACCTCTGTGGGCATCGTTTCGAAATGAAGGGAGGGGAAAGCTACTCTAAGATGATGGTTAAGAATCTTATTCAGATAAGAGGATCTACAAGGGACATGTTTAAACAACTTGAACGAGGATGCTGCCTTTGTTTGCAAAATGTGCAATTTGTCTATCTGGGCATCACTTCTGAAGATCCAGTGGGGAGTTATTAGCTGAGGCATTTAAGAGGGATGAAGGAGTATACAAGAAGGCTATTAATAAGGCCAAGCCACACTGGATCCTTAGGTAAGATTATATTGAAAGATTGATGGCTAAATTTGTTTGAGTTGGCTATCCTATGGTTTTTCCAGAGTTTTAGAACTGGAAAGTGCACTCAGGCACTAAGAGTTAATATAACTGTGTTCCGCTGTGCACACACGCACATTGATGGGTCACTTGCCAGCTGAAAGCAAGCACGGCCATCCCAAGGGGAGACAGTACAAAGATGCTCTCTCCATCTCCATTACATTAACGGCAAGGTTTGAGGATCCCAAGTTTAGCAACAGCCAAATAACACCTTCCTTTTACAACGATAAAACACTTATTTCAAAAGCGACATTCCTAATCTAAGCATGTTTTAACATGGGACAATGAAAGAAATAAAACTAAGCATTGCTAACAAGAGCAACCCCAGGGAACCATCTCCAAATTGCCAAACAGCTCATAGAAAAAGAGTTGCATACAAATGAAAAAAAAGTGGAGGACCACCCCCCCCCTCGAATCCTTATGCTCTACTGGCACTTGGTAATGACAACCACGTAAAAAAGTAGAGATTCCAAAGAGTTGCAGCCAAAGATTTTGTTTTAATAATGCTTTTATAGGCTATAATTTTACCCCCTCCCCATTACTCCTGAACACCTTTTATTGCTGTCCTTGTAGCACAAAACTACTGAGAGCCTGGAAGGGAAGGAAATAAAACTTAGCCAGGCATGGCCATTCATAATCACCCTAGAGACCTATATTTCTGGTCCAAAAAGGAACCACCTAAGAGTAGTTTTCCAGATGCACAGAAATAATAATAATAATAAAAAACTTTGCACGGCAGTTTTCTGAAAGATTTTAAAGGTTTGGGCTGAGATCACACACCTGTACAGGCGGTCCCAGCTCTTGTGGTGGAGCAGGAATGGCGTGGATCGTCAGCCGTGGTGGTAACGGGTGGGGTCGAGGTGGACGTGGTGTTTGTCTCTCAGAAGCAGAGGTTGGCTGCTGCTCTCTTGGGCTTTCCTGAGGGAACGTGGACTCGGCAACACCTGTGCTCCCGTCACCTTATGGCAAAGGAATAATATTTGGTAAGAAGCTCTTCCTGTTCAGTTAGAAGCAGTGGATCATTTTAACGACTGTACTGAACTGAGAAGCTGAAAACAAAGAGTATATTTTGCCCAAAGGTAGAACAGACTTCTCAGTTAATAACACCGCAAGTTCTACCATGCCCCCAAGACAACATTTCTGATTAATGAGAAATGGGTTATAATTAATTACAGTACTTAAATCACAACTTTCCTTGTGGTTCAATCCAGCTAACTAAATCCCCAAATAACTCCCCCCTACAGCTATAAGAGATTGGCAGTTTATACCCCAAAGCCCTGGCAAATAAAACAGCATGGCTGCACCTCCTGAAAGTTACAAGCAAATCACAAGCAAGCAAACATCACAAGCAGCTACTAAATTCTGGACACAGGAAAAATGTATATCATGAATCAATCTCACAAGGAGAGTTGGGTTTTTCACTGCCTGAAGGAGTCTCAAGTGGCATGCAATTGCCTTCCCTTCCTCTCCCGCTCGCCCTGTGAGGTAGGTAGGGCCGAGAAAGTTCTGAGCTAACTGTGACTGACTCAAGGTCACCCAGGTGGCTTCACGTGGAGGAGGAGTGGGTGCACTGGATTACCCGGTGCGCTGGATTACAGTCCCCTGATTTTTAACCGCTTCACCAAACTGGCTCTCAAGCTACTGCTCTGACTTTTCAGGGGGTTCAGTATAACCATTTCCTCTTACTTATGGACCCAATTCATACTCCAAAAATGAGAAGTTAAAAAAAACATTTCCCTAGGCATGGAAGACGCTGCTTTGGATTCATTGACCAGTAAGTCCAGCATCTTGGGGAAGCAAACACTCAAAATAACTCTTCTCCGCTGTAGCCTACCATACTGCTTCCCCACCCATCACCCCCTACACATACATCCTGTTCAGGAGACAGTAAATGGGAGAAGGTAATGGACAATGGTTATTCCCCAGTTCTTCTGCTGGCAGAAACGGTTTCCATCCTTGGGAAGCACAGCTACCTTGGCAAACTATGGTCAATAAAGAAAACCCATTATTCAGCATGCATACCACAGTTCTGAGAATCGGCTGCTCTCTGGCTGCTTTCTCCTCCGGCAAGGCTCTCTTCAGTTTCTGTACTGGGATCCATTCCATCAGCACCCTGGGCAGATGCATACAAAAAAGGAAACTCAATGGAAACTTCAGGAGCAAAGCGTATGGTTGTATCCACCTTGTGTGGAATAAAGCTTCTCTGTGTTTGTGTGTGTGTGTGATGCTCCCGAGACCTCTTTTCAGTCTATGATTTCGGCTGGATTTTAAATCTGTTGCATTGTACAAGTGTTGCGAATCACTTGGAGGACTCTGATTAAAAGAAGTGAGATGCAGCCACTTGTGCAGTAGCCCATTTCCGCACCTGGCAGTCTTACCTCGGTTTCGTCTGCATCGTACCCATCGTTCCCGTCAACGCTGCCGGTGCCTTCGTTGCTGTCTTCACCTTCATCCCCCATGCCTGTGTCTTCATCGTCTTCGTCCTCATCATCCTCTTCCTCATCTTCGTATTCCTGCAAGGGGTATCATTTCAGAACAGCACGGAAACACGAATTCTGACCTGGTCTAGCACCCTTGGATTGGAACCTGCCAATCGTTCATGAACTGTCCACTGGAGGACGCTGTGTCGTCTGCACAAAGCCTCAAGTAGAGAATGGTGGACAGTAAGGAATAGGACATCAATCAATACATTCGAGCTAACAGAAAGGCAGGGACAAACTTCACGGACTCCCTGCTCCTACCACAGACATCCGGCTCCCTCATCATGCTGTTTACAAGGGTCCCCGGGAGCAGCATTTTAGGAAGATAGGGTTGTAATAAAATGGAAAATGCAAGGAAGTTCCTTCTGTTAGTGGAAGATTATTAGTGGGATCCAACCCGAGCAGTAGTCAGAACTACTGAAAAACTTGCTATTTGGGTTCTCTTTCTAATGTGGTGTGGGGTGGCAGCAGTACAAGTAGAAGAAGAGTTGGTTCTTATATGCTGCTTTTCTCTACCAGCGGCTTACATTCGCCTTCCCTTTCCTCTCCCCTGTGAGGGAGGTGAGGCTGAAAGAGCCCCAATATTACTGCTCGGTCAGAACAGTTTTATCAGTGCTATGGGGAGCCCAAGGTCACCCAGCTGGCTGCATGTGGGGGAGTGCAGAATCAAACCCGGCTCTCCAGATTAGAGGTCCGCACTCCTAATCACTATAAGAAGCTGGCTCTAGAATGAGTAGTGGTTCTAATGCAGCGACTCCATTCAGTCCACGCAGTGCTAGAACACTCTGCCTGATTCCTACGCAACTCATCTGAATCAAGAACAGGAGCCTGCAATTGCAGAACAAGCCCTCACTGATTTGGTAACTGTGCTGGCACATGGCACTATCTTCCTTAACGGTTGATGGATGTAATTAACATTAACTGATAGCGTAAAGCTTTCCCCCTCCCGCCAATGAAAATTCCACTTAAATTGGAGGTCAGTTTCAATTTTTGCTGAGTGGAGGGGCAGAATACAAGTTGGGAATTGGGGAGGCGGGGGGAGGGGGTTACAAGGAAACCCAAAGTGTCCATACTTCGGGTTCGCCATCATTTTCATCATCGTCGTCCTCTTCATCATCGCTGTCAATGACAATGACATCATCCCTCTTTCCCTGGCCGTCCTGGGATGATGATGTATTCTGCTGGTCTGACTGAAGAGGTCCAAGGTCTACTGGGAGGGAGTGAGACGTCTCCTCGCTGTCTTCCATGGGAGTGTACTCCCCCTGAGTAACACCCTTCAAAACAAGATAAAGGATAAATAAACAAGTGGTAAAAATAAGCATTCCTCCCCTTGCTGAGGGAACTGTAGACCTAAGGGTACAGTGTGAGGCTTAACTATTAGCAGCTAGACCCCTTCCTCTCCCAGAGGGGCAGTTTCTTGCTCAGAGACGAAGAAACACACTTCTTAAAATATCATTTCAAAAAGCATTGCACTGGACACTGCCTGGCCTAAAATGGAACAAAATGGATGTCAGCCTAGAGGATGAGTCAGAGCAGCTGACTGGATAATGGCCCCCTCCACGACTCAGAGAGATGCATAACTTTAGGACAATGGGTTTCCCGAAATCTATTGATTCATCTTTGGACTAATCACATCAAGTCGAACTTTACTCCCTCTGCACCCACCTACCCTGACTAATCAACTCAGTTCTATTCCTCAAACCCATTAACTTCGTATCCTGTATTTACAGGTTCACCAAGCTCCTTTCATTCCTTTTCCATAACTTAGAAAAATCTGTCAAGCCTCTCCTATCTCTTTCATCCATCTCCAGGAAGCCTATCAAGTTATTGTTTCTGGGGCCTCACATCAGTCTGCCCCTGAGGGCCCGTTTTGCCCCGTATCAAGAACACCAGTGTGCGAGTTCTTAACTCCATAGCCACATCTCCTAAAAGTGTTGGATCTACTCTCCTCCTGTGAAATGCTGGTTATTTTGTTGCTGTTTCCACAGACCTCTTCCCTTGGAGACTGGTAATTATAGCCCTCACCTGAAAGTGCTTTTCCTCTTTCCACTATGCCATTCCTTAGCTGTGTCTGTGTGTGTTTGTTTAGGGTGACGTTTGATTTATATTCTTTTAATAAAAACCTGTCTGGTTGAACATCTGCCTGGCTTATTTGAAGAGCTCTCTTAAAAGAAAAGTTCCTGTAAAGATAGGTGGAGAATTCCCGTTACCCTCTCTCACGCTGTCTCCTTAAAGCTCAAACTCTCAACTAACCAGGAGACCACCTCTTTGAATAACAAAGTATTCAATTCTACCAACAGTGATAAATAGGAAACTGATGTCTGCTTGTTCCACCAATGACTTATCCCTACACCAATGTTCAAATATGTGCCAGGAAAGCAGATCATGGACCAATGCGGAACGCACACACAAATGTCCCATGCTTGCCGTGTGACATGCATATTCGATGCAGAATTATTCTGCTGCTTACTTCTCCCATAGAATCCTGCGAGTCTTGGTTGTAGACCTGGGTTTCTATTTCTCCATCTGTACTCTCTTCTGCAGTTACCTCCTCCTGAAATATTAGGTCAGTTCATCACAGAATGATCACACAAAGTGTATGGTCATGGACAAGAAGGGCTGTCTATATTAAGCTGCAAATATTAAGTTATGAATCATCATCTTTGACATAGTCTAATCTGCTGCAGCCTGATCCCTCTAAACTTGTATCATTGTTATCTTTTCAAATTTTATGTAACTATGGGGTCACAGAACAAAGTGGTTTGGGGATTCACCAGTATTTCCATGGGCGGAAGGCCTGTCAGCTGTGTTAGCGTGCCTCTTCCCTTCCACGCCACAGGTGGAAAAATCCTTTCATCCAAAATTGCCCAGTGGACCCAAGACACCATATAAACTTCCCTCCTTCACAAGAAATCCCCAACAGATTAAAAGTTTTGGATTTAGAGGATCATGCTTACTTTATTGCATGAGTACAACTTACTTTGACGCTTAGAAGAAGAAGAAGAAGAGTCGGTTCTTATATGCCGCTTTTCCCTACCCGAAGGAGGCTCAAAGCGGCTTACAGTCGCCTTCCCTTTCCTCTCCCCACAACAGACACCCTGTGAGGCTGAGAGAGCCCTGATATCACTGCTCGGTCAGAACAGCTTTATCAGCACCGTGGCGAGCCCAAGGTCACCCAGCTGGCTGCATGTGGGGGAGCGCAGAATCGAACCTGGCATGCCAGATTAGAAGTCCGCACTCCTAACCACTACACCAAACTGGCTTACACCACAGGCTGTATTCAATACAAGCACATGGATTCCTTTGCCTTGCAATTACTTGATCAATAGGGATGAGTGGGTGTCTGAATTAGACATAGGGAGTGCTTCCATTGAAAAGCACGTCTGAGACTATGAGAATGTGATGCGGCAGGAGACTTGCTCTGTAGGGCAACTGAATCTTCTTCAAGCTAGATGCAGCGGTCAGGAACAAACACAACCAAATTAGTAGAATGGTTTTTGTTCTTACAAACCTCTGGTCCAACTCTTTGTATAGTCCTCAATTTCTTGGAATGAGGCATATCGACCATCTCCTCCGAAATTTGCTCTGAGTTCTCGACTGTACTATCGTCGTCTTCTTCTCGCTGACGTTTGGGTAAGGAAGAACTTGGCGTCGCTGAAACTTAAACAGTAGGGCTTTGTTATCTCAAAACCCATTTCACAAAGTCATGAGAGTCTAAGGCAAGCTTTCTCAGTCAGGGTTTCATGAAACCTTGCGGGTTTCCTGAATGGGTAGGAGTTATTTTTCAAATATATTTTTTAAATCTGTTAAAAATTTATCAGGTGATATGACCACATACGGTAATGTCACCCTCCCCCCAAATAGTCAGTGATGGGCCTGGAGGGGGTGGGAAGGAGAGTGGCCCCGGGTGGTGTGTGCACACCTATGCATCCCAGCCATATTCTGAACTATCGTGTCACTTCTGGGGTTTCTCAAAGCCTGAAGAATGTTTCAGGGGGTTCTCAATGGTAAAACAGTAGCAAAAGGCTGGACTAAGGTATGTCAACTATATTGAAAACGACCTGATCCTACTGTTGACATCTGAGACTCAGTGATAAGGCATTTGGCTTTGCACCCACAAGGTCCCAGGTTCAATCCTTGGCATCTCTAGTTAAAAGGATCTGGTAGTGGTTGATCTGGTAGCAATTGACCTCTGCCTAAAAACCTTGGAAAGCCACTGCTAATCAGAGGCTTTGATCCGCTAGAATAGTTCTGGTGGGAAGGTGTTCACCAATTATCTCCTCTGGCTGCAGACCTCCAAATCCTTACGTGCTATTCCTGGGGATCCCCAGGAGTAGTGCTTCAGGCAGCATTTTGGACTGCAACAAGAGGAGGGAAATCGTGTTCTACAAATCTCCAGCCTCCCTCTGCAGAAAACTTCCAGGGGATCCAAGCCAGAGCAGACAAGACTGACTTTGATAAGCCAATGAGTGGGCTCAGCAGAAGGCAGCTCCACTTGCTTGTGTGACTATAGCTACTGCATGTCACTGTTATAAACTTGTATAATAGTTGATGCTGTGATTCTCCTAAAATCCAGAGGTGCAACTGACCTTTGTGTTTGTTGAAGGAAATCCAGTTAAACTCACCCGTGCCAAACACTGCCGTCGATGTAGAAGGCCTTTCCATCTGTGAGCTCTGTACGACCTCCAAAATGGTCGGGGCTGGCTCCTGAGCCGCTGGCTCAATCTGAGGATGGCTCTGCTGAGTGGGCTGCACAAAAGCCGTGGCTTGCGTTTGCTGCTGAACTGTCAGGATGGGCTGAGAGAGGGAGGTCTGGACGTTGGGGCTTGTGGAACGAACAGAGCCACTGGTGCTTCCGAAGACTGGCACATGCTCAACGGGTCCTTCCGACTGCATAGCTGGAACAAAAGAATGGCCACAGCAGGACACTTTAGCTGCACTGACATCGCTAACAAACAAGGTGCCGCCAAACTAGAGCTGGTGAACAGCGCAAGAGGTTATTCTTTTACAATCATGACTTTAAACTCTTAAAACCCAGTTACTAAAGAATATTGGCACAAATCAAAGACGGGGGGTGGGGGAGAATATCAGGAATTTCTACTTGCACTTGCTTCCCTGTTTACTTAGAATGTACAAAATTATTGTGTGATGCCTATTTTTATTTAGTGCTGCAAGAGATAGCCAAACGTTCTATTCCACAGCTTCTAATATTTTCATGGTATCCATTGCAAAATTTGGATACTGTTATTTGCTAAGTGTTTTAACTGTTCAGTGTTTCCAGCACAGGGTCATATAGATGTTTGGCAGCAGAAGTGGCTGGTGGCAACTCTTTCCTTCTTTTTTAAACATATAGATCCCAAGAACTGTTTATGTTCTTTCTCAATATTTCCATTTGTATGCAGTCCTTCCCCAAGGAGCTCGGGGCAGCTCACAACAATCATGAACACAAAAAATCAATTGTTGATATCAATTGTTGATATCAAATCCATATAAAACTTACATTTTGGGGGCTCTAAAAATTATTATCTCAAACAGAAGTTCATTCCAGATAGGTCACCTCTTTCTCTTTGGAGAGAGGGTACATAGGTGTGTCCTTTGACCACTGATGGTGTCTTTGGCCAGTATGTTGGTGTTTTAGGTAGGGAGGTCAGACTTTGGATGCCATTTCTTGGCCTCAAGCATATTTCTGGCAGAACAGTTCTGTCTTACAGGCCTTGCGGAACTGCTTAAAGTCCCGCAGGGCCCTGATTTCATTCGGCCGAACGTTCCAAGAGACCAAGGCCAAAGCCGAAGAAGCCCTGGTCTTGGCTGAGGCCTGTTCGACCTCTCTGGGGCTGGGGATCTTGAGCGAGTTTTGCTCACTGGATCTTAAGCTTCTTGGAGGAATGTAACGGACAAGGCCATCTTATTATTAATTCCTAGACTAGACTTTTCAGGATATGCCCTTACCTTCCTGCGTTTCCACCTGTGTCGTTGGCATGACGGTTGCGGTTGGCGTAGTTGTAGGGTTGGTGACTGTCGCAGGAGTGACCATGGGACGGATGCTGGCTCTCGGGGTAGACTTGTTCCCAGCGATGGCAGCGGCTGTCACTTTGCTTGGGGTAGACACAACGGGTGTCGGTTTGATATTGGCCGTCGGCGGATCTGAAGTACTGGCACTAGGAACAAACCGAAAAGTGCACGCATTTGCTAGGATGCCATTTTAAAGCACCTCATGACTGCAGCAGAACTTCCTTAGAAGAAAGAACAGCAGAAGGATACGTGAGACAGAGACGGTCTTCGTGGACAGAATATCAACTGCATGTGGATTGATTTAGACCTTTCTGTGAAAAGATAAGGCTGCATTCTGGAGGGCCATGGCGTCACTGTGTGTCCATGAGTACCAACATGGGCTCTTTATAAAAAAGGAACTCTGAACATGAGGTGTCTTGCTGCAGACATAGCAAGCAATTATGCTAACAATTCATCAAAGTCAAGGGACTTGAATAAAATCTGTCCACCCAGCAATGTGGGACCTTTACAAATCACAGTGGGAATAGATAACCTATGCTTCCTTTCATCTAGGCTCTCTAGTGCAAAGAGGCTGAATTATCTTTTTCCTTCAATGCCACTGATGGGCAATCCGTAACTGTAGAGCCAGCTTGGTGTAGTGGTTTAAGACTGATGGCTTCTAATCTGGAGAGCAGGGTTCGATTCTCCGTTCCTCCACCAGCAGCCAACTGAGTGATCTTGGGCTAGTCACATTCCTGTTAGAGCTGTTCTCCTAGCCCCACCTACCTTACTGGGTGTCTGGCGATTGTAAGCCATTTTGAGACTCCTTGGGGAAGTGAAAAGTGGAGCATAGAAACCAACTCTTTTTCTTCTCCTGCAGTGACTTTAGCAATGTGCCTTTCCTCTGATTTGTGTGCAGAAAAAAAATCACAGTTGTATCTAAAGCATGTTCAGGACAGCACACGCACCAAAGTTTGAACTGTCTATAGAAGTAACCACTACAGTGAGAATAAGAAGGATCCACGGAAATGCAGATAAAATTAAACAAGGACTCACATTCCTCTCTCACCAGCTGCAGGAGTTGATTTAAGGGTGATCTGCCTCTGCTGTTCTGAAGTCTGTTGGGAAGGAAAAAGCTTCTGTAACCCACCGGAATAAAAAATGACCATCTTACAATCACTGCAAAACTCGTTTTGGAAACTCCAGTTGGTATAGAATGCTGTGGCTACAGTGCCTTATACTGTACAGCGGTCACTAGCAGTGCCCTCCAGTGCCTCTGCTGCTGGCGTGAAGATACCCCCTGGAATGCCAAGCGAATGGTCCCGTGTGCTGGGGGTTGCCTATCCCTGAGGTAGGGCCACAGTTCATACATGTCTGATTGCAGGTTCTGGCATGGGGTCATGCATGGTACCATCAGTGGGTAAAAAGGGAACGAATCAGACTCATCATAGGGCTCGATGGGGCCATACAGGCCACCCAGTCCAACCCCCTGCTCAGTGCAGGATCAGCCAAAAGCATCTGTAAATATCTGTCCAGCCGGTCTTGGAAGACCGCCAGTGGGTGGTCTTGCCACCTTTAGCATTTACTAAATGAATCAGAACGGCAGCTGTAACCCACCCACCCCAACTCTACTGTGGCAGGAGATTTGAACAGCAATGGCAAATGAAATGGAACCAAAACCAGCTTGACTTTGCAGGTGGGGATCTGGGACTGCTCTGATGCGAAAGCTCTGCAGATACCGGACCTTGTTACTCGATTCTGGAGGCTCATCTCGCTGTTCGTGGTGCCTCTCTTGCTGCTCTCTGAGCTCTCTCTCGAGGCGGCAAATCCGGCCCTCGTACTGCGATTTCAGCGCGTTCATCCGCACTTCCAGCTCCGTCTTCTGCTCTTCCAGGGTGCTGCTCTTTTGTTTCCATTCGTCGCTTTCTTTGGTTAGCTGTTCTTTTGTGCCTAAAGAACCAAAACGTCTCTTGGTTAGGAGCTTGCTAGCCAAACCACACGACAGGACCTGGGAACTGATTCTCCTCAGTCCACTGCCTGCACCTGAGGAGGTGGGTGCTGATCAAATCTCCTTTTTAAGATGCCACTGTAATAGGCTAAAGATGGTCACTTTCCTGGAATGCAACAGCCAAGAATGCCGCTCACCTGCTAATTGCGCAATCCTCTGTTTGGCTGCCAGAAGCGTCTTCTTGGTTTTCTCCTCCTTCTCCGCGATCTGTTGCCGGAGCTGATCCTCCTGCGTCGTTCTCTCCTGAAGATCTTGACGAAGCCGGGCGACCTCTGACTGCAGCTGGGCTACCTGGTCCTGAAGGTTTTTGACCTCGGTCTCCCTTTCTCCTAAACTCTGCAGATAGCAAGACATTGAAGTGACAGGACGAAGGTCTTCTCAAAAAATGGCGGAGACGTGAATTTGTAGGAATACAGGTCGCAGCTTTAGCCAACACCATCCATGTAAGCCAGCTTGGTGTAGTGGTTAGGAGTGCGGACTTCTAATCTGGCATGCCGGGTTCGATTCTGCACTGCCCCACATGCAACCAGCTGGGTGATCTTGGGCTCGCCACGGCACTGATAAAACTGTTCTGACCGGGCAGTGATATCAGCGCTCTCTCAGCCTCACCCACCCCACAGGGTGTCTGTTGTGGGGAGAGGAATGGGAAGGTGACTGTAAGCCGCTTTGAGCCTCCTTCGGGTAGGGAAAAGCGGCATATAAAAACCAACTCTTCTTCTTCTAATTTAAAAACAGTAGTAAATCAATTCAATGGCTGATCAATACATTCGTAATTGAGGCAGTTTCTCTCTATGGAGGTAGCTATGGCAGGGGTAGTCAACCTGTGGTCCTCCAGATGTTCATGGACTACAATTCCCATGGGCCCCTGCCAGCATTTGCTGGCAGGGACTCATGGGAATTGTAGTCCATGGACATCTGGAGAACCACAGGTTGACTACCCCTGATCTATGGTATTGCTGTCTGCATTGACTTGTTTCACCACCTACATGCACAACATGCTCTTCGCTCAAGGGGTCATGGGCTGTGTACAGAGAGTTATCCTATTTGATCAATGCGACTGTGTGAGAGGCAAAAACCAGAACACACAATCTGGCCAAGCTTCTCAACTGAGCAGAGATCTGAATTTGGGTGTCCACTGACAAGTCCAATGCCCTGGCTGTGACTTACTAGTATATTAGTTATGAAATCTGGGGGAAGGGGCATAAATGCAGGGGCGTGTCACAAGATACTTCTCTTACCTTCTGTAGATTTTCAATCTGTCCCTCCAAGGTTTTTATCTTTGCCTCCGCTTGACCGAGAGCCTCTTTCACCTCTTGAGCTTCCTTGTCTGAAGCATGCAGCTCTTTCGGTTCTACGTGAGGTGGAGCTGATGCTTCTGCAACCACCTGCAATGACAGTTGTGAGTTGCAGCAAGGTGCAAGTTCTGTGACGGATACACAACTCTGATGGACACTCCATGCCTCAACTCAAAGGAAAACAACCATGGTCAAAGGGAAGCAAAAGCAAATATCCTCGATCTTTCTGATGAGACATCTGCTATCCCAAGCTCTCCACACAAGCTAGAAACAGAATCTATGTATTTGCAACCAGGAAAAGGTGGTGGTGGTGGGGCTTTTCTTAAGTTGGTCTGCACTGTCAATCCAAATTCACTTAAATGGCTGAGAAAGGGGACATATTGATAGAGACCAAGACTGTCACCTCTAGACAAATGACCACAGTAGAACTTCTTAAACCAGAGATTTACTAACATGTGTTATTATTAAACTGTGCTTTAACATATCAACGTTCATAATTAATGACCAAAGACAAAAGGTCGCCTTCAACAAATGGGGGCAAACACCAACAGCATTTGCTTTCTCAGATTTGCAGACTGGAATATCAGGCAGCATTAAAAAGCAAACTTGCTGAACAACTCTGCCTGCCAGCCAGAAGATATTAAAAAGGTCCGAGAGAACTGCTTTGCACCTAAAACCACATCACAGAGTTGGATGGGGCCATCCAGGCTACCTAGTCCAACCCGCTGGTCAATGCAGACTCAATCTAAAGCATCCATAAGTATCCGTCAAGCTGCTGCTTAAAGACTGCTAGTGAGGGGGGAGCTCACCACCTCCTTAGGAAGTCAATTCCACTGCTGAACTACTCTGACTGTGAAATTCCCCCCACCCCAATCCAATATCTAGCCAGTACTGTCCTACATGTTATTTAAGCCCATTATCAAAATCTACCTTATCATGCTGAGCTTTCAACTCTTCATACTGGGTCTTGTATCGCCGCCCAATTTTCTTGACCTGCGTTATGGTCTTGACTTTCTCTTGGATGTCAGCCAACTTGGCTTCCAGCTCCTTCTGAAGGGCATCCTTTTCGGTTTTGACTTTTGTTAGATCTTCACGGAGGGACTGGGCCTGATTCTGACTTGTCGTCACCGTCGCGTTTGACCTTAAATGGAAATGGAAAGTCTTATTGTATAGCATCAAAAGATAGCTGTGGAAACAATCATACCCCAGGGCAATATTAGCTAGAGCTGTGAGCATATATAAACAGTTTAAAATACCTTGTAAACTAGCATATAAATGTTAGCATTTTAAAGGGTTTTTTTCTGCAGCATATGGGCTGCAGTTCTCAAACTTGTTTCAGCCACAAGAGAAAACCCACAGCTTTGGTGACTACAGCAGAACTCCCCGTGCTGCACATGAAACATTTGACCAACACCGTACCACTGTTCTGCTGCCAGACCACTTGGCCATCTGCTCCAGTATTCTGACTGGCAGCTGCTTTCCAGAGTCTCGAACTGAGGCCCTTACCAGTCCTGTTACCCAAGATCGTTTAAACTGGGGCACGAATGGTAGAATCTGGAGCTTTACAACATGTGTTAATCATTCAGTCCATCATTGACTTAAAGATGCTTCCTCTAAAAAGTGAGCTGTACAGGCTCATCATACATAAGACTGGTTCTGATGTCATTCTGTTCTCCTCTAAACAAAGACAGACCAAAGAGAGGGGCCCCTAGTCCATTTGCTTCTATTCTAGCTGGCAGAGGCTAGCTAGAGTTTCAGGGATGGATTTCTGAAACCTGCCTTTTGGGGGGGGGGAGAGAAGGAAAGGCTAAGGACTGAACATGTGACACCACCTTAGGCTGAGCCAGACTGCTGGTCTATGAATGTCAATGCCAAAAGTGGCTCTCTGGAGTCTCAGGCAGAAGTTCCTCAGATCGCCTCCTACTTGATCACTTGAACTGGAATAGCAGGGTTTGAACCTGGAACCTCCTGTCTACAGAGCAGATATTCTCCCACTGTAACGTTGCCCTACCCCTGAATTAGTCCGGGATCTCAACTATGCAAGGGATGGACTTGTCCACTGAGCTACAGACCATCGGGGGATTGAATCTGCACTCCACGCACAACGACTGAACACATAAGCATCCAAACAAGACCTTAGGAAAGGACCAAAAAACCCCGATTACTTCTGCTGTGTGGCAAAGCATTGCACTCGATACTCCCCGGATTGCAAGCTCACCTTGGTTACTCCCCCATCCCACCTCCTGTGAACCACCTTCAGCATTTCAATGGAAAACGTTCCCAATAGATCCATGAATCTTACCTAGCGATTTCTGCCTTAAGCCTGCCTATTTCTTCAGTCATTTGCTGAATCCGCTTGGAGTTCACTTCCTTCTCGGAAAGAAGTTTCCAATACTCTTCAACATCGGTATCTTTTTGTTGGGCCAGCAAATGCTGGGGAAACAAATTAACAAATAACCAAAGTCATGACCTTGGTGCTTAGAGGGAAAAGGCACATTCCAGACAGAAAAGCCAAGCTGCGTCAGGGAGTGGGGCACAACAGGAAAAAAAAAAGGCCTTCAAGGTGAGTACTAAAATAATACTATCAAGTTTGAGCCCCCAAGATGGGTGTTTTTGCAAGAGGCGAAAGCGGTGCTGGGGTGCCTGTGCAATTTCAGGAATTCAGGGAGGGGATTCAACAGGGTAGTCAGGGCAAACACAATCCCATGCTATGCTTTGAATACCGGATTCCATCTCCCAAGTCACCAACTGCTTTTCAAAAATCTGCCAGGAGAGCTGTTTATGACACTGTGAAGGACACGCTATTGAAAGGCAATATGGCAACTGGGCTCTGGGCAGGGGCTCCCCATTATCACCAAGAGAGGGGGGGAAGAAGGAAGTCCTACTTATCTGCAAGTATCATTAGCTCCCTATTTTAGCACCAACTTCCTTTATGCCTTTTAGTCCCTCACTAACAATAAAGCTGAAGGTAAAGGTATTCCCTGTGCAATAACATCTTATTTATAACCCACCTTTTCCTGGAGGCTCAAGGACAGGTAACAACATATATAATAACAATAAATTAACAAAATACTCATAATCATAATAATCAAACACTGCCAAAATGCCAGGAGCATTGATGCTTGGCGACTAGCGACAGCTCTGCAGGGGTACCTGAGTTCGGGATTTCCAGCGTTTGACGTCTTCTTCCAAAAGCTTCTTCTCGGCCTGGAGCATCCCACTTTTCTCGCTCAGCTCGGTGTTGGACTCTTGCAAAGGCAAGATGTCAGCTTCCATCTTGCGCACCTGAACCAATGATGGTTGAGAAGTGACTGAGTGACTGTTTCCCAGCACTGTCAACAGACTTCAATGCAAATTTTAAACGCATGCAAACTCTCTCTCTCTCTCTCTCTCTCTCTCTCTCTCTGTAAATGAAGCTCCAGGTTACAAACTCTTCAGAGATGTCAGAGCTTTCTAGGTTGACAGATAAAGACTTGTACAACTCTGGTAGCCAAGCCACCCTCCATCGAACACTGACCTGCTTTAAATAGCTCTCTCTGTTGAAAAATTAAGCGTGACTTCCACTTATCACTCACAAATGTCTCATTAATTGTCAGTTATCTTAGGAGAAGGACAATTAGTTATCCATTATTTAAAATCTGAAGAAAGCATCAATTTTCTAAGGCAAAACTGGATAGAAATGAAAATGACCAATTCATCGCTGCATCTAAAGGCTGATTCGGATGCATTGTTTCCAATCCTCCATGCCACAGTGTGGATTCCCAAAAGAAGTGATGAATTTCACTGGCTACTTTCCTGCCTTCCCAACACCTTGCGTGATGGGAGACCTACGACTAGTGTTTATTCCAGAGCCATCATTGGCTATTACAAGTACACGGGTGGATTATGGTTTGCAAATCACAATGTGCATAGTTCATATTCTAAGATTTCCTGTTCCCTGAGAAAAGGGAAAGGAAGGAGACAGAAAGAAGGAATGACAGAAAGAAAAGTCTGAAGCTTAGACACTGAGTCTAAGAAATGAAATTAGGCATGTACAAAAAAACAAAATCATAGTGTTTTGGATCAGTCAGAAATGATTTGGTCGGATCTGAAAGCCACCAATTTTGGGACTTCGTCATCAGTTGATGGGTGTGCTGGCCACTTCCTTTTAATTGCAGCCAGCGTGCCAATCAGTTGTTGATGACAGGTGCCCCACCCACTCCATTTCAATGCCTCCCCAGGGGGGACCAATCAGCTGATGATGACAGGTGGCCCACCCGCTCCCTTTTAATTCCTCCACAACTGGGGAGGCATTGAAATGGGGCAGGCAGGGTGCCTGTCATCAACAGCTGATGGGCACGCTGGCTATAGAGCAACTGGCATGCCCATCTGCTGTTGATCATAGTCACCCCATCTGCCTTCTTAGGCACTGCCTAAGAAAGTGTGTGTGTGTGCGCATTCAGATGGCTGAATCACAGCTGAATCTATCCAAATGCAGGGAATAGGCAGTTCAGTGCAGATGAGCGGAAAAAGTACCCGAATCAGCACTAATTCGGGTACTTTTCTGCTTATCTGAGCCAAACTGCCCATGCCTAATACAAATTGCTTTTGAGGGTTTGGGTTTAAGGGTTTTGAAAGGAGTTATCTACATTTTCACTTACTTTTGCTTGTGTTTGCTGCAGTTCCTGTTCCAGTCTCTCCTTCTCTTCCCTCAGCATCTTGTTGGTTTCTATCAAAACATTCATGGTCTCTGTCTTCTTCATCAGCTCTTCATGCTGCGCAACTGTCCTTGCCGTCACCTAAAAATTGACACAAGCAACAATGAAGCCCAAATTCTGCATGGAAATACCTAGATGTGATTTGAACTTTGGTGTAACCTCAGATTTACTCATTCAGCTTTCCAGTTAAGTGACATAACCTGTACAACTACCCGAAATGAAGATCCTCTGGCAGTGTGGCAAATGTCTAGCAAGACCCAACTTCTGGGCTTTGCTATCACACTGTGGCCTTTCGTATAGTACAGTGATTTAAAAAATGGCTACAAAATCATCTGTACAACCAAGCACTGCCGTAAAATGGCATCTGCAATTCCTAAGACCTTCAGACATGAAGGATTTATAAACCATACATTCTTGGCATTGCAATACACTCCCCGAAATGTAAAGGAGCAGTCCAATAGTGCCAGATGAGTAGCCAGAGTCAGCCCTACTACAAAGCAGATCCATAGGAGATCACAACGGAACACCCAGTTGTCACTGACAGTTCACAACTTAAAGCAATTCAATGCATCAACAGTGAACTACAGGTTTGTCCTAAAAACGGATATTTCTCTTTCAGTGGTCTTGGCTGACAACTTCTCACCAACAGTGATAGACCACTCATCAGAGACAATCCCAGGAATCTCCCCCAAGCAAGCATGGCGCAGTGGTTAATAGGGGCGGCCTCTAACTTGGAACCGGGTTTGATTCCGCACTCCTCCACATGCAGCAAAGTTGGGTGACCTTGAGCAAGTCACAGAGATCTCTCTGAGCCACATACCTCACAGTGTCAGCTGTAGGGAGAGGAAGGGAAAGGTGTTTCTAAGTGACTTTGGAACAATTGTGTAGTGAAAAGTGGTGTATAAAAAAACCTGCTATTCTACAACAGACTAGATGCCAACTTTGTTCCCTACATATATTCTCAGACCATAGCATCATGGGCCCTAATTGCAGCAGCTATACCACTGTGCGCTCAGCCACTTTTCCACCAGCCAATTTAATACGTGCCAACAATAACCCATGAGGACGACAAAGATGCCAAATCCACAAACCAACAGGGGAATCTTTTATAGTTGAAGATGTGTGCCCCAATTCACAAAAACTTCTACAGAATAAATTTTGTTAAAGCGCCTTTTGAAAAAGAAGAGTTGGGTTTTATACCCTGCTTTTTACTATCCGAAGGAATACCACAGCAGCTTACAATCTCCTCCTCTTCCCAGAACAGACTCCCTATGAGGCAGGTGAGGCTGAAAGAGCTCTAACAGGACTGTGACTAGCCCAAGGTCTCCTAGCTGGCTCCATGTGGAGGAGCAGGGAATCAAATCTGGCTTGCTAGATTAGAAGCTGGCACTCCTAACCACTACACAAAGGTGGCTTTTGCTTCATTTTGCTATAAAAGATTAATACCGTCTACCCCTCCGGGACGATTTATTCCAAGAAACGCCATCAACACTGATTTTTTCCCCACAGAATTTCTTCATGTGCCCTATGGAGCATCTGCACATTGCAGAAGATTCTGGGGCATTTTGCATGAAGCCCAAACCCACTTTTACTGTCATCCCAGATAAATGAGGGCATCTTCCAGGAGACACCAAAATGCTGCACTGTCGCTATGACTTGTAGGAAAATCACACATTGTGAGCAGTGTCTTCTGAGGAGGCTGGCCCGATAATATCAATACGCTTTCCGAGGACCTCCAGATTGATGAAGGTAAAGATGGGGAAGAGCTGGCTTCTCATACTCCGCTTTTCACTACATGAAGGAGTCCCAAAGTGGCTTCCAAACAGCTTTCCTCTCCTTACAACAGACACCCTGTGAGGTAGGTGGGGCTGAGAGAGCTCTGACAGAACTGCTCTGAAAGAACAACCCTAAGACTGACCCGAAGCCATCCAGCTGGCTGCACGTGGAGGAGTGGGGAATCAAACCCAGAATACAGCATGAAAGCAGCCCCTTTAACCTAGACAATGGTATTGATTTGGTTTTCCTTAGATATCCCACACAGGCACATGTGTCACTCAGGTGCTACCAATGAGGTTGACATTATGACATCTGTATCTAAATGTGATGGATTTTTACAACACAACTCTCAAACCCAGTACAAAAGGAACACTGTTAGGGCCCAACAAGAGTGTATCCGAGTACATACCTGCACTTTCTCTCTCTCTGCGTTCAGACTCTCTTGAAGTTCCTGGATCTCCCTCTCCAGATGTTCCACCCTCTGACGGTACCGTAAGCTCTCCACTTGAGCTACCTCAAACCTCGTTTCTGCAATCTCCTTTTCTCGGCGTATAAACCTGAAACAGAAAGATGACCCACGGGAGATTAAATACCTCTATTTTAAATTGGGGGGTGGTGGTGGTGTTTAAAAATAAAAGGAAAACCAAAAAAATATCGAATCATTTCAGCTCTGGCAACTCAGAGGTGCTTATGGGCTTTCGTGACTACTAGGACAATGTGTAATGCAGCTGCATGCAAACTGAAGAACCTTCCATCCGAAAAGGATTGCTATAAAGTAATTTATACTGCAGAGCTGTTAACTAAATTTACTTCCCAATTTTTAAAAAAAAGGGATTTCATCACTAATCCTGATTAAGACTTAACCAAGTTTTTGATTTTTAGGGAGAGTTTCACTTCTTTAAAAATGCAGCCGCCAAGACTTCAAAGCGGGGGAGGAACTCTCTTCTTAGCCTTTTCCTGATAGTGCCCTGCCGCAAGTTACTCTCACACCAAGCTGCTTTCACCTCCACCAGCGAAAAGAGACAGGTGCCTTTTCCAAGGATCAGTCAAAGCAGCTTGATAAAGTGCTGTGCTTTCTAAAGGGAAATGGCCTCGGCCCTTCTCGCACCTCTGACAGCTTACCCCAAGGGCTGCATTTTGCAAAATAAGTAAAGCTATCCCTCCACATAACCAGAGAACTATACTGAATGTGTAGATCCAACTTGAACTCACCTAGGGAAGAAACCGCCCTGAGCCTTCGGGGAGGGCGGTATATAAATCTAAATAAATAAATAAATAAAGCAACGGAAACAGAGGCGGTCTTTTTTTGCTCAAGAGAGGGGGAACACCCAATCTCTAAAATAGTTCTGACCTGACATCCACACCAGCTTTGGGATGTTGCTGTTTCATCACAAATCCTTCCTCTCGGGATTGAAAGCATTTGGCAACAAGAGAAAGGAAGCAGCTGCCCCCCCCCCACTTATTTATTTATTGGATTTATTTATTTATTGGATCCCGGCTGGGCCCATAGCAGTTTACAAGGATAAAAGAATTAAATGCAATAAACCCCCATAACTCCCCTTAATTAATAAATATTATTAATACCAAAGCGGCAGGCAAAAACAACTATCTATTCCCCTGGTTCAGCCAGGGGACCACCTGATGCTTTTGGGTAGTGATCTGGATCAGTTCCCGCCAGGTGTGGGTCGGCACGGCTCTTACCTGAGGATCTCCACTATTTGTTCCTGGGATTTGCCTTCTTCGCTGAAGGAGACGTTCAAGGCGCTCGGCGCCCCTTCCTTCACCGAAGCCATCATCTTGCCACTCAGGCTTTCCAGCTGTTCGTGCAGCAGTCGGTTTTGTTTCTCCAAGTCCTCACAGCGAGAAGCCAGCTTGGATGCTTCATCCTGTGTAAAAAGAAGAAAGGAAATGAGGTCAATGGGAACCCTGAAGAAAGGCTAGAGGCCTTTATTAAAGCTTAAAATTAACATTTGAAAGTGGGCAAAATGGACAGTAGGCAGAGGGCAACTAATTTTTAAGCAGAGGCTGGATAGCCATCTGATGGAGAGGATGATTCTATGAAGGCTTAAAGGGGTGGCCGGTAAGAGTGGATGAGCAATAGGTTTGTGAGTGTCCTGCATAGTGCAGGGGGTTGGACTAGATGACCCAGGAGGTCCCTTCCAACTTTATTATTCTATGATGATGATGATTCTAAGGGCTTCATTTCTTCCTCGTGCCATTCCTCCAGTAACAGGTTCATTCATTCATTTATACGGTCACAGACCAGGATGTAAAACTTAGACCTAAGAAAAGATTTTAAAACATGTTGGGGGATGTAGAGAATAAAATTAGTCATTACAAAAAAGCTAAAGGTGTTTGGCTTCCTGCCAGTGGGCTTGAATCGCGTAGCCACAAAATTTCTCTGTCTGCAGGGACACTTGAGGCTTGTCATCCATGAAGCCAGTTATAGGCTGAAAGTCTTTGATGAGAGCTAGTGTGGTAAGTGGTTTAACAGTGGGGGCCTCTAATCTGGAGAACCAGGTTTGATTCTCCACTCCTTCTCTACAGGCAACCAGCTGGGTGACCTTGGGCCAGTCAGTTCTCTCAGAGCTCTCTCAGCCTCACCTATCTCACTGGGTGTCGGTTGTGGGGAGAGGCAGGGTGGGCGATTGTAAGATGCTCTGAGACTCCTGCGGGTAGTAAATAGCAGGGTACAAAAAAACGCAGCTCTTTTCCTTCTAGAAGGAGCCACTGGGATCTGGCCGAAAAATCCGTACCTTTAGCATCCTCTCTTGCTCCTCCCACGAGGCTGTGTTCTCCCGCAACGCAGATTCGGCTTTTTGGGCTGCTTCCTCCAGTTGCTGCCTTGCAGCGGAATTCTTAGCCACATGTTCCTTGGCGGTCTGCAGGGCTTCGACGTCAGAAGCATGAAGCATCAACTCCCGCTCGTACTTGTTTTGAGCTTCTGCAGCAATCTTGGCCTGTAAGAAACCGCCATTAATCACCTCTTAAGTGTTAAGGGTCTCCCATGGATTGCATCCAACTGGCTTTTCTGCTGGTATGATTTATCATATGGAATGTGTGTTATATAGCCACATCTAAAAAAGGCCAGCTTAATCTCTTTGATGAGTTAACTGATATGTGAAAACCCTTTGTGTAACAGCAACTTCTCGAAAATCTAAGTTTGCTTGGTATTTTTGGCAGAAGGAAGTTATGGGACTGATTTTTTTGGAAAGAGAATGGAAAGGAAAAAAAACACATACAGAGGGGAAAAACAGGCTTCCTCGGGAGGTGGTGGGTTCTCCATCTTTGGAAATTCTTAAACAGAGGCTAGATAGCCATCTGATGGAGAGGCTGATTCTGTGAAGGCTCAAGGGGTGGCAGTTGACAGTGGATTAGCGATAGGGAAGTGAGTGTCTTGCACAGTATAGGGGGTTGATCCATGAGGTCCCTTCCAACTCTATGATTCTATATCCAAAAAGTTCCTAAGTAAACTGCACTCAGAGCCCCCCATGCAATTCAGTACTCAAGATCCATGGCACATGTGGAGCTCCCATGGGTAATCATGACCACGTATTCCAAGTAGAGCTGCCACAAAGTACCTTCCTAACAAGATTTCCTGTAAATGTATGCTAAGCCCCTGTATACTTGATTCAAATGATTATAGTTTTTGCAGGTCTTCCACTTCAACAGAAATTTAAATTCTCTAGCAAAGTGCAGAGACAATTACATATCTATCCATCTGTCTAAAAAAAGATCAGTTTGTCCATGATTAGTAGCATCTAAGAACTAGCCCCCCCTCCCCCCCAAAAAAGAAAAGAAAATCATTCACCTTTGCAATATCTATATCCTGGTATGTGGAAGAGGCTGCTTAAAAGACACACAGGGAAATTCTATTATCATTTTACGGTGTTTTAAATGCTTATTTTATGTTATTTTAATATGAAATATGGTGTACACTGCCCCAAGATGGCTGAGACAATTAGGGCAGTCCTACAAGTCTAATTATAAATAAAAATAAATACCCAAACTTACTTGTTCTTGACAGTCCCGTTTGGCTTGCTGCTCATTACCAAGAGCTGTGCTTGCTCTCTGAATCGATTCTTGGACTTCAGCTTTCAAACTGGAGAGGGTTTTCTTCATTTCAGACAGCTGCATGAGAAACAGCATGCATTGATAAATTGTGAGTTTTCTGTTGGGGGTTTTCTTTTTCTTTTCTATTGAGACTGTCAGGTTTCAAAAGTAAAGCTGGAAGGCACGACATGCAGCTTCTTATTTAAGAGAAAAACCATCTTGGATCAGGCTCACGCAAAGCCCTGGCTTGCTGCATTTCAGTTCCTTCCAGTTCACCAACGGCATTAAAGTACTTCGTGCAGACTCCCACAGTTATGCTACACATGTCACAGCTGCCAGAGAGTGCCAGAAAGTCCATACACTTTTGTGATGCTACTGATTGGGCTGCTTTATCACATGTGAACTTGAAAGGGAAGAAGGGAGGTTGCAAGCGGCAAGCAAATTCACCTAGCGCTATTGTAACATGTTAGTGAGAATCCTGCCTTACAGCCTTTCTTTCAAAGGTCTGGATTCAATGAACATGATGCTGGTTTCACAGGAATGTTGTATGTGGATAAAGAAAATAATCTGATCTACTGGAGCAAGAAGTAACCTTATGATCTCCTGTGTTTTCCTATCCAAGTAAAACAAATCATGAGATGCCTTGAATACCTTCTTACTGTCAAGTGGTCCATGATTCAGGCTCTACAGAACAATTATTTTGTGACTATCAGAAGCTGAGTACAGAATGTAAAATCCTAGAGGTCAGAATCCAAGGAGCCATGAAACTTGAGTTGTGTGCATGTACAAAGGGGCAGTGCATGTACAAACAGGGTTTTCAAGTAGCAGCTCCCTCTCATGCCACAAGTTTCTGAAATTAAGCTACAAGCAAATTATAGGATTGCACAAAGATCTATTAGGCAAACTCTTGGTATAAAGTTGAAGCACAAACATTTCAATCCTAGATGTGCAATTTTCCTAGCTACAGAATGCCAAAATATGAATGGACTAGTATCAAAGCCCTTTTCAAAAACGGGCTCCCTTCCAGCAGGAGCATACCTGAGGGCCACAAAGCCCTGTTGCTGCCTCTCTCCTCCTGCCCGACAATGGAGGCTGCAGCCACAAGGCTTCTAGCAGGCAAGGAGGGAGAGTGGGAGCTGGAGAGGAAGGGCCAATCAGGATGGACCTGGATGGACAGGGCCCTGGACAGTCTCCTCCCAGGAGGCTGTTTCCCAAATATATAACGGAGTGAAATAGTGTTAAGGATAAAAATGACACCATTATACCTGTAGCTCCAGGCTCTCGACAGCTTTCCGCTTGTCATCTTGAAGCTCCTGTTTTTCCTTTTCTGCCTCCATTAATTTCTTTTCCAGCTGGGACTGATACTCAGAAGAGTCCTTCAAGCGGGCTTCAATAGTCGCGCGGACTTCCTCCGTCACCTACAAAACAAAACTCAGTGTTGAGTGCAGGTATTCACAAGAGACATGCTTCCTGCTTTTGTTCACTATGGAAAGGAGGACTGAAGTCAGAAAGTCAGGCTAAACTGTTCAAACTTTGTCATATCCGACTCACCTGAACCATACTAGGACGCCCCCCCACCCCTCAACTTAAACAAATAAAACAAAAGTACTGTTGGCCTTCTACACATGTAAATGAGATGAGGACAAGCTGTTGGCTTGTAAACTTAGACAAAAAAATAAAACTAGGCTTTGGGACAGTTTGGGGTCAACAACATGCTTGTCCTCAGCTGGGGAAATAACCAACCTGCACAGTTGCTTGTATAGGAATGATTCTGAGGGCACAGGGGTTACTGCTGAATCAACAAGCTGAACTTTAATGTACTTTGGAGGCCAGGGGTCCCATGATCTGCAGACACAAAGATCACACAGATTTCCCCCCACATTCTCCTCTGCTCAACAACCATTTCCAACCCCAGGAAAGTATTCCTGTGGTTGTGGGACCAGCTTGTACGTTAACAGCCATGCTTTGTCCTCTTCCCCTTCTTCCATCAGTTGAAGAGACAATTTCACTCCCTCCCCACTGCAGCCCCCACGGCTATTAATCCACACAGGTCCTATGATGCCCAAGAATGAGCTTTTCCGGTATCAGAAACAGCTTTGGGGAGACAAAGTCACAGCCAGTGCTGCCTTCTGAAGACAGAGTACTGTATCCCAATCATTATGCGTACACAGCTAATTAATGCCACTCGGATCTAATTAACTCAAGCAGGCTGTAGTGCTGTACGTCTCAACAGGAAAGCTCCTCCTGGCTCAACGCAGGGATGTGAACACAGTAAATAAAGCCCAAAGTCGCGCTTAGCAGACAGCATATTACCTCCTTTTCTTTGTTAAGTGATTCCTCGAGGCTCACCACCATTGCTCGGTACTGCTCCACGTTATTTGTGGCTGTCTTCAGCCTCTCTTTCAGGTCATTAACTTGCTCCTCAGACTGCCTCAATCGACTCGTAAGATCATCCACAACCTCACTTGTACTAGGCTGGCCTAAGAGAGTTTAAAAACACACAAACATCAAAACCAGAAGCCTTCACGGAATATGAAACTACAGCTGCTCCTTACACAAGCAGTTCTATGATTTTTCACCTCAAATAAAGCAATCCGTGTATTAGTAACTTTCAAAAGAAACATCTACAGAGGAGATCCAGCATGCTAGAGCTACGTGGCTCAGAATGTGACAGCTGTGTTGTCATTTGTTACAAATAAGGTGTCACTTTTCCCCTTGTTCTTAGGGACTCCTAGCATTCTCTGCCTGATTACTATGCAGTGCAAGAAAGGACTAGGCGTGATGTTCAACCCCTTCAGCTTATCAAAGGAGACCCCACAGAAGGAAGTATGCTGGAGAAAGACGACACAAAATTCATTATAATTTATTGGACTGAAATGCACTTTGGGTATCGTTGGGCGTACTGAATTTGAAGGAGCCAGTTCTGAATGTAAGACCTGAATACTGCTATTTTTATGCAATAAAACCGAATAGTTTAATTTAAGGCTGGATCCTAAAGTTCACTCATGGAACAGACCTTTCTCCCCCTTCCACTGTAAGCCCACCCCCAAGGCTCAAGGGACTCCTCCCCAGGGACAGCACTAAACTTAATGCTGGGATCTGCCATAGGGGGCAGATATGGTGACCCTCTCCTGCAGCAGTGCCCTTGTGCCTTGGGAAAACAGACCACAGGATCTGGTTCTTAAATTTTATTTCTACCTTTGTGTTCCCTTAAAGCCCACTTCATCGAATCCGGTATACCCTACGATATTCTAAGTACGTTTCAATATGATCACCATCCTGTGTTTACATATGCTGGGCCAAGCTGATGAGGAGTGCCAGGTTCCAATTTGCCAGTGTTAAATATTTATCCTCCTACCTTGCCCAGGAGCTCGCTGAGACGACTGGGAGGCTAACTGAGCCTCCATGTTGTGAAGCTGCTGTTTCAGTGTCACAATATCCTTTTGGGCGTTCTTCAGCAGTTCTTTCGTGTTAACGTGAAGGTTCATTTCAGTCTCAAACTGCCTTTTGGCATCCAGCAAATGAATCTGAAAG
Source organism: Paroedura picta (assembly GCF_049243985.1). Taxonomy (NCBI): domain Eukaryota; kingdom Metazoa; phylum Chordata; class Lepidosauria; order Squamata; family Gekkonidae; genus Paroedura; species Paroedura picta. Next base: position 42,972,852 of record NC_135372.1, read on the forward strand.
CAAATCATGCACGCCTTAAAACCACAAGCTCGAGATGCTCAAAAGCAGAACAGAACCATGTGGGCTCTCGCTAAACCTTAAGCCAGGGGTAGTCAACCTGTGGTCCTCCAGATGTTCATGGACTACAATTCCCATGCGGCAATTGTAGTCCATGAAAATCTGGAGGACCACAGGTTGACTACCCCTGCCTTAAGCCACCTCTCTCAATGAAGTCATCTTGGCCACCTCTCTCAGTAAGTCACCTGAACCACACAAGAGTACTTCCAAAATCTGCTCACATTGACTATTAGCACACAAGAAACCCCGGGACACCAATAAAAAGGACTGATACGTCCTACTATCTGTCAGTGCCTGAAACCCAACCAATCCCTGTCTTTGGATTTATAAGACACAGCCCCTACCTTACGAGCCCCATGCTGATAACAAGGACCATTTCAAAGACTCAGTATTTGGGCAAACAGTACAAAGAGAGAGCCAGTCTAGCATGCAGTTCAGCTGATATGAAGCTCCGCATGCCAAGGGGTGGTTTTGCCTATATTCTACCAAACCAGACAGGAAACTGAACTTTATACAATAGGAACACCTACAAGCTCTCTGGCTTCTGTCTGGAATTGACAGGTCCTTCTACTGGCTATTCTTGCATACCTGAGATGTCCGCCACTGTTTCCTCAACACTGATGGAGTTCAAACTCAGGTGAATGCATTTCTGCTTGTTGGAGAGTCAGACTGGTGCGGTGGTTCACAGTGGTGGCCCACATGCTGGCCCATATTGTAAGGAATTCTCCTTCATTTCCTCTTATTGAACCAAGTGGCAGGAGGATGTTAAGAGTTTACTAACCCAACCCAATTTGAATCCAGACCCAAAGAGTGCAATTCTTTATGTAAGTCTCTACTCAAAAGTAATTAAAAAGGAACATGGCATGTTCCTTCCATGTCCACTACTCACATCTTGATTTTTAGAAAGTGCGTGCCTTTGCTCCATCTCGTTCTCCAGTTTTTTCTTCAGCTGGGCTATTTCACGCTCTGCCTTCTCTAGCTGGTTATTGAACCTTTGCTTCATTTCCGTCTCAGACCTTTCTAAGATCACCTAAAGAAAAAGACATTTTCACATGGTTCATCCCTGGCACAAGACATGTTCAAAGCCAGTAAGGTTCCACAGCGACAGGTAAGTCTCCACATTATAGATACAGGGGTTGCAGAAAAAAATTTCCCTCCATGTGCACCGATGGCTGCTAGCAAGAAGGAAAGACTGTGGGGAAAAGGGCAGGACATAACTGAACACACCTGAATAGACTGCAGGTTAGTGAGTAGCAGATTTTGTCCTCTTTTCTCTGCTGCCAAAGTTTCCTTTTGCTGAGTCAGGCGGACCTCGGCCATTTTCAAGATATCTTTTTCTTTTTTCAAGTTTTCTGCTCTCACCTTGGAAAGATGACATTTGATTTTCCAATTAGCTCAAGCTGGGAAAAATCCAGTGTTGACATCTAAGTAAGCATATAAGAACCAACTCTTCTTCTCTTATAAGTAAATTCAGTTATCAGTCTAAAGTTTATGGCCCAGATCACAAATGCTGGAGGAAAGAGGTGACAAAGCGCTGACATAGCCGAATGGGTCGAAACACTTGACTGAGCCACTGTAGGGGGTGGATTCCAGCTATAAACATTCCTTCATATAAAACTTCCATGCTAATTAAAAATTGTCAAAGGGGACAAGAGTCCTATTCATTTATTTATACACTTATACCCCACCCTTCCCTAGAGGCTTGAGAAAGGCTTTTCTACAGCTATAGTTGGTCCATTTCCTGAGGAATGGCACAGTGGAAATCTAGAAACATTTCTTCTTTAAACATAACTTATTATTCAACTGAATTAGTACAGATGCCAAAAAGAACAAGTCTCCACAGCCTCATGAATAAAAGGAGGAAAAAACAGAATAACAGAGGAGATCTACTCTCTATAGCAGCAAAAAGAGAACCGAGGGAGTAGTGCCCCTCCTCCTGGTAATGTGACTGTTTTGGTGGGAAAGTGCCAGAAGGAAGAGGGGTGCTCCTAGGCTACTAGGAAGTTTTGGAAACCTTCTCCGCAGCTGGCCTACACACATCCAGTCCCCAATGTGGGATCACACAGAGGTCACGATGATGAACACTGAAACATTACAAAGTAATAACTTGTAATAAGAAAGCAAGGCATAGAATACTATACTAATTACCTCAGCCATGGCTAACTTTTCATTAGCCCCTCTCAGTTCTTGAGTCATGGTATTGATGATCTGTTCCTGCTTCTGAGTCGTCGCTGTGAGCTTCTGGATTCTCTCGTGCAGTGACGTTATCTCTCGACGATATCCATCAACGTTATCCTGCAGCATCTCATACCTTTACAGAGGAAGGTTTTGTTACAGCGCAAAAAGACAAAATTAAAGAGAACAAATTTAATATTATTTATTCAGTATACAAGATTTGTCACTGTATACATTGTATACATTGAATCTGATAATCAATTTTTAACGATGCAGGTTGGGAATTGCGTTGCCATGTTTTGATTTTCCTAAAATATTAATCCCAGAGAGCCAGTTTGGTGTAGTGGTTAGGAGTGCGGACTTCTAATCTGGCATGCCACGTTCGATTCTGCGCTCCCCCACATGCAACCAGCTGGGTGACCTTGGGCTCGCCACGGCACTGATAAAACTGTTCTGACCGGGTAGTGATATCAGGGCTCTCTCAGCCTTACCCACCTCACAGGGTGTCTGTTGTGGGGAGAGGAATGGGAATGCAACTGTAAGCCGCTTTGAGCCTCCTTCGGGTAGAGAAAAGCGGAATATAAGAACCAACTCTTCTTCTTCTTCTACCTTTAAGACCAACAAAGATTTATTCAAGGCATGAGCTTTCGAGTGCAAGGAAGAGTGCTTGCACTCAAAAGCTCATGCCTTGAATAAATCTTTGTTGGTCTTAAAGGTGCCACTGGACAGATTTTGTTTTGTTGTGCGGCTTCAGACCAACCCAACTATCCACTTGAATCTAAAATATCAATGTTTAAGAAACTGATGCATTGAAGGTATTGAAAACATTTCTAGTCATCCCCTCCACCCTGTTCAGGGGTCCCAAGACACTGAACAATGACACATGAAAAATCGTTCAAAGATATTTCTCAGTTTCAAATTCACAATGCATCATACTACATTGTTTAACAAGGTAACAGGGAAAGCTTGCAAATGACACTCACGCATGAAGCTGCCTTAATCAGTCACTGGTACATCAAGGCCAGCCTTGTCTACCCACACTTATGATGATGATGAGACTATGATGATGACTGGCAGCTGCTCTCCACAGTCTCAGGCCGAGCTCTTTCATATCACCTGATCCCTTTAACTGGAGGTGCTGGGGACTGAACCTGAGACTTTCGGCATGCCAAGCAGATGCTCTGCCACTAAAACACACTAAAGCCCTCCCCCTACTCAATATATGAAGAATTATAAACCCACCATTTTATTACAACACTTAACCAGTTGGCACATAAGGGAAGGAGGAGGAACAATACTAATCGAGGCCTATGGGGCACTCCCATTTCCACACACAGATAGGAGAGACCAGGCAACGTTGTATCTGCACTGGCCATTCATTTTTGGATTTTTATGACCGCCCTTGTCGAAACAGCTGTTGCTGGGCAGTTTACAGCAAAAATGGTGTGCAAACATGATAAAACCACATTGCATTAAAAACATTAAAGGTTGAAAATATATCAAATCACTGTAGCTGCCCAGTGTCAATTGAACTGCTCCCTTCTGGTCCAGGATGGGAGAGGATACTGGAGAAGAGCCCTACGTGGTGTTCCATCAGCTCATTGGCCTCAACCAAATGCCTGGCAGAAGAGCTCCATTTTGCAGGCCCTTCAGGACTGAGGTGGTTCCTGTTACGGCCTGCAGCTCTTCCAGTAGCTCATTCCACCAGGTTGGGGCTAGGACTGAGAAGGCCTTGGCCCTGGTTGAATCCAAGCACACATCTCTCAGGCCAGGGATCACCAGCCTGTTCATACTGGCAGATAGGCAGATTGCCTTGGCTAATGTATTACAAGACAGCCCATATCACAAACTGTGGGTTGCACAGTTCTGACACGACCAGAAAAACCAGACTGATTGCACAGAAGCTTCTGAAAAGTGCTCAGAAATATCGCCATACCGCTTTGAAGCAAACTCAAGTTGAGTGGAGATCTTTGTATTCTGTGACCTCAGGTCCGTAACCTGTTCCTGAAGCTTCTCGTTTTGCTCATTCAGCAGTTTGTCGTTCTCAGCTTTCTCTTTCTTGTAGGTCTCAAAAATTTCCTGCAACTGGAGAGCGGATTGAACATTCAGGAGCATGCATGTAGGGCAATACAGGCCAAGGCAGAGAACCTTCCTGTACAGAGGCCTCTGGGAAAAAGACCAAGGGGTACCTGCTTAAGGGCTGCCTTTGCCTCCACTGCCTCTGTGGACTCTGTCACTGGTACAACAGCTGGAGTGGACATGGCCTGAGGTGCACCTGACAGGCGCCTGGGGGTCGAGGTCAAAGATGCTTCTTCTGGCAAGATGCCTGGCGCTGAAATGGTTAAAAAACAACATTTCCTAATCCAGAGAAGACAATGAAATCCCTCATTCTTGGTCACAAAAATTCTTTGCAGTGACCTTTTCAGGGGCTGCACTGGTAGCCCCAAATTCTTTGACCTGAACACCATACCCAGCAATTCAGTATATCATAAAAATTGGACATATTTTTCATAAGCATTTACTAGTTTGCACAGTCGGTTGTTTAGAATTGTAAAGCCTGCAGACAGTAACGTACTGTCAGTCTGACATTACAAACTGAAGTTTTCCTCCTCTAAACCTTGCCTCGAGAAAGAGAAGGCAAAAATGAAAAAAAAAATCAAATCCCTCTACAGCTGTAGTCCTCTAAAAATATTTTTGTATGAGGGTTCGAAAATGAGTTTACTACTTAATCTAACCTATTTCCCCCTATGCATGCCCAAAACAGACAGGCTTCTACAACCAAAATTTTCTCTAAGCCATGCAGAGAAGGGGTAGGGTTAACCCTTCAACCTGCATTTCATTTTGCTGCTTGAAATTCGGCATTTTAAAGGAGGGAAATGCATTATTTAAAGGTCTCATCTCCCCCCCCCCTTAAAATGCTAATAGCATGAGCTGGGAGAGGAGTTGTCTTCTCCCTACCAGCTCTTGATTGCTCTATTACACAACAGGATGAACAGGTAAGCTTACAGGAACATCACTTGACAGAGAAATTGGCCTCTCCTACCCAGTCAGCTTCGCATTGTAAGTGGGCCAAGAGTCTTCCACACAGTTCTGTAGATCTTACGGGGTTACAATGCCCTACCTTGCAGCGGAATGGTAACCCCAGTGGTCTGTGCCAACAAGATGCGATACATGTCACGCTGACGAACTATGGAGTCCACAAGCTGCATCTGGTGCTGCCGGGACTCACGCAGCTTTTCTAGCTCGTTGATAGCTTCGTCCAGTTGACGCTGAAGCTCGGAGATTCTGTTGCGGGCAGAAAACAGTTCTAGTGAGACTGCCAAAGGGGGATCTGAAGAAAAACTGTACGGGCCAAACAGATATTAGTCGAACAAGGAGAGGAGGTCTGAAAGCAGTGGTGCGTGTATGTGAGGATATGCTTTTCTCTCCAGCTGGGTACAATGTGAAGAGCTGGGTTTTTTATACTCCACTGTTCACTACTTAAAGGAGTTGCAAAGAGACTTACAGACACTTTCCCCCTCCGCTCGCCAAAACAGACAAAATGAGGTAAGTGGGGCGCTAAGAGAACTGCTCTGCAAGGACAGCCAAGGTCACCCAGCTGTGGAGGAGTGGGGGAATCAAACCTGGTTCTCCAGATTAGAGTCTACCACTCTTCCACACCACATTGGCTCTCAACAGGGCTGTAGGAGTGAAGTAGAACCGACAGAAAATGTTCACCAACACTAAGAGTATTTCAGCAGATAAATGTGAAACCCCTTTATGTTATCAGCCCCAACAGGACTTCTCAATTCTTTTAATTTACAGAATTTGGGGGCAGACTTTAGATACGAAGGGCAATGAGGGAATCGGAACGTCTGTTAAGAATAAAGCAAATGGAAAAGAGTAACAAGCAGCTGACATTGAGACAAGAGATTAATTAAAGCTAATGCAAAATTCATTAACAGCTTCTACTGCCTTGGGAAAACCACAGCATTCATTTTAAAAAAAGATCAGTGCTCAGTGTCAAAATGTTCAGACATGTATGTAGGAGAGAAAAAAAAAAACACAGTTTGAAAAAATACTTACAGTTTGTGGCTTGGATCCACCAGAGCAGTGATCCGCAACCTTTCTAAGGCTGTGGACCGGGGGGGGGGGTGATCCGGCATCTGGGCATGTGCGGCGGTCCGCACATGCACTTTTGTGCCAAGCACGGCCACAAACGTGCATGCGCGGCAATTCCTCACATGCGCAGCAGATCCGCACATGCATGCTTGCACCATGCGCGGCCACAAATGCGCATGCGAGGACCTCTCCCTCCCCCACAAAAAGAAGCTTGCCGGGCTGCAAGCTAATCGGCCGCTTTGGCGGCTAATTTGCTTGCGGCCTGGGAAGTTTCTCACTGCGGGGGGGGGGGGCGGGGAGAGGGAGCCGCGGCCTGGTGCTGGGGCCTTCGCGGCCCGGTGGTTGGGGACCACTGCACCAGAGCACTTATATGGATAGAAAGGAGTTCCACCTCTGGAGTACATCCTTTTCATCCCCTCTCACCTGATGCAGCCTAAGTGTTTGGGAAGGAGGAAGTGAGAAAATTGTGCTCCTCCCACCCACAGAAACACTCAGAGTGCTCCAAACCAGAGAACTGTGTCCTACACGTTCAACTGGTTCAAGCAGCCCCCTTCTTGGCCTTCCCCAGCATCTCCCTGTGGCCTCTGAACGGTTACTGCAGACAAGAGGCCATTGGAGGGGTGCAGTGAGAAGGTGAATCAGATGAAATCACCACTTTCCCCAGTAGACATTCCACGGGACACAAAGCCTCTATTGTCTCGGTCTTTAGGGGGTTTTCGACACATGTTTGCATTTTGCCAATCTGACCACCTATCGCTGAGAGAAGCGTACTTTGATGACGTTGTTTCCATCTCCTCTTTCTCTTTCGCTTCGCCCAGCTCGCGGAGAGCTACCAAAAGTCGCTGATTCTGCTGCTGGAGCTCCTCAATGTTTCGGTAGGAGACCAAGTGCTGGGTGATCACTTCTGAAGAGCTGGTGATGTCAGCAGAGCTCACTTCATCACGGATGACGTGATTGCCTCGGGCTTCTTCCAGTTCCATTAAAAGCACTCTGATCTATGTTCAAAATGAAAAAAAGATTATTTCGGTCACTTCAGGAACTGGGGATACACGAAGCTGCCTTATAATGAATCTGACTGCTTGGCCCATCGAGGCCAGTTATTGTTTGCTCACACGAGAAGTGGCTCTCCAGGATCTCAAGTAGTTTTTTTCACAACACCTACTCCCAGACATTTTTTAACTGGTGATCTACCATTATGCAATTCACCCCCCCTGGTTGTTTACAACACCTACTGCTTGATTGACTGGGGATGCCAGGAACAGCACCTGGGACTATGTGCATGCTTAGCAGATGCTCGGCCACAGAGCCACCAACCTTTCCCCAAAGTAACCAAATCCAAGCCCTTTGTTATTCTAAGACTCCCAAGCTCTTCATTAAGCTAACCCCCCAAGTGCTTAATTATTCTGAGACTGTAGCTTCTTTCATATCACAGAAAGAATTTTCAAATTCCACGGAAGCATTAGGTGCACTAGCAATGCACTAAATAGAGCTTGTGCTTAACTCTGCTCCAATTTGATGCATGCTGTTTGTTTTTTTTAAGGAACATCCCAGTTCTGTTTATACAGCTGAGCTACTTAGTGGGAGTTTCAAATTTTCAGGAAGGAGAGGCAAATTAGCTGTTTCTCAATCCCAGAAGTCAATGCTAGAGCTCAAAATGGGGTGAAGGTTTGCAAGAAGAGAACTGGTTTTGTACATCCTGCTTTTCACTACCCAAAGGAGTCCCAAAGCGGCTTACAAACACCTTTCCCTTCTTCTTCCCATGATAGACACCCTGTGAGGTAGGTGGGATGCTGAAAGAACTTGAAGGAGCTGCATAAGGTCACCCAGCTAGATGCACATAGAGGAGTGGGGAGTCAAACCTGGTTCTCCAGATAAGAGTCCACCGCTCCTAACCACGACACTGTGCTGGTTAAGAGTGCAATCCTAAACACAGTTGCACCCTTCTAAGTCCATAGAAGTCAACAGGCTCAGAAAAATACAATTCTGTTTAGGACTGCACAGTAAGGATGGCAATCCTCAATAAACATTTTAATAAAAGGTAAGTCCCACAGAAGTCTTAGCTTCTCAACAAGCACTCTTGGGTTCTGCTGCAAACTGCCTAAGGACTAACCTGCTGTGACAGATCTTTGACCTGGATGTCAAGCCTCTGATGCTCCCTCTCAAGCAAAGAAGCTTGCTTGTTGGCTTTATCGGCATCATCTTGCAAGCGCTGAATTTCCTGCAAACCAACACATTCATGCAATTCTTTAACTCAAAAAGCAATTACAGATTCATAAATGCCCAGGTGACCGTAAACAGCTACACCCTAACATGGTTTTATTTATACTGAGCTGTACCCTATCAATACAGCACTGATGAAAGAGAGAAGAGTGAGCTTGGCTGACCCCCACCCTCAACCAGCATTGCCTGTCTTACAGGTGTCTCCCAATCCCCAGCAATGCCAACCGTGAACTGTGGCATGGGGAGCAGAGAGAGACCTTCTTCTGCCCAAGGAATGCTTGTAGAATAACACCCCTTTTGTATAGGAAATCAGTATGACACAAGCCTTCCAAGCCAATGAGGAAGAGGGCGGGGGAACACTTTTAGGAGCTAACATCCAACTCAGAAGAACCAGATCAAGAGCCAGACTGTACAATCAGCCAAATCACATGGTGAAGCTCTTGCTGGATTGTATTACTACAGGTTGAGGATCACATCGGAACATACAGTCTGAAACTTAAGCACACACAGAAAACTAGCCAGCCAAGGAGAACACTGGAATATAAATCGGGCAAACTGTTTTCTATAGCAGTAAAGGTAAAGTAAAGGTAAAGGTATACCCTGTGCAAGCACTGGGTCATGTCTCACCCTTGGGGTGATGCCCTCTAGCATTTTCTTGGCAGACTCAGTACAGGGTTTGCCATGCCCTTCCTCAGACATTAACGTTTTACCCCCCAGCAAGCTAGGTCCTCATTTTACCGACCTTGGAAGGATGGAAGGCTGAGTCAACCTTGAGCCGGCTGCTGGGATTGAACTCCCAGCCTCATGGGCAGAGCTTCAGACTGCATGTCTGCTGCTTTATTACTCTGCGCCACAAGAGGCTCTTCTATAGCAGTGCAGTATGTTTATTCGGTTGATTGACCCATATAAATAATGCATCAATAGAAACTGCAATCAATTATAATAGTTAATTAATATGTGTAGTGAAAAAATACGAAAGTATTGCTACATAAAAATATTAAGATAATAAAACAATGTTAATAACAATGTATTGTTGGAAACAATATGTTATTGAAAGTACGGGGGGGGGAAGGGTTATAACATGTAAAGAAGAAGGAGGAAGAAACCTCAGGGAAGTTAACTGCAGGGACAAGGAATCAATACATCTTCTAGCTTTCTATAGCAATGAAGTTGCGTCGGTTCTTTAAAACAGACAGGGAATTTAAACATGCTGTCTCACTCTGGAGTGATGCAGTTCAGCCAGAGCAGAAAAGTAATACAGAGAAAGCAACAGCAAGTTAATCATGGAGCTATACATTGACTTAATAATCAATTTAAATGGGAAATCAAAAAGCAAAGAGATCTAAAGCCTACCCAACTGAGAAGTTGTGAGTGCGAGAGAGAGAGAGAGTTTCTCTCTGATTAAACAATATAGTGCAATATATTTTTGCTGGCTATTTTATTCGGAATCCAAACTCCTATGAAGTTTTCGACTGACCTTCATAGCTTGCTCAAGTTTAGCAGCGAGACTCGCAACTGCTTTTTGAGAACGTTCATACTCTTCGCGCTGACGCTTCAAAATGGGTGCTTTCGCTTCTACTTCCTGCACTATCTCATCCAAGTACTTGTTAATCCGCTTATTCTCCAACTTCTCCAGCAGCAGCTGATCTTGTGCTTCGATATACGCATTGTAAAGCTGCATTTTAAAAAAAGACCATAAAATAAACCAGTAGACCTTCATTTCAATAGCAGCACATTTTCTGGCTTCCCGTTTGAGAGCCAGCTTATTAAAGTGTTTAACAGCGGTGGCCTCTAATCTGGGAAACCGGGCTTGATTCCCCGCTCCTCCACAGGCAGCCAGCTGGGTGACCGTGGACTAGTCACAGTTTTCTCAGAGCTCTAAATCATCTAAATCTTAGCAACAGTCAATATTTAACAACAGTTTATGACTATGTTAATAATTAATATTATTAGAGCCAGCTTGATGTAGTGGTTAGCAGAGGTGGCTTCTAATTTGGGGATCCAGGTTTGATTCCCCACTTCTCACATGTAACCATCTGAGTGACCTTGGGCCACTTCACAGTTCTCTCAGAGCTCTCTCAGCCCCACCTACCTCACAGGATATCTGCTGAGGGGAGAGGAAGAGTAGACAATTGTAAGCCGCTTTGGCTAGTAAAAAATGGGGCACCAAAAATGGTTGTTTTTCTTTCTATATTCAGTATGTGTATCATTACCATCTTGTAAATTACACATTTCTGAGAGAACTGACAGTGCCCATGTAACTGCCCCGCCCAAATTAACTTCCCCGTGTTAATTTATTTTAACTGTTCCAATGGTTTCAATTGCTACTGTAATTTTTAACAATGTTGTAAACCGCCCCAAGATGGGTGGGCTGATGGGCCAGTCTAGAAAATTTAAAATAACTAGCTAAATAAAAGACTGTGCTTCATTTAAAAGCAGCAACCACCTGCTTGGGAGCACAGTACCCAAGCTCTGTACCTGAACGGTAAAATATAGCATACTGTTAAAAACAAACTGAAATCCTGTCAGGTTTGCTAAAACTTCCTCCCCTGTAAGAGCGCAGTGGCTTGAAGACAGGTTAAAAATGAATAAAGCAATGAAAGTGAGCAGACTTCCAGAGAAATTATTCAAAGTTGGATGAGTATCTTCTTACATCACCCACTGATAAACTTTCCAGCAAATATAAAATATTTCTTGGTGACGGGGCAATTTTCCATAAGAATCCTTGCCATTCCAGTAATCCAGAACATCTAAATTAAACAGCTGTGTTATTGTAATTCCATGCCTCTCCATAAAACACTGCCTCAATTGCAGCCATAAAGAATTAGCTTGTGCAAAAGGAAAACATTAAAAAGTATAGCTAGTCTTATTTTTTCCCAGTAAGAAACCATTAAAATTGTATTTATTCATTTTATTGGAGTTTTATACTGCCCTTCCATATTGCTCAGGGCGGTTTACATATAACATCGCGGGGAGGGATACATGCAACAAAACATATAACGTAGTCAAAAATAACATCATATATTTCTCCCAGCTTGTGAACACTGAAAGCTCAGGTCAAAAGCTGCCTTCATTCCCATGAATGAAAACAAGAGTCATCTGGGAAGGTCATTCAGAAGTAAATGCTCTCTCTCTCTGTCTAGGTCACTGCCATACACTATATACAAAGTTTTATTTCCGTGAAACTCAAAGCTTGTTCTCTATCTTTTTCCTGCAATAACTTAATTGGAAAAAATCATAGGAACATAAACCCACAGTCATCTGTGAAGAGCATTCAATCTGGAAGTAGTTCTGCTGCAGCCAAACACTCACATAGACACCCCAACTAAGAAATTGTACAGAACCAGCAGGTTCAATCCCTACCTCTGTCAGTTTCATGCCAGGCTTTACCACCTTAGCCACTGCAGCAGCAGTGGGAGACATTGCTGCCAGCTCCTCCTCAGAAAGGATGGCCCCTGGAAGAGAGACAGGGCAAGGCACAATCTTTAATGCGGTCATGCTTTAAATAAATAAATAAAACAACATGCACTTAAAAAACAAAACTACATGTAGTGCAGTGACCAGATAAAATTCCAAAGAGTTCTTGGTAGGGCCTCTGGTTTAATCGCAGAGCGTCTGCTTGGCATGCAGAAGGGCCTGGGCTCATTCTCTAGCATTTTCAAGAGTAAGGAGCAGGTGATAGGCAAGACTTCAGTCTAAGACCCTGGAGAGCAGCTGCCATTCCAAGTAGACCGGCCTTTCTCATTTGTTTAATTGTTGAGAAACCCTCGAAACATTCTTCATGCTTTGAGAAACCCCAGAAGTGGCACGATCATGCAGAATATGGTTAGGAAGCATAGCTGTGTACATGCCCACATGGGGTCCCTCCCCTTCCCACCCCTCTAGGCTCATCATTGATCATTTTCAGAAGGGGGGGAGAAACGGGTCAACATGACCATATATGGTCATATCACGTGATAACTGTTAAACAAATGTATGTGCGTGTGTATGCATATGTATATACATAAAAATAATCAACTCCACCCTTCCAGGGCCCTCAAGAAACCCCAGGGTTTCACAAAACCCTGCTCTAAGGTCTATTCTAAGGGGATACAGACCTTTACGCTTGGTGGCAGAAACCAAATCATTGGCATTGTCCAGCTCTCTCTCTAACTTGTTAATCTTTTCCTTCAGCTCTTTTTCTGTGGCAGCATTCATCTGTTCAACCTCAGACAGCCGATCCTGTGTCGCTTTGTTAGCTAATAGTCATAGGTAAAAAAAAAATCAACAAGATTTAAGTTCCCAATGTCATTGTTAGAGAAAATTAATAACTTCTGCAATTCAACACACAGGACTTTTCAGGGAACATTCAAGGGAATGGCTGGCGTTTCCACAAAAGCAATCTACGGTTTGCACCAGCTGAGGGCCAGGAAGGACTCAAAGATCTATGCTTCGGGTGGCCAAACTGTGGTTCTCCAAATGTCCAGTGCCAACTGGCAGAGGCTCATGGTAATTGTAGGCCATGGACAGCTGGAGAGACACACTCTGGCCACCCCTGATCTGGGCCCAACTCTGAAAGAACGTGACAGAATAGTTCACCAAACCCAAAAGAGCTTTGAGTTTGAACTTCTCAAAGAATAACCTTCATCTCTACTAGGCCCTTTGAAAAGAGGCCACTTTAAAACAAAAATCTATACTTGGAATAGACATTAACTGATGAGATGACTGCTGTATAATATACTTTACAGATTCTGTGTTTGCTGCTGATTCATCAGGACACACGGAAGCCTCTAAATTCAGAAACAGAAGGTTTCTCACCTTCACCCGCCTCTTTCAGAAGCTTGTGCAGTTCCTCTACGGCTTGCGTGAGCTCATTACTTTTCATCTCCAAGTCATCCGCAGCTCCCTATAGGTGATAAATTTTAATTGAAGTCATCAGCAGATACTTCAGGGCCTGTCCAAAAAGCCCACAGCCTGCTGAACCTCATAGGTACAATTTGTCTGCCGCATTAAAACAGAGTTTAGCAACTGATTAAGACATAACAGGTGTTTTATATTAATTAGCAGAAGTAAAATACACAGAAAGCAAAAACAAGTTAAATCAAATTTTTCACCCAATCGATTTAAAACTTTTATAATTAAAACTCAAGACTGAAAAATAATTAAGAAGTGTCAGAACTTTAGCACTAGTTTACAAGGCAACTGGAATCAAATCTGCTGCAACCCTTCAGTTATTACAAGGGCTGTGCATTCGGCGAAAGCCAAGCCCCACCCCTGTGAAAAAATACCTTGTTAGAATATTTAAAATATTTTCTAACCCAAATACAGATTAGAGAATCTGTTTTGGCTACCAGGATAGTTGACCTGAGTGTAGGCTGATTTCCCTCCAGCTTTTATTTGGGGGTATCAGCCATACTGATTTGCTGAGACAGCAGGAGCTCTTAGCTCCCACCACCCCAGCTCATCCTCTCAGATCTGTGGGTGGGCTGAGACAGATCTCTCCCAGTCCCCTGAAGATCCAAGACAGATTCTGCTGCACCGCAGTTTAAAGCCACCAGGCCACAGAAGCCTCGACAGCCTCCGTTAACTGGCAGTTTAAAGCGACAGGGTAAGCAGAAGCCTTCAGAGCCAGGTCTGCAGGGGGCAGGGAGAGACCTCCCACCCCACACAGATCCTGGGGCCACTTCTCCACAACAGAGTTTAAAACCCCACTGCAGGAGAAGCTAAGGATGGCTTCTTTTTCAAAATTTGGTTTGGGTCTAATAGACCAAAAACATTCAGTGTTTCTGAGAAATCCTGTCATTAAGAACTAGGATTTTTTGGAAATAGCAAATTTGTCTAAGTCCAATAGACCCAAACAGAAAAGAACAATTTTTGCACATACTAAAACATTAAGATTTTAAAACATGTTGAGGGGTGTAGAGAATAAAATTAATAATTGTAAAAAAAAAAAAAAAAGGTAAAGGTGCTTCTTTCCGGTGGGCTTGAATCACGTAGGCACATAATGTCACTGTCTGTAGAGAGACTTGAGGTTTGTCACCCATGAGAAACTCTGTGGATAAATCTGCTTCTGATTGGTATAACCTCCCTTCCAAAAGGGGGCTGATTGGTATAACCTCCCTTCCAAAAGGGGGCCTGTTACAAGCTATGGTATAAAGGGGGCAATGAAGGAAAATGTGCCCCATAGATTCCACCTCCATTAGTGGACAGGTGCACAATCTCTCTGAGACCGGCATTCTTTTATATCTGCCCTCTAGGAGTGCTATGGGGATGGCCAAACATCTTGCTAATGTTAGCACGGCATCATTTAATCAAATGTTTTTAACCCTCGGGGAATGGAAGGACGAGCAGGAGTTTCTAACATGTTATGGGGAATGGAAAGAAGGTTTTTGTAATGTGTCAGAAAAAAACAAAGTCCACCTAGAAGAAGCCTTACCTAGATTCCTGTGCTGGTTTCTTTTTAACAATTACGTTGCTTAGGGGGAAAAAACCCCACCAAAGGAAGCAGTTCCATAGACAAAACCACTCCACACAGTGTGATGTGCCCAACCAGACTTATCACAAGCTGTAATGTAGTTGTATGTCTGTAAAGCTTATTCATTAGTAATTCTTCCCCCATAAATATACACAGCTATAGTGGATGCTGCATCACGGAAGATGGAAGAATATAGCTAGTTGCTCAGTCAGTGAACATTAAAAACCAAGAGGAATAGTTTTCAGATTAGAATATTTGCGAGAACAGTACAAGAGAAGTACAGAAGACCAAGTGGCGATGGTCTTACTGAAATCATCATACCTTATATAAATTAGATAACTTGATGTGGGCATTTAGCTCATTGTGGAATCTCTCTTCCATACTAGTTTGCTGCTCCTTTGCCTGGCAAATTAAAAAAAACAGTTAACACAAACTATTAGAAGTTTTCCTTTAATTATAAACAGACCCCCATTGCTTGACTAAAACAAACACAAGGGGAAAATTATTTCATTTTAAAGATGACAGAGGACAAGATCCTTTCCTTTTTAGGATTTAAGATGCTCTAGAGATTTCAAATGGTAATGACTGGGGAAGGGAATGGCAAACCACCCCGTATTGAGTCTGCCATGAAAACGCTGGAGGGCGTCACCCCAAGGGTCAGACATGACCCAGTGCTTGCACAGGGAATACCTTTACCTTTACCTAGAGATTTCAAAACTGATGCCTATTTATTTCTACCCTTATGTTTCCACATACTTCCCAGATACTGCCATCACAAGATGGTGATGGTGTCTGTAAGATATGATACATTTCCCTCAACATGCCTTCACATGCCCCACTAAAGTACTCCTGCCCCTGCACCTGCTCATTAAAAGCAAATTCCACTCTAATTACCAGACTCAGAACTGCAGTACCAGGGTAGCTGCACACCCGCCGAGCTCTACAAATTACAGGAGATTAACGAGAAGCTAGGTCACATACATGCACAGTGCTCTCACAGAACCCAAAGCACAGGAAGTTGTATTTACCTCTTTCAGTTTAGCTAAAAGGTCTTCCACGTGTTTCTGTAGATTTTCATTGGATTGTTTTAATCCACTGACTTGCTCCTCCAGCCTGGAAACCTATGAAAAATGAGGGACATATGAACAAGACACCTAGGCCTGTATTTAGACTTGAAGCCATCAATGTAATAGATTGCTCTGCTGCACAGGAAATAATGCTGGACTTTAAACTGCAGGTGGGTAAGATTAAGGGTAAGAATGATCCATCCAAAAGAATCCTCACCTAACTTCTACAGACACAAATCTAAATTCTGAATGAGCATGTGATGCTGAAGAGTTTTTTAAAACTGAATAGTTAAGGCAAACTCAGGCACTGCCATCTTCACAAGCTGTGCCTCGGCTGTCCCCAGAACTGCACTCCAATGGAGACTGTTAGCACGTGACCTGGCATGTCCACAGAGCCACTAATACTTTTCAGTGCCAATTTCTGTCACTGTGAAAACATACTTTCCACTGCTGAGTTAAAGGAAGTATTTCTGTGTAGCCAGGACACACTTTATGTTTTCCTTATGAATGCATCATCACTATGAATAATATATTGACCTCAAAAGCAGAAAAATTTCAAATCTAAACCAGCCCTTTATTGAAACGAATGCTGGGAAACAGAAATTATGGGAAATGGATATCCCGTTTTTCTGTTCTGGCTTTCATTCCCCCGCGGTCACTGACCTTCTCATTCCCCTTCCTGATTTTCTATTCTGTTTCCACATCTAACAACTCCCACTGCTTCTCATTTTTGATCTGCTCCAATCCAATTCAGTTGGACTGGCAAGTCCTCTGCTGCCTCTATGCTTCCTCCTCCATTACCGTTCATTAAAAACATCCTGTCTAGTAAAAGCTACGCTTTAAGAGCTTCAAGGAGGTAGCCATGCTGGGCTGAAGCAGCAGAACCAAGTTTCAGTTTAGTGGCTCCTTTAAGACCACAACTAAATACAAAATACAAAAACTGTGTATGGAAAAGGCTGTGCAATCAAATATACGATTCTCAAAAACTGAGTGAACTAAATCTTCTATATAATCTTTTCATTCGCATTAATTTCTCAACGCACAGTATGACAAATACACTGCTTATGAACTTGTTTCACTCCACTTCACCAGGCACATACAGAGGTTCCTCTAGACCCAAGTCATGTTTGTTCAACCCAAATGAAAGATGGCCTAATGAACTGATTTATTGATTAACATATTTATTATTTATATGTTTGTATCCTGCCTCTCCCAGCAACTGATGGCCCAAGGCAGCTCACAGGAACCAGTCTGATGTATCAGCAATTAAAACATCCCCAATCACAATTAAAACAATTTAATAATGAACAGCATCAAGATGGCGGAACAATACAAAAAAAAACCATAGCTCCGCTGCTCTAGCCACCGTTGCCTACCACAGTTCTCATGGGGTGAGATCTCCCATAGCATAGGCTATAATAGGGCGGACCCCAGAGTTGTGATCACGGGCACCTTTTCCCCGGCCTCAACCAAACGCCTGGCGGAAGAGTTCCGTCTTGCAGGCCCTGCAGAACCTTGATAGCTCTGTCAGGGCCCTTAGTTTATTATTCCTGTAAGGGTTGTGTATCAAGGAAACATCTCCATCAGAGACTGTGACTAGAAAGGGGTGGACTAGAAGTTAAAATAATAAATTATAATAAACTAGTAATCAAGTCCGCTGTATGAAAAATACAGCGGGCGCTAGGTAAGGGAGCCCCCGGCAGCCGCGCTCTGTGCAACTGCCGGGGGCTCCCTTGGCCGGCGGCACTTTGCGCCTCTCGCCGCGTCAGGCCGCCGGCAAGGGAGCAACTGCGAGCCGCGCTCCGCCCGGCTCACAGTTGCTCCCTTGTCGGCAGGGCGGGAATCGGCTGGGCCAATCGTCTGTCCGGAGGAAGGGGCCAATTGGCACCCTTCCTCATCCCGGACAGAGCCCGCCCTAACTCCTCCCACTAAGTCCTTACGGCTTTATTTAGTCTGCGGTGGCGCGGGCTGTGTTAAGATGAATCAAATAAATAAAAACAAAAATTAATTATGCTGCATATTAAATCATGATTGACTTTCTCCTTATATATGTGGTCTGGTTAAATGTGCTGTGCAGACAAAAGCTTACAGCCTCAATTAAACTTCGTTGGTTTTAAGAGTGCCACTGGACTCAAAATTTGTTCTGCTGTTTCTAAGTTATTTTTGCTGCCGTTTTAAATTTTACATTGAATTGCACTTTTTGGATGCAGCTTCTTTGTGGCTCTATAAATGGAAAAGCCATGTGCAGATTGAAAAAATAAGCCATTTGTGCACATTTTGGCTAATGATTTCTCTTACCAATGAATATTCTCAGCACCTTACTAATACAACAATGGACATTAGTTTTTCTACCCCTCTGGTTGTTTTTATCCATTCACCTATTCACAGGATTCTCTGGATTACAAGAGATTGAAAGCAAATCTCCCACAGTGCACTAAACATTTCACCTCCTCACTAGACAATATACTTTCACCTTGATTACACTTTTTTTTAATGAACAGGAGCTTTCAGATATGAAAACTGATTCGCTGTTTTACCTCATCTTTCTTGTTCTCTAGGTTACATTTAAGTTCCAAAATTTCATTTCCTTTTTCCCGGGCAAGAGCCAGGAGTTCATCTGTTTTTGCCTTCAGCTCAGTATTCAGCCAAGTGTTCTGATTCTGCAGCAATTCCTTTTCTTGCTCCCACCTTTGCTCACGAAACTAGAAATAAAATCATATATTACATACAAGAAAACCATCTTCCAAATGGAGTAAAAAGAAAAGCACAGCCAGGGGCATTTACTCAAAGTCTTATTGACCTATTTATTTATTCATTCATTCTTTGATTTATATACTGCCGCTCTCAAAAACCCGCAGCGGTTTACAATAAAATAGTAAAAATAGAGTACCCTTAAAATCCCCAACACATTAAGGACATTAAAATATGGCTATTTGTTGGAGTTAACTCCCCATCTCCTCCCCCACCCTGTTCAGCTAGCAGTCTGGAGCTCTTTCCTTAGGAGCGAGGGTCCTGATTCTCACCAGCTCTAGGGGATCCCCTGATGGTAGATCTGTCCACTACCTACATGTCATAAACCATACTGCGTCAACTATGATAGCAAGACCACATCCACTGATCTCGGTTAGGCTAGAACTGGAAGAACTTAGCACAAGATAAATATATAAGGGAAATGTCTTATCTTTACAGAGGAAACTAGTAGAGATGGGGCCAATGTGCCTTTTCAAACTCACCTTTACAGAAAAGGATGATGTCTCAAGGTCATCCAGCTTCAATTGTAGCTCTACCTTCACAGTGTTTACTTCTGTAAGTTTCTCATTCAGACGTCTAACCTCCTCTGCAAAAACATCAGAAAACCCAGGAACTACTTTGTAACAATCACATACTATAGACTAAATGTTTAATAAAGGTTTTTTTTAATTGACTGGATTTACTATTGTAGGCATTAAAACTGATTCACAGCAAGGACTGGCAAGTTATAGCAGCATTATTTTCTGTAATATTTCAGATCCTCACTTTTCTACTTGCAATTCCTAAAAAAAAAAAAAAAACTTGGGCCTCTCCAGTGCCTCAGCATAAAGAAACACAATTGTAACATTTTATAGCCATGATCCGAGTCACTGGTACCCATAACAAAAAGCTTGACTGCATTGCTTTGTATTCAAGCCTCTTGTGTGCGTCCAATTCATCAGTATTATCTCAGCCTCAGGGAGTGTTGCATTACCAACACAGTTGTGTAAGCTTCTTTATCAAGAACACAAGGAAAACATATCTTTGGCAAAATTCATCACACTTCAACGTGGCCTTTTCTGGGCGGTCACAGGATGCAAGGGAAGCCCCCTTTCTTGCTTGAGATAAATGGGAAAGGGGTTCAATGGGCCAGCTCTTGTGGAATGACCCAGCACCTTCTTGTGTGGGGTACAAATGGATTCCAAGATAACCATGGAATTTTCTTCAACTGCCACCAGCATAGGAAGAGAGCCAGGTACAGCATCAGCACTTCTACAGCAAACAAGTGTATGCTAATTTAAGGTGCAGGAAGAAGATTCCTGGAAATGGGAGGTGTAAAGGTAGCAGGAAAGGTCCAGACAATCTATTGCAGTACAAGAAACCCAACTAATACTGCAATCCACAGAGTAGATATCAATGCTAGCCTAAATACACTCTTCCATGTGTTTTGTCTCTGCAAGTAAGAACAAAATAGTAACAGCTTCAACTGCTGTTTCATTTCTGCAATCTGACTGATTTCTTAAATGAACCAATGAAAGACTGCCATGCAAGTATACAAGAGCATCAAAGAGCAAGGCTTTTGTTGTCTCAGTTTACCATTTAAGTGCTCCAGTTCTTGCGCTCTTCTTTCACTTGTTCGGACCAAATCTCTCTTCTCTGCTTCCAATTCTTCATTTGCTCTAGTTAGCTGACCCTTAAAATGCAAGGAGGGGGGGGGAGAGTAATGCTTTAACAACACAGATTACCATATTTATTTATTTATTATTTGATGTATAGACTGCTCATCTCCACAAACAGGCTCAGATAAATTTACAACAGATTAAAACAATCATAAGGCAAATTTAAAGACATTCTAAAAATTAAAACAAACAACCCAAACCCAACCGTTTTCATTTTGGCCTGCTGCATTGGCTGTAGGCACTTCTACTGTCGTCTGGCAGAAGTGCCGTCTGGAGCCTTTGGAACTAAACCATGCCTTATTAAAGGGACTCTCAATCCAGATTAGTTTAGGATGCATGAATCAATAAATCACAGGCAAAAAAGTATAATGGACCAAGAAAGGGTGTTGTTGTTGTTGTTTGGGGGGTGACAACATGAACACTGCTCTCCAAGACTCCTCCAATCTGGAATGTCTCTTTCAGAAATGTATTATGGTTCACTGGCAGAAAAACTCCAAACAAGCCATTTAAAGCACACTAGCAGAGAAGCACCATTAAACAGTTGAACAGGAACTTGTCTGCTCCTGGGTTCTTGCACATTTTCACCAGTTCTCTATATTCTGGATTGAAAGATTATAAAATCATCCACGGAGGTCAGACGAGATGACGCCAGTGCAGCAGCTAACATACAAACAACTGTAATCTCACCATTCCCACTGATTTTTCCCTTACAAAGGCTTCAAGTTAATGGGACTGTTAATCCAGGTATTAAAGAATGTTGGCAAGATGTCCTAAATTCCAGTTTACATTCAAAGGATCAAGACTACATACTAAAGAAATGGCAGCTCACCCTGAGCCAACCTCTGAATATACCTATGCAAAGACAGAATAAGATGCAGAGAAGGAGACAAACAGACACAGCTGACTCTTCTCCAGGGCAGATGCATCGTTTGCTATCCAGCCTGTATTTTGAAATCCTACTACAGCCAAAGATGAAAAGGAAAACAGTCCTATGTGCACAGGTGGTTTTTTAAAATACACACAGATACCTAAATTGATACTGAATACAGAAAGCTTCCAGCTCCCTCATGTAACTGGTGAGGTTTGTACCTGTGTAGCTGCATTCTGCTCCTGAGCAGTTTCCAGTTCTTTGTTTTTCTCAGTCAGTGATTTTAATTGGTCATCTGAAGAGGAAAATTGATGGACATACCTTATTTTTGCATTTAAATAAGTCTGCCCCTTAAAAGCAAAACCAAAAATAAGCTTGATATGCTCATTCCCATGGGCTGTTCATATAACCGTAACCAAGATCAGTCACTTGACTTCTCAAATCCATCCCAGGCCCAGAGAACAAGGGCATGCACGATTCTGAGCAGGCTCCCTTCCATAATAAAAGCCTCCTTAACAACTGGCTTAAGCCCAAGTTTTAGTGCCTTCTGAAAGTGGTAGGTCTTCTTCTTCTTTTTTTTGTCACTGACTTCCAAAGATAAATAGCTTTTAGCACTGAAGGGTTTCACAGATGCAGCTATTCATGTTAACAGAGCCACCTCTGTTCACCTGTTACAGCCTTCATCACGTTATATAGCTTGGTTTTAAAGTGTCTAAATGATTCGATCACATATTGGAAGATGCTAGTGGATACGGATGCCTGCTACCCCCAACCCATGTTTCCCTTCAATGCACAATGTGGCTTGAGAGAATGCACGGAGGAAAGGGAAGTGGGTAAAATCCTCTCTTTCTCATCAGCAGAGCAGCCCTTGCAGAAGGAGGAGGGTAAATTTCATTTCCTCTCCTGCTGAGCAGCCTCCTAACCTGCATTGCTGCTAGTCCTCATGGGTCACACAACCCCAGAAATCTGCTTTCCTAATTGGAAAGGAAACTGCACCAGTAATGTTTACCTCTCAACACTGACCAAGGGCCAAATAAACTTATTTTTCACTCCCAATATTTAATCTTTCCATACACATTTACAAACATCATAAACCCATAACAATAATATTCAGTGGTCAGCTTAACACAAAGCCATACTTACTAAGCTTGCTGAGCTCCTGTCGGAGATTCTGACATTCCTGTGTCTCATGTACAAGTCTCTCCTGACTCTGCGCCAGGCGTTTTTCTACTTCAAAGTACTGTTGCTCTGCAAAACATTTATCAAACTGCTTCAGAATTTATTCTCCCAATAAACTACACAAATAAAGACTCACCATCCTGAGATTTAGGGGAGGGCGGCATACAAATCCAATAAACAAACAAATGGTTGTAGAAGAGTTGCAACACAATTCCTTTTGAGCATGCAATATTTTAAGGTGAACATTCTACTTGGTTCAGCCATCAGGGGCAAGTAAAGTTTCATAAACATTAGAGACACCTTTGTGAGAGAAGCACATTGCAGGATTATTACACCTGGTTTAAAGAATAGTTTTGCCCAACTTGTTTGACACAAACTCTAAAACTACTGCATGCCCACATACAGTTCTTGACTCCTCACTTAAAGATACAATGAGGAGGTGAGGAGCTGAAAGCCTCAGTATTCTAAGCAGGCCAGAAATTAAACAATGGCTAGTGTGGGCCTCTCTTTTTGACTTCAATTTACATATGAAGCTTTGAGTGGCAAGTACTTTCACTGGCATACACATCCAGAGACAAACTCACCAGGAGATAAAAGCTTCAATATAAAGAAGGTGCAAGAAGAAATAAAGTGAAAGAAGAAATAAATCACTAAAGGTAGAACTGAAAAGCAGAGGTGGTACAGAGGCCACCTGGTGCTCCAAATTTAGGCAAGCACGTGCTTAGGTTTGTCCCAACCCATCTTGGCCCTGATGATTAATATACATAGCTACCTTACAATGATTCAGACCCTTGGACCATTTATCTCTGTATTAGGTGCTCTGATTGATAAGAGTTCCCTAGGATCTCAAGTAGAGATTTTCCGACAGCTACTGCCCGAGTTTCTTTAACCAAGATCTTCTGCATGCATCAATCTCCAGGCAGTTACCCACAAGGAGAAAGGAATTCAATGTCCATTAATTTTACATTCCACAGAAATTCAGCAGTTGGATTAGGGCAATTGGAATGTCTGTCATTTATTCAGAATGGACACCTTTATTTTCTGGAATTTTTTTGTGTGTGGCAAAACTACAGGCCATGCTTTGACATGCTGTGGGGATCAAGAGTGTCAAAAACTTTTACAGAATGACTGATTTTTTTTTAAACAGCATCTTTCCAAACTGGTAAGCAGGAGAGACTCATCACTTGTCCCACCCTTGAAGAACTCCATTATCACAGATGCTGTTCTACCAACTGTATTGCCAAGCATAAAACAAAATATAACCATCGACCCTTCCTCGAGGACTTCAAAGAATCGCCATGACTGATCTTGCTACAGGCACTCAAGCAATATAGTTCAAAGGAACCTATTATACAAGTCAACCAGCAATTGCAAAGTTACTATCTTCATGCTTTAAGCTTGTGTCATGACAGCTAAACAACACAGAGAAATGCAAGTTCCTTGCAGAGTTTATACTTCAAAAGGTCTTTCATGACACTGTGCCAGGAACCTGCAATGAACATATGGTTGCTGCTTATCTGTTTGGAGTGACAACATTATTTCTGCATTCAAACTGCAACATATGACTATTGGGAAAACCCAATTCTTCTACTGTGGCAACCACTGCAGTTTCTGGAGTCATAACCCAAACACAAGAGCAAATAATGGCAGAAGATAAAACTGACAGCATCAAGGCAAAGATCATAGAAAAGGGGAAAGTTATAGATGAATCCTTCATATTTTGTCTGTAGGTCTGAAAGGTTCAACTTCTGCAAGGGTTCTTCCTGTGAATCCTGAGCACTCTGAATGCTAAGGAGGGCACATGGTCCAAATGTTAAAAGGATGCACATGACATATATAGTAAGCAACCAAATTCCTCCCCGGTATCAATTCTACCCATTCCAAAGGTGTGAGTTAAACATCAAACTTTGAATCAAGACTTGCAAAAATATTTGATCAATGCTAAAATGTCAGCTGGGCACCCTTTCCCCCAATAAGTGATATATAAAGGGAATATAACTCATGATAGTGACTCTATTATGTTTAAACAAAACATAGTTCATCATGTCAACTGATTTACTAGTTCTAGGTATAATAAATCTAGAATACAAAACAAATCCCATTTGCAGAGAGACTTTGTCCATATGCAAAAGGAGAGGTGGAACATTTGGAACACATCTTTTTTTTGTTGTCCTTTCTATTACAGGCAAAGAAATAAGATTCTTGGTACCCTCTTATTAAAGCTATCAGGTTGTCTGGACAAGATCTGCAAAGATAAATTATTATTAATATATATATGAAGATGATTCTTGCACAACAAGACAGGTGGCAAACCTTTGTGCCCATGTGTATCATTTCTGTACTCAAAAGGAGATGGAGGATGAGGACTGAGTCTTAGAATTACACTTAGTCCACTATGGCTATTTTTACTGTATAAATCATTCAGTCTCTTTTATTCCATTCAATTATGTTATGATGAATGTGTTAAAGGTAAAGGTACCCCCTGGGCAAGCACTGGGTCATGTCTCACCCTTGGGGTGACGCCCTCTAGCGTTTTCATGGCAGACTCAATTCGGAATGGTTTGCCAGTGCCTTCCCCAGTCATTACTGTTTACCCCCCAGCAAGCTGGGTACTCATTTTACTGATCTCAGAAGGATGGAAGGCTGAGTCAGCCTTGAGCCGGCTGCTGGGATTGAACTCCCAACCTCATGGGCAGATCTTCAAACGGCATGTCTTCAAACTGCATGCCTTACCACTCTGCGCCACAAGAGGCTCATGATGAATGTGTTAGACCTTGTTAATTGTCTGTTTCTGGCCTTGATTACTATGATGGTGGTTTTAAACTTATAAATTGTACATCTGTGACTGGTCTATGTCCTCAGAAATAACCTCAAGTCTTGATCGGAATCCATCCTGTTGAAGACAGTGTAGTGTTCAAGATTGTTGGGCTAGGGTCTGGAAGGCCTGAGTTCAAATCCCCAGTCCAAAATGTTCTTCACTGCTTAACTTAGAAACGTAAATTAGTATTGTAAAGTGTTATGGGTTGAAAAGGACCATGAAGATCATAAAATTTTACATTCCATCCAAATAGCATAGTTTTACCAAAGGTCCTCTAGCACGTAGCCCCCTAACTGACCCACCCAAACTCGCATGGTTTTTAATCCAATCACTCCTCCATGCAAACTCTGTCATACTTGGGTCTCCTCCCCTTCAAGAGCCAGCTTGGTGTACTGGTTAAGAATGCGGACTTCTAAACTGGCATGCCGGGTTCGATTCTGCACTCCCCCACATGCAGCCAGCTGGGTGACCTTGGGCTCGCCACGGCTCTGATAAAACGGTTCGGATGGGCAGTGATGTCAGGGCTCTCTCAGCCTCACCCACCTCACAGGGTGTTTGTTGTGGGGAGAGGAAAGGGGAGTTGACTAAGCCACTTTGAGACACCTTCAGGTTGAGAAAAGCGGCATATAAGAACCAACTCCTCCTCCTCCTCCTCTTCTTCTTCATATTTTACCCACAAAAAAAAAAAGCAGCAAGTTAAAAACTAACAATAATATTAATACACACACACACATATATGTATATCTTTACTTTACTGGTCTACCCTTCCAATACATCTCAGGGCTGTATTGCAAACAAAAGATCAGTGCATTCCAGCTATGATGTTTCTATTCAAAGCAGCTAAATTTACACTTAAAGAGGCCAAGCAACAGAGAGAGGAGGAAAGGGGGGAGATGAGAAGTTAAGGGGCTGGTGTAAAAAGCAACAGACTCACTCCACACAGATCTGTTGTGGGGATATAAATGAAAAGGGCCAAGATTATGTATGCCAATTAGAGATGCTAGCCTCCAAGAGGAATCTGGGGAATCTCCAGCCTACAAAAGCCAGTTCCCTGGAGAAAAAGATTGCTGCTTGGGGGGGGGAGGCATAGACTCTACCCCACTGAAGCCCCTGCCCTCCCCAGGCTCCATCCCCAAATCTCCCGGAGTTTCCCACCCTGGATCTAGCAACCCTATCATCATCACCACCACCCCATCCCCGGCCAGGGGAGACCTGGAAGCAGAAAAATTAAGACAGGCAGATCCTAGGTGAGCCATCCTTTCCGAGCTGTTCTCTTCCTCCCTTCCTGCTTCAGGAGCCTGCCGTCCACCTCGCCCAGCCAAGCCTCACTTACAGCTGAACCCAAAGAGCAGATTAGTCTGTTTCTAGCCTTGATGACTGTGATGATGTTTTTTTAAAAGCAAACAATTATCATACTGCATAATTTGGATGTTATGACCCAACTTACTAAATGGCTCCTAATTTACAGTCGCCTTATATGTGTACTCCTATGATCCTTGTTCCATTTCCCCTGAGGAAGCGCGCCTGCACAGGAAAGCTCACGCCTCCACTAGACCTTTGTCGACCTTAAAGGTACCCCTGGACTCAAATTTTGTGGCGCTCCTTCGGACCAACGCGGGTACCCACTTGAGCCACTCACCGCTGTCCACCTTGTAGCGCTCATGCCTGGCGCGCAGCCCGTCTATCTCGGTCTGCTGGTCGGCCAGGAACCGCTCCAGCTTCCCCTGCACGGCTTTGGGCAGCTTGGCCACTTCGGCCCGCTCCAAAACCTGCTGCAGCACCGCCGCCATCTTGGAGAGGGGAGGAGGAGGAGAACCCGCGTCTCTCCCTTTCGCCAATACAGGCCGGCGAAGGGCAGGCGAAAAAGGGGGGAACGACTCAGCCATCCCCAGGGCGCATGCGGGAGGGTCAGCTGACGAGGGCGCGTGACGCTACGCGGAGGAAGGGGACAAACAAACACGCTCATTGGACGGTTTGAAGGGTAGGCGGGTGACGCTGTTCGCATTCGAAGGCACCCGGCCAGGCCCTTTGGTCGGCCGCCATGCTGAGTGTGGCAAAGGGAAATGCCATTCTTACGCCGCCGACGGGATTTTGCCACATTCAAGATGGTGGTCCGAAGGACGCTGTGCTCTTATGTCATCAAAATGCGCCCCGTTGAGCAAGAGCGTGAAGCGGCTCCCGTCAATGACGGTAATTGGGACACATCAGTGTGGGAGAAGTGAAGGAACCGGGTGACACGGCGCGAGGGGAGCAACTCTGGTGCAGGGACGGAATTGGGAACGGGGGTGTGGTTCTTTGCGTCGCCCATGGGGCTCACCTCCGTGCAAGTAAGCATTGCTGTCGGGCGGCTAGGCTGTCAGGGAAAGCTGGAGGGGACTCGGTCTCCTCTGGGTGGGTGCAGGAGCACGGGTTTTGCACGCCCTGCCTTATGTTCACTCCAGAGTCAGCGCTGCTGTGTATTGGAAGGACTCACCCGATGGCCTGGCCCCTGCACCACTTTAGATTGCGGGGGTAGAGTCTGGCCGGTTGCATGGGCTTGTGTCGGAAAGATGGTTGCATAGAGAAAACTAGTCTCTTAGATTACTGTTATTAATTGAATTTCTATACCGCCTTCCCAGAATGACTCAGGGCGATGTACATAATACAATTAAGAATTAACAATAGATGAAAATCAGCCTAATAAATAAACATCAATCTTAAATAAATAAACAGCATAAAACATAAGTAACAATTTAGCAGCATTTAAGTAATAGCAGTTTCCAGATTAACCACTGCCCATAAATTTCCAAACTTGATTAGTGTCTTTCTCCTTCGCAGACCAGTTTTCTTTGTGTAGGGGATTTTTTTTTTACTTTGAAACATATAGGATTTTAGCTGGATGGCTTTTCTCCCATATCGGTAAACCATCGTATGGACTAGCCAGATCAGAGCTACCTTCTACCATTTCCCAAATTGTCAACATCCCCCCCCCCAAGAATTCTCCTTATTTTTTATAGAGCTAGCTCCCATATAAGTGTGCTTGTAACGGCAGCTTGAAAGGATTGAGGTTCCGGCATTGTTTGGGAAATCATAATAACGTGGCTGGAAGGGAAACATTCCCATGATTGAACACTGGAAACTGCACAATTGAAGCCTCTTGGGAAATAAATATTGTTGAGATGTGAGAGAACATTAAGGGGGCTGTAAGGAAGCTTGGGTTTATCCAATGGAATACTAAATTGGCTTTGAATGTTTGCTTTATGTTTTTTGCCAAAAAATCAAGAAAAGTTTGTGGTGCAAGTTTGTGGTGCAGCCTGTTCTTTCTATTCTTTTTAAGTTTATAGCTTAGGCTATTAAATAATTACCATAATGGGAAGAAGCTACATCGTAGAAGAAACCATTGGACAATATCTGTCCGAACTCACAGCCAAGTCTAAACCTCTTATCACTGGCCTCTTAGTTGGACAGGTAAGTGTCTTAGAGTTTTTTTTCAGCTTCTGAGTGGATTGTGTTACCAGTTTTGTGCCTATTTTCTTACAATCAGAATATTTCTCTAAGACAAAAATACTGCCGTGCCTGTCATTAAACTTCAAGCTGATGCTATTTTTTTTACAACATTGTGGTTGTTAAAGACCTATCCAGCAGTAGGTTCAGTCCATAAATGCCATAGATGTGACTGGAAATTGCCACAAATGAATTTCTGCAGGATTATTGCAGTGCAAATCGTATTAGATTTGACCTGTTCTTCAACAGATTGCTGTGTTTGCTAGAAATACCATTTTCCATCTTCATCTTGCATGGTGACTCTTATCCCTCACAGATTGACCTGACATTCAGCATCAGTGATGTCCAGACGTCTGCTGTGATGTGCTTTGTGTAGGGCTTCTCTTGAAAATAACTCAGATGCTCTAGCTGGTAACAATGCATCTGCCCTGCTGTGATTTGAGTCTGGATTCCAGACTCAGGCTTAGTCTGTGTTGCAAGCTGTAAACTACATAAGTTATACTGGCTGACTCCTCTTCTTCTGATACTAATGTGTAAAGCATTTCATTGCCTGGGACTTTTTAATCACAGCCGTTCTACTTTTCCCCTTCCTTTTTCCCAGTGCTCCCCACAAAGGGACTATGTTATCCTAGCCATTCAGACCCCTCTGAAAGATGAAGAAAGCAAAAGAAATGCCAGTTCAGAACCGACTAGCATTGATGAGGAATGGACAACAGCACATGCCAACCAGGTAATGTGTTTGGTGGTCATTCTTTAAAGCAAGGACAAATCGTTCTTATTGCTTCCTATCTTGCTTTAATGTTAAAAGACTGGATTTTAATAAGATTCAGGTCGGTAGCTGGGTGTGTCTGAAGCAACAGAACCATGTTCCAGTCCACTGATACCTTCTGGGTATAGGTTTCTGTGTGCATGCCCACCAATGCTGGCCTCACCACTGGGAGATGGAAAAGTCAGCTCCCGGGGGGAATTAGCTCAAGATAAAATACACACAAAAATAGAATATACAGCTAAAATTTAAATACTTAAGAATTAAGCTTTAAAATGATGAATTGTGCATTTGAATAACCACTTGCTCAGCTCCTCTATTGGCTGGACAGGAGACAAGGAGGTGGGAGGATCATGTGTACCCGAGATGACATATGGGTTAGGAGGGCTTTGACAGGATGGCCAGTACAGTTCAGATGTTCATTTAGGCCTCAACCACAGGTCGTGCAGAACAGCTGTGTCTTGCAATCCCTGCGGAATCTGAACTTATAAAGTACAACTTTGAGCTGGAGGCTATTCAGTTGATTGAGTCAAAGAAGAGATGTCTATTTAGAAGAAGGGAAAATTTCTACCATATGTTGCCCCTTTCTGAATCTAATGCCCCATGCCTATTTATTTCAGTAGTTTTATAAGCATCTGTACTGCCACATACGTGAAAGCATCAATCAGTGAAATATTTTGATAGTCGTATCTAGGAATTATGGGAAATAAGTAACAAATTATGCCCGTTGGTTTGTCTTGGTAGGTGTCGAGAATGCTTCCGGGGGGACTTTTAGTCCTTGGTGTCTTCGCCGTTGCCATTCCAGAGCTGTCAAAAGAAATCCAAAACATTCTGCGCAAGGTAAATGATATCACCCCATATACTCCTAAGGAATACTCAGGCTGAGCTGATTTCTGTATTTGCAGCCTTGATTATCAGTACATAACAGAGCAATTCTAGGCTGGTCTCCTCAAAATCCTGCTGTAGTCCTTTCTGGGGGGGGGGGGGGCTACTTCCAGGAAAGTGTTCCTAGGATTGCATACTAATTGTGTACTACTCTGAAGCCTGCACATGATAGTGTTCCTGTCAAGGGGGCTCCTCAAAGAAGCTGCAAAGATGTCTACTGTTCTGTAGCTGTAAAATGTTGGATGGATGAAGGAGGTGCGTAAAGCACTGGCAGGAAAGGAAAAGAGGAAAAATTGGTTGGTAAAGAAAGATGCTGAAACAAGCTATGAGGTAGGCAGGAGAGGAAGGAGCAGCAGAGGGACTCGAGAAAGGGCAGAAAAGAAGAGGAGGAGATAGTGGGTGGGCAAGACATTTAAGAGGGACTTTATCTCAGTGGTAGAGCATCTGCTTGGCATGCAGGAAGGTCCTAGGTTCATTCCCCAGCGTCTCCAGTTAAAAGATCTGGCAGTTATGTGGTGTGAAAGACCTCTGCCTCAGACACTGGAGAGCTGCTGCCTGTCTGAATACACAACACTGCCCTTGCTGGTCTGATTCAATATAAGAAGAGGAGCTGGTTTTGTACACCCCACTTTTCACTATTCGGAAGAGTCCTATAGCAGTTTATGAACACCTTTCCCGTTCTCCACAACAGACCCTCTGTGAGGTAGGTGGGGCTGAGAGAGCTCTAATAGAACTGTGTAAAATAGCTCTAAGAGAACTGTGAATGGCCCCAGGTCACCCAGCTGACTTCAAGTGGGAATCAAACCGAATTCTCCAGATAAGAGTCTACCATGCTGGCTCTTCATGTGACACTTTGGAGAAAGTGAGCTTGGAGAGATGTAATTTGCTGATAGGGCCAGAGATGACTGTGCAGCAATATGGACCCAGTGATCACAGGTGCTGGCAACTCTGTCGTTGGCAGTTTCTTTAAGATGTCACTAAGTTTCAGGTGAAAATAGAGAGTAGTGCTGTGCCATATGGTGGGGAATTTAAAGCAGCCCTTCAGCATGTGTTTTGCTTGCATGAATTGCCCAAGAAGCAGGAAGTAGAGGTTTTAATTGACCAATTAAAGCAGAATAGTAAAAAGAGAAGTGTCTACATAGGCAGAATGTGACTAGGAGAGGGGAGAGCTTCTATTTTGGAAGAATGGGATGCGTGCTTGATTTGCATGCAGCAGAGCGCTCCAGGTCCCACAACATTAAGGGGGAAACGCTTGAGGGTTCAGGAGCAGCTTAGTTGGAATTAGAAGAGATTTGCAGCATAGACCGGGTGCTTACGGAGAGGGTTGTGATTGGGGCATACAATTACCTGTGTGAAGAGAAATCAAAATGTTCCTTGGTCAGGATTTGGTGGTTGGAATCTTGCCTGTCTGGGAAAGGGATGGGAGGGATGATTTGAAAAGGTAAGTGAAAGGATTTGGGAGAAGGTACAGGAAGACATTCAGATCCCAAAATTAAACCCAAAACAGGAGTTTTTGGCATCTGGAGAACATGCAAATAGGACACAGCATATTATTGGCTTTCTGGTGAGATTGATATAAATATCAGAATGGGAGAAGATGCTGCTGGAGTTGTAAACAAGGGTTTTCTAGGAAAGGGGGCCAGATCTCAAAAAGCCTGAGACTAGGCCCACAGAATACTAAATATGGACCAGAGCTGTAGGAAACCTTTTTACAGCACTGCCTAACAATTAATGCTGTTGTATTGTCATATTTTATTGGGCAATTGCAAATGACGCCAGTTAAGCACTAAAGCCAGTTTACTGGTTGAGCACTAGCCCAAGAGCAGGTTGCTTATGGAGACGGGTGTGCAGTTTTTTGTGTGGGTTCCACACAAGTAAGCCAGTAAGCCAGGATGACTGAAATCCCAGAAATTATGAGCAGATGAAGAAACAGTGGACAAGAACAAAGAGAATGTAAATGGTTAGGGAAGGAACTGAAGACAACAGTCTCTTTCTCTTCCTCCCAACAAAAGCAGCAGAGCAGAGGCAAAAACAACAAGAATGCTCTTACATTTTTAGTTTATTTTTCTCTTGCCCTCCTTCCTTCAAGGAACTCATATCTGACTCAGTTTTTCCCCAAGTTATCTTCACAACAGCCCTGGGCGACAGGTTAGACAGTATGAGTGGTCCAGGGTCACCCTGTAAGCTTCATGGCAGCAGGGGGTTTGTGACATGAGAAAAAAGCGGAGAAATTGAACAAGGAATAAAAATAACCTGCTGAAAGAAACATTCTATTACTGCAATTAGTGATGCTGTTGTCATGTTGCCATCAAGTGGTTGTGTACGGATTCATCTGTGGTCTGGTTTCGTTTCTTATTTAAACCCGTAGCTTTCTCTTCTTTCCCTCTCCTGCATCCAAGATTTTACTGAGATGCATGATATGGGTAAAGCAGTCAGTTCTTGCTCACGGGTGACATTTGATTTTTGTTTCTAGCAGTTACCATTTCTGTGGCATCCATGAGAGCAGGAAAAATAATATTTACTTTGTTTTTGTGTTCTTCTCCCAGCTTGTCTTCTCAGTAGAAAAATCTTTAGCCAGGAAAAGACTGTGGAACCTTTTGGAGGAAGATGTGTCCGACCGGGTAGCTGTTCATCTTTGCCCTGCTACAAAGAAGTATCCTTTTTTTTTTAATTGCAAAGCTAGTGCCTTTAAAGGAGAAATGTCACACGCAGGCTATAATGTAGCATTTTGGTAAGGTTATTCTGCCATTTTCATGGCCACGCTTGGTGGCAAAACTGGGTCTCCTGTTGAGCACCCTGTTTAAAATGCATCTCAGAAGCTGTGAGAGGAAGACATCAGGGTTGACCAACTTAGTTTGTAAAAAGCAGCTGCACCTAGAATTAAGGTCATACTGAACAAAAGCACCGGAGATCATAAATGTGGTTAACTGTGTAAAACAAAATTAAAAATGGCAAGCATAGACTGGAGTAATAGTGTAAGATTCTACTGTAAATCATTGTTTTTGTATTAACACATCCTTGCCTAGCTTTGCAGAGTTTCAGCATTGGGTACGAGAAAGGCGACCCTTCATCTCTGACCCTTGTCTCACATTCCTTTCCCTAAATGTGCTGGAGCATCCATTCAGAGACAACATCACAGCCTTCTACGGATCCCAGTCTAGAATTGATTTTATTTATTTATTTTTCGATTTTTAGCCCGCCACTCCCGGGAAGGCTCATGGCGGGTTACATTCAATAAAAATTCCCAGTAAAATATCCCTAAAGATACAACAATACCTAACAATATCCAACATCCATATGTGGCGACGTAAAAAAGCTGAAATGCCCCCCCTAAAACCAACTCCGGGGGTAGGCATGGAAAACAATCTCAACTTGCCTGTAGAATAGTCCAGGAGGGAGTCCAGATCTTCCTGGCCTCAACCGTAGACCTGGTGCTTATGATTCTGTTGTCACACAGATGGCTGGGATTTAAAATTTATCCACCCTTGCAATATGGCTACCTCTGTGTCGTAGAGCAGGGCAGTCAACCTGTGGTCCTCCAGATGTCCATGGACTACAATTCCCAGGAGCCCCTGCCAGAGTTTGCTGGCAGGGGCTCATGGGAATTGTAGTCCATGGACATCTGGAGGACCACAGGTTGACTACCCCTGTCGTAGAACAACTGACAGTTGAAGTAATGAGGAATGTGGTTTCCATAGCTGATTAGATCTCGCAGTGCTACAAAGCACAGCTGTGCTGGTACCGCAAGGACGGAAGCGGGAAGATAAGCACTTGCACAGCTGTCCTAGGAAAACGTTCAGTTTGCAAGTTTGTTGTTGGATATGGAGAAAATGGCCTTGGAGTTGTCATTCTAATTGCAGGAATCCTGATGGAGTAATTTAGTTGGGTAGGAGCTGTTAAAAAGAAATTAACTTGATTCAGAAACCTGATGATATTTCCATGGTTTTAAAAATGAAAATAGTTGAAGAGGGGGGCATCACACAGGAAGATTATTGCATTCCTGTGCTGTATTTGATGTATCGGGTAGTCTGCATGTAGCTTTGTAACGCCTTTGTTTTATGCACAGCCACACGCGGGTGCATGCCCACTGTTTTGGTCTTACTTCATTTTTTAGGTCTGCCATAAAGGAGCAACCTCCTGACCTTTTTGTTTTTTTCCCCCATTCATCAGACTGGTGGTCTCACAAAGCAGCTAGCCTTGGTCAAGAGATGCAGGCTCACTTCTTGGGCTTACAAACAAGCATAACACGATGGAAAAGGGAGATGGTGGAGATTAGCTGTATAAATAATCACTGTTAAATAAGGATTTACATCCAGTTGGGGCAAGCTGACCTTCCTTGCTGGCGTTCTTCCTCTAACGGAGAGCATGCAACATCCTTTGGGGCTCTGTCTGCCAGCAGAGACTAGTGCATTGTCCTGTGTTCTGCATTCCCTGGGCACCGGATGTTTAGAGAAGAATTCTTTCTGGTTGGGTAGAAGAAAGCTGATCCCTGTCGCTACACCTTCTCTAGCAGATGGCTAGATCCATGCTGGCCCTTGAAGGAGTGGTCTTCTGTCAAAAAGATTGTAGAGTCTTAGTAGTCATCAGAACCCTGGTGAGTTGCATTTCTAAGCTGTAATGGATATTAGGAACTTAGAAGATGAAGTGCAGTGCTGAGAAATGAACCACAAGAAGCACCTCCATATGGATTTGAACCCTAATGGTTCATACACAGTTCAGATGTCAGGTAACACCTAGCATACAAAAGGGCAACTATTTCAGATGAGTAAGATACATTTGGTTTGGTTGTCTCAAGTGAAGGCTGAATATTTGTCAGTTTCTGTTAGATACAAATATGGTATTTTCCTTCAGACCAGTTTGGTCTCTCATGACTGTCGTCAGAGCTGCACAGGACTGAAATGCTTCAACACATTAGAAATCAACTTATACTGACTGAGTCTTTGAATGTCCTCTGAGCATGTTTAGCTATTGCTTCTTTTTTGTTTTATAAATAAGTTTTGTTTAAAAGTAATACACTGCATATTACGGAACTGCTATTTCTTTAAAACATTGAGCTGCTGTTTTATAATACAAAACAAATCATTTTCTAGAAAGCTGAAGAAAAGAGAGGGAAGAAAAGACCCATAATATTACAATTTAAATTTAAAAACTCAATTATTCCTTTCCATCTCATTTTACTGATCAATATAGTCTAAGATAGGACTCCATTTTCTTCTGAAGTCTAATGTTAGTCTGTTGTGCTGTTGCTGCATATTCAGCCATTTTGTTTGACCCGTCCATAAGATCTGGTGGAGTCCCTTTTTTCCTTCTTAATGCATATGGAATCCTTGTAGCGTTTACCACAAACTTCACAAGTTCACTATGCATTATATTATTTGGCCCCATATTTAATAACATACATTTTGGAGAGAGCCAGTTTGGTGTAGTGGTTAGGAGTGCGGACTTGTAATCTGGCATTCCAGGTTCGATTCTGCGCTCCCCCACATGCAACCAGCTGGGTGACCTTGGGCTCGCCACAGCACTGATAAAACTGTTCTGACCGGGCAGTGATATCAGCACTCTCTCAGCCACACCCACCCCACAGGGTGTCTGTTGTGGGGAGAGGAATGGGAAGGCGACTGTAAGCCGCTTTGAGCCTCCTTCGGGTAGGGAAAAGCGGCATATAAGAACCAACTCTTCTTCTTCTTCTTCTTCATCTAACAAATTTATTTTTCAACATCTTCTGCATCTCATGAATAATAATCCTTGCTTTGTTATTGTTTCTTAACTGGGAACGAATACTTTGTCGTACATACGATATACAAGATCCAAAAGTAAGTCTTTGTTTTGTTTTTGTTTTTTAAGTTTGATAATTTAAGTTTTATATGATCCACACATTTTTGCAAGTTCCCATATTAAAAGGAGAAAAGGTTGCCTAAATATCCCTGCTTTGTCCTTGGACAAGTGTGCAGCAGGTATTTGAACAGGGCTTGCTCAAGACAGTTTATTTCAGGGGTAGTCAAACTGCAGCCCTCCAGATGTCCATGGACTACAATTCCCAGGAGCCCCTGCCAGCGAATGCTGGCAGGGGCTCCTGGGAATTGTAGTCCATGGACATCTGGAGGGCCGCAGTTTGACTACCCCTGGTTTATTTGGAGAACAGCTGACCCAGAATCCTCTCTGCTGCTGCTTAAAATACTTGCGGAGCCCTGATATTCATGTACAACCACAAAGTTGCCCTTGACTGTAATCCTATGCACACTTCTTTAAGAGTGTATTCCATTTGAGAAATTTTTACCTCATCTCTCCTCCAAGCATGGTGTAGCTTGTTTATCTCTCCTCTGCTTTATCCTACCAACTGCCATGTGAGGTAGGTTAGGGTGTGAGAGAGAAGGTCCAAGGTCATCCAGTGTACTGTAGGACAAAGTAGGGATCTGAACCTGTGTACCCCAAATACTAGGCTAGCGCCCTGCCTGCTATGCCCCATTAGATCTACATGGTATTGACAGAAGCTCGGTATACTTGCAGGTGAGCATGTGAAGAGCCCAAGCCCTTTCATAAACTTAAAAAAAAAATGTTGATAGCCAGCTCTTGGCAGATTGATAATTCAGTCTTCTCTGTCTTTTCTCCCTCCTCTTCCAAACCATGTTAGAGTACACCAAAGCCAGCAGACTGGAAATATCAGAATGGCCTATCCAATTCGTGGCTGTCTTTAGAATGCACAGTTAACTCTAACATACACATCCCACTATTGGCTACTTCAGCTTGTCACGAACTGGAGAAGAACGTAC
This sequence comes from Paroedura picta, assembly GCF_049243985.1. Taxonomy (NCBI): domain Eukaryota; kingdom Metazoa; phylum Chordata; class Lepidosauria; order Squamata; family Gekkonidae; genus Paroedura; species Paroedura picta. Next base: position 43,010,104 of record NC_135372.1, read on the forward strand.
GGGTAATAGAACATTGGTCATCCCCGTTTTGTTTTTGATGACTGTTTATTTGTAGCTTACAACTGACTGTATGTAGCTCTGTTCAGCCCTACCTTTGATCTCTCTGCTTTGTTGTCCCTTAAGCACGGATTTCCTCTAGACTTGATTCCACAATATACTTCCCTCTGTCGTCCTTTCCGCTGCATCCTCCCTTATTGATCCCAATGCTACCATCTTAAGCTCATTCAACAACGCTGCTGTTCTGCAATATAAATTCTTTGTCTCTTTTTGCTACTCCTCTAAAGAATGGATTAATTCGGTGGGCCAAGCAGATAGAGGAAGCTGCCATTTTGATCAATGGCCAAGTCAAAGAGGAAGATGCTGACTTAATTGACAGTCAGGTGAGTGTTTAGTAAGGGAGGCTTAATGTTGATACAGTCACAATACCTAGCATAGTGTGAGGTTTTTATTATTCACTTTCAGCTTACAGTTAAGCCAAATAACCTGCGAATGGACAAAACCAAGAACTGCCTGTACTTGTGTTTCCTCTGTTGTGGCTCCCGCCATGTGGTACAACCTGCCAGAGGAGGTCGGGAGAGCTTCCACTCTCCTGGTCTTCTGTAAACAATGCAGAACCAAAGTATTTGCAAGGGCTTTTCTGCAGAGGCGATAAGGCTGCACTGTACACAATGGTTTCACAAGTGACTTGGATAAATGAGGACTTGTAGTCTTTTCTCCTCTAAATAGCATATTGTAAACAGGATCCTACTTTCTGTACTACTTAATATGTCACATTAACACATATGCTATACTCCTGTTTTTTTCTGATAGTTTCTATTCTTCTAATATCCTTATGCATTAGTTAGTTGACTTATGATGACCCGTTTCAAGGCAAGAAACCATCAGAGGTGGTTTGCCATTGCCTTCCAATCTACTAATTCCATGAAAAGCTTGCTTTCCGCATGATTGGGTTGCGGTCTGCTGGGCTACCCCACAGCAGCCATTTCAGTGTGCTGGCTCCCTTCCTTCCCTTTGAAAGCAAGAGAAGTGACCGGGCATGCTGAAATGGCTTGCAGCCATTTTAGGCTGACAGCAGCCATTTTAGGCTGACTGTTCATCTTCTGTCACCCTAAACTCACTGCCAGCTGTACCCTGAACCAGACAGTGGTCTGTGAAAGTTTTGGGGGGAGGTGCTTCTCTCAGACCTCCATTTGGGGAGCATGAACTGGGGCAATTTCATGGGAAATTCTGGTTCAGGGCCTGGTTCGTGCCCATCTCTAGTCCTGAACAGGCAGTAGGTCTGTTCTGACCATTGGTTTGTCTCTATAAAATGGCAGCATAGCTCGGGACCAAGTTTGCGGTCTTGCTTTCACTAATGAAATTAAGTTATGGAGTTGAATTCTGCAACCTACTCAGACACACTCCCAATGCTGCTGGCCACTGCTCAGACTCCCCAATGCTGCTGACCACACAGGTTGGCCAGCAGCATTGGGGAGAAAGAGAAACCAGCTGTTAATATAAATGCGATGCCTCCATTCTAATTGCTTTATAAAACTCATGCTGTCTATTAACCACTTTAAATCCTTTCAATTGCTTCTGCAGAAGAAGACTGGAAGAGGAATCATGCCGTCAGCTGCCCAGTCCTTTAATGCCAGGGTTCTAACAAAGTTGGTAAGTCTGAGAGAGCAGTGTGGCCCAGTGAAGAGGAGAATGAACTGGGTCCAAATCACAGTGTGGCAATAAATTTAGTAGGCGAGGCTGAGCAAACTGTGTTCAGAGCAGTTGAGCAGATTTGGGTAATGCAAGTCTAGGTCTAGACTGCAGCCACTCGTTGGATGTCACATTATCGTTGTGCTATAGCAGTTCTTGGCTTCTTGGATTGTCTCATCCAGTTGTGAATTCTAGAGCAGAATCCACAGACGTGGGGGTACAGCCCTGAAGAACGCTGTGATGGTAGACTTGTCCAAACCGTTTCAGGCTGCGAGGGGGGGGGGCGTGGTTGTTATCACTTTTGACCTGCAAACAAACACCTGCAAGCAAACAGGAGCAGCAAATCCAGCAGAAAGGTTCAAGATCAGCACTTTGCCTGTTTACAGGGGAGCACTGCAAAAGGATGCCCTTCACCCGCTGCCTGAAGTGGTACAATCCATTCTGCCAGCTCCCTTGCTATATGAATAGACAAGGTCTTGGAGTATTGCATTCCTGATCTTTTATGAATGGTACAAGTGGAACTGCAAGGACGTGCTAAATGATTAGAAACCGTGCAGCTGTCACAGGAGGCCAAAAAGGAAAGTACACGGGGCCTGATCTTATTCAGTGGAAAGAGCTAGGGAGGTTAGTGTAATTGAAGGCTCAAGGGGGTGGCAGGTTACAGTGGATGAGATGACCCAGGAGGTCCCTTCCAATTCTATGATTGTCATTTTTACAGCCGGAGTCAACTGGTGGTTGTGGTTTTCTGGGCTATGTGGCCGTGGTCTGGTAGTTTTAGTCCCTGAGGTTTTGCCAAGAACTCTGGCTGGCATCATCAATTAATTTTTAAAAGCTAGTGTATTTAATATTGAGAAGTTGTCCTGACTTTAACGCGAGATCAATTTTGCAGTTAGGCTAAAACCTCAATTCATAGTACTGATGTTTTGTTGGCGGTAAGGGTTTACCAGGGGTGGCCAAACTGGCTCTCAGATGTCCATGGATTATAATTACCATGCCCCTGCCCAGGACTCATGGTAATTGTAGTTCATGGACATCTGGAGAGCCCCTTCTCTTTTTATATCTTCCTTCCCCATGGGCTTTTGTTCAAAAGCTCTGATCAGTATTGGAATATGAGCCGCCCCCTGTCAATCTGAACTTATAAGGAAAGTCTGCCATTTGATTATCAGCAAAATAATTTAAACTGCTTGAACACCAGAACAATTAAACTTCTGTTTTTAAAGAGTTCAGTTTGTGCAGTTCAGGTTATTGCAAAAGGTTAAATCAGGCCATTTAGAGAGAGAAGGGAGCAAAAATAACAGCTATCAGCATGTAAAGCAGCCTGAAACATTTTCACTCTGATGGAAATGTAATGGTGATATGAAGTGGATTGTGAAATAGAGTTCGCATTATGACCTGCTGGGTTCTCTTTTGCAGTCACAGAAGTCAAACTCAAGATCCACAGCAACTGTCCAGATCTGCAGCGGTTCCATAAATCTCAAAGGTGCTTTAAAATGCAAAGCTTACATCCATAATAACAAGCCAAAAGTTAAGGATGCTGTTAAGGTACTTTTGCTGCCCTTCACCCTACTGTAGGGCTATATTTTAATCCTCTCCCTAAAATACCTTACATTACTACTACGGTTGATGTACACCAAGAGTATAAAACTCAAGTCGCCCTCATTCTTCACACAGTAGGTGCCCAGATGCTATTTCCATAGTTTTTGACTGAAAAGCATCAAAACAGCTCTGAAGTAGATTTATTTTGCCTATGTTTGATTCACACAGCCACTGTGATAAAATTCTGAAAAATATGAAACATTAAAGTTCAGTAGGACGTAACAGCTGAGGGACTGTGTTCTTGCGCCCTTACGTTAGAAGATTTTTCTAGTCCTCCATCTTGCCAAACAAAGACACCTCTTCGTTGTAGAAAGAGATCTTCAGTACTCCTTGTGTTGTCCAAAGTGGCTTGGAACGAATCAGGTTTTCCAGCATCAGGAAGTCATATTTTAGCGTGCAGAAATAATATTTTTAGTGTAGGATTTCCACTTGATTCTGAACAAATTTTGAGTCCAGTAGCATCTTTAAGACCAACAAAATTTTATTCAAGGTACGAGCTTTTGTGGGCACACACATTTCCTCAGATGCAATATAATGGAATAGAACTCATCAGTCCATACACGGGCAAAGAGTAAGCAGTAAATTAACATACAGCATAATGAAAATGGTTAAAAGATTCCAGAGATGAATAGGAAAAAAAACAGCAATATGGATTTGTTTGTATTCACTTGCAACTAAATTACTTAGGAAATCTTTTGTATACAAAAAATAGTTACCATTTCAAGCTGCTTTGCATTATCCTAGTCATAGTGACTTTACAGTCTACTTGTTTAAATCAGTTATTCAAGTTAAGAGAGAAAGAAACTAAAGAGGACATCTTTATACCTTGAATAAAACTTTGTTGATCTTAAGGTGCTACTGGACCTTGTTCTGCTGCTTCAGACCAACACTTGAATCTAACGTGATTCTGAGAGAGTAGGCACTGCAGCCTGGCTGAAACACCCTGAGATATCCAGCATTTCTGCCTACATAAAGAGAGGGCTGATTTTTCAAAGACTGCCCTTGTATTCCTACCATTATCAGCAGGCTGCCAAAGAAAGAAGAAGAAGAAGAGTTGGTTCTTATATGCCGCTTTTCTCTACCCAAAGGAGTCTCAAAGCGGCATACAGTTGCCTTCCCTTTCCTCTCCCCACAACAGACACCCTGTGAGGTGGGTGAGGCTGAAAGAGCCCTGATATCACTGCTCGGTCAGAACAGCTTTATCTGCGCCGGGCAAGCCCAAGGTCACCCAGCTGGCTGCATGTGGGGGAGCGCAGAATCGAACCCAGCATGCCAGATTAGAAGTCCACACTCCTAACCACTATACCAAACTAGTTATTTATTTCATTTGGATGTAAGGTAAGTAATTTTTATTGAGGGAGCAACAATGGAGTGGGTGGAGGTTTCCTAGACTTAATCTGTGTTATTAATTTTAATAATATGTTTCAGTCCCTCTTCCTCCACAACCTATGGTGGTTTCCAACAACAAAAAGCGACTCTCAAAACGCCAGAGGAATTCAATTATAAGCAGAAGTACCAAGAAATCAGCCCTTCATCCTCTGTTGCATGAAAACTCAGTGTAGTAGTTAGGAGCAGTGACCTCTGATCTGGAGAAACGGGTCTGATCCCCGACTCCTTCACAGGCAGCCAGTTGGGTGACCTTGAGCCAGTCACAGTTCTCTCAAAGCTCTTTCAGCCTCACCTTCCTCACAGGGAGTCAGTTATACTACCTTTGAGTAGTATAAAGTGGGCTTATCAAAAGTCAGCTTTTCTTTTAAGGGAGAGCTCTCTGACCTCCCCACCCCAACCCGCCCCCTACCCTGGTAGGACCCCTTTCTCCTGAAAAGGCATGGAAAGTGGAATTGGCTTAATCCATGAGAAGCCATGAGCGTGTGTCATCTGAAAAGCCCATTCTGTGACTTCCCATTACCTTGTGGTGCCATGTGTGAGCCCACATAAAAATATTGCTTTACATCAACATAAAGACTGGTCCACCTAATCCAGCATCCTGTTTCGCAAAGGATCCAACCAGTTGCCTCAGAGGGTGAACAAAGGTCTCTCTCTTTATTCCCCACTCCTGAATATTGCTTCCTATAGCATTGGTATTCACAAGTTTATTGCCTCTCAACATGGAGGTTCCCTTTAGTCATCATGGCCAAAACCACAGATCATCTGTCACTCGGTATAAGAAAAATCTGTTCCTCTTAGCTTCCCCTCTCCCCTTTCACTTTGTTAATTTCCTTGCACAGGTGACCAGTATTTAGAGAAGCCTGAGAATCTTTTGTGTTCAGTGTGGTAGTGACTTAGAATATTTTTGCCACCCTGGAAAAGTTCTTGTATCTTTCTGGGTTTGTTTGTTCTTTATCTCTTTAGGCCTTGAAAAGAGACATAATAAACACCCTCTCTGATCGGTGTGAAATCTTGTTTGAAGACCTGCTTATGAATGAAACGCCAGGAAAGAAAAGTAAGGAATTATCAAACTACATTTTCATTAAAACTCATGGTGGCTTTGTTAATGTTAGGTGCTAAAATAAGTTAACTTTGAAACACAAGGAAGTGTTCACTTTTCAGTGAAAACGGGCCCTTTATTTGCATGTTAATGGATTTGACTCCTCTGTAACAAGTGGATCAATGCTGTCGGTATTGATCTTATAGGCCTAGCCGTGTTTCTTCATATGGTGGCTCTTTTCTCCAGGGGAACTGGAGAGGAGCTAGAGAGGAGCTTTCATTTTGGGGGTTCTCCAGGTCCCACCTGGGGCTGGCATCCGTGAACTCCAACTGGGACTTGGCGATCCCATTTCTGGGGTTTCTCAAAGCCTGAAGAATATTTCAGGGGTTTCTCAATGGTAAAAAAGTTGAGAAAGGCTTGACACCGAGGCAGTAATTGAGAAACCCTCTGTAAGTTCTTCGCCAACCAATGTTTTCAGGTTTGATTGTAACATACAACTGGTTTGATTTACTTTGATACTGAACTGAACTGAAGAATGTAGAGATTGAAAGGTTTTCAGTTCTTCAGGCAAATTTTGCTATCAATGAAATATTTTCATTGAAGGAAGAAACTGTGACAAGTTTATGAATGACTGGATGTTTATTGTTATTAGCAATTATTGCCACACAGCATTTCTCTTTGTTTCCCGCCTGGAGCCTGGCATCCCTGCACCTCCATGGGATCCAAAGCCAGAGAGTCTCCCCTCTGAAATAGTCCTTTTCTCCAGGGGGACTGATCTCTGTTGCCTGGAAATGTCCTGCAATTCCAACTGGAAATTGGCGTCCTTCAACCTCTCTGGGGCAAGCAAGCCCTTTAATCTCCAGCAGCCTGGAGATGAGTTGTCACTGCAGAATCCCCTCTTCAAACCAACCGTGGGGAACTGATCTCTATAGTCTGCAGATGACCTCCAATTCCAGCAGATTTCCAGGTTGTACCTGGTGACCTCAGGAGTGTTCCTTGAGGTTTTGAGGTGGGGCCTCAAGAGTCCAGGGGTGGGCAGGAGCTTTTGCCGTGTAGCCGGTCCCCAGAAAGGCCACAGTGCAGCTGTGCATCTTTCCATGGATGCAATGGGCTTTGCCTCTAGTAAAGCAATAAAAGACATATGTAAGTGAGCTGAAACATTGCCTGCAGTTTACAGCTGGCCCTCTAGGTGGTGTCTGCCCTCCATATATTTGAATGTCTGTGGGACATTCCCATTTAGTGCTGAAAACTGAAACTTCTGGGCAGGATCTCTTCCTCTTAATCCCTCGTTCCAAATCCAGCTTGCTTTTTCCTGTTCTTCGTTCCAAATTGAAATAAGTCACAATAATAAACAAACTGTGCTGAAAACGGAATAGCTGAGGAGGCCCGATCGCAGGAGCTGGTCGGGCTGGAATAATTCTCCTCTCCCCTATTTGATTGTTACAACAGCCCTGTGAGGTAGGTAAGGCTTAGATAGCGTGGCTGGCCCAAGGTCACCCAGGGAGTTTCCGCGGCATGAGCAGGGTTTCCAAACTGGGTCTCCAATACTAGTCCAGCGCTCTTAACAACAACACTACACTGGCTCTCAAATGGATCCTAATTCAAAAAAGCAATAGCTAAACCAGCAGATGGAGTTAAACCAATTTAAACAAAAATGTAACACTAGATGCCAGCCAATCCGTGGATCGCTTAGCTCAGAGTATAAAGTGTTCTTGGGCCAAGGCTGCTCTAATTCTGTGCGCACAGCAGGAACCAAGAAGAATGCGCATTTATATCCCCCCCCCCCTTCTCACTAGCTGAAGGAGTCCGAAGGCAGCTTCCAAACAGACACCCTGTGAGGTAGGTGGGGCCGAGAGAGCTCTAAGCGAACTGCTCTGTGAGCACACCTCGTTGAGAACTGTGAGTAGACCAAAGCCACCCAGTGGCTGCATGTAGCCAAGCGGGGAGTCAAACCTGGTTTTCAAGATTACAGTCCATTGCCAACTTGGTGTAGTGATTAGGAGGGTGGACTTGTAGTTTGCCGATCTGGGTTTGATTCCCCACTACTCCTCCACATGCAGCCAACTGGGTGACCGTGGGCTCGCCATGGCATTAAGAAAGCTGTTCTGATCGATCAGGAATATCAGGGCTCTCTCAGCCTCACCCACCCCACAGGGTGTCTGTTGTGGGGAGAGGAAAGGGAAGGCGAATGTAAGCCGCTTTGCAACTCCTTCGGGGAGAGAAAAGCAGCATATAAGAACCAACTCTTCTTCTTCTGTAACCCCTACATGACACCGGCTCCCAAGGGATTTGTTGGCATAACAGAGATCAGCATGGGAGCTGGACAAAGGACAAGCTTTTTAAAAAACAGCCGGAATTTGAGAACCAGAATCCTCCAGTGACTGCTACTGAGCAGAAAATTTTGGACTCTACCTAATTTAACAATTTGGTTTGTGTATGTTATCTCAATTCAAATACTTTCTGAAAGAGGGTCACCGACTCTTCTTTCTCTTTTTATGCCTCTTTGACTTATTGTGAAATACAGGAGATGCGCACAGGCACTGGCAGCGGGCCAAGAGCAAGTGTCCTCCTGATTCCACGAAATGTCCTCTAGCAGGACTTGGACAAGGGCTTTCCTCTTCCTCCCCTCCTCTGTGTTCTTAGGTTTGGAAAGGGAGTATCATGCCTTGCCTTGCAGAGTGTTCGCCCCCCTCGCAGGGTCCTCCCGCGTGCTGGCTTGCGACTACAAGTTCGGCGACGAGACCGTCAGGGAAATCCAAGAGCGTTTCCTTGAAATGCTGGATCAAGCCGTTCAAGCCGAGGATTTGCACCCAGCAGAGGAAATGAGCACAGGTAAATATAGCCACTAAGAGCCAGATTACTTTCTGCCAGGAAGCTAGACCCAAGCGGATCTGGTTAATTCTGATGCATCCCAGGTGTCAGAGATGCTGTAAAGTTTAGAGGCATCTCCAGAGTCCTGCCTCTGGCCGGTTGCTGTGACACCTGGTTTCCATCTCTTTCTTTTACTGCTGCGTTAACACAGGAGACCTGGCCACATAGTGAAATATGGAGGCACAGGAGACCATGCCAAAGCAAGCTCATGTGCCAGAACAATCAGCACTTTCCTATCTTCGGCTGGAGGAAGACTTTGGACTTTTCTGAATGGAGCAGCCGGATATGGGCCGTTACTATTGTCTTAACCATTCCTACACACTTAACTTGCTGTCACCGTGACTGTGTTGACACGATTATTTAAAAACATTGCACTGCTCACACATTTTGAGCCTGCCATTTAAATAACAACCAAGCAACCTGTGAGTTAGAATTTCATCTTCCCAATGAGTAGCCCTGCAAATGAGAGTGTAGTTCAAAATTGCTTAAAGTCCGGGCTCTGAAGCTGGTGAGTCTGAACGCATAAGCTCTTAGTTGGGGACGGAAGGCGTTTAGCATTCTACTCTTAAACTTTCCAAGAGAAACGGAATAACATCCAGACCCTGGAGGAATTTCACCTTCAAAAGGGTGGAGGAGAAGGAGGAGAGGAAATCTTAGGTTCTCTCTACAAGCTAAGCTAATGTTGGATTTCTAGACAAGTAGCCCAGACTGCTGCAGTTGCAGGGTTTAGTAAATAAACGATAATAGATTTTTTGCAGGTCCGATTACGTATATAAAGTAATTTGGGGGTTTCATGCTGAAGGAACACTTTGTTGTAAAAGAACTTGAGAGAGCAGCATTGTGTCCGTGGACTGTTAGAAGCTCTGCCTGGGCTCTAAGGACTGATAGAACCATCCTTAAGGTAAATCCGTTGTTTTTTACATGGCAGAGTATACCGCTAAGCATGAAAATTGGCCTGCAAAAAGATTTTATAGTTGCAAAGATCTGGGCTTCACCGTCTCGTGCCGGGATATAAATTTAATAATAAAATAAAAATAAATAAATACTGTGCTAACGAAATTTGGGTGTTCTGGAAGTATGTGGCTTCAGTGATAGTGTCTAGGCCGTCAGAATACTCCTCCATGTTTCATTGACCCTTGTACATTGCAATGTAATGGTTTGTGCTAGTTGCTTAAGGGAAAACACCCATTGTGCTTCACCAAATCTGTCAAGCAGGAGGAGATGTGAGGCATCTTAGGGGTGGGCTTGTTCGCTTTTCACTACGGCTTATTATTGCAGGTTGAGAACTTGTCTTAAACTGATTATGCACACAGGCGTCTCACATGAATGCTATCACTGGCTGCTTTACTTCATCTGAATCCTGTTAGTCTTGGCTCTTGACACTGGTGATGCACCTAATATAAGTGCACTTAATATAAGGGCAAGAGAAGCCCTGCATTCTGCCCTGGTTCTGGCTGTAGGCATTTCTTCAGTCGATAAAAGGTAGCTGACAGTGACTGATTGGAGTACATAAACAATCTTCCTATGTAAGAATGCCAGGTGTTGGTCAATTTATCTGCTGTTCCGTGCCTGCCTAAAGCAACCTTTTATTGGGAACCTTGTGTTGTCCTTAAACTCTTCCCTTTGTGATTGTTTCCATGGGCGGCTTTCTACCCATGTGGTTTTTTTTAGGGGGATACAATAGAAGCAGTGCATTTTCCAAAGGGCCAAGTATTGCTTGTAAGGACAGAAGTCTTTATGCAAATCTAGTCTGACCAGGGAGGAAGTGTGCTTGTCGGGATATGTGCAAATAGTCCTAGGGATTTTTTTAATATCCCGGTGGTTTCCCTTCTTGCAAACTAGCACATTACGTGACCCTCTGTTCTCAATTATTTGCCTTCTGGGTGCTCACTTGGCTTTTCAGTTTCCATTTTCTGAGTTCCAGTCCAGTTCAGTTTTGTATCCTAAGCTTATATTTCAGTGGCTATGGCATATAGAATAAGGCCTCCGCAGTTTTATGTACCCTGTATCCACTCTAAATTCCACAGAGTGGTTCATATTGCATGCACCTTAATGGTATCTTCTTTCTTCCAAAATGGAGCATCTGAATAGTGTGGACAAGGATTTGGGTAGATAGGGAAGAGGCTAGGTGAGAATGGAATTGGTGATCAACTCTAGTTCTTCTTCCTCCTTTCTCATACAGTTGAAGTAATCCCACCGAAGGAACTTCCAGATGACATTCAACACAAACAGTTGACAAAACAAACGCTGCTGCTGAAACTTCACCAAAACATAGGTATGTAGATTCCAGCAAGGGCTCTTGCACTTCCGCAAGGTAATGCCTTACTGTCTGGGTAAGCTCGACACCATAAGTGCCTCCCTTCCCTTTTTTCTTACACCATTAGTAAACATCAAATAGGTTTGACGATAAAGGGGAGAACGGTTCAAGGTTGAAGCTTGTGGGGAAACTGCAGATGTTGGGGCAGAGAGCTACTGATATTTTACTCATTTTGAAAAACTACTGCTAGGCGAACAGATTCCCCTGACAATGCCTGTTGGCAAAACACATAGGGATTTTAAAACTGATTAATATTTTTTTTTTAATCTGATTTTGCACCATTGGCCTTAGCCTTATCATCCAGTTTTTTTGTCTTCCTGGATAGTCCAGGCAAGCCTGATTTCGGAACTCAGAAGCTAAGCAGGGTCAACTCTAGCTAGCACTTGGAAGGAGGGTTGAGCACTCCGGCGTGCTTTGGCGAGCACCGACGCCCAACAAATAAAATAATAGGAATCTTCCCACTATATGTGAGCACACACGATTCATGAACCAAAGATTGAAGCATGTTTGTGAATGTGCAATCCCAGCCTGATCTGTAAAGAATCCCAGCAGTAAGACCTAGCTGATCTCCATATCCTGGAACTGCCCCTGCCTTAAGGATGGTACCGTCACAGTCCCTTTTATAGGGCCCTAAAAGCGACCTGATGGCCCTGCCCTCCCCTGAAACTATACCATGCTGTATCTTCCTTTTGCTCTCTCAAGGATTTCTTGCTCCACTGGCTGAGCTAGGAGGATTCTTTACCTGCAGCTGTGCAAATTATTATTTTGGCATTGTGGTTAAAGAAGTCGACCTCTTTTATTGGGATCCCAAGAACTGCACCACTATTTCTGCATGCTGAGTGTTTCCCAAAGGGCCCCACTTCCGTCCTTCAGGGCAAGTTGTCTTTGAAAGTTTGGCAGTGTTAGTCCTGCTAAGCAGGGTCATCACTGGTTAGGGCGGGCTCTTTCAACCCTGGGGTTTCTTGATCATCCTGGAAGGGTTTACCAAACAGGTGGGAGTGAGTTAATTTTTAAATGTGTTAAACATCAAGTGATATGACCGTATATGGTCATGTTGACCCCCCTCCCCCTCCCAAAATGGCCCCTGATGGGCTGGGAGGAGGTGGGAAGGGAGAGAGCCTCTTGATGGGCGTCTACACAGCTATTCTTCCCAACCACAGTCATGCACAATCAGACCATTTCTGGGCTTTCTCAAAGCCAGAAAAAGTGTCCCAGGAGTTTCTCAATGGTAAAAAAAAAAAATTGAGACCACCACCAAAGTCCTCAGTTGCGAGACAGAGGCAGGCAGTGGCAAATAACCTCTGAACGTCTCTTCCCTTGAAAACCCTGCAGAGTCACCATAATTCACCTGCATGTTTACAGCACTTTATGTACACACATAATTGTGTTCCATGCAGAGACACTGGGTTACGTGTTAAGTCTGACACATGCTAGCAGAAGCGGAGCTGAGATATCCCAGTTCCACCATGGGTCAGTGCTGCTTGTGAAAGGTTTGTGTTTGAATGAACCTGGAGGAAAAAGGTTGTACACAAACCCTTTCCATTTAACTGGGGATGGCATGGTCAGAATATGGGGCTAGGATCTGGGAGCCTTAGATTCAAATCCCTGCTCTGCCGTGGAAGGAGGAGGAGTTGGTTCTTATATGCCACTTTTCTCTACCCGAAGCTTTGGGCTGATCCTACATTGAGCAGTGGGTTGGACTAGATGGCCTGTATGGCCCCTTCCAACTCTATGATTCTGTGAGTCTCAGATCGGTTTACAGTCGCCTTCCCTTTCCTCTCCCCACAACAGACACCCTGTGAGGTGGATGAGGCTGAGAGAGCCCTGATATCACTGCTCGGTCAGAACAGTTTTATCAGTGCTGTGGCGAACCCAAGGTCACCCAGCTGGCTGCATGTGGGGGAGTGCAGAATCGAACCCGGCATGCCAGATAAGAAATCTACACTGCTAACCACTACACCAAACTGGAAGTTGGTGGGGTGACAGGGCAGTTGTGAAGGTTAAATGAAAGAGGAGAGCTATGTCCCCATTGGGGAGAAAAGCTGAGTCTAAATACCTAAATACCTAAATACAAATAACTTCATTCACAATATAGCTCTCTTGTTACCATTATATATGCTGAATTTTCCTGCTGAAGCAAATGCTGCCTTAGATGTATCTAAGTTAATTCCTCCCTTCCCCCTTCTGTTCACATACTGAACTTCTCTCCCTGTTTTCTTTCTTTTTTAGGAGTAGTGCTAGCTGTGGCTGTTGCGATATCAGCTGCAGCCTTCTCCTTTAACTACTTCAGCGACTAGTCTTCTGGCCTCGAGAATCACCCTGCAAACTCCAGCCCCCCACAGACATCCTAAGGAGGACTCCCCCTTTCTGGGAATGATCTCGTTAGCCACCCAGTGTTGTCACCTTAAAAAAAGAGAAAGAAACCAATTGCCTATTCTAAATAATAATGCCGATCGCTTTGGCTGTCTTGTGTCTGCATGCAATCATGCGGGTGGTATGGTTTTAGAAGGAGGGGGTGGGGGCCAACCAAGAACATTATCCGGTAGTGGATAATACCTGTGTTATGACATTACTTTTCCAGGAAGAATCTGTACAATGTCTACTTGGTTTTCCTCCTTGCTAATTAAAAGCCTGGTGCTTGTGTGTTTTAAGGGCTGTGGAAGAGGCGGCTGAAGAGTTTTTCCTTCTCCCTTGAATTGACCCCATTACTTAGGGGTTCATGTTAAAACAACATGGTGGCTATCACTGCATTTCCCTCTATTGAGGAAGTATCTTGGGGGTCTGTTTAATGCCTTCCCCCAAACTACCCTCCCAAAAATATTTTGCTAATGTAGTCCTAGGAGGAAGATCTGGCTATTCTGAGCACCCTTCCCATTGATGTTTCTGGTCAGGCAGAAAAGCAATGACAGTCCAATGGGGTAACACCAATATAAGTTTGCAACATAGGTATATCCTAAGTTGGTGTGATCAGTTTGGGGTAACTTGTTCAGCCAGCAAGTGGTCTTCCATAAGAATATCCTAAATTGACCACTGTATGATCTAATTTCCAGTTATGAAGAAAAAGAACAAGAGATGGTTTTTATACCCTGCATTTCACTACCCAAAGGAGTAGCTTACAATCACCTTCCCTTCCTCTCCCCACAACAGACACTCTGTAAGGTAGTTGGGGCTCAGAGAACTCTTGACAGAAACTGCTCTGTGAGAACAGTTCCAATAGGACTGAGACTAGCTCAAGTTCACCCAGCTGGCTTCATGTGGAGGAATGGGGGATCAAACCCAACTCTCCAGATTAGAGGTCACCACTCTTAACCACCACACCAAGCTTGTACAAAAAAAAAATCCCTTGGTAGTTTAGCCCCACTTGCCTTGGTAAGCAGCCTTTGATTTTTTGAGCCAGTGTTAAAAGCAGAAGGTTGTTCCTACAGACAATTTCACTGCATTTCCTGCTTGCTGGGAGGCCTTATCTATGGGACTGTATATCTATGGCACCTCCTTCGGGTAGGGAAAAGCGGCATATAAGAACCAACTGTTCTTCTTCTTCTAGAGTAAGTCCCCCACTGACATAGCAATACTAGTATTGTAGTTAGGTATAATGCAGTTAGGACTTGGGAGCTTTTAACAATCAGATGCTCTGTGGCACAATGTGGTGTCTCAGTCTGGGTGGGGGGAGAAGTTGGGTGACATTTAGTGAAAAGCATGTCACAATTTGAGAAGCACACCAGTGTTTTCTTTTGCCCCAGCCAAAGAGAAACAGCCATTATTTAATGTAATCTCAACTAACTTACAGCAACCCTCTAAGGTTTTCAAGGCAAGAAGAAGAGTTTGTTCTTATATGCCGCTTTTCTCTACCCAAGGGAATCTCAAAGCAGCTTACATTCGCCTTCCCTTTCCTCTCCCCTCAACAGACACCCTGTGAGGCAGGTGAGGCTGAGACAGCCCTGCTATTACTGTTCGGTCAGAACAGCTTTATCAGTTCTGTGGCGAGCCCAAGGTCACCCAGCTGGCTGCATGTGGGGGAGAGCAGAATCAAACCCTGGCTTGCCAAATTAGAAGTCCGCACTCCTAACAACTACACCAAGAGACATTTAGCGGTGATTTCTTATTGTTTGCCTCTGCATAGTCATCCTGGACTTCCTTGCTTTCCTATGACCTACCAATGAAGACCACCCTTCCTTGGAAGTCCTCATTACTGAAGACGTGTAGAACAAAAAATCTGACTCCACAGATGCCAAAATGCCAAGGGAAGGCAGAAGTGTGGAACAACTGTGGCTCCCATGCTTATAGATCATCTGTCAAGAAAATCAGTAAGCCGAACATGTGGAGAAGCCCCAAGAATCATGAATACACCATGAACTGTGTGCTGAATCTTATAAAATGCAAGCAAAAGGTGCTCGTGCACATAATTTCCTGCTGCACCTTTCTTCCAACAACTTGAGTCCTTAAAAAAATCTTGTTAGAGGTCTTATGGACAAAAGCCACAAAGTTGGGAGGAGGGGCTGTAGTCAGGAAGAGAACTAGCAGCAATCTCACCATGCTTGTTCTTGCACCAATAATAGCCATGAGCAAATGAGGAAGATAAAGGCACATTTTGTTTGGTTCACCCTCTTCGCTGCAGCTGTGCTTGTCTATATCAGTGATTCTCAACTTTCAGGTCCCGACCCCAGTTGGGGTTGCCTGGCCCCTTCCATGGCGTCGCCAGTTTGGTGGCCGCCATGGTGGCAGCACAGCCACGGCGCATTGGCTACCTCTATGCCGCCTCCAGATTGTTGTGCACCCCCGCATGTGCGTGCCGCCGCAATTAGGATCATGGCATTACAGCGTTTAAGAACCGCTGATCTGTATCAGCCTTTCATCTTTACCACTGAGAATCCCTTGAAGCATTCTTCAGGAGTTAAGAAACCCCAGAAGTGGTGTGATTGTGTAGAACAATGGTCCCCAACCCCCGGTGCGGTGACCAGTACCAGTCCGTGGCTGAATCGGTACCGGGCTGTGGCTCCTTGTCCTCCTCCCCGGCTGCTGCCTCGGGGGCTGCCCTGCCACTCTGCCGCCAGATCACCTTTGGTGCTCTCCAGTGGCCGCCATGGCTGGGGCTTCCCCTCGGCATGGCACTGCGCAGCAGCTGCTGGCAGCACCCCAGACCGGGCGGCGGGAAAAGCGGGAAAGCAAGTGGAGCAGGGGCTCAGGCAGCGGCGACATCCATCTGGGCCTCAGTAAAATTGTCAAGCGTTGACCAGTTCCCGGTGATAAAAAGGTTGGGGACCACTCGTTGGGTCGCATAGCTGTATACAAGCCCACCCAGGAGCCGTACCCTTCCAGGCCCATTGGCCCTTTTTGGGGTGGGGGGAGGGGATGTTGGCTTGACGGTATATGTTTGTATCCCCTGATATTTAGCACTCATTTGGGAAACCCAGGACTGTCAATAAGCCCCAAGATTTCACGAAACCCTAGTGGAGAAAGCCTCCTGGTCTATACAGCTGCTATTCAGAGGTCTCGTGGTTACCTTGGGGGGGGGGGGGGAGAGACTAGTTGAAAATTTGCTCTCATTTCATTTCATTGGTATTGTCTAGAAGCAAAAACTGATGAAGGCAAGATAGCTAATGGGGTGAGTGATCCCACCGCATGTGCTGCGATGGTTCTTCAAACATTACATTCACCTTTATCCTCCCAGAAGGAACTAGAATTACTGAAAGGGGCTTTTGTTCTGAATTCCCTGTTGAAGCACTGAATGGCACAAAATCATCTCTTCCTGCATAAACATCTGCAAAAAAAAAATGAGAGTATTGGGTAATATGCTGCTGGGTGCTTCACTTGGCTATGTCCTGCAAGCAAGAACTGGGATGATGCTTCTCTTGACATGCAATGGAAAAGTGTTCGTGGGTGACACATTCTTTAAGGGATTTTGGAATTTTACAAGTGATGTCGTAGATCTGGGAAATACCTTCCTTTGTTGACCAAAAAAAAGCTTTGGATGTAATAGTGCTTGTACTGTCTTAAGAAACCAGCAGTTATAACCTGGGAAGCATTCAAGAACGCAACAGTAGAGGCCAAGGAATATTTGTCATAGGTGTATCCTCTGGAGGGAGGAAGCGTTCAGTTCCTAGCTCTTTCCCCTCTGCCTCTGAATAGTCTGCAGGCCGTCACTTGCCTTGCTAGGCTAGAACTTGCTCTGTATTTGCTTTTCAGTAGGTTTCTAGGGGTTGTACATCTTTCATCCACCTGCAAGTTCTCAGACTGTTAATTATATCCCTCAATCCTGCCTTTTTCTTGTGCACAGAATGCTTATCACGTGCAATCTTTAAATGGCTGTTCTGTGTCTGAAAGAATTTGTGGTAACCTTGGCTCATTGCCTGCAGAGGTTTGGAAATAGATTTTGACAAAGTACGGTAGCTCCAGGCCAAACACCTGGTTTAACCTAACGAATTCCATTGCGATCTGATGTGTGTGCATGTGGGGGTTCCCCCTTTGTTCATAAAGGGCAGGGAAGACCTAGCCTTTCTTTTCTTTTGCTGTAGGCAAGTGAGTGATATCCCTGTCAGAAGAGTTTATTAGTTTAGCTAACCTCTTGGAGGGAACCCAGCCCTGTGACTGCCCTGCCCATGGAGATGGTAGGTGAGGTAGAACTGGGTTTCATCTTCTTATCTGTGGCTTTTCTGCATATCTCAGCAACTGGGTGTAATCTAGGAAAGTGTCGTGGTGAATGGTAGATGAAGGGCATCTCTCTCCTAGCTTGCAAATATTTCCCTCAAAGTGTAGTGGGATCCTGTTCTGTATCTGCCCTATCAGGGAAACAAAGAGGGACAGTGAGTGGCTTCCTGGGGCCATTTCAGATTAGGAAGGTGGTTTTGTTATCTAGAATCAACTTGTCTTCTGAATATATGATAGGGAAATTAGCAATTCTAGGAGACTTGCTTAGTAAAAGGGATAACCAGCAAGATTCTTTTACTTATGTATATGAGTGAGAATCTAGCCAGAAATCTCAGGCAGAGGCAAACTTAGAAATTAACCAAAAAGTATTTTTATTGAAAAGCAAAAGTCCCTAACACACTTTCACACTACTTAAACTAAACAAGCACACACGAAGAAAGAAAATAGTTGAGATGGTGTGAAAGAGGCTTGGGTCAGAAAATGATCAATAGCTACCTTCTGGTATGTCGATGTCCATGAAGAGAGAAGGAGCAAGACAAACCAGCACCAGAGCTAGGTGTGTGTTGTGGATATAGGAACAGCACACACAATCCAGTGTGGTGTTTAAATACCCCCCAAATTATCCTAAGGCCAGGTTTGGCTGGTTAGTACCTTAAACAATATGTTTGAATCAATTACTGGTATGAAATAAAGGAAATGGAGACCAGTTAATGGCTTTAGCAAGCCTATATCAAAGAAATCTTGATTGGCTTAAAATGAATGAGATAATTCAGCAAAGGTATTCTCAGGCAGCTCCAACATTAGCATTCATTGCTGAATAGGTGTTTGGGAGTGGCAGGGCCACTATACTAAAATGGATGTGATGATCTGTGGATGGGGAAATAGCTGGTAGATAGTCAGGTAATAATTGGGGAAAGAGTAGTTCCAAATGTTGAGATAGCAGCCTCCAGCTATCTGGGAGGATTAGCAAACTGCCAGAGGCCATTATACCTTTGAGGCATTCCGGGTGAGAGAAAGGTCATTGATGAGGCCCCTTGTGCAATGAATTACATCACTTTGTGATAGCAAGACTCATCTCACTAGAGCAAGTATGGCCTATCTCTGGCATGCAAACATGCCTTCACAAGCTCTGCCATATTTGGCTGAGGTGTACTAGAAATATTATAAAAGGAAGTTGTGGACAAACTCCCCCTTTTGCACAGGTTGGTGGCTGGAGACCTGACATTTTGTAGGGAAAAGGCTTGACTGCCACTCCCCCAAAATCTTGCACTATGGTAAGGTGACCAGATTTTAACATTGGTAAAGCGGGACACCATTGACCGGGGGGGGGGGGTTCTTGATTAAAATTTGGTCTATATAGAGCAACAAAATTTTTCATAGAACGCATAGAACGCAAAAATAGTATTGTAATATTGTGGCACAGAGTGGTAAGCAGCAGACATGCTGTCTGAAGCTATGCCAATGAGGTTGGGAGTTCGATCCCAGCAGCCGGCTCAAGGTTGACTCCATCCTTCCGAGGTCGGTAAAATGAGTACCCAGCTTGCTGCTGGGGGGTAAAACGGTAATGACTAGGGAAGGCACTGGCAAACCACCCCGTTTTGAGCCTGCCATGAAAACGCTGGAGGGCGTCACCCCAAGGGTCAGACATGACCCAGTGCTTGCACATGGGATACCTTTTATATATTTTTTAATTTCAACGTAAGTACAATTTGCCAGGTGCCCCCAGATATCCTTCCAAAAGTGGGACAATCTGGTCACCTTACACTTTGGACCCGATCAGAATTGAGTGGGTAAATGTGGGGCTGAACAAGGTTCACAATTGTCAGTAGGCAGGACTATAATGACCGTATAGCTCTTTACCTGTCCCCATGATCCTGAGGTGCTGAATAAACTATGCAAACTGGGAGAGTCATGCAGATTGGCTTAGGTTGCCAGATTTAAGGTTTTCTTGATGCAGAATCTTGGTTAGAATGTTCTTTTTTGACATGTTAGTAGTTACTGTCCAAATTACATCTTCATTGGTTAGTTTAGTAAAATAATGACCACTTGAAAGCCCATGCAGCACATTTGCATTGTCAGCGCCTACTAAAACTCAATTCACATTAGTAGTTTACTAGACTTCCCCACCTCCGTCACTTGAGGAATTGAAGCTATATACACTTTAGTTTGGAGCTTGATCACCTAATTGTAGTTGACTGGATGGCTGAAATTACTTTGTGAGATTAAAAACAAAGGCAGAGTCTGAAGGATATTCACCAAAGATTTCTCAAAAACTCACAATGTGTCCAGTTCTTTTGCTGCACTCAAGAGTCAGTGTGGTGTAGTGGTTAAGAGCAGCTGACTGGAGAACTGAGTCTGATTCTTCATTCCTCCACATTAAGCCAATCACAGTTCCCTCAGAACTTTCTCAGCTCCACCTACCTCACAGGGTGCCTGTTGTGGGAAGAGGTAAGGTTGTAAGCTGTTTTAAGACTCTTTAAGGTAGAGAAAATTTGTGAATAAAAAACAACTCTTCTTCTTCAAGAGTGGGGGTAAGGCAAAGGCAGAGGGGAAGTAAAATGAAGTTGAATCTGCTGACAAGAACCCAGATGCTGTAGTCTTTATTCCTGCTAATATGTAATTTAAATCTGGGTACTTCTTTCTATATGCTTCACTTAAATCTTTTGTAAAAAACAGGAATGTTATATACATAATTTATGATGACCTGCTTCGCCTTCAGGCTTTCCTGCGGAACCCCCAACTGGTGCAACAATCACAGAACATTTTATTTTCTTTAGTCATGGGATGCTGCTGTTGAGTGTTAATGGGTGGAGGGATTGGTTGACACCATATGAGTGCCTCCTGAAAGTCGTAGACTCATAGATTCCCCTAAGAAATCATGTTTATGCATGCTTGGCCAGCCGCTCCAATTAGCTTTTCCCTCCAGAGACACTCATAATTAAACGTTTTGAAACTCTGCTGTATTTTTAGGAGGGTGGCAATAATCTTCATGTTTTAACACTGCTCAAAGGAGTATATCTAGGGAATTCTAGACCAGCATAGAGTACTGTACAGAAAGCACAATTAAATGTATAGAATTGTACCTATGGAATTTGTGTGTTTCAAAAGGCCTGAATATTTGCAAGTGCAACATTTCCCTTCCCATCAGCACAGCAGCACAAGCAATGAATAGTCAGTCACTTGCCGATTCTTAGAAAACCCTGTTATGCAGTTTGTGATTATTCCCATAACCCAGATGGACAACTGAGGAAAGCTGCCCGCTCCAGGCTGCGTAATACCTGGAGATCTGAGGAGTGGAGAAGTTTGGGAAGCAGAAGGACCTCCTTGCTATATAATGTCACAAAGTCCCCCTTCAAAAGCCGTCATTTTTTCCAGGCGAACTGATATCTCCTGCCAGGAGATCAGTAGTAATTAGGGTGGCCAGATCCTCACTGTCAGGAGATGGGGGTAGAGTTGCCAGACCCAGATTGGGGATATGTGAAGATTTGGGTTGTGGAGTCTGAGGAGGGCAGGGACCTCAGTGGGATCTAACACCATAGAGTCCATCCTCAAAAGTGTTTATTTTCTCCAGGGGGACTGATCTCTGTAGTCTGGAGATAGTAATAATCATTGTATTCATATCCCGCCCTTCTGCATCACTCAGGGCAGGGAACAATATTCAAAACATACAGTTAAAAAGCTTCTTACCACCTTCAAGGCGAAAGTATGGAATGTTCTAATTGGCTCTGCCTGAGAACTGGTGAGCCAGCCAGAGGATGAGAGGGGGAGAATCAGTGTGGTGAGGCAATTTTCTAGAGGATTCTAACAGGGATATGTTCTGATTGGTTCACTATTGTCGCCTGACTCTGGAAAACC
Organism: Paroedura picta; assembly: GCF_049243985.1. NCBI lineage: Eukaryota > Metazoa > Chordata > Lepidosauria > Squamata > Gekkonidae > Paroedura > Paroedura picta. The sequence goes on from NC_135372.1 coordinate 43,031,505, forward strand.
AGAGGCTAGCTTGGATTCAAAGGAATGAAGGCCTACACCTATGAACTGCTGTCAGGAATGTAGAAAAACGCTGGAGCTGTGGCCTGCATTTGTGCAAATGTAAGGTTGTGCTGTCTGATGCCGTGTTCATTGTATTAGGCAGTTAAGCTAGCATTTATTATTTTCTGAGCTGCTTGATTTTAGAGAATTGTGTTGCCTATTAATATACCGATAAATGGATATGTCTAAATTCCTTCTAATAACTACATATATATATATATTATGAGTGTCTGTTATTTCTGTACACTTGCCCTGGGAACCCATGGGGTACAGCTTTGGATTCCTTGACACGGACCTATACGTTTGCTGATTTATTGGTCTGCAAAGCTCTGATGCATCAAAAGCCAGCCAGAATTAGTGGTAATATAAATATAACAATGATCATTGGATGGAAGAATGGCCAAAATCACTGTATTATAAAACAGCCCAGACAGCATACCCCTATGACAACTGAGTAGAGTCTGAAGCAGACACATTTTAGAAGAAAAATTCTGTGTCACCCTAAATAAATTATTTCTGTTCAGATTCCTGTTCCTGAGGTTCATATTCCCATGCTTGCTTGTAACAGAAAACCAAGAAGTACGGTTAATTCTAGACTGAGGCATTAGAACTAGCATAATGTACGATTTGATGCTAAATGCAGCTGCTTGCCTCCTGATGGATACTGGGGTACATAAAACAAATTGAACCAGTTCTGTCACATTTACAGTACTATCAGAATATTTTATCTCGCTGTTGATTTAAAACTCAGTCTTGGATACCATTTCTCCCTTTATTAGCCCTTATGCCATTTATGTTTCACGCCCCAGTGTCTTTCTATTTTAAAGCATCATTTTCAGCAAGCAGGGCTAGTATCCAACCATTTCACTCAAAGTCTGAAACTCTCCAGCTTAAGAAGTCACCTTCCATTTTACAGCTTTTCCTCCGTCAGAAGACTGTCTTATGTTGGAAGGGTTCAATCTTTGCTGAATAGGCACGGGTCTTTCCTGTGATGGCCTTAGCCTTCTGGGTGAAGTCTCACTTTTTCTCTTCTACATCTCTGTGAGAGATGTTAAACACACCTATTTCTAAAGGATTCAAGTGGATAGCCTTGTTGGTCTGAAGTAGCACAACAAAATTTGAGTCCGATGGGACCTTTAAAATCAACAAATATTTATTCAAGGCGTGAGCTTTCGTGCACATGCACACTTCCTCAGACAGTGGAACAGGGATCATAAGAGTGCAGATATGAGAAAGTAAATTAGTAGCAAATTATTAAATAGCATCATAAGTCCAAATATGCAGTATGATAGCTTTCCTTATATGAGGAGAAAGTAATCAGTAGCAAATTATTAAACAGCATCATAAGTCCAAATATGCAGTATGATAGCTTTCCTTATATCTGTACTCTTATGATCTATTTTCTGAGGAAGTGTGCATGTACACAAAAACTCATGCCTTGAATAAGTCTTTGTTGGTCTTAAAAGTGCCATTGGGCTCAAATTTTGTTTCTGAAGGGATATTTGTCTGGTCATTTAATTCTTACATTATATTTTGATTTTTATTGTTTAAATGGTCATTTTACTGTGTTATTTAAGCCAAACATCAGGAAAATACTTTAAAAAAATAAATGATCTCCTTCAGTGCCTTGTTAACATAACTGCACCGACATACAGTGTGCAATATGCTATCTGAAATTCACTGTATTTATTAGAGTGAACTTTTTGTTGTATTTCTTTATAGATTTAAAAGCATGAGAGGATAGTACCTAAATCTATATAACTAGTGTTCCGATTGATCAGAATATTCTGAATTTCTAATTCTGTCCTGTTTTCAAGAACTGTACATGCCATGAATGAGTTTTCCTTGTATTTCTTAAATCACATAAATTTTTCACTTGCTTTTCAAGCACTAAATCAGAAGACTTCCTGATATATTAATATGATGTCAGGTTCCTTTGAAATGTTAACATTTTGATATATTTTATTTATTACACCAACACAAAATATAGAGGCTTAGTAAATTACATTTTTCATCAAACTCGATGTTTTAAATAGAATGCAACATTACACAATAGTGTCTGACAAAGATGCGTAATTGCAGTTTTCTTTCTTCCTTTTCCAGTAATAACTGAATGTCTATAGATTGTATAGAATGTCTATAAAAAGTGAACTAGAAACACGTACTCTATGGTTTCTATATTAGTTGCAAACATGCAAAATATTTGATCCGATCAAGCTTGTTAGCATCACAATGTTTCATTATTTCTAACCATCTCTGACTGCATGTAATGCTTTCCGTGCGGTTGTTGAGACAAGCTTTTCCTGTGGAAAAGAAGCCTGGAGCCTGATGCACAATAATGAATGGGGAATGAGTGACATTTATGACTGCCAGCCCAGTGCTGACAACTGGCAAGAGATGAAGAGACACAGATATAGTGAAAGGGCATTATGTGACACTGTGATATCACTTCCAGAAGTGATGCCACCATGTTGTGTGATACTCTAGGATTTCCCTGAAACTCTATAACGAAAACTATAGAGATCAGGGAAATTACTAGAATGTCATATAACACAGTGACATTACTTCTGGATTCTAAGCTGTAAGTGACATTACAGCATTGTGTGAAGTCCCCCTCTCATTTGTCTTCCCCACAATTCCACTGAGAAGCAGCAGGGGCTCCCCTGCCTTTAGTGAGCATCTGGTACCCGGGGGGGGGGGTACATTTAGATGTAACTAAACATCTAAATGGGATCAAATCCTTTCCAGATGTACTCAGGTCATATGGTTATTTTATGTGAGGGCTCAATCATACCTAGGCATGTAGGATTTGGCCTCCCATAGTATGTGAGGGATGGCTAGTATACCAGGATAATGGTCAGGGCAATAAGGGGTACATTGAAGCTCTGCCCATATCCACAAATAAGTCAAATTGTTTTGCCTTTTTAGACAGTTTTTAAAATCTTACCGTATATACTCGCATATAAGCACAGTTTTCCAGCACAGTTTTTAGCACTTAAAAAATCTCCTCGGTTTATACGTGGGTAATTGATTAACAGCCTGCCCCCAGCCAGCCATCTTCAACATTGCATTTGCAACTTAAGCTCTTTGCAAGTGAGCTAGTTAACCTTTGCCTTCTGCAAAGATCTTAAAAACGAAGCTCTTTGCAAGTGAGCTAATCGCTCCCAGCTAACCATTGCCTTCTGCAAATATCTTGAAAACTGAGCCTACTCTGGCAACTTGTAGGACATCGATGGTTTGATTGAGGGATTCTGATATTTTCCCCTTCTTTTCCTTATAACTTCTTCCAAACTATTCTTTTGGTTTCTGTGGGTGGGGTAGGGTGGGTTTTGAGGGTGCTTTGGGGTTTACTGTTTCTTTCATTTATCTGAGGGGCAGCATTGTTTGCCTTTTCATCTTGGGGTTGTGTTTCTTTTAAAAGTTGATTTTTACAGTTCTTTCAGTTTTCAGTTTTACAGTTCTTTATTTCACTGTTTTATTCTGGGGGGCACTGTAGCTCCCAGTGTTGTACATGTTGTAGTAGGTTGCTCTCTCAGGGTATCTGGCATCAAGAGTAGAAGGGAAGGCAATTGTAAGCCACTTTGAGACTCTTGGTTAGTGAAAAGCGGGGTACAAAAACCAGCAGCTATTCATCCTCTTCACTTTTCTGTATTTGTTGGTGGGGAGGCTGGATGGGAGAGCCTGTGATGATTGAACATGGATTAAGCACTTAGGCCATCCTGTAAATTTACCAGTAGCCTGCTGCATTTCTGACCCTTGGCTTATATGCGAGTCAATAAGTTTGCCCAGATTTTGTAGTAAAAATAAGTGCCTCGGCATATACAAGTATATACGGTAGTTTTAACTTTATGAGGATTCAGCTATGAGTTATCTTGAGAACTGCAGGTGTAAAAAGAAATTTGTTTTTAAGCCTCTAAACTGGAACGTTCAATACACCCATAATATTTGAAAACTGGGAAAATGTTACATTTGCTCACCTAGGAAGGTTTCAGAGCTCTGTTATGTCATAACACTATCAGTCTCTAAGACTATTTTTTGCTATTTTAGTATTTTAATGGTACAGTCTTCTTAATTGTGCTAAGCTTTGTTGAACTAATATGTATAATAATGTGTTCCTCCATGCCATTAGCTTGAGGAGCAGTGTTGCAATCTGTAACTTGCTGGTATTCACAATGCTAACATAGATCATCATCATCTGCATGTTGCAAAGCTGGAACTATATGGCTACCATCAAAAGTCTAGATTCAAGTGGGTAGCCGTGTTGGTCTGAATTAGCACAACAAAAATTGAGTCCAGTAGCACCTTTAAGACCCACAAAGATTTATTCAGGGTGCAAGCTTTCTTCAGACAAAATTGAACAAGAATCATGAGAGTACCGATATATAAAGGTACAGGTATCCCCTGTGCAAGCACCAAGTCATGTCTGACCCTTGGGGTGATGCCCTCTAGCGTTTTCTTGGCAGACTCAATACGGGGTGGTTTGCCAGTGCCTTCCCCAGTCATTACCGTTTACCCCCCAGCAAGCTGGGTACTCATTTTACCGACCTCGGAAAGATGGAAGGCTGAGTCAACCTTGAGCCGGCTACTGGGATCGAACTCCCAGCCTCATAGGCAAAGCTTTCAGACTGCATGTCTGCTGTCTTACCACTCTGCGGCACAAGAGGCTCTCACCGATATATAGAAAAGGTGAATTAGTGACAAATTAGTAAACTATGTCATAGTATCCAAATTATGCCATATTCTGACATATTTGCACATGAAACTCACACCTTGAATAAATCACTGCGGTTGCTATTGGACTCAATCAAAAATCTAACAACTCCTTTTAGACCCATTGTGTTGAATATCCAAATCATCATGGAATATAATACAAAACATATTTAACTGGATCAATTTCCAAGATACTGTTGTACCCTATGCATAATGTGTGAGTAAACCATTTTGTAGAATCTCTCATTCTCATAATTGTATTGAAGTCTTCCATGGAAAGGGGGATACTGAGGACTATGGGAATCCAGCATCAGGCCTTAGGGACACTGAACTTTAGAAAGGTTTAACAGGGCACTGTTTCTGCCTACCTTTCTTCCCCACCTAATTCCTTCTCGTCTCTGCCTTGCTTAATGCCTTGCAGCCTCCCCACTGTCAATCTTCTGAGTCCTCCTGACCACCTACTAGTTTGTTGATGACTCTGGTGCTCCAGCAGCTCCACCCAGCTGTCTCTGGAGACTTAGCCTGTGCAGCTTCCCAGATCCACTGGATTCCAGCCAATTCATTATTGCGTGTCCTAAATCCTGCCTGCTGCTCCCTTCTTTCCCCTCCCACCCCTGCAGATGACTGATAACCGCATATGCCCCTGTCAATCCAGCTTAATTTCTGAAAACTTCTCCACCTTGCAAAGCCTTAGGCTACCCTAGGGAATTCTGCATCTGCTGATTTTGCACCTACTTGTTCTGGGGCTCTTCCTATCATTTTGTACTTGTTTCCCGGCATTTTATAGAGATTTAATCACAAGGGATTGGGGCCTGAAAGGTTTGAAAGTTACAACTGGAATTTTAAAAACAAACAAAACATACAGAAAGGGTGTCTGTATGAGCAAGTGAGTCAGCAATTTTGTTTCTATTTTGGGAATTATTGTACTTTTTCTATGGAGGCATGATAGGAAAAAAAAGTATATATAGTAGTAACTGAAGTACTCCGCTTCAGATACTGTGCATATATATACATGCACTGTTAGTACACAGTACATAAGCATAGGCAGCATTTGCTAAATGAACATGGGCCCTGCTGAGATCCAGATGCAATATATACTGGGGAGGGGCATGAAATACCAAAGCATTAGATCTCTCATCCACTATTCGAGCTCTTTCTCCTCTATGTTGCCATTCCCAAGTGCTGGAATTTCCTTCTGGGGTAGCAACCCATACTCCTTCAAGAACGTCTCCACGTCCCCAGCAAAGAACTCCTTACTGAACTGTTCGGTCACACTTAAGAAATTGCTTACGAGCTCCCCGCCTCTGTAGACAAGAAGCGTCGGGAGAACATCGGAAGAGAAACGGTCTCCAGCCCCTGTGTTCGAGGCCTTGATCTTGCAGAATCTCACCATGCAATATTCGGCAGCCAGACAGGTCAAACTGCTGTTGAGCAAATCGCAGCCCTTGATCCCATCTTCATAAATGTGGACGACGATGGTAGTGGTTTTCCTCTCCTTCTCAACGGTCTCCAAGAACTGCTCCCCACTCTGCAGCTCTGAAAGGTAGCCATACCTAGGCCCGAAACTCAACTTCTGGTGCATGTCCAGCATACAGCGTTTCTGGTATTTCCGTAGACAAGTCGCATCTTCCTTTTCACCATTAATTAGCTCATACTCCTGCATGCTCATCTGTAAATATTGTGAAAACCAAGTTGTATTACTAGTTGTCTTAAAACTGTGGTTTCCAACCTTCTTGGGAAGGTGACCCACAAGCTTAAATGTACTTTGTACAGTGAACTCATCCAAGGCTAGCCTAAGGTATTGGTATCCTAGACAAATTATAACCTTGGGACCCGTCATTTCCAGCATCCTGTTTTCTACAGTGCTCAAGGTGATGTCTTTGAGAAACCAACCATCATTAAAATGATTGTAACCGCACCCACTACAAACCCTAAGCAAGTGGGGGCTCTCATCCTCTGCCAGTAGGAGACAGCTTGAGGAGACACACTCTGGGGGTGCTGGATTGGGGAGATATGTGAAGTTGACAGTGAAAAGGTTGATGGTAAGGGGCTTAGTGTAATATATCTCTCACAAGTTTAGGGCAGTAAGGCACTGGAGGGAACTGGGTGAGAAGTTAGGTTGCTGAAGGAGTAGCACCAGAATAGAAACCATGCATGCACATGCCACTTTCTGCCCTCCTCTGATTTTTCCATGTCATGCCAAAGGGTCCCCAACTACTCTCCAGCCTTCCTCCCCTTCTTTCAGCTACTACAAAGTTACTAGTTGCCAGATGGCTCCCCCACCCCCATTATTGACCCAAAGAGACAGGGAGAGTCAGAAAGTGTGAGAAGTTGGGAAAGAGGAGAAAAGAAAGAAGACAAATGGGGTTTTGTACCCTGCTTTTTACTTCCCAGAAGAGCCTGAGTGGCTTACAAGCATCTATCCATCCTCTCCCCACAACAAATTTCTTGTGAGGTAGGTGGGCCTGAGAGAACTGTGATGAGCCCAAGGTCACCAAGCTGGCTGCATGTGGAGGAATCAAACCTGGTTCACCATATTACAGGCTACCACTCTGAACCACTACACCAACCTGGCTTTCAAGGAAAGGATGCAACGGACAGGAGAGGCCTTTAGGGCAGGTCTGTGACCCTTAAGATGGAAAATACTGACTTAATCAAGGAAGAGAGTCACAAAACAGGAGGAAGTAAGCAGGGAAAGTCAAATAAGAAGTGCCAGCAGTCTGGAAAGTGGAGTCATCCAGAAGAAGCATGGATCTAAACACCTAACAAGTTTAAAAATCCAAAAGCGATGTAAAATATTAATAGTACAATCAAGTACAGGTTTACTTGGAAGTAAGTCCTACAGTATACAGTGCAGCACTCTCCCAAGTGACATGCATAAGGTTGCACTGTGAGTCAAGTAGTGCCTCAGTGTCAAGACAGAAGCTATCTCAAAGGAGTTTTCCAGTTAGTTCCAGCTAACTACACTCTCTTGGTTTTTTGCAGGTGTTTCTCAAGGTTGTCCTTCCAGGCCTGCTAATGAGGCTCACACAGTTCAGCTGTGAATCTGGCAGTGGATGGGACTTGCTGTCACCCTGGAAAGCTCCAAAGATAATGCCCAGTGATTGGTTGAAGAGGTCTGGAGGTTATGGCCGGCAGTTATGTTAGGGAGAAGGGATGTTATCCTTTCCTTTTGCCCTTTCCTCCCCATCTTTCCTTGCTGCCAGGAAGATACTTGTATTATGCTCTAGGACTGCTTTCTTCAAGAACCAGCTGTGCCATGTTAGGACTCCAGTAAAAGGTAGCTAGTCAACTTTCTTGTTTCTATGCATTTTACTACCACTGAAGAAGACGTGAACTGGATATCGGAATTGGTGACCAAATTCAAATCTTAATTACTCCAGTCTGGTGCCTGTTCCCCAGCTATTGAATCACTGTGCGTTGGTATTTTGTTAGGTTTTCATTTTTCCTTACCTTCCGAATCAATCTGTCTCTGTTTTCACTTTTGTCGTTAAAGCGGTGGGGTGAAGACATTTGCCTGATAAGAATCTCTTTCTTGTTCAAAGGCAGGGTGTTTTTATCTTCGCTTTCTAATTTAAACTTTCTCCAGTCATTGATCACTCCTTTAGGTCCTAGGAGAAGAAAAAGATGTGGTTGTTTCATACTCTACATGATTATTCGGTCTCTTGAGACACTCATACCTTGAAATTCAGGGGGCAGAGCTTGGTCAGTGATTGAACTTACTGGTGTACAGGACCAGACAGGGAAATGGAACAATACCTTGATACATTAGGTGGCAGAATCTGACAGTACTTTCATGGGACAGAAGTTAGGGACAAGAGGGGTGACCATTGCAAAAGCTTTCAAAATGTAGTTATCATCTATCCGGAAGAAAAAATGTTCCGTCCCCTTTATTATGGGGACCCATGTGAACAAAAAAAAAGGGGGGGGGCTAGCTGAGTAGGAAAGCTGACAATCTTGGCAAGATGAAGTAGGAACCTGGACAGAAGACATTCTATGAACCCTGTGCAGGTTATCTTGAGCAGAAGAAATGGAGAATATTGATGAAGTAAACACATTTTAATTCCTTTTTGAGACTACAAGAGACCATGAAGGTCTTTATCTGCTTCCCATTTTACATCAGGTTTATCAACTGCCCCTAGAGACAAAAATGACCTGCCCGCATAGAGGGTTAATGCAGTGTTAATAACCAAGTGATGTTATTTTCTACTACACCATTAAAAGCTTCAGCTGTCCATTTCTACACTTGAAGCCTCTGTGGAAGGGAGTGGCCATTTCTTCCTGAATGCTGGGGATGGGGGTATGTATGTGTCATTTGGCTGTAATCCTAATTAAACTTTCTGGGAGGGCTCTTTCAAAGTAATCAGGGAGGGAGATTTAGTTTGGATGAAATTTACCCTAAAAGTGGGCATTGTCTGAACTGTATCTGCTAACAACCTCATACCTATATGCAGTCTTTTGTTGCTGGGGGATGTTCATTAGTGATACAAAAAAAAAACTTGGGGAGAAATAGAGCAATTAGAATGACATATACATACCCCTCCCACGGAGAAGGGATTTTTCACATTTACAGAACTCCTGTCAACCTCATGCAGAACCCAACCTCCTTTATGTGTTTCTCGCGCTGTTTTTACTATGTACCAATAACACAAGGGGTACATAAAAGGAATTCCATCCTTTGGTAATGATTTCCTACCGCCACTTCTTTACCTGTATGCGTAGCCTCAGTTGCTTCAAATTCATCTTCCAAACTGTGGCCTCTTTGTTCTTCCATCACTGTTGCTGGATTGGCAGACTCTGGCAGGGTCTAGGGAGGCAATAAGAATACATTGGCAGACAGGCTGTGGTCTTTAGAGCTGACAACACCCTACTGTGTGGTTTTCTGTTTCTAGCTGCTGGTTTAGATTCCTAAGTGTATGAAATATTTTCTATTAAGTTCTCAGAAGGGTCTCAGAAACAATGGATCAAGTTCTTAATATTTTAAATTACGGTTATGGTCCATGAAGAATTTAATTAAGACGCATGGTTCCCAGTGAATTTTGTTTGTATATGGTATTTTATTCTTTTCCTGTTCTATGTTTCCTTAGGCTTTTATGCTTGCTTTAGGGGTTGTGGTGCCTTGTCACAGAAGTATAGAGATGGAAGGGGTCATACAGGCCATTTAGTCCAACCCCCTGCTCAATGCTGACAGCAAACTGACATAAGCGCCTCTCGCCGCGTCAGGCCGCCGGCCAAGGCAGCCCCCACCAGCCGCGCTCCGCGCGACTGCCGGGGGCTGCCTGCCCTAGCGCCCGCTGCATTAGCCGCAGCGGGCTTGATTACTAGTATATTATAATACTATAATCAAAGAAGTTTAAATTTATTAGAAAATTATTTTTACTACTGCTTTATATATTTCAAAGCCTGAGGGAGTGCTGGGCATTAAAGTATCTTAATACTGTGGTTAGAAATCCTGAGCTGCAAGACACTTAGCAGAACATAAGAGTTGGAATTTTCTTCAATCATATAGTAACCGTTGACATATAAGGATATTTTGGTGCTGTATTCGAGCCAGCTTGGTGTAGTTAAGAGCGGTGGCTTCTAAACCGGCAAGCCAGGTTTGATTTCCTGCTCCTCCACATGTAGCCAGCTGGGTGACCTTGGGCTTGTAACAGTCCTGATAGATCTGTTTTCATGGAGCTGTCCTGTCAGGGCTCTCTCAGCCCCACCTACCTCAAGGGTGTCTGTTGTGGGGAGAGGAAGGAAAGAAGCATGTAAGCTGCTTTGAGACTCAGGTAGTGAAAAGCAGGGTATAAAAACCAACTCTTCTATTTCAGTAGAAATTCTAATTTATGTTGGTGTCAGAGTCCTGATTAGTGACTACAGCTTAAGGCCCCCTGGAGTGGATGCATAAAACTATTGAGAAGTGTTACCATTCATCCCATTATGGTTATTTAAGCTTCATGGCTCATGTCCCATGTCATCTTTTAGTAGATAATAGCTATGTTGCTGTTGGGTGGGCCAGAAGTCTTGGTTGGTGATCCCCTGTCAAATCTAGTTAAGGCTTGATAAGACGAAAACAATTTGAGAGAATAAGCAATATGGCATATGGCAAAATTTTGATAAGAAAAACAATCAAAGACAGGGCTTTCCAAGGTGACTTTGCATTTATTCATTTCCCTAAAATATCCACTTGCTGTTTTTCCCGGGAAAGCTATCTGGCACCTTAAATCAGAGCTGTTTTAGGCATGGGTTTTGTGTAGGAAAATGATGTGACCCCCCCCCCCCCTTATCCTGCCTACCATTCTGGACAGAACCCAACTCTATTTTCTGCAGGTGAAAAGGAATAAGGGATTCCAATTGCCCACTAAAAAGGCAATGTAGAAGTTGGTGAGACCTGTATGTACAAAAGCCATGGGACTAGTTAAGGAGAGGGGGTGAGTGGCACAAAAGGAAAAAGCTTTCTGGCTCCAAGCTTATGTGTCTTCAGTCTTCAGTCTTCATGTATTCAGTAACCATAAATTGCAAAAATGAGCACACACATGGTTTTTGCATGTAGTGGTCTACACATAATTGACATTGGGGGGAAATAATCTTAAAATGGATCTATATTTTTGAGAATGGCTTTCTGACATTTTCATTGGGTAATAAATCTCAAGAGAACTTGTGTCAGGGTCACAGTAACACAATTGGCTGACACTGTTCCCTTGTAGAACCTGAATTAAGGCAATTTTTTAAAATCTCTTGTGTAAATGAAGTTGTGAATAATAAGTCACTGTCTTCTCCAAATAAGGTGATTTTGAACCATCAGTTCAGTCCTGCCAATAGTTTCAGTGGGTTCAATGTGAACATATGAATCTACCTCAAACTGAATCAGACCATTGATCCCTCAAGGTTGGGATTGTCTACTCAGACTTGGTAGCAGCTCTCCAGGATCTCAGGCAGAGATCCTTATCACCTCCCACCTGAACCTTGATGATGCTGGGGACTGAACCCAGGACCTTCTGCATGGCAAGTAGATGCTCTCCCACAGACCCTCCGCTACACCACTCTAGAAAAATTAATCTTGGGGATGACAAGGGTGACAAAGACCATTTTTAGGGGAACGAGGGTTTTAAAATATGTTTTAAATAATACTTTATTGAATGGAGATGAAGATAAATTTTAATCTGCCTGATAGGACCATAATGTTCTTTTCCTGAAATCTGTGGGCGTAGAGGTAAGGCTTGGAGGGGAGTGCCTGTTATCCCTTTCTGCCATGAGGAGTCATTCCCTCCTAGAGTCTTGTAAATCATCTGGCTTTGGTTTATACGACAGCATTCCAGTGCATGTTGAAACTACTAGGAAAACTATCTTGCATTAGAATGTCATCTTGAAATAACGGCACTGGCTTTTGTGCGCAATAAAAATGAATCCATTTTCAACCTCCTTAGTGCAAGTGCTTGGTGCTCTACTACCAAGTCAGAGCTTCTTCCTGGGGTACCAAAATTAATTTTTCACCTCAGACAGCCACAGAAAACTGCTTTCATATGATGTGATGTTTGAAAGTACCTCACCATGTTTTGTATTTACGTGTGAGCTTAATACCAATGCCACCATACATTATTGGCAGACTATTCAAATAGGTGCGTATAGGACAGCCAGCATGGTATAGTGGTTAAGAGCGGAGAGTCGGGTTTGATTCCCCACTCTTCCACATGCAGCCAGCTGGGTGACCTTGGGCTAGTCACAGTTCTCTTAGGGCTGTTCTCATAGATCAGTTCTCTTAGAGCTCTCTCAGCCCCAACTATCTCACAGGGTGTCTGTACCTACTGGCTACCTTGCTTTGGTTATGTTATGAGAGCCAGCTTGATGTAGTGGTTAGGAATGCGGACTTCTAATCTGATGAACCAGGTTTGATTCCCTGCTCCTCCTCCACACGCAGCCAGCTGGCTGACCTTGGGCTCACCACATAATGCTGTTCTGACTGAGTAGTAATATCAGGGCTCTCTCAGTCTCACCCACCTCACAGGGTGTCTGTTGTGGGGAGAGGAAAGGGAAGGCGAATGTAAGCCGCTTTTGAGACTCCTTTGGGTAGAGAAAAGCGGCATATAAGAACCAACTCTTCTCTAATCTGGAGAACTGGGTTTGATTCCCTACTCTTCTACATGCAGCCAGCTGGGTGACCTTGAGCCAGTCACAGTTCTCTTAAAGTTCTCTCAGCCCCACCTACTTTGCAAAGTGTCTGTTGTGGGGATAGGAAGGGAAGGAGATTGCAAGCTGGCCTGAGACTCCTTCAGGTAGTGAAAACCAACTCTTCTCTTCTACTGATGTAGAACTGATGCAGCCATTTCAGCATTTCATTTTGCTTCCCCCACTGCTGCTTTTGTAGAAACATTGCTGATCAAGTAATAAGTTCAGCCTCACGATTAATAAACGAAGATCTCTTTAATTGGATGATAACATTAGTGGTTTGAGGTAGCTGGAACATTTCTGTTGGGGGCTTCCTTTTAGAAAACTACAATTACCAATGGCAGCTGACATGAGTGTTGACTGCTTGATCAGTTCAGTTCCATATTGCATATGTTCAGATTTTAAGGGATTCTCTTGAGTTGAACAGACCTACCAATAGGAAGGGAATGCATATGTGTTTTGACTTCTTTCAAAGTTTTGCCAGTGATTTTTGTAGGGACATTTTAAACATTTTCAAAAATTTTAAAACCCAGCTATAGGACTTCATTCTATTCCACTGTACGCTATCGACTGTTTGCTTCTTTTTGGCTTCCTTTTCAGTTATTTTGTTTTTTCCCTTTTAAATTGGGACCTGGAATAACAAGTGTTATTCCCCTTGTAACAAGGAGAGAGAGGATAACATCGAAACAAAACATTTTACCCCTCTTGCAAAACTGGGAAATAGTCTAATCTCTTTCTTCACAGCGCAGTTCACTTCAAAAGCTTACTCCACTCCCAGGAATCCTTCTCGGATACTACAATAAATTGGGAACATTATGTGAAAGAATGTAGAAGTTAACTTCACAGCCTTTCAGCAAAGGGCCACATTTTTCTTCTAGCACAGTGGCTACTAAGTACTTGTCATCATTTCCCTCTACCTCTTGCATCTGCAAACTCATGACAGCTACCGTAGGTATTCTACCATAAGCAGAAGCTGAGTGCTTGCACAGCATTTTCTAGAAAACAGTTCCCAAATCACAAGAGAGAATATTTGTAAAGAAGCATTAGTGATGATAGATACTCAGCACTTAGACTCTTCCTTGTAGATCCCTACGTTGGTCATTCTATTGCCCCAGACATGCTTATTTGTGGTTTTGGAGCCTAGCTTTTGGGGGAGGGGCTGGGGTAGTGAATTTAAAAACTCAGGGGGAGCTGGGAGAATTGCAGGCCCAGCTTAAAGATTTGTGGGACCATAGCACCAGAGCCAGTTTAAGGATTCGTGGGGCCTTAGCTGAGCACAACTGGCACTGTTACTTGTGTTGAACAAATAATTGTAACCCTCCCAGGATAGTTGGAACTTTAGAAGCAACTGAGAACTTCACTTTGCTGAAAGCATTTCTCAAACCTCCTTGGACTGCACAAGTGCAGTGCCCCAATATCTAAGGAGGCCTTCACGCTTATGAGGCTTGCGGTTTGCACGCAGGCTCGATGAGCAATGCATATCAGTTACTAACAGAGTATTGCCTTCTTTTAGCACTTACTGTTCACATGGCATAAGTATGAAGACCCCTCTAACAATCTCAATGTGAAGTCATCCCCCCCCCCCCGCCACCGTTTGGCATTGCAGGGCCCCTTTAACTGCGTTGTCTGTAATACATGCTACATGTGCTATTGGATAAGCCGCTTTTGGAGAATTGGCAGGTAGTATAAAGTTGAGCAATCTTCCCTCCCTAGTGATGCTCCCCTATCAATATTCCTCTGCCCCCCCTCCCCATTAGACTTACAAGGCTGTGTTGGCACTGGGAACTCATATAGTTCTACTTCAGGCCTTCTTTGCATGGAAGGAAGATGGGAAGCTGGGCTTGCATGACCCACCACAATCCTCCTAAAGGCACACTGAGTAGCAGAAGGTAAAGCTGTCTTTTCTGCTCAAGGCAAATAGATTAATGGAGCTAGGGCAGCTTAGCAGAGTAGTGGTGTGCTGTGTTCGTGATGTCATCACTGCCCTGTGGAGGCCAGTTGAAATAGCATCCCAGGTGAAGAAGGCTAGTTAGGAACATAAAGGCTGCCTTTGTAGATGATGCTGTGTGTTTTGAGGAGCGTCTGCCCAGAGGGGTCTGAATTCTCATAGGTTTGGCATGGAGGTGGTAGCCAATCCTTGTTGCTTGCCCCCCAACTGCTAGTACACATCTAAATCTAGGCATTCAGTTTCTTTGAACTGTAATATCTAATAGTCATTGACTGGTCTGTTCTCCTTGAATTTGATTGACCTTTTTGAAGTTATATGAAGAAGTTCTTCCTTTTCATAGCCCTGACACTGGGGATAATCATTTTCAATGGATGTCTGCATTCTAGTGTCATGAAAGGTAAATGGCCTATGGGTTCAAAATCCTTGTAGAAGAAGATATTGTGGTTTATGGAAAAGGTAAGGTTAGGAACTTCAAGATGCCTCTGCTCAGATTTCTATTATAAGGGTAGCCCTGCCATTGAAAATGGGTTTGAGAATCTTTGTTCATGAGCTACGTAAAGCAGAACTTTGTAAAGACCAATGGATTGTCTGACTACCCGATTAGATCTTTGCTATGGGTTTATATGTTCTTGTTATTCTGTGTGTTACGTTGTGATTTGATGGTTGTCAGTCTTTTTTGTAAAGTGGCTTGGATCAGGGGAAAGGGTGGGCAAAAATTTAAATGAACGAATGAAGGATGAAGAAATGAATAGTTAAAATAATGCGGGCTGTTTTACAGTCATATTTATAAATATCTCTCCCTCGTGCGAAACTGCCTGCTGATACATATCCTCCTGACATCTATTGGCGTACACTGCAAACCATCCGTTTGAGTTCGAGTTCAGTTTATTGCAAATAGCCAATGGACGTTACAAGCCTTACGGTAAGCAAGCCATCATTTCTAAAACTGTTGCAAGTTACGTTCCCAGAACTCCTGCCAGATTAAGGAAGGAGGCATGTCATAGGAAGAAGGTACATAAGCCCAGGTTGACTGACGTCGAATGCTGCCACTTTTGCTTTAGCTCATGGGGGTTGACGGGAGAGTTATTGGATTGACTCAGTCTATCCTCTTTAGCAAAGTTAATGCCATTCCTTATTTGGAAAGCTGGAAACATTTTAAATAGATGCAGGTCAAAATTTCACTGGTCTTTCAGAGTTACATCAGGTTGGCCAATCATACTGGAAGTGACTTACGCTTGATCTTAAAGCAGCAGCATTAGGTCAGCAGCCATAGCAGTAGCAATAATGGAAACGAATCAATGGGACCCTCATTCCTAGCTCCTTGGCCTTACAAACTGCTTGTTACACTATACAGTTTGTTTCCCCACAATAACATATTTTTATGTACTTAACATTAAACGTTTCTTATAAAACAATATGAACTTTAACCCAGTATTTATAAAAAGAAATGAAAAAAAAGGAAAAACCCATTTTATCATGACATTTCCAGCTCCTGAATTCTTCAATTCAGATCATTTTTATACTTTAACCCAGTATTTATTTTTTTAAAGGAAAAAAGGAAAAGCCCACTCTTTCTCCAAGATGATGTCTTGACCTTAGCCCAAAATGTATAAATTTTCTCATATAAGAATTCCATGGTTTTCTGTTGGCTATAGATGTAACCTTGTTGCAGTGATTGCATAGAAAATTAGGTTTTAACACAGTCAAAGAGCCTACCTGACAGATATTCAACACCATATTTCCAGGTTTTGTCCCTTCTATGTACAAACTGAGTTTGTGTTACTAATTTATTTCAGTGTTTTTTTAAACTGTGTTCTTGGGAACCCTGGACACTTGATAGTATTTAATTGATGAGAGCAATAATGGCAGCCTTATCGGATGCCCTCAGGAGTGTGTTCTTGGTACTTGAAGGTCTGGGTTGGCTTGGTCAGCATCCCATGTGAAAGGACAGCATGCTCAAAACAAACTCAGGAAACCCTTGACAACATAAAAGGAATTTGCTGCAGAAACTCATGTGGACCTTCAAATGACAATTCTTTTTGAAAATAGTTCCCTGAAGTTACATACCCTGAAAACAAACAAACAAAGACTAGTTCTGGAATCATCACATTGTTTTGGATGTCCATTCTCCAAGATATTTGGTCAAAAGCAAATTGTAGGATAATAATGAAAACTCATTAATCTGTGTGGTCTAGAGTAGCGATCCCCAACCTGTGGGCCGTGGATCACATGTGGTCCGTCAACTAATTGGAGATGGGCCGCGAAGGACGCCTTCTCCCCCCCCGGCCCTTTACTTCATCCCTCCCGGCCCTTTACAACACACTTCGGGTGTCATTGTCTCCCATCACTCCCAGATGGGACAATCTCGTTGCAGAGAAACAAGCTCAGGGTTCCCATTGATTTGTCATTGTCATGAGTTAAAATTTCCATGAAAATAAAATGTTCTTTATGTTCATTGTTGTGGTGTGTCTGTATCTTATTTTGAAGGGATGTTTAAACATTACCATAGCGACCAGAATCAGAGAGCGTTAGGGCAGTGGTTGAGAGTAGAGGAGTAAACTGCCCCCCCCACCGGGCCTCAGTAAAATTGTCAAGCCTTGAGTGGTCCCCAGTGATAAAAAGGTTGGGGACCACTGGTCTAGAGCAGGGGTAGTCAACCTGTGGTCCTCCAGATGTTTGTGGACTACAATTCCCATGAGCCCCTGCCAGCGTTTGCTCATAGGGGCTCATGGGAATTGTTGTCCATGAACAACTGGAGGACCACAGGTTGACTACCCCTGCTCTAGAGCAGCCTTTCTCAGCTTTTTTACCGTTGAGAAACCCCTGAAACATTCGTCAGGCTTCAAGAAACCCCAGAAGTGGCATGATGATAGAGAATATGGTTAGGAAGCAGAGCTGTGTACATGCCCACATGGAGCTCCTCCTCTTCCCACCCCCTCCAGACCCATTGTTGACCATTTTGGGAGGGGCAGGTAGGCCAGCATGACCCATGATGGTCATATCATCCCATAAATGTTTAACGAATTTTAAAAACATATAAAAATTAACTCCCACTCATTCAGGAGATCCTTCCATGGCCATCAAGGAACTCCAGGGTTTCATGAAACCCTGGTTGCAAAAGCCTATTCTAGTGGCACAAGTGCCAGAAAAAAAACTGGGGACATTTGGTTCAAATCCTCACTCAGCCATGATTTCTCTTGGGCAAGTTATTGTATCTCAGCTCATCTTGTGATGAGGTTTCTAGGTAGAAGGGGAGAACTACATACACTAGTGATCCACAATTTGGTACCACAATGCTCACAAATGCATTTCCTGATGGCAATTTGCTTTTTCCTCAAAACACCTTTTCTGTAAACCAAAGAACCATTCCTGACTTTTCCCTCCTTCATTGGAGCATGAGATATATCAGAAGACCCCAGAAAACATAGCCTGTAGGTCTACAGAAATAACAGAAATAGCTGTCCCCTTCATGAGAGGATGCTTGGCTTGAAACATATTTTATAATTGGCCTCCACTGCTGCCATTTTGTGATTAGTCCTACTTCCTGTGGCAGTATTTCTCAAAATTCCACAACTATCCACAAGCCCAAGGGTCAGGATCTCTGATGTACATGGTCTTGAGCTTCTGGAGAAAGGGTAGCATAAAGATAGCTCAGCCAATTGTCAACAGGGGCAGCTGTCTTGGCCCTGTGCTAGGGGCCTCCAACCGCCCATTGCCCTGCTAGGGATGCCAAACAGAGGTGCTAGGGATGCTAAATAAATCAGTTTCCCCTGGAAAAAATGGATGCTTTGGAGAGTGGACTCTATAGCATTATACTCCACTGAGGTCTCTCCCCGACCCAATTTCCACCAACTCTTAGCTCCACCTCCAAAGTTTTCACTTCCAAAGCCCTATGCCCTGCCCCCCCCACACAAAAAAGAGGGGGGAAAGAAGAAAAAAGCAGGCCCATCCTGGTAGAGGCTGAGGCAGTTTGCCAACAATAGCCACTCAAGCTTGTCCCACCTGGAATTCATGTAGGTGGGTAGTGGTGGTAGCCTCTTGTGCTTACCCTGGCTTGGGCTCAGGCAGCCATCTTCTGATGGCAGCTTTTGCCTGCTTTGCATTGAATGAGGGCTGTCTCTTTTTTTGGCCCCTTACTTGGCAGTGATTCTGGGGCTCCAGGCTTGACTTCTGCCCAGGACCCCAACATCATTACGTCTACCCGTCACCTCTCATATTGCGCAGTTTTTCATAAGTGTTAATTGCTAGGCTACGTAGGGCGCTTTCACATATGCTGAACAATCCACTTTCACAATCATTTGCAAGTGGTTTTTGCCAATTTCCACAATAACATTCAGTGGCAAAGTGCATTGAAATAATCAAAGCAACCTCCTACATCATGACTATTAAAGTTGGGTTACTTTCCAAATTTGTGAAAAGTTGGAAGAAATAATCTTAACAGTACCGCTTTACCCAGTGTTGCTATTGAAAGTCAACTACAAGAAAGAGTCCAGTATATCTTGATAGGGAATAATTTTTAATTTCCCTTTGAGTTAGAACAATATTTCACATACCAGTCATGAAAAATAATTGCAGCTTCATTTTATGGATACTGAGTACAGTTGCTGTACTCCAAGCAAAAATGCTGGAGTATACCTTTTCCTTGTACCACTTCACCACTATTAAAGAGATTTTTTACTGAAGTAGTAAAAAATTGTCCCACCAAGAATAAGACAAGCACCAGAGCAGGCCTGCTGAACAACTTTTTGTGGTCCCAGTGAGACACTAAAAACTGATTTACTGTGGTGGCTTTGACTTGATAGTTAACCAGTTATACAGACCTCTCCCAGGATCATGGTGCTGATAACTACTTTTGTTCAGCCAGAGCTGGGTTTTGCCAGTGTAAGGGCACCAGAAGAACTCTAATGTTTTTCACTTTAGGCATCCTTTCCATGAGTTTCAGCCTAAAATCATATCCAGTCCCCCAAACTGGAGATTAAGACCCTTGTCATTCAGGCTTTCTTCTATAGTCCATTGTGCTTTATCTGTCTCCTAGAGATGTCTTCCAAAAATTAAGAATAACTTTTGTACGTTTATAATTTTTAGGTTATTTCAAAACATCTGAATTCTCAGCATCTGAGTGGTGGAGCCAAAAATGTCAGGATTATGATGTGCCAGAAGTCTGTGGTTTTGATATTCAAATTATCAACCCCCCCCCCCCTTCCTGGGATACAAGTTACTGTTAATGTACATATGTGTAAAAAAACCCCTATATAATCCAGTCTTGTGTTCATGTAGCCCTGTTTTTTAATGCTCAAAATGTTTGTGTCTTGAGGCTCAATGTTTGGAGCATGGCTATAATAATTCAATAAGGAAAATGCAGAGATATACTGAAGCATTTAACTCACAAATAGGATTTTATCCTTTAAATACATGCATCCTCAAAACTGCTGCCTCAGCTTCGGCAGCCACTCAATTCAGTTCTAAATTCTCCTCTAGATGTTACCCATCCCTTCCTTGGAGACTGGGAAAGGTTCTTCTTTACAGGTTATATGCAGTTCCTTTATTCTAGAATATCATTACCTGAACTACTTTGTGTAGGAGGTGTATTACAACACACTTTTTTAAAGTTTTAAGAATGTTCCATAGAATCTTTAATCTCATCATGACTCTGGTGGTTCATGGTACTGGGTGGTGAAAATGAAAATGAAGCCATCTAAGTTTTCTGGGAATGTGGGTGATAATGTTCTGTCTCAGGAGATGAAATCAACTTTCCCATCTGTCAAAGGTCAGGAGCTCACAGAGCTTCTGTTGCCTATAGCCATCAAGCCGGAGTTAGGGAGAGGAAACTGGGAAGCTTATGATACAGTTCTCCCACCGAGGTGGAGGACAACTACGTGGGTGATTCCTGTCCTCCATTCAGAGAGGCAGGAACAAATTCTTTTGTACTTCCTGCTTCTGTTGTGAAAGTTGGTAATGTTTAACGTAGATTGATATTGTTGACCAGGTGGCCACTTGTTGTTTAAGAACAATTTCTTTAATAGGTTCAAAGGGATGCCTAGTAAGAGTAGACAGCACAGTGTGCAATTTCCACAGGGGGAATCTGTGTAACTGTGGTGGATCTTTTAGAGCAGTGTCCTTGGGGAAGAATTCACATATATAGGAATGTTGGGGATAGATTAGAACCTTGAAAATGTGATAAGAACTGTCAAGAATTGTAACCTGACATCTTAGACTAGAAACCTTGAGACTGTTGGCATGGCTGACCTGTAGAAATAACAGAATGGGTTTGATATTTGCTTTCAAAAGATTGACTCCTGTTTCTTCTACTCCACCTGACAAATGGCTTCCAAGACGTGTTGTAAAGTCTACTGGTTAATTTCTTCCTAGAAGCTATCAAGGGATCTGTCACTTCCAAAGAATAGCTTAGTCATAAAAAGTTGTCCCTTTTAGTTTCCAGGCAGATAGATACAGCTACTCTGAATGTAGATGCTATAATGGGCCTTGTCGGAGCATGTCTGCTGATGCTGGAAGTGTCAGTGGTGGTCAGCATTTCCTATAGGGCAGAGAACCATGGCCTCCAAGGCCAATGCAGTGCTACTAAGATGATTCTTAGAGTGGGCTGGTGCCACTTCTAATTTTTCCTAAGAATGACGTGATGCTATTGAATTTTTCTAAACTTTTTTTTCTCCCACCAACTTTTGGAATAGTGGTGGGAACCTGGCAGCTCTCCTTTGGGATCACTTCAGAGCACAAGCAAGAAAACCTACTTTGTTGCTGGGAACCAATCAGTTCTAGGGTCTAGGTGTTTTAGTGGCAGCAAGGAGGTACAGTCCTAATACAGTTATCATTGTTCTTTCAGAATTGGGTTACTTATCACTGCATTTTCCAATGCAAAGAGAGTAAAAGACAATTATGAAGCATTATAGCCAGTGGTGATTCATAGCTGAACACAGGAGCTTCACGTTTTGTGAGACACTATTCTTTCCTAGTTCTACATATGATTTCAAGATATTCTCTGGGTTGTCTTTCTTCACTGTTCAGCTGGCCACTATTTAGTTATCAACCAACTAGCAGAAAAGCCTATTGTATGAAAAATACAATGGGTGCTAGCCTTCCCCACCCCTGCCCTGGACAGCCCTGCCGTGGCCTGGCAAGGCTGCAGCCAGGGCTGCACAGAGCGGAGGGAGTGCTGCTGGGGACCACCTGCCTTCCTCCCCCCTGACCCAAGCCCACAGTCTCAGGCCCTCTCCCCTCCTCCCAGCTCCCGCTCACTGCCAGTCTTACTGAGGGCCGGCATTTCTTCCACGTGGAAGAAGTTGGGGTGTGTGTGACCAGGGGCAGGACAGCCTACCTGATTGGCCGTTCATTGGACAGACAGCCAATGAGGTAAGTGATGAGTTCCAACTCCTCCCACCAACCCAGTCGGGCTTTATGTATGTCACTTATGTATGTTTCTTTCTATTTGTGATGCAAAGACACATCCAATTGGGGGGAGGGAGGCAGGTGAGATTGATTAGAACTTGGGCTAGGACCTTCTGGCTCTATAGAATCAGCTGTCCTCAGAATATGAAGGCCATGTACGGGCAATATAACCATTTTCCCCCTTAAACTTATTTTCACTGGTTAAGGAGAGAGAATTGAATCTTACATGAGGCATAAATGGATTGCTATGCACAGTTTTTGAGTGACTGTCACATTGGGGTTGTGTTTGTGAGGACGGATGGGAGGTCTTTTGGGTCATTACAAAATTGATAACCAAAATAGAAGCCTGGCGTTACTGCGGTCTCACTGATATAAAGAAAGGTCAAACCATAAAGCTTGTTATAGCCCTTCCCTCTCTTGCAGGGTGATCTTTGCAGCAGATGGATACTCTGCCAGGAACATAGCTTTGTGGCTAGGCTGTTCATTCCAAAGCAAGGTCATCCCATGTCTTCCTAAGAGCATTTAGCAATTTATTATTTCTTGGGGCCCTGACACAGAAGCTATTTCCTGAAAAATGAGACTCACAGCTGCTTGCAAGAGAAAATCTAGTTGCATCATTGGGTCAGCCATGGCCTGGTATACTTATAGATGGCAAGTAAGGTTATGGGCTAACCAACGTGTGGACACCAACTTTCCAGCTTGGCGAGCCAACATGATGTAGAGGTTAAGAGCGGCAGTTTCTAATCCAGAGAACCAGGTTTCATTCTCTGTTCCTCTACATGCAGCCAACTCACTGGGTGACATTAGGCTAGTTGCAAGGCTGTTCTTGCAGAGCAATTCTGGCAGAGCTTTCTCAAACCCACCTCTCCAAAGGTATCTGTTATGGGGAGAGGAAGGGAAAGAGATTGTATTGAAAATGGGGTATAAAAAATTATTTTTCTGTAGTCTTAAGAGTTGAGATTTGGAGATTTATTTTGATACAGGTTTTTGAGGTTTAGGTAATTGTAATGGGAAGAGAATATGACCAGCCAGGAAATGAAAACAAAACATTCCAGTGAAGTTCTTGAAATGGTAGAAGAATGTATTGGATGACCATTATAGTGCTACAGTAATAAAGTGGGTACACAGACAGCCAAAGAAGTTTAGAAAATAATGTGAATAATATTAATTATTATTGCATGCATATATAAAAAGATGGGCTTTGTCCAATGCATGTACAACCTAATTTAGGAAGAAAAAAATGCTTGGTGTAATGCTTGGATCTCTTGCAAAATATGAATGCTACATACTTATCAACAAATCAAATTTTCATTGTGGCCAGATCTATGGATACTTAGAACCTGAGACTGTAGCCATGAACTGACAATATAGTTCCTGCTCCATGTTTGCAGAAAAAATTGAAATCTTAAAAAAAAACATACTAAAGGGAAATTTTAAAATAATAGAAGCTGCACCTGCAGCTTTAAGAAATTAATGCTCTAAACAGTGACTATTGTAGGTTAGGTAACTACAATAGTATTGCTAGCCTTCAAGCCTTGGTTTCTATCAGTAAAAAGCAGGGGTAAGTGGCAGGGCCCTTTCCAGGGTTGTTTTGGACTTTAAGGATGGACTCATTATACACCTTGCAGCAGTTGCCAGGCAATTTGATACTATGTGACTTCCATTATTCATCCAGGCCTGGTTGCTTGTTACTGTTCCAAAGTGGACACCTTATGAAAGCCAGTGGAGTGAAGTGGTTTGAGTTTCATGCTGGGATTCATGAGTTCCAGGTTTGACTCTCTACTTGGTTATGGAATCTCACTGGATAACTTTGGGCCAGTTACTTATCATCAGCATAAAATACCTCACAGTATTGTTGCAGTGATAAAATGGAATGGTGTAAATTGCTTTGACGTCCTATTGTGGTGAAAGGTGATAAATAAAATCAGCAAGTAATATAGCTCAGCGATAGGCTGGTTTTTATGTGAGAAACAGAGCAGGGGAAATTGAGGATTAGAAGACTCCTCGGAGGAGGGAAAGAAGTAGTGTGGACACAGCAAAGTGAAGTGCCCCTTGCAAGATATGGGTTCTGAAGCATGCAACAGGGCCCAACCTCATGGCTAGCACTGCATAATTGTTTTCCTGGGCCAAGTCTGTGTGTGTGTGTGTGTGTGTGTGTGTGTGTGTAGGGGAGAGATGACCCCTGCAAATCCTTGTCAGAATCCTTCTTGGTCCTTTATAAAACTGATTATTTACATTATTTTCTTATTTGTAAGCTGACATCAGTGGAATACATGTGCTGAAGTGATCTGAGCAACCAGTCATATACATGAAACTCCTCCACATTCTGCAATTTTCCCTCAGTCACCTAAATAAAACTATATCACCACAGCAATTGCCCCCTATCTCTTGTTCCATCCCTGCTGATTCTGTCCTGCATCTAATGCAGCTGTCACTGCCTCCAAGGCCCAATGAAGATCTGCTTGGTTGTGAGGTACTGCACAGCTTTAGATCATCTGGCACAGGTGCTACTTTGAGCACCACAGCTCCTAACAATGCTTTTCCAGGTGTCCTAGGCTTTCTGTATAATGAGTGGGACCAGGTAGGACTTTGTCCAGCAGAGTTGTTTTTTGTACCCCACTCTTCACTAACTGAAGAATGGCTTATAATCACCTTCCCTTCCTTTCCCCACAGCAGATACCCTGTGAGTTTTGAGAGAGCTGTGACTGGCTCAAGGTCATCCAGCTGGCTGCATGGGGGAAATCAAACTTGGCTCTCCAGATTACAGGCCACCTCTCTTAACCACTACACCACATTGGCTCTGATTGGAGATTAGATTGACTGTTTAGATTTTTTCAAAAACAATTGCTTTTGGCAGCAGCTTCTGACATGGCAAAAGAATCTTCAGTAAGCTATGTGCATGCAAGAAAATATTTTTAAACAATATGTTCCTTGTAAACTTTCCTGTTCAGGAAAGTTTCTGCATGCTATTAGAATTATGTATAACCTCACTCACTGACACCTTGTGGTCTGGCCCACCTCCTTTAGCAGCCATTTAGTGGTTGTACCCATCACCCTGTGCTGGAATTTCAGTGATTATGACAGGTCCAAAACCACTAGGACCTCCATTTGAGCGCAAAAACATGTGCTACATACCACGTACAAACAAGGGAGCATTGCAAGAAGTCTAACTCCAGGGGCAGCCTTAGTGATTTTGGGTCCCTGG
The DNA here is from genome assembly GCF_049243985.1 of Paroedura picta. Lineage (NCBI taxonomy): Eukaryota > Metazoa > Chordata > Lepidosauria > Squamata > Gekkonidae > Paroedura > Paroedura picta. The sequence continues at coordinate 43,056,962 of NC_135372.1, forward strand.
GCCAAAGTCCAGCATGGGGTCTCAGATCACTGTCACCTCCCATTACCCACCCGCCTGAGAGCCAAGCAAGGAGCAGCCCTCACTTTTTGTGAGGAGAATAGAAACAGCTGCTGGAAGCTGGTAGCCTCCAGTGGAGCAGGTACAAGCATCTGCTGTCCAAGCCCCTATTCAGGTTGTCATGTAGGTTCAACATAGGGATAGGGGATCACCCTTACAATGTCTGGTCTCCTTCCTTCAAGGTCAAGGACAGAGGGTAGCAGTCAGGGAGCAAACTATTGCTTCGTTGTGAGCTGCTCTGCAGGGTACTTCAGGGTATGGTTTTCTCCTCAATGCAATTTCACATCTTCATGCACCCTCTTGCTCAGTTGGTCCAGAGGCTTGGTTGCCACCAGTATGCAATTGACAAGCAGCTCTACCTGCTAATGAGCAGCTGGCCAGATTCATCCCCAGATTCACTGGTTGAGTGCATGGAAGCCATGATGCAAAGGATCCTGCAGAGCTGCTTGAAGCTCAACCCTAAGAAGACTGAGGTCCTGTGGCTGGAGAGGAAGAGGCCAGAAGGGGAAGCACACTTCTCATGTCTTGACAGAATGCAGCTGATAAGTTAGTGCTCCATCAGGAATTTGGGAGTGATCTTTGATGCCTCCTTTATAATGAAGGCTCGGATCATGTATGTAGCATGCCATTGAAGCTACTAGTGCCCTTTCTGACCCTGGAAAACCTAGTCACAGTCATCCAGGCTAGATTACTCTATGTCAGTGTAGCTTAAGTCCTGACCTGGAAACTGCAGCTGGTACAAGATGCAGCTGCTTGGGTCCTTACTAGGACTTACATATGACTTACCCTCCAATAGCTGCATTGGTTGCCAGTTGAATTCTGGATCAGATTTAAGGTTTTGGCTCTAAGGCCATGTGTGGTCTGGGCCCTGTGTATCTAAAGGACCATTTCTCCCAGTATGCCCTCAGAAGGATGCTAAGGCCATCAAATATATGTTGGTGGTTCCTGGCCTGAAAGAGGTGCATATAGTCTCATCCAGGGCCCATTCCACACAGGCACTTTCAATGCACTTCAGAAGTAGATTTTCCTGTTCTGCACAGGAAAATCCAGCTGCAAAAGCACAAGTTGCTAGACTCTCTCTTTTGCAAAACAATATCCCCTAAACCCACTTTCCCCCCAACATGCCCAACATGTCAAGATCCCGCCTACCTCCCAGTCATCCACCAAGGGGTTTGCCTGATGCTATAGCGAACCCTGAGGGGGGCCCATTGAGCTCAACCAAAGACCTAGTGGAAGAGCTCCATTTTACAGGCCCTGGGAACTATGACAGCTCCATCAGGGCCCTCAGCTTTCCTTGAGGTCCTCATCTGTACATGTACATCTTTTCTCATCTGGAAAATCAAGGCTCCCTATTATGTGGAACAACTGCCGTTTTGAATAGGAAGTTCCCTTTTTTGTTTCTTCGCAGAGTGCTAACAGGACAATCGCATACCAACTAGCCAAGTCCCATGCCCACTGAAATTGGCTAAGCACCCTACAGATATCTTACAAATCCTAACAGAAAGGACAAGATAATGGCATGAAAGGTGTGTGTCCTATTCGCCAGTCTGAAGAATTTGAAGACTTCCATGAAGCGTTTGGTTTTGGATTGCGCTATGGGTTGAGATGTCTGCCTACTTGTTTTGTATATATATAAGTTCTGTGTACACATTCTACAGAATCCATAGAACAGAGTTTTAGTCCAGCAGTACCTGGAAGACCAATTAAGTTTTATTCAAGGTATAAGCTTTCGTGTGCAAACCTACTTCTTCAGATATAAATGTGCTTGCATATGAAAGTTTATATCTGGAATAAATAAATCTGTTAATAAAGGTTCTGCTGCTTCAGACCAACACGGCTACCCACTGAATCTATCTTAGCAAATCCATATGGATTGAGGAGAGAGCTGCTACCACAATCCCCAGTGTGCACATTGATATGAATTTAGAAAGTCTGGAAAGAGCTCATTTCTCCAGACCAAGAAATAAAATACCAGCTTGAAAGTCAGAACCAAGGGGAAAGCTATTTTTCCCAGTGGGCAGAGCCAGTGTAGTCTAATGCAGGGGTAGTCAACCTGTGGTTCTCCAGATGTCCATAGACTACAGTTCGCTGTCCAAGACTACCCCTGGTCTAATGGTTCAAACATCAAGAGACTCTGGTTTGTATTTCCACTCCATGGAAGTTTGCTGGGTGACCTTGGGCCTTATGCAGAGAAATATTATGCCTACATATTTGCATCTCCTTGATGCCCCACCCCTGAGAAGAGCTTTTCTCCTGGCACGAATGAATGCTTTCCCCTCAAAGGTCTTAGAGGGAAGATTCCACCATATCCCATACAATGCGAGACTCTGTCCGTGTGGTTCTGGTTGCCCTGACTCTGTCTCACACATTTTGTTAGATTGCCCCTTATATGAGCAGTGTCGGGATGACAGCTTTGTTGCTTTGCTGGGAAACAAGCCTTCTATAAGTAAATCTATGACCTTGCAATTTCTGCTCTCTGACAAAGACCCAGAGATAACCATTTTAGTTGCCAGAGTTTTAACTAAGATGCTTTTATAATATGCTGCCTACCTTGTATTTTATCTTTTATAGTTTATTTAATCATTTTAAGATCTGTTTGGTTATGTAACCCCATTTTATTATTTTGTTGAAATTTTAAACCCTATTTTTATATGTCTTATACATTTTATGCCAATAAAAGGTTACTGACTGACTGACTGACTGACCTTGGGCCAGTCACACTCTCTCAGTCTAACCTACCTTCACAGGGTTGTTGTGGGGATAAAACGGAGATGAGGGAGAAATGTGGGGGTATAAATGTAGAAAAACAAAAGTAAATTTCCATCATTTTCATCCCATTATTAAGAAGAAGAAGAAGAAGAGTTGGTTCTTATATGCCGCTTTTCCCTACCCGAAGGAGGCTCAAAGCGGCTTACAGTCGCCTTCCCTTTCCTCTCCCCACAACAGACACCCTGTGGGGTAGGTGAGGCTGAGAGAACCCTGATATTCCTGCTCGGTCAGAACAGTTTTATCAGCGCCGTGGCGAGCCCAAGGTCACCCAGCTGGCTGCATGTGGGGGAGCGCAGAATCGAACCCGGCATGCCAGATTAGAAGTCCGCACTCCTAACCACTACACCAAACTGGCTCTTAAGAATGAGGTGATGGTTCTGCTACATATATTACGCAGTGGAAACACTATGAAGTCATGTTGACTTCCAGTCTTTCTCAACTTTTTTTTTTACTGTTGAGAAACCCTTGAAGCATTCTTCAGGCTTTGAGAAATCCGCAACATGGTAAAATCACATAGAGTATGGTTGGGAAGCATAGCTGTGTACATGCCAACCTGTGGCCCCTCCCCTTCCCACCCCCTTCAGGCCAATAACTGGCCATTTTGGGAGGGGTGGGTGGGTCAACATGACCATATATGGTCATATCACCTGAAACAAATTCCCAGCCCTTCAGGAAGCCCTCCCAGTGCTGTCAAGAAACTCCAGGGTTTCACAAAACCCTGGTTGAGAAAGCCTCTTAAGGGCTTTTGTTGTTGATTTTGCTTCCTTCCTTTTCTGTTAAGTTCCCCCTTTGACCCATCAGCCACTGCTAGGCTCTGTCCCCTACATGCTCAGTACTTCCCTGTGCAGATTCTATGGTCTGCTTTTAGCACCATCTGCTCCTAAATTGGGTTCTCAAGTTTATTCTCAAATGCAGTCAATAAAACACAATGGCCTGTATTGGACAAGGCCAGTACTGACACTCAGTAACCTGCAGTATGCATGTAAACACAATGCAAATGCAAGAGGTTCACCTAATAAAAGGATGAAATTAATACGTTTTGAAAGTTAGCTAAAATATTAATATGCCTTCTATAAGAAGTGTATCAAAATCCTCAGGACCCACTCAGTCAAAATAGCTTCACTATCACTGTGGCCGAGAGCCCACAAGACAAATTTTACCACTCCTTCTGTAGCTGGGTTCTGAGCTTCAGAGGATTTGGCAACACCAACATGCGGCATCTAATTTGGGCTTAGGTTGGCACACAGCGATGTACAGAAAGTTTAAAAGCTGGCTGGTGTGTCTAACATCATCTAGAACGTAACACATAAAACTCATTTTCAAAGCAAATTATTGACCTGTTGTCTCAAGACACGGCTAATTAACATCTTTGTGCTGTGCTAATTGTGCTTGACTCTGTGCTTGACTATCTGATATCTTATACAACAATATACTTGTCAGTGACTGATGTACTTCCACAGTATTACTTGGTACTCTGTAATGAATATTTATACCAGTTCATTTGCCCAGTCAAGCCATTGCATTATGATAGTATCTTGGGTGTTATTTTGCTTTTACTGTGTAGCGGGCAGGGCGTTGATGCTAGACAAGCATTGAAAAGTAGGGCTGCAGCCTTGTTAAAATGTTATCATGTGCTGTTGTCATTTTTCAAGATCCCTAACTTTAAAAGTTAATTATTTGAGACTGGGATGGAAGGAAATTTCATATATCTTGTCCCATGTGCATATAAGTCTGCGTGTGTACACGTTAATCTGAAAGCACTATGAAGTTCATGGCTTGCCATTGTACATGTGGTAGCTGAAGTAGCCTGATCGCATCAGCTCTCAGAAGCTGAGCAGGGTTGGCCTTGCCTAGTATTTGAAAGGGAGCCCTCCAAGGAAGGCGGGCAATGGCCATCAACCTCTGAACAGTGCAGAGGCGGGCAATGGCCATCAACCTCTGAACATCTCTTGTCTTGACAATCCTGTGAGGTTGCCGTAAGTCAGCTCAAACTTGATGGCCAAAAACAACCCAACAAACCCTGAGGTATAGTTTGACCTGCGATAGCATACTGCCAAAACAACTGCATTTCAAAGAACATATCTAATGTATATTTAGACGAAATGGCTGGAGGACCGGTTGTCCTAGAATAAGGGAATACAAAGGATGAAATGGAGTCTTCAGCAGGATAAGATGAAGTTGGTTGAAACTTAAGCACTTATCCTTGGTATGACAATGCAGTTGTTGCAACCATGTCCTGGTTTTCATTTATGAAATATTCAAGGTTATGCTTCTGGTAAGCGTGGCTAGGGATAGAATGATGGCATTGTTGGACCCTGAGCCGGTTCTGTGTTTTAAGAGGCTGTGGGCAGAACATTTCCAGGGCTCCCTCCCATCTTCTACCTACCACCAGTCCCCACTTCCTTCGCCTCCATCCACATGTCTCCCACCTGTCTATGTGTCCTTGCCTACCTGTGAGATCTCCCACTGTTCATGCTCACTACTGCCTGTGGCCTTTCTCCCAGTGGAAAATTTGGAAATTTTAAAACAGAGGCTGGATAGCCATCTGACGATGATTCTGTGAAGGCTTAAGGGGGTGGCAGGTTACAGTGGATGAGTGATAGGGTTGTGAGTGTCCTGCATAGTGCAGGGGGTTGGACTAGATGATCCGTGAGGTACCTTCCAACTCTATGATTCTATTCTATGATTCAGTGGCATTGGAAAGTGAGAGTTGCTGGAGCATGGTAGAAGACTAGCAAATAAGGGGGGGGGGTGTTGGTAGCAGTGGGTCCTAAGGATGCCAACCTCCAGGAAGGAGCTGGGTATCCCCCAGGATTACAGCTCATCTTCAGACTGCAGGGATCAGTTTGCCTGGAGAAAATGGAGTGGACTCTGGCATTGTAGGGCACTGAAGTCCATATCCTCTCAGGATCTACCTCCAATTCTCCTGGAGTTTCCCAACCTACTCTCCCATTCCCATCAGCAGCTGGGGATGGGGGGAAACCTGGCAACGCTAGTGGGCTCTGGCATCTGTCCCACCTCAGGGCATGCTAACACCAACCCTAGTTTGTACCACCCTCTTATTCCCTCATCTCTGGCCACTTCCTCATGTTATTTATGAGGTTTTTAGGCCTCGCCTCCCCAAAAATGGTCTCAGGGTGGCTTTCATGACAGTATAAAACATATCAAATACAAATTGAAGTAAAACAAGCTTTAAGCTAAAACAATACTGTTATTCTTACTATTTATGTATTTATATTAGTTTTTATTAACTGCCGCTCCCGGGTCTACAATAAAAATACAATATAATACTAGCAGTGAGATTCCCCCCCCCCCAATACTATATGCTCCATCCAGTAACTGCCTAATGAGCCAGGAATGCCAATTATTAAGACCTATTGTGTGGCCTGGCTCAAAATGTGGGCTCGCAAACTGGGCAGTAACCCCAGATACAGGGTAGGCAGGGAGCCCAGATGTTAGAGGTGCGGCCTTGGAACTCAACCAAATGCCTGGCGGAAGAGTGCTGTCTTGCAGACCCCAGAACTTTGGAAGTTCCGTGAGGTCCTGCGTTTGCACTGGTAACTCATTCCACCAGGCTGAAGCCAGGTTCTGGTGGAGACCAGGCACACCTCTTTAAGGCCAGATCATCAGCAGATTGGAGTTTTCTGAGTGAAGTGCTCTTCAAGGGTTGTATATGGAGGGGCAATCCCTCAGACGTAAGACCTTTGCTGGGAAGCAAGTCAGGGAAGGCTGCGGAAAATAGAAAAGAAATCTGAGCTTATACCCTCTTTCCTGCCTCTGCTTTCTTCCTTGGCATGTGTTTGGCATGCAGGGAGGGAAAGATTGTGCCCTTAAGCATAATACTTTAGAAGGTTGTTGTCCTTTGATATTGTAAGTCACGGCGTATGTACGTGTTTATTTTCAGATTGTAAACCCACCCTGTGCCCAGGGCTATGGAGGTTAAATCTTAAAATCAGTCAGGAATTATTTTAAAATTGTTATTTGGCTTCCATCAAATGGAAAACCACAGCTGAAGGGTGTGTTTTTTCCCCACTTTTTAAAAATAACCATCTTTTCTATATTTAGTCCTACCTAGTCTCAAGGTAGTTTGTTAAATTGGTCTTACTTGGTTGAGCATTCACATGGAGCTGACTGTCTGCATGGAGCACCTCTGAATTTTCTCACTGTTGCTAGTTTGGTCTGGGAATGCTTACATTCAGGCAATGATGTTACTGTTCAACAAATGTCAAACCTTCCCTGAAACTTATACATGCAAATTAGAAAACTCCAGCATTGAACTTTTAAGGTCTTAGAGAGGAGCCAAGATATGAACCTGATGGACTTAGTCTAGGGTTAATCCCTGGTTGACTTAACTGGAGCAGGATCAGGTGCTTCTTCTGAGATAAGTTCTTAATTACCACACAGTGATTGACCATCTGCTGCCTTTAGAAACTGTTGCTTACAGTTTTGTGACACAGTAGATAGGCAGCACCAAATAGATTGGGAAGCAAAATTTAACCAGGCACTTCATGGTCAATTTACAGTAATATGGTCAATTTACAGTAAAACGATTAAAAACAATATCATCTAGATTTGGTAACAAATTTAACTACCTAGCATGGTAAACTGCTTGTACTATGCCTTAAGAGACTCAGGTTCAAACACTGTTTGGCTTGAAAGTTGCCAGATAACCAAGGACCAGTTATTCTCTCAGCTTAACCAACCTCATAGGTTTTTCTTTTTTTTGGGGGAGGGGGGTGAAACATATAGTTGGGCAGGATGCAATTTACTGAATGAAATCATAGCTTTGGGATGCTAGTCCCTGAGATTAGTACAAATGCTGCTTAATTAAAAATAGCTGGTGAGTTGCCACTGGCTTCAAAAGTATTCTGAAAGAGATCTAGTAACTTTGTTGGGACCAGCCTGGTTTTTTGGTCACCTAATTCTTCTCCTTCTTGTCTAGCCAGTTTGGTGTAGTGGTTAGGAGTGCGGACTTCTAATCTGGCATGCTGGGTTCGATTCTGCACTCCCCCACATGCAGCCAGCTGGGTGACCTTGGGCTCACTGATAAAGCAGTTCTGACCGGGCAGTGATATCAGGGCTCTCTCAGCCTCACCCACCCCACAGGGTGTCTGTTGTGGGGAGAGGAATGGGATGGCGACTGTAAGCCGCTTTGAGCCTCCTTCGGCATATAAGAACCAACTCTTCTTCTTCTTCTTCTATACCCCAGTTTCATATGGCTTTTGTCCATGTGGATCCTCCAATCTTCAGTATAACATTTCTGAGTGGTCTGAAAGGATCCCCCCCCCCCCAGTTTCACTAGGGGAGAAGCTGGTTGGATCCAATTCCTGACTTCGTGGCCCTGCCATAACCTTTACTTAAAATATAGAAGAAGAAGACTTGGTTCTTATATGCCGCTTTTCTCTATCTGAAGGAGTCTCAAAGCGGCTTACAGTCGCCTTCCCTTTCCAGGTCACCCAGCTGGCTGCATGTGTGGGAGAGCAAAATCAAACCCAGCTTGCCAGATTAGAAGTCCACACTCCTAACCACTACACTGAACTGGCTCTCGGTGACGACACTGGTAAAAATTCTACAAAGGCGGTCTGTTACTGTGTATTTTTTTAAAAAATGAACAGATGCCTGTGTTGTTTATCCATGGGAAACATAAAACAGGTGACAACAACTCAGATTTATGCATACAAAAGTCTAAATGCAATAACCTTTTGAACTTTTAAAAAAGAAAAAGCATTCAAAATCAAAAACCACTCTTTTACAAACAAAATAGGATTGTTTGGATACCAGGGATCTGTCCTGCCAAGGTGGCACCGAACAAGTAACCGTCCCCTGATGTAGCCTCATGTCAGAGAAAGGCTCCTTGTGCTAAAGGAAAGTGCCTCCACTGGTAGAATAGATCCGCAGGATCCAACCCACTGGTTTTTAAAAGTGTGATGACCTTGCAAAGAGTGCAGCGTGTTTAGTAATCCATTTAACCTCAACAATTAAGTTTGCTCATTTTTGATTAAAAATACTCCTGGGTAGGACCGCAGCCTGAGGCCAGTGCAGAACCTGTTAGGACAAGGTAGACCCAGGATGGAATCTGGCAAGATCGGATGGAGGCGGAGAAGAATTTGGCAGGCCAGGAGTGAAATTAAGGTAGAGCTATGGAGGATCTGAAGCTTATGTACGTTGTGAACTGCAGTGCTGAGATCATGGCTTTACAGGTCAGGCCAGTAAAATGCTAATTGCTTGACGAGCCTGTTTCCACTGAACTATGGGACCGCCTCTTCCCTTATGTCCCCCAAAGAGCATTAAGATTGAGTCGTCAAAACCGGCCCCAACGAAGTCAAACTGGCCTCAACCAGGCCTTGGTCCCAGACTGGTGGAATGCTCTCCCTGATGAGAACAGGACCCTTCAAGACTTTGAACAGTTCCAGAGGTCCTGTTAAGGCCAGGCCTATGGCTGAGGTCAGGAAATAAGATCAAAGAGACACTGGCTTCCCTACTTGAAATGCCATCAACCCATACACATACCGGGACATTCGCCTGGCCCCAGCCTGGTAGAACGAGCTCCCAGAACAGCTAAGGGCCCTGCTGATAACTCATCAGCTTTCCACAGGGTCTGCAAGACGGAGCTCTTCTGCCAGACGTATGGTTGAGGCCAGGTCCCAGAGTTACTATCAGTGGATCCCCTAGACCTAGTGAGATCAGGACCCTCGCTCCTAATGAAAGAGCTCCTGACTACAGCTGGACAGGGGAGGGGAGATGGGGAATTAACTCCAATGAATAGCCATCTTTTAATGTGTCGGGGTGGTGGTTACGGGCTTGGTTGTTTTATTCTTTTATTGTAAACCGATGTGAGTCTTTGAGAGTGGCAATATATAAGTTAAAATATAAATAAATAATAAATGAATAAATATGTCCGGTTAAATGCCAATAAAGGTATATTTGATGATGATGACTATCAGTACCATTTAATGCCCAGCAAATATTTGTTAACACAAATTCATGGACAGTACAGATTTACCTGCCCCCAGGGTTGCTACCTCCAAATTGGAAAATTCATGGAGATTTGAGGGGTGGAGGGGGGGGGGTGCTTCAGTAGTTCCAAAATAACCATGTTCTCAATGGGGTATAATTTCTGTCACCTGGATATGAATTTGGAGTTCTGGAAGATATCCAAGTCCAACTTGGGGGATGGCAACTCTACCCATTCCTCTCCCCCACTTTTACACAGAAAGGTTTTTATCCAACCAAAGAAAAGTGTAGTCCCCTGTGCCTCATTACTTGACCCTCTGGAGAGTCTCTCACCCCCAAGGGTGGGTTCTTGATAGGGCTGCCAACACCATCTTGGGAAATTCCTGTAGATTTGGAGGTGGAGGTTCGGGACCTCATTAGATTTAAGATGCCCTAGAGCAGGGGTAGTCAACCTGTGGTCCTCCAGATGTCCATGGACTACAATTCCCATGAGCCCCTGCCAGCAAATGCTGGCAGGGGCTCATGGGAATTGTAGTCCATGGACATCTGGAGGACCACAGGTTGACTACCCCTGCCCTAGAGTCCACCCTCTGAAGCTCTACCCTCTAAAACCATTTCCTCTGAGGGAATCTGATCTCTGGTCTGGCAATAAATTGTAATTCCAGGGAATCGCCCTGAAATTGGTAACCCTGTTCCCTGAGGGCATGAAGAGCAGGGAGGGATGAGCAGAAGGGATTCCATTTACACACGAACCTTTATAGCCAAGCATATATTGTAACTCTCTTTGCAACTGTATCTTTAAGTGCTGGTGAAACATTTATCCTTGTGGTAGCTGCTTCCACATCCTCGTAACCCTTTCATCATGGTCAGTTTGTCCTATAAAGAAGCTTCGTGTCATCATAACAATGCGAACCAATATTTTGTTGGTAGATCCATAATATAACACTAACAAGCCTTCCTAAAAATTCAGGTATCTTTAATTTTTTCCTTACTATTTTAGTAAACAGTGCACTCATATGCAGAGTTACAATTCAGCGTAGTATTGTATTGTTAATACTAAAGTCCTAAACATAAGTAGACGTTACTGGGATTTCCCCTTTAAGTACCTATGTTTATTAGTGGGAACAGCAACTTGTATATGTATATACATACATGCATATACACACACAAAAATTCCTAAAGCTTATGCTTTGAATGTTTTAGACAATGTTAGCACAAACACATACAAAAGTATGAAAATGATAGCTTATTCTCAGTTATAACACATCCCATCAACCCAAAGCCTAATAAGCTGCTTTAGGGTAGTATCTAGTAAAAAAAGGTAATGCTCATGAATTGTACAATTCAAATAAAAATGCAAATAATATAAATAAATCTACCTGGTGCACTCAGGGTCTGTGTCCACTTTTTCTCACGTAACCACCAATGTCCTTAACTGAAGCTGAAGCAAATATGAGTCCTTGGCTGCCTTGTGCTTACAAGTAGAAAGATCCGGTTGGAGATTTAGACCTCTGGATCCAATGACCCTAGCAGAAATAGCTCTGGGCAGGTAAGAGGATTATGGTAAAGGAATTATCAAATTCTTTTAATTAGCCTGACCAATGAAATGGCAGGCTTCCTGGGGATTTGGAGGATTTGCTACACAGATATAATTGGGAAGGGAAAAATAACCCCTGCTAGCCTGAGTTACAGAAGGCATCTCTGATTTGTGCTCTAACCTGACTAATAAAAGTAGATGGTTAACTAATGGACTCATGAGGCACTCTTAGACTGTTTCCGCATGGATGACCCACCCAGCCGTTATGTTGCACTGTCTCCTGTTTTTTGCCTGAGGATGGATCTCCTGATCTTTTCCCACATCTGTATGAGGGGAGCCCTTGCCCCGCTTCCTCCATTTGTCCCGAGATTTGTGTCTGCATGTGATAGATGAGGGACAGGAAGTGAAAACTTCCTGCCTTTTTAAACTTGTCAATCATCTTTCAGTGTCATTTTGTTGCATTTGAGCACCCCTTCTAAGTCCAAAAGCTTTTTAAAAAATTATAATTGCGTTATAACGTGAAACCATAACACAAGTGGATACAAAAAGGTGGGCTATTTTATTGCACCATTCCCCCCCCCCACACACACACACACATGGACTGTCCTTGATCTCTCTAAAACCAAGTATTAAGTGGAATCCGGGAAAAAAAAATGAAGGAAAGGTCCTGACCAAACATGGTGGCGGTTGGGGGGGGATTCTTTTTTGTTACATTGGAATTGCATTGTAATGTGATCGGCCATGTTTTTTCTTTTAAAAAGGCTGGAGAAGATTGCAAGGGTAGGTGATAGAAGTGAAACTCAGGGGTGGGGGTGGGAGCAATGGCTGGGAATGACCGACTGGGGTCAGCCCAGGTTTTACTGCTTCTATATGGCCCAGCTCTAATATACACCCCATTGGATCCTGCATCAAAAAAATGGAATGCAGATTTCTGTGTATTCCCTTGACATGGGCCAAATGAAGGGAGCAGGTCAGGATAGCCTTAGGACCGCCCCTGAAGGAACCCGATTCCATGCAGAAAGTGGAAAAGAATGGATGCAAACAAATGGAAATCAGAGCCTAATGAAGGAAAATTTATATTTTCAAAATTGTATGTCAAATAACATTTCAGATTTTTTCCTTCTTTTGACTTGTCTTGTGTGACAAGATTATACAACTCTGCATGATGAATAAAATATAACATTTCCAGGAATGAAACTGATAATAAATTACCCTTTCTGAACCTAACAAGATGATTAAATAAGTACAAGTAGATTTTGTCTTGTGAGATTTTCATGAAAGGGAAATCAGGCACACATATCAAAGTTGGTACAGGGGAATTTATGGGGAGTATCAGTCCTTTAGATATGTGGGTTCATGGTCATGAAATACTTCAAAGGTAATAGACAGCTCATTAACTTGAATTCAGAAACAAATTGCCAATGCCAGTATTTCAAAATAGACACCGTGCTCCCATTGAGCCTTACTCTACTATTACACTACAATGACTGCCCAGTAGTGATTGTTTGCCTGGCAGCTCTAAACCCCCTGGCAGCTCTAAACCCCAGCCATTTTGGTCCCAATTGCATTTAAAGTCAAACATGCAGATAATGTAACATATTTCACCTACATTTCCTCACTAAGCTTAGAACACCAGCATGACAGCTTTTTATCAAGTGCTGTTTTATCAAGTTGTTTCTACAGTGTTTAAAATAGAAAAGCAGGATATGCATATATAAGAAAATCAGGACCAGTTGCTATTTCATGTTTAGGGCATACACGTTATCATCTTTTGTCATACTTTAAAATGAACATGATATAGAATAATTTCTACTTGTTATCATTGCAAAAAATAACAGGCATGCCATTTTCATCCATTTGCATTGTTAAGTCAAAGCTTTTTCATGTGTTTACTTAATGATCATTCTTGTTCACAGTTGGGTCTCCCAACTGTGAAGAACACTTGGGGTCTCCCAACTGGGCAGAACACTTGAGGGCATTTTCAGACTGAGTGGTGTAGCGCAGTGGTCCCCAACCCGCAGGCCACGGCCCGGTGCTGGGCCGCAAAGGCCTTGGTGCCGGGCCGCGGCTCCTTCTTCCCTCCCCCCCCTGAAGCGAGACCTCGCCAGGCCTCGAGCAAATTGGCCGCCAAAGCGGCCGATTAGCTCGCGGCCCGGCAAGATTTCGGGAGGGGAGGGAAGAGAAGCTTGCCGAGCCGCAAGCTAATCGGCCACTTTAGCGGCCGATTTGCTGGCGGCCCGGAGGGGCCGGGAGGGGAAGCCGCGGCCACCGCCATGGGGCTACCATGCGTGCGTGGGCCCCCGGGCCGCCCTTTCCCTCCACTACGCCGCAGCGGTCCGCAGCAGGCGAAAGCTTGCGGACCGCTGGTGTAGCGAAACATAGAATATATTGCAAGCAACCAAGGAGACTTTGATAGAGTTGGTTATCATACTTCAGTAGAGGGTTACATTAAATAATAATGGAAAGGTTGGTTTTGATGCCTGTCACAGAATGTTAGTCTTCTGAACAGAAAAAAGTGTTACAGCTAAGGGAGAGTCAGGAAAGCTTCCATTGTGTCAGCAGCAAGCTATTCTCAGGTGTATTGATAGAGGCCATGATAAATGCCGCAATGTTCTGCAGAATAACCAATCTTTCACCCAAAGATCAAGCTCTTAAAGAGCAGATCTGCTGAGTGTCTTTTCTCTTTAAAGTGTGAAATGTGTGGGGTATTTTCTTTGTCCTTTCTAATTTTGAATTTATTTTCACTTATTAGCTTCACTGCTCTTGTTTAGCCACATACACGAACTCACATGGGCATAATAAAATATGCACTGCACACTTCATATTGCAACTGGAAAAATCTGGTCTTTCAAATCTCTTAATTTCAAGTCCATTTTCACAAATGCCCCACACCTAAAATGTCCTTTGGGTCCATTCTTAGATGGTTCATGATAGTAATCTGACTTCATCAACATTTCACCTAAACATTTTGATTTCCTCAATAGAATTTCTTTGCACCCCGGGATTTTGATAGAGTTGGCTATCATACTTCAGTAGAAGGCTTCATTAAATAATAATGGAAAGGTTGGTTTTGATGACTGTCACAGAACATTAGTCTTCTGAACAGAAAAAAAGTGTTCCTGCTAAGGGAGATTAAGCAGATCACCCACTGTCCCAGCAGTAATCTTTCTCATGTACATTGATAGTATTATCATGGCAATGTTCTTTTTCAGAATATATTAGAATATACTTATTCTTTTTCTAGCAGGTTCCATCACAATATTTTAAATAGGACTTTGCAGAAGTTTATCAGTTTAGCTTGAGTTTTTAATCAAATGCACCAGAAATGAGGATTTATAGAAATTAGAGGCAAAACCTGTTGCACCCAGGAATACAACGGGCACTAGCACATACACCTGCACTGTGACCTTCATGGGTTCTCTCCCCCCCACCACCACTTCCTGCTCGTTCTTGAGATCCAGTGTGGTGAAGTGGTCAAAGAGTAGCAGACTCTAATCTCAAGAGCTGGGTTTGATTCCTGACTCCTCCTCCATATGCAGCCAGATGAGTTGCCAACTTCCAGGTGGGGGCTTAGAAATCTTCCAGAAGATGAAAGAGAGAAAGACAGGATGAAAGACTCTCTTGAGAGAAAGGAAGAGGGGAGGGAAGGGAGGAAGGCATGAGGGCATCATTTCTCATGGAGGAAACAGCTGCTTTTTTTAAAGTAAAACTTCTCAGTTGAGACACCTGTGCATCTAATCATATATGCATAGTGCTTTTTTTAAATGCCACCCCTTTTGGAATCATTAGCCTTGAAACCATCTTGTTCCCAATCTTTTATTTTGGGGGGCGGGGGATTAGAGAGGCATGCTTAGTGTGTTAACTGGTGGGGGGATCTTTTTTTACTTTGTCTGGAAAGCCAGGCTCTTCCACATCCTCACGGGCCTCTGGCTGGACAGGCCCCATTGGTCCCCACAGTGAAAAAGGGAAAGTGGATACTTCTATGTTCCCTTCCCGTGGGGCAATGGAGGGCCTGATTTGCATGAGGCCTGGGCCAGGGCTGACACAGCAGCAAAATTGTGTGGCTCCGGGGATTTGGCCCACAGCCATATGGATGCCAGCTTGGCCTTTTCTACCCATGCGGAATTGGCTTCCAGTGTGTAGCTGGTTATCTTGGGGTATTTCCCTGCTGTCCTTCAACTCTCAATAGAATTATTTAACTGGATCCCTGTCCACATTTATTCAAAAGTAAGAGGTAATGGGAGCAATCCTAGACATTTTATTCAGTGGGTCTTACTCCAAGAAAAGCTTTCTTACAACTCTATCTGCTGTTACTCACTGAGCCTTAGTTAGCCCATCTGTGTAAAGAGTTAAGCATATCGTTATCTGAGTCTGAAGAAGTTGCAGCTGGATTGCCCCCTGTTAAACATCATTGGGAAGGACTGTTTATATAAAACTCAGCTTAAAAGTATATGGATAAGGAGCAGTTAAATGCAGATGAAATGCTGTTAGAAAACTGCTGGCAATGAGCAAAGCCTAGAGGTAGACATGGAGTTTTATACGTGTGCCAGGAAGTGATTAAGAGCCAACTTTGCTATGAGAAATAACAGAGGGATGGATTTGGCAATATTCACAGGTATTTCGAAATATGATTGTATTATAAGGAATCTCCAGTGGATCCCTAATATCTCTCTTTCTTGCATCACAGAAGAATGTCATTATCCTCAGCCGTACCAGTTCCCAGTTCCCAGTTAGATGAGGCCAAGTCTGGTTTTAAATGTCAGCAGTCATTACTCCACCGTCTGAGTTGGCTGGCTATATATAAGTGGAACATGCTTCATAATGACTCCTTAAAATATATTGGTCAGTCTCTTTCAGAGAGTAATTTTGCCTGTCCTCGATTAGGCTGATTTTCCTTACAGCTGGATTGGACTTAGGTCTTTATCTATTTTAAACCATTTCTGACCCACCTTTCCTCATCGGACTCCAAGAAGGCTAACAACGATTTCACTGAAAACATGTCACTAAATTATCATATTATATATATGTTAACCGCTCTGAGCCTTCGGGGAGGGCGGTATATAAATATGAATTAATTAATGAATTAATGAATATTAAAGTATGAAACAAAATTCAAGCAAATGCATTTTGAAATTTTAAGGCGAGAAAAAAAAACCCAACCATTATGATAAAGGACTGTATTAGATTTCCAAATGAAATTATTTCCACAGCTGAGGAGCAATAACAGAGAAGGCATGAGAATAGACCATTTTCTGGCATGCCCCTCTAAGGAAGGGCACCTTGTTAGCTGTCAGATTCCTCCTCTCATGGAGAGGCAGTTTATAGACAGAAAACCATAAGCACCATTCATTGAACATCATTTTCAAATATTAAAAGCGACACACTGCCTGGCCTAAAAGTGACACTAGAGAGGGAGCTTGGTGTAGTGGTTAGGAGTGCGGATTTCTAATCTGGCGAGCCAGGTTTGATTCTCCGCTCCTACTCCACATGCAACCAGCTGGGTGGCCTTGGGCTCACCACAGCACTGGTAAAGCTGTTCTGACCAAACAGTAATATCAGGGTTCTCTCAGCCTCACAGGGTGTCTCTCCACAACAGGCACCCTGTGAAGTGGGTGAGGCTGAGAGAGCCCTGATATTACTGCTTAGTTAGAACAGCTTTATCAGTGCTGTGATGAGCCCAAGGCCACCCAGCTGGCTGCATGTGTTGGAGTGGGGAATCAAACCCGGCTCACCAGATGAGAAATCAGTGCTCCTAACCACTACACCAAGCTGGCTCTCTAATATACAACTAAAACACAAATTCACAATAGCTTTAAGCTTGCCAAAACAAAAGCCTGTATAAACAAATGAATAAATGTTCACTTGGAACCCAAAATCCTAGTTTAGTGCTAGACAGAGAGATGAAAGAGTGGCATCCTGTAATGATGCCACAACTGACCAGGCCTCGTTTCATATTATTGTGCATGTGTCTTCTGATCTTGTAAGTACTCAGAAAAAGATCTTAATCTACAGGCAAGGATATACAGAAGTTGGCTTTAATGGTAGTAACCAACCACTACTTTGAACTAGATTGGGAAGTAAAGCCCGTGTAGTTGTCATAAAGTGGCACAGTATAATCTCTATAATTGACATCACTCATTAATATAATTGCTATATTTCACGCTGACTGCAGAACTGCCACCACATCTCCAGGATCACCACTGCCGCAGTCAGTCCCAATAACGCTGGGTCAAAATTGCAAAGGTGCCGCAGCTCAACAAGGTCGAGGATCTGGAGTATAGGACAGGATTTTTCACAGAGAGTCTATGGATGGGGAACACTGGTCAACTGAGTGTCTGAAAAGGCATGAAGAACTCAGATGGGGTGTCATGTGATGGGAACATGGAGGACGGGAAGGGAGCAGAGCTGGACAGTGGAATTGGAAGGGGGACGGGGCAAGACTGATATGCACCAACAGAGGAGGGGGCTGACACCACTCTCATGACTCTGCAAGGAAACAGAGAAGCTGGCAGGCAGGGCCAGTGTTTAGGTGGAGCTGATGGAGGGATAACTACTTACCTTCAAGAAAAAATATTTATATATGGGATTTCAATCCCTGCTGTGGTTTGTGATTGCAGTTGCAGAGCACTAATGCTAATTTCAGAGTCTCTTATGGTGCAGAGTGGTAAGGCAGCAGACATGCAGTCTGAAGCTCTGCCCATGAGGCTGGGAGTTCAATCCCAGTAGCCGGCTCAAGGTTGACTCAGCCTTCCATCCTTCCAAGGTCGGTAAAATGAGTACCCAGCTTGCTGGGGGGTAAAACGGTAATGACTGGGGAAGGCACTGGCAAACCACCCCGTATTGAGTCTGCCATGAGAACACTAGAGGGCGTCACCCCAAGGGTCAGACATGACCCGGTGCGTGCACAGGGGATACCTTTATCTTTACCTTTTAATACTAATTTCAGGAGCCACCATTCCAATCTGGGGGTTGTCATTCCAGCCCCAGAACACTTCCGATCTTCCCAGGAGTTGCCGTTCCACTCTAGGGACTGTCATTCCAGGCCCAGAATATTTATGCTACTTCCAAGGAACATCATTCCAGTGGGGATGGACTGTCATTCAAGTTCCAAAGGACTTCTGCTACTCAAAGTGGCTGTCATTCCAGTTGGGAGGGGGGATGTCATAGCAGCCCCAGAGCACTAATTCTATTTCTGGGGAGTGCCTTCCCACTCTAGAACCTGTTATTCCAGTCCCAGAGCAGTTTATCTGGGCCCAGCACGTTTACACACTGAATAGTGCTCTTTCAATTGACTTTCAATGTGCTTTGCAACTGGGTTTTATGGTCTGAAATGGCAAAATCCATCTGCAAATGGTTGCTGAAATTGATTGAAATTGTATTATTCAGCAGGTGTGAAAGCGCTGCCAAGGCATTCATCAAAAATCCACACTGCATTTTCATTGCAACTATTTGCTATTGTAATGGATTTCAATAGAACCATGTAAGTCCGTTGGCTTTCCTGGGCCCATTCTGCACACATAGAATAAAGCACTTTCAATGTGCTTTGGCAGCTGGATTTTCCTGTGCAGAGCAGGAAAATCTACTTCTAAAGTGCACTGAAAGTGCATTATCTATTGTGTGCAGAATAGGCCCTGGCTCCCATTCTCTCCAACAGGCCTTCAGTCTTCTCACATTGTTTCCAGTGTCATTCCTTTTAGTGCTTCCATCTGCTGGATGCTAATATATTGCATTGGTTCTGCTGGGCTTGCAAAAATACCGCCCCCCCCCTGTCTACTGAGAGATTCTCTGGTTTGTCCTTAGTCCATTAGAACAATGGCAGAAGGGGCATAATTTGGATCCTGTAAATCTAATCCTAACCAATTTGGAGAGCAGGTAGAGGAAAATCACCTGGAGATCCCTGGTGAGTTTGGTGTCTCTAGCATTCCAGTGGGGCTGTTCTACCACATCATAAATCAAACTGGTTTGTTTGGCCCCTAAAAGTATGTGACAGTTTGTAATTCATAAACTGGGTGCACCATGAAAAATGGACAAGAATGGAAAGTACTTTGACAAAGATTCATCTATAAGAACAGAATACTATAGTTGACTGCAGTGGACAGAAACAGCATGTCAACTTTAGGATTACAAATCTGTTTATCTCTAAAATTAAAAAAACACCAAGACTGTATGAGGTCAAAATAGAAAATGGTGAGATATTCAGAAGGAGCATGTTTAATTTTTTCCAAAAGAAAGGGAAGGAAATGTGTTGAAAAATGAGGAAACGGATGATGAAAAGGAATTTTCCACACAAACATGGCAACACTAGTGAATAATAATGGTGAGTCAACTGTAAATGATGCTGATAGACCTGACACATTGAGCAGGTATACAATTAAAGACAATTACTTCATAGGTTTATTTAAAATCATTACAATGAAAACAATAGGGACTGCTAATCTTGCCTCGTTCTTAACATTTATTTTCAGAAGCTGTAACATACAGCATCTTCTTTTATTCTGGATCTAAATACCTATGCATAAATGCTAAGATAATAGGCAGGTGTGTTTTGTTATACATAATTAGACATATACACAATTATTTATGTGGGTTGTGCTATTGTAATGTCACTTCTAAAAGGTCCTGTGGTGATAGAGTATCTTTAAATAATACTGCACACTGAAATTTCCAAAAGGAGAGCTGACAATTGGGCAAAACCAGTTAGATGACCTGAGATAATTAAATAATCTTGTATCGTAAGCTTGTATCCAGCACACACAATCACCCATTCCTGTAACTATATACATGTCTGTATAGACATAAAACATTGAAGGTAACACAACAAAAGCCAACCTGTTTTAAGGCTGTCTACATTCTATAGAAAAGAAGACATCTAAGTGATGCATGGAATGAAGAACTCTCAGGACAGAAAAAGGTCATCAAGTTCAGCCCCCGTGAAGTTCGGCTTCACAGTTTGCAAAAGGAAATGGGGTTTTGTCCAGTCCGTGAGTCAACGGATGGAGTGAGACCATTTACTGGTCAAAGTGAGGCCGTGATGACAAGCCTTTGATGATAACATTGGCTGGGAATATTCCCTCAACCAATTTTTATGCTCCGAGTTCTAATACTGTGTCAATCTCACCTGATAACAGATGCCATTCTTTTATCTTCTGAAGAGTTCTATAAAATGCAAACATTACAGAAGCTGGGTAAACAAGAGATAATGGGTTGGATATGGACTAGCGTTTCCCTGGATGCAAGGATTTCTACCCACAGAGTGCGAATCTCTTGTTTTCCTTCTCCCACCTTGATTTACAATCCCTTCCTCCCAAGAGAGTGGGGGATTGCCAGGAATGGGATTTGGGGAGGCATTTAGGTTGTCCTAGGAAAATCCTGCTCCATGCGTAGAAATCCTTGTGCCTCTGAAAATGGCTCCAAGCCGATAGTTTCACTGGTTTAGAAAGCATTATTTTAAGAAAGAGAGAAAGAGAAAGGCATATCTGTGCAATGAAGGGGGTAAAGGACTTATATTTGACAAATGAAAGCTGGGAATTCAGACAAACTGATACAAAGATAATGATATACTAATATACAATTGCTGATTTACTATTCAAGTGTCCCAAATGTTATCTGTTTATAAGATCCATGTTCAAATTCACGTGTTGCAAAGGCTGAATCTGTGGACCTACCATAGATTCATTGGTGTAGTGTCAATTAAATCATAGACTTATTGGTGTAGTGTCACTGCCGCACGGTTGCCAGCTGCGCTCTTTCATCTGTACACCTCTCCCTCCTAGCCCAAGAGTTTATATGCTGCATGTATAACGCTGTGAGCCAGTCTTACGAGGCATACAAAGAAGATGGGGAACCACTGCCATGTCTTGTGTTTGAGCAGAGGATCTTGGGACGATGTCCACAGCAGAGGCTTTTAAGGTAGCTTTGTGGGAGAAATCAGGAGCACAGCAATTAAACCTGCCATGTCTTTTACATGATCTGCAATCATTGACCATTTGACACAATTCCAACATTAATTGCCCAATGACAGTCTGGAACCTCCAATTCTCCCTGAAGCTCCTGCTGAATATACGACTCAGCTTCATGCTTCCCCCTTTTAAGGTGCCCTGGGCCCATGCCTCCTGGCCCCATGTCATGGATGCAGCTCTCCGTTGACGTGCCCACCCGGCATGCCACCAGGCTTATCACCCTAGCACATCCTCCTAGCCACCCAGCTCCTCTGTGGCGTCAATGGCAGCTGGAGGTAAGTCTTTGCCACTTTTTTTACACCTGCACTTTGTGTTTGGTACAGTTTTTCTTACCATCTGGGAGAATGATACAGAGAACCCATACAGCCAATAAAATTATCCTGGAGTCTGGACTGAGCTCCCAAATGAGGTAGTAGTTTAGGTATCAGTATAATTCATATGCAGAAAAGTGTGGCAAGGAGAATTTTACAAGATGCTGATGTTTGGTAAAATAGGTATCTATATGGGATCAGACAACCTGACTTACTCAATGATATCAACTTGAATGGTCATCTGAATTCACTTGGCAGCCTTGGCAGCCCAGCCTGGCCCAGTCTCATCAGATCTTGGAAGCTAGTTAGTATTTGGTTGGGAGATCACCAAGGAAGACCACCAGGGTCACGAAACAGAAGTAGGTAATGGCAAATCACCTCTCGGCGTCTCTTGCATTGAAGACCCTATGGGGCTGCCATAAGCCAAATACAACTTGATGGCCACTTCATATTTAATGTTGATTATAAACCCGAGTTTTGTTTCCCATAAAGGAATAGGCTTTATACGTTCTGTGCAGTCTCATATCTGGAAGAACATTAATGCTGCCTTTAATTCTTTTGCTCTTTTTTTTACTCTACCATGCTTAGACATTCCTTGAAATCTTGAGGTTTTCCCAAAAGTGTGTATGTGAATAGGTGTGTTAATTAGGAAATCTCCTACTTGCAATAAACCTCTTCCAGTTTTTGAAGTTCTACTGGGGTTTTGCTGCATGTCTGATTTCCTTACTACCAGTTGTGGTTGGTTTCCCCACATCAACATGTTCCCACCTTTCATCTTCAAGACCTTGCTTTCCTTTTACTCTGTTTTATGGTTCTCATGGGTTATTCATAAGCCTCTCTTGCCTGCATAAGCAATGTTTTACTGAGCAGAAAATGTCTCTTATGCATTTGCTGGAATTCCTCTCCATCAGTTGCGTAGGGCTCCATACTGCTCCCACCTTTCCCCAGAGTCTTGTATTAAACCCTCTGTCTAGGAGGCCTGCAATGTTCAACTGCTTCTTTTAGCTTTCAAATAGATTTTCCTTCTGCACCACATCTTTAGACTATCTGCACTTCAAAGACATCTTCTGACCGCATTCTCCAGCGTTTGGAAAACTCTAGCTCAGTGGTGCTCAATCTGGGGGTCTGGACCCCTTTGGGGATCGAGCGACCCTTTCATAGGGGTCGCAGCAGGGCAAGCAGCTTGGCCGGTGGAGCGCCATCTACACAACCGCCTTGCGGGGTAGATGGAGATAGAACGTTCACCTGTCTGGAGCAGTGGAAAAGAGCGAGATTGGCATGGTGGGAAAGAGGCAGAACTGAACTGAGAAGCCCCAGAAAAAAAAACTTTCTTTCTTTCTTTCTTTCTTTCTTTCTTTCTTTCTTTCTTTCTTTCTTTCTTTCTTTCTTTCTTTCTTTCTTTCTTTCTTTCTTTCTTTCTTTCTTGCAAGTCCCCAACCTTTTTATCACCGAGGACCGGTCAACACTTGACAATTTTACTAGGGCCTGGGGGGGGGTAGTCTTTTGCCGAGGGACGTCGCCGCCACCTGAGCCCCTGCTCCACTTGCTTTCCTGCAAGCGCCCCTGACTTCCTGCCGCCCGCTGGGGCGGCACTGCCAGCAGCAGCTGCTACGCCGAGGGGCAGCCCCAGCCATGGCAGCCCCTGGAGAGCACTGAAGATGAGCCAGCGGCAGACTGGCAGGGCAGCCTCCGAGGCAGCAGTCGGGAAGAGGACAAGGAGGAGCTGTGGCCCGGTACCGACTGATATACGGACCAGTACTGGTCCCCAGCCCCGGGGCTGGGGACCACTGATCTAGTGGGTGATAATTATTTCATACTCTGCTATGATTCAGTGTTATTTTCTGAAACAATATTGTCCTTTCAGGGTGGAAAGAACTTTTTGGAGAAAGCTGTACTCAGCAAACTGAATTCAGCACACGTGATTAGCCAACTGCAAAATTCCAGTCCTGCATATAATACCTGTCAAGAAGTAAACTATCACCATGGAAATTACACAGTATTAATAGATAAATATTCCCAACATCGCAATGACCTGAATCTTCAGAGCCAGCAATGGAAAGCACATTTCTAGACAGCTTGCTATAAGAAGTCCAAAAGCTACAGGCAGCTCAGGAAGGAGAACAAGGCAATTAGGAAAGGCAGCTCTGCATTTTTAGATATACAAATAAATAGCTACTATAGTAAGCACACCCATTGTATGATATTGGTTACTAAGGCAATAGACTTGGCAAGACATATTTGCCATTTGAAACCAAATGCTAAAAGTCTAGAACTAAATAAAAGATAAGCATTACAACTAGATATAAATGTATGCCTGTAATGAATATAAATAGGTTGTAGATTCTGAATTGTCTGAATTGTATTAATGGTAACTTTTAAGTGACCTACAATAATTAGTTTTGAAATTTATTTTCAGTGGGTTGTGAATGGAACAAGACTGTGGCAACCAGTTTCAACAGCAAATCATGCACCCAATGGAAAAGTTACTGCTTAAGATTAGGGGCACCTCCCAACATGTAGTACAAGTGGGCTGCTACAAAAAAGCTGATATTGTTCCAAATCTATCCCCTACTGCAGCGGTCCGCAAGCTTTTGGCCGCTGCGGACCGCTGCTCCGCGCTGGGGGGAGAGGGCGGCCCGGGGGCCCGTGCACACGCTGCAGCCCCAGCGCAAACGCGCATGCGCGGACTGCCGCACATGTGCGTTTGCGCCGCCGCCATGCCGGTGGCCGCGGCTCTCCCTCCCGGCCCCTCTGGGCCGCCAGCAAATCGGCCGCTAAAGCTAAAGCGGCTGATTAGCTTGCGGCTCGGCAAGCTTCTCTTCCCTCCCCTCCCGAAACAAGAAGCTTGCCGGGCCACGAGCTAATCGGCCGCTTTGGCGGCTGCTTTGCTTGCGGCCTGGCGAGCTCTCTTCGGGGGGGGGGTAGGGAAGAAGGAGCCGCGGCCCGGCCCCAAGGCCTTCGCGGCCCGGCACCGGGCCGCAGCCCGCAGGTTGGGGACCACTGCCCTACTGCCTGCCCCATGCAAGCTTTAGCTTCATTCATACAGCTTGCTCCATTAGTGCAAAATTGAAAGAGGTGGGCAGATGCCACTTTCCTGTTAAAGCCACACAGCTTAATTTTACGACAACTACTACTATCACTACTACTTCACTACTACTTTACCACTACCACTTTACTACCACTTAACTTGACTATTGCTTTACTATTGCCTTATTATTACTACTACTACCACTACTACTTCACTACTACTTACCACTACTTTACTATCACTTCACTGTTATTTTACTCTACTTTCTACCACTTTACTACTGCTTCACTTTACTAATTACTTCACAAATTACTTCACAAATCGCTTTACTAACACTTTACTATTGCTTTATTAGCACTTTACTAACACTTCACTATTGCTTTACTAACTTGTAGTACAAGTGGGCTGCTACAAAAAAGCTGATATTGTTCCAAATCTGTCCCCTACTGCCTGCCCTATGCAAGGTTTAGCTTCATTCATACAGCTTGCTCCATTAGTGCAAAATTGAAAGAGGGGGGCAGATGCCACTTTCCTGTTAAAGCCTCACAGCTTCATTTTATGATGACGACCACTACTACCACCACTTTACTACTGTTTTACTACTGCTGTACTATTAGTTTACTACTGCTTTACTACAACTCTACCGCCGCTATACTATTGGTTTAGTACTACTTTACTGCCACTTTACTACTGCTATACTATTAGTTTACTACTGCTTTATGGCCATTTTACTACTGCTTTACTATTACTTTACTGCTGCTTTACTACCCCTTTACTATTACCTCACTATTACTTTGCTATCACTTTACTACTGTTTTACTATTACTTCACTATCACTTTGCTACTGCTTTGCTACTGCTTTACTACTGCTTTACTATTTCAGATAGTGGAAAGCAGGATATATAAAAACTACTTCTTCTACCAAGGGGTTTTGGAATACAGACAAAACATCTCATGTTAGTTAGAGAAAAGGGTGATGTTAAGGAGGGATGCCTAGCAGATAAAATAAATACAAATTAAACTCAAGAGCATCCAAACAAGGACAACAACAGAAGAATGCGTCAACAATATACTAATGCTAAGTGAAACAGAAATTGCAGCTCCAACTAAGCCTGTAAGGGGAAGCTATTCCAGAATATTCACACACCACCTTCAAAAAGCTGTCTCCCAACTCACCTCCCCCTAACTCATTGGAGGCACAAAGAGCACAGTCCCCATAGATGTATTCAATGACCAGAACTGGCTGGACAATATGGAAGCAGATGGTTCTTCATATATCTTGGCCCCAAACCATTATGGGTTTTTGTGCTCAAAACCAGCACTTCAGTGAGAAGTGGTATACAAACTGAATAATAAATGATATACTAAAAGGCAATCAAAATCTCTCAATACAGAAATAACATGCTCACTGCATAAGGTGCTTATCAACAACCTAGCCAAAACATTTTGGATCAGGTACATTTTCTAAGTCATTTCATGAAAATGCAGCTTCAGCACATTGTGTTAACTTCCATGAAACCAGGATGTAATAAATGCATGGATGTCATAAATGCATGAGTCACTTTGAAATGCCAGAGGTATGCAATGGAATTAGAACACACAATATTATAAATGTCTATAAACAAGATCCAAATGTTGTGGGCTCTACTCAATTAAATCTTTTGCAGGAATGTGTGTCAAGCTTTTAAGGTGCCACAAGATTACAATGTGTAGAAACAGATTTTGTGGTGGGACTTCTAAAACTGTTGGATCAGAATTGTAAAAGTTGTGTAGCAACACTGCTTTTGTGATTAACCTGCTATGATTTCACATGGTGTAATCATTAGAACACTAAAATGAGATGTAAAATTAAGAAAATATGTTGAAATACTGAAGATGGAACAGACATTAGAAGGTGATAGAAGAAGAAGAGTTGGTTCTTATATGCTGCTTTTCTCTACCCGAAGGAGGCTCAAAGCGGCTTACAGTCACCTTCCCTTTCCTCTCCCCACAACAGACGCCCTGTGAGGTGGGTGAGGCTGAGAGAGCCCTGATATCACTGCTCAGTCAGAACAGCTTTATCAGTGCTGTAGTGAGCCCAAGGTCACCCAGCTGGCTGCATGTGGGGGAGTGCAGAATCAAACCTGGCGTGCCCGATTAGAAGTCCACACTCCGCACTCCTAACCACTAAGAGCCTCTTGTGGCGCAGGGTGGTAAGGCACCAGAAATGCTATCTGAAGCTGTTTGCCCATGAGGCTGGGAGTTCAATCCCAGCAGCCAGCTGACTCAGCCTTTTATCCTTCTGAGGTCGGTAAAATGAGTATCCAGCTTGCTGGGGGGGTAAACGGTAATGACTGGGGAAGACACTGGCAAACCACCCCGTATTGAGTCTGCCATGAAAACGCTAGAAGGCGTCACCCCGAGGGTCAGACATGACCCGGTGCGTGCACAGGGGATACCTTTATCTTTACCTTTTAATACTAATTTCAGGAGCCACCATTCCAATCTGGGGTTGTCATTCCAGCCCCAGAACACTTCCAATCTTCCCAGGAGTTGCCGTTGCACTCAGACATGACCCAGTGCTTGCACAGGGGATACCTTTACCTTTACCTTTTTTTTACTCCTAACCACTACACCAAACTGATAGTAAGATTCTAGCCCAGTAACACCTTAGGCAGCCTCCAAGGCAGCAGCCAGGGAGGAGGATGAGGAGGAGCCGCGGCCCGGTACCTACTTATCCACGGACCTGTACCGGTCCTCGGCCCGGGGGTTGGGGACCACTGATCTAACTGATATCGTTCTACATATAGCTTAAACCTGAACCTATCTGATTCAAAGCACAGGTTGGCAGAACCAACTAGCATTTTCATCAAAGTTAGTAATTCAGTTTCATGCTGGAGCTACACACCTTTTCATTAAGCTCCACGTTTTGGTGTTTTATCTTTTTATCAGTATAATCCTAAAAAGTCTTTTAGCTTCCTAGTCTGAGAAGGGTATAAGTCTGCAGTTTCGTGCTCATGTTACTTCCTCTGAAGCAATTGCAACTTGTAGTGTGTTTGGAAATCCTGAGTAAAAAACTTTTTTGACCAGATTTAGGCCCACGAGAAGCAACGTTTGGTGTGATGGCTATGGGCTGACAGGAAGAAATATGGTTACAGCAACATCCTCTGAACAAAGAAAAGACAAGTCCATGTTATTGTGTTATACCATGAGGGAAAGTGAGATAGCCACTTAAGGCAGCAAATTGGAATACCATTAAAGTATGGTGAAATGTGATTTAATTTATGTATAGTGAAATTAGAATTGTTGCTTTAATATATTTAAAAAGCCCTGGTCTGCCCCCACAGTGCTGTGAAGTGCTGCAAAGCAGTACAGGGCTTTTTTTGCCCCTGCTGGCCTCCGTAGTGAGGGGAGGAGCTGGCCTGCTCTTCCCATCCACACAGGCCTGCCGTAGGGCAGGCCTTGTTGGCCCCTACAGCATCATAAGGGAATTCAGAAGAATCCGTGTTCCCTAAGCACCCAAATCCATGCCAGGCTCAGGAGCTTGGCAGCCTGGCTGCGATTTCATGAGGACATGGGGATTAGCCATGCAAAATCGATCTCAAAGGCCAACCAGCTGTCATGCAGGGCAAACAATCAGGACCCTGAGACTAAGGCCTTCTACTGATGTTGCCTCCTAGGATTGTTATTTAGAGGACTGCTACCTCTGGATGTGGAGGCTCCCTTTACTCACCATGGCATAGAAGTGGTAACAAAAATACTTTTAGAATGCTTCACGGGTGACTCATTTTGAACCCCACCTTGGAGCCATTCATGATACAACCAGTCTCTGCTCATTTTTATGATGCATTAGATCTGCATTGGGCCCTAAACCTGATAGTAAAGTTGGTGCAATACCATTGGTCATGCTGTTACAATAAGACTTTGATCCTTGCCCTCCAGGAAGGGCTGTAGCCAGGGTGGGGTCTTTGAGTACATCATTCTGATTCACTACCTAAGAATTTTTTATAAGACTTTTTTGTGAGGGACATTTAAAAAGTGAGAGGTAGTTCTTAGAACTGGGGGAAAATCCAGGTTTTCTAAAAAGTTATAAGGCTGATACCCCATCAGTGGTAGTGTTCCAAGTGCTACCAACTGATCCATGCAGCTTTATCCTCCTAAATTCCTTTGGGTTCAGAATGCATTTTTCAGGTTCTCTAACGGTCTCCACCTACTAAAGTAATCTGCTAAAAAATCTCAGTGACTTACTATGAGCCAAACCAGACAAGATGACAAGTGTCATTATTAGGAGACTATGTAGTTTCAGTTCTGCAGGACTGTACCACTCTGTATTTCTAAATTCTCCATAATATAAAGTCCCCTAAAATGGAAAAGCCCTTAGATTCTTCTGGGAAATGGTAGGATGGTGATCTTGCCTTATTTCCTCCCTCACATGCAGAATTACCCTCTGTTTTTCTTTTCCTTTGCCTATCTGTTCTTATTTGAAGGTTTATGACTATATTTTGAAGCTGGCTTAGCCCAAGGACTTGAGAGAAGAGACAAGATTACCCCCTTAACTTATACTTTGGAGAATGGGACAGCGTAGAAGGGAAAATATAAGGTGAAATCAGGAGTAAAATGTGTGAGATTAATCAATTATAATTCTGAGGTACTTTAGTAATGTCACGAACTTCAGTTAATACGTTTCCAGCAAATAAGAGTTTTAAGCATTTCACAAAGATCTCAGAATCTCTGAGATAAAAGGCTTTGGTTTCAGTGTCTGTTAGATACCCCAGTATAAATTCTTGAGTGTAATGGGTTCTTTAAGTTTCAGAAGACAGAGATACAATGCCAAGAACCTAAATTCCTTCTCTAAACAAACCAGGGTTCACTCCATTGTTTACAGCTCTTTCCCTTTTCAACTGGGCAGGGAACTGCTTCTCTACACTCAAGTTCTGTCCCTTTTTCTGGCCTAATGGGGGTCTTCGCTGATCCCCTCACTCCTCCTTGCCAACCTTCCAAGTCCTCCATCATTGGACCTCTTCAGCAATCAATCTCCAACTCTTTCTCCTCAACTGATGCTATCCAATGAATGTCTTTGAGCAGCCTGTCAGTCAAACGTTATCAGCTTTCTAAGGCATTAACCCCTCACAAAGCACTTATGAGGTTTGAAAACAACAGTTCATCACAGTTAGTTTTTCTGTCTTCTAGGAGAAATCCTAGAGGGGGGGAAATATGGTAGCGCTATCAAGCATGTAATTGCTTGTGAGTTATATGAAGCAGCATGAGCTACCTCATGATTGTGCTATTTGTGGAGTTCAGTCTTAAGACAGAGATTATTCTGTTTCGGATCATCTATACAATCACTTTTATGAGCCTCTTGTGGCGCAGAGTGGTAAGGCAGCCGTCTGAAAGCTTTGTCCATGAGGCTGGGAGTTCAATCCCAGCAGCCAGCTCAAGGTTGACTCAGCCTTCCATCCTTCCGAGGTCGGTAAAATGAGTACCCAGCTTGCTGGGGGGTAAACGGTAATGACTGGGGAAGGCACTGGCAAACCACCCCGTATTGAGTCTGCCATGAAAACGCTGGAGGGCGTCACCCCAAGGGTCAGACATGACCCGGTGCTTGCACAGGGGATACCTTTACCTTTATACAATCACTTTGGGAAAAGGGGCTGGAAGCATATTCTGATCTCTACAGTATATTCATATGAATTTTTGCCCATTGTTCTCTGTAGGCCACATCACAAACAGAAACCACTAAAGTATCAGCACTAGCTGTACAAACCCACACATCGAGTATTGTAGTGCCACTGGTGATACATAACCATACCATGCTTATACAAGGGTGGTTTCAATTTAATACTAAAAGGGACAAACGTGATGAAAACTTGGCACATGAATAATGCCAAGGCATAATAGGGGAATTGCTGGACTAATCTGTTATGGTTTCACGTCCCATGTAAATTTATGTTTTGTTTAATCCTTTTATAAATTGTGTGTTTGGACTCCTGTGCTTCACTGATCCTGAATGTCATCCCTGAAAGTTCACCTATCAGTTACTCTGTCATCATGGTCATACAGCCACATTGGGATCCCATCAGTTTTTAAAACCTGTTCTCCTGTTGCCAGATTCAGAAAGACTGTGCTGTAGTTTACATAGTTTCCCAATGAGTAAGAGCATCCTGTGATATATACCTGCTCTACGGGAAATGTATCCTTATTAGGCATATTCCATCATACTGCTAAGGTGAAATATTATTACTGTTTTTTTCCCCTTTGTGGGTCAAGGAAGATGGGCAAACTTTTTCCAGTCTGATATAACCCCTCTCTAATAACTTTTCGATAGGTCCAGTGGTAGCCTAGACAGGATGAAATGTGATGCCTAATTTCAGAAACAGGCACTTCTTGCTCAGAGAGCAGGCTAGACTTGAAATTCAGTCTCTAATGCACAAGGTTTTCAATGTGAAGGTACTAGCTAAGGAAATTTAAATTAATGAATTAGTAACCCACATGTTTACTGTTTCATTTGTGTTAATTTAGTTTGAGCCAAATAGTGTCAAAACCATTTAAAATAATTTGGCCACACCTTTTAAAAAGTTCACTGTTTTTTTTGTTTGTCTGTTCTATACTTGCTTTTATTCACCATGTGCTTGCTCTCATTGATATCATCACAAAGCCAATCAGATTAACACTGTGATATCATCCACTTTACAGTATGAACTCTTATGGTATGGCTTACCCATGAGATATTGTCCTCATTTGCCCTTCGTATACTCTGATTGGCCAGATTACCCATGCGACCATTCCATGAAATATTCTCCTAATTTGCTTAATAATGTCAGAACAATCTGATTATAAAGTTTTGTGATAATAGTACATTTGCCATGTTATTCCTCACTGGCTGAGATAATCTGTGTTTTATGGTGAAAAAGAAGCACTGATGGGACAGAGGGACAGGGCATCATGTTGAAGCAGAAACCAGGAATAACAGTGGCACCAAATAAGATTTTAAAAGCTGATATTCAGACATCTAAGTTTCCCCCTAAAATAAATCTATATTGTTATCATTCTTCAAGTAAAAAGTGGAACATATCTGGTATATTTAGGGTCACCAGGTTGACAACCCAGGGGATCATTTAGGGACAAGGACTGATACACCAGTACCACTTTCACTGAAAGTGAATTCATGAGGTGCTGTAGAGCCATAGAGATTCTGTTAATCTTGTGCCCATTCCGCACAAGGACCAATGTTGCCAATTGGTTCCTGAAAGCGGAAACGCTATTTTTAATAGTGCAATCTCTGAGTTATGCATACCTGCCTTTGTAGTGGAATCCAGTAGCGTTTCAATCGTTT
The DNA here is from genome assembly GCF_049243985.1 of Paroedura picta. Classification (NCBI taxonomy): domain Eukaryota; kingdom Metazoa; phylum Chordata; class Lepidosauria; order Squamata; family Gekkonidae; genus Paroedura; species Paroedura picta. The sequence continues at coordinate 43,088,889 of NC_135372.1, forward strand.
CCCACAGGTTTCTAGTCTTGCCAAAAATCGCTAGAAAGGAAGCGATTTTTTCCATGCTTTGTTCTGCCCCTGGCCATCAATCAAATGAACAGCCAATGGGCGGCCATTATCATGCTCCCGAAAAGCCCCTTTCCCTTTAAGAAAAGTTAAAAAAAAGAAGAAAAACACACGTTGCAACGAATATGCCTAGATTCCTTGATTCCTTGATTCCTCCTAACGTAGAGACCCATCTAGCTGGCAGCTGGTGTGTGAGCTGGCGATTCCCCCGAGTTACCACGCTGCCCTGAGTGAAAAAAAAATCCTCCCCCCCGTGCACGGGCGCAATTTTTGGCCAGAAATAAAGGGAACTTGCAAACGGGGCTGTGTCATGCTTGGTGACTTAGGGGAGCTTTAAAGCAGCTCTGTGGAGGGACTGTAGCCGGAGAAGCCTCGCTGGGTGAATGAAGGCTCACTGGTTCGTTGCTTTCTGCTTGCTCCGAGAAAAAAAAATGGCGATTGCTTCGCCGGAAGTTCGGAGGAGAGGGCCGGGGGGGGGGGGACTTGGCTGGAACCGCAACAATGGGAACGCACAGGTCTTTTTCGCTACTGTTGCAGATTGTTTGCAAGAGTGTAGCGCTTTTCGGAGGGTGAATCCACTTTTCTGGATTTCCCTTTAAGTGCTACAACGAATCGCTTTTTGCGGGACTGTTTCAGGAGTGTGGCAGATTGTGTGCGACGTCGTGCGTTACTGCAAATTAGTAGCATTTACAATTTGGAAGCCTTTTGCAACATTGAAGTCGTGCGGAATGGCCCTTGGAATGCCATATGGATAATTTCTGGTGTGGTTACAGCACAATCCCTAAAATACTTTCCTAGAAGTAAGCTGTTTTAGGTACACCTGGGAAGTAAAATGTTAACAATTTAAAGTCAGCTGAATATAGACTGAAATAACTGCATAGGATTGCATTACATCAGAAATTGGAAGCAAATCAGGTCAGTCCTGATCAGTATTCAGATGGAAGACCTCCAAATGATATCAGGGTTGCTATGCAGATGCTGACAATAAACACCCCTGATTTGTCTCTAGCGTTGAACTCCTTAAGGTGGTCACTATAAATTGGCTTTGACTTAATGGCAGATATCTATATCAAGCCTTCTCAACCAGGGTTTTATGAAACCCTGGGGTTTCTTGACAGCCCTGGAAAGGTTTCCTGAATGGATGGGGGTTAATTAACTTTTAATCTATTTTAAAAACATTTACTGGGTGATATAACCACATATGGTCATGTTGACCCCTCCTCCCAAAATGGCCAATGATGGTCTTGGAGCAGGTGGGAAGGGGAGGGGCCTCAGGTGGGCATGTACACAGCTTTCCTTCCCAACCATATTCTGCACTATCATGCCATTTCTGGGGTTTCTTGAAGCCTGAAGACTGTTTCAGGGGTTTCTCAATGGTAAAAAAGTTGAGAAAGGCTGATATATATATATATATGCATGCCTTGACATTCTATTTTATTGTTTATAAATTTGCCTTTTACATTTTGTTAAAAAGGCCTACAGCTATATACAAATTAATTTTACTACAACTATATACCTTATCCAAGTGATTGAAATGAATTGGCTTAAAGATAATTTGTTTTACTTTGTACCAGTTTTCTTGTTTCCTTCATTTGACTTTTCTGGCGCTATTTCAGGACTTTGTGAAAAACTGTAATTAGAGGATAAATAAAGCATTAATATGTCTGAAGTTTTTTTTAACTCCAAGATTTATCCCATGCAGATTCTGGTTCTTGTTTTGGTTTTCTTGAGGGAGAGATTAAGGATGTCTGTCATGTACAGTTTCCCATTTCCAGTTTGTATGCCTGCATTTGTGGAGGGGTGGTGGTGGATGTCACCCAACATAAATAGGGCTAGAGGAATAGAGGAGGAAAGCTCAAAGGAAGAGCAGATGTTTCTTTTCCAAGGGACATGCTTCACACATAATGGGTACTCTCAGTGCCACAGAGTTTTTAGTAACAACGTTGTGTTTAAATATAAAATCAACTTGCTGGATAAGATATACAGTAGACTGGTAGACATATGTTTTGGATCAAGAATTACACTGTCAGAAAATAAATTGTTATTGTTAGCTTGCAGAAGCATGGCAATGAAATCCACCCAACTGCACTGAACTCTTCTGTCCCCTGATTGCATTAAGTACAAAACATAATTTCCTTTGTGTTGTACACTGGGGACCAAAAGCAATTACCCATAACATCAGTAACAGTTATCTCTATATGACTTGCCAAGAATGTGTGTCATTCACCGATTACTCACCTAGGGCTATAGCAGGCTTGGTCATTTCACTAATCAAAACTTCCTGGTCAGCTATCTGGTTTAACAATCAGCATGCAAGTAAAGCCTAAGTTAGTTAAGCTATTATTATAGTGTGAGAGAGAAACCCCATTGGGATGTACTGGTTTGAGTATCGTGGCTAAGTCTCTGATTCCTGTGCTTCCTTTGATCAAATCTATTTCACACTCAGAGTGAAAAATTCATCATTTGGAGGCAGGCTATAGTTGGCCTGTGAGTAAGGGAGGCAATTTGACTTACACAAGAAGATGTGTAGGGAAGCGACTGAGCTAGCCCAAGGCACATCCCAGTAGCCAAACCCTTCTGTAGTTTATATATCTAAACTGGTTTGAGAGATTATTACAAAGCCCCAGCAGTGCAAATCCTAAACAATGTTACAGCTTTCTAAGACCATTGATCCCAATGGGTTTAGAAGGGTGTAACTCTGTTTGAGGTTGCACTATGAATCTCCTTTTATCTCCACTCTTGGACTAACCCTGAATCATGGGCGTTCATTTTATTTGATTTCACCAAACACGCCTGTGCTTGGACCTCTGTGGTGTGGATTAACCTTCATATGATATTCTCATGCCTCCTTTATCATAGCACATAAACCACTTTCTGAATGATCTAGTGTAGGGATTCACAATCCTTTTAAGGCTGGGGGTACCTTTGGGATGCAGACACAGAGTGCTGGGTGCAGCTACAAAATGTCTGCTGCAGGAGGCGGAGCCGTATACAAAGAATATGCCCAAGTGCAGGGGACAGAGGAGCAATTAAAAATGAGCTGGGGAAAAGAAGTGGGTGAGAATAAACAAATACTATATGAGGTCCCTTCCAACTCTATGAATCTATAGTGGCACCTATGATGTAAGTGAGGAGGGGGAGATAGTTTTTTTTGTCTTTTTGGTTTATCCATAATAATTTGGAAGTTCCTAATCTCCTTTTTCTTCCTGCTGGTCAGCCTGGTAATATGTTTACCCACCCCCACCCCCACCCACCCTAATTCCTTATAACATAAAAAGATAACTGAACCAGCTTAGAAGAAGAAGAGTTGGTTATTATACATCACTTTTCTCTATCAGAAAGAGTCTCAAAGTGACTTACTTTCCCTTTCCTCTTCCCACAACAAACACTCTGTGAGGTAGGTGAGCTAAGAGAGCCTGATATTACTGCTTGGCCAGAACAGCTTTATCAGTGGTCTGATGAGACCAAGGTCATCCAGCTGGCTGCATGTGGGGGAGCGTGGAATCAAACCCGGCTTGCCAGATTCGAAGTTTGCGCTCCTAACCACTACACCAAGCTGTGAAGTAAGTGCCCCCTTTCCTCTGGTGTAAGATTTTACTTCCAAGATTTGATCACTGGACTCTTGAGAGTTTATCATAAGGAACTCTTTGGTGGTTTTTAGATAGAGATTCAGAATAATAATCAAGTGTGAGGCAGACTTTTGCTGTTTACACCACATCAAAATGATTTCCTCTGAGAGTTAGATTATAAAGAGATAGATGCACTTTATTACAATGAGAAAACTTCACAGCTTTGAAGTAATCCCCTGTGGTAGAACTAGGTCTGGAACACTTTCCTCCTTTAGGTAAATTAATTTTCCCTCCTGGCTAGAGAAAGGTCCTCTTTGACACCATTTCTCTGTCTAAGCCTCATCCCACAGTTCTAAATTCATACTTCCTCTCAGAGCTATCCTGTTCTTCCCTGAATTCAGATTCTTAGCCCTTTTAGAATTTGGCCTAATTCTTCTTTCCCCTAGAGATTATTTATCTCAAGGCACTGGAGTTTGGTCCTTCCCCAAAACTCCCTCTCAAAATGCCCTTGATAGTTCGCTTGAGATCTTTAGGACACGTCCGTTTCCTTTCCTTGAATTCAGCCCTTCTTTGGAGAGATTTTATTCCACTCCTTTTAGTGTCTCCCACCTTGCCCCTTCTTAACCGGACATTCAAGTACACAGATTATGCCAGAAACGAACTCTTTATAGACAGGAATCTGCATTGACAAACAAACACCATGCATTTTCTTGTTTTCTTTTGAACATTTCTACTTGGTCTCATCACAGCAGCTACCACAACTTTATTCTAATCTGCAGAGCCAATCAGATCTTCAGAGGCTATTCAAAAGCCTTGCTGGATTAGAGCACTCGATCCCATCCACTTTCTAAAAACTCTTGAAAGACACCAAAGAAGAGTGTCTGTAGACACCAACCACATGGGGGACCTCTGCTCTAGCTCTTGTTTCTTGTGACAAGAAATCCATTGATTCACCACTTTTCTCAGAAGCTTCCTCCCCTCCTGTCACTTCAGCTGACTCCTTAGACCAGGGTGTAAACTGCACGGAGCTTTTATTCCAACCCCAGGTCAATTCAGTCCTTGCCCTCTACACAGAATGTGATTTCCGTTTGGATTTTGGGCGATTTAAATTTTCCTTCTGCAGCAAGAAGGATTGATCCGGAGTGACCCTACCTTTATTGTGCAATATCTTAGAGTGCTTTTAATGCTCAATATTTTTCAAATCCAGATTGGGAAAGAAAGCTCCGTGGTAGAGAACCTCTGATAGGTCACACCTGGTCATGTGACAAGCTTGCCTTAAAGGAGAAGCCCCTAATTTCTCTCAACTTCTGTCGGTCCTGGATTTTTTCTCCCTCCTCTGCCTTTTTTGATCCTCTCCCCCTCCCCTCCAAGAAAAGAAAGAGGCTCCCTGCCTGGCTCCTCTCCCCCCACCCTTCAAGAAAAGAAAGAAAGAGGCTTGGCTCCCCACCCCCTTCTGAGCCTCCCTAACCACGTGCAGAAGACTTTCCTGTTCCAATGGGGAGGAGGGGGGGAGAGAAAGACCCGAGTTCAAAGCGATCTGGATTCAACAGGATTTACAATGGAATAAAGAAAGTAAGTGCAGACTCTGCCCAGGGATCGGTAACCTCTGGCAGGTGTGCCCACAGCAGCACATCAGTTTAATTTCAGAGAAAATGGTGGCCAATATACACCCAGCGGGTGGCAATCTATTCCTATTCCTATCCTGAGAGACAGTGGAGCCCACATACCACAAAAGGGGGCTGTCTATAACTCAATAGTAGACTGGGGGTTTCACTCAGAGGCTGATGCTACATCAAGCAGGGGGTTGGTCTAGATTAGTCGTTCTCAACCTTCCTAACGCCGCGACCCTTTAATACAGTTCCTCATGTTGTGATGACCCCCAACCATAAAATTATGCAAGTGTTCTTTCACAGAAATTAAAACAAAACTGACCAATGGCGTGAAGATCCATTGTTCATGATTGTATATAAATTGGGTTTTTTCGGGGGGGTTTCATTTCAGTTCTGCCTCTTGTCCCACCATGTGTGGGCGCCTGCAGGAGCAGCAACAGTGGCAGAGCCCCCCCTCCCCAGCCAAGCTGCTTGCTCTGCCACAACCCCTGTGAGTTGAGAACCACTGATCTCGATGGTCTGCATGCCCCCTTCCAAGTCTTTGATTCTACATTGAGATTTCTAGCTAGGCGACCAAAGCACTGGCAGCACTGCTGAGGTTAGCAGTGTGGGAAAAGGCAACAGGCAGATAGCTTATGCCTATGTTTGCCTCTTAGAACTGCATAGCCACCAACTGAGTTCAAGGTGAATCCCTGAGATGCTGGCAGTATTGCTGAGGCTTGGCTTGCTCTGAGCATGTCTCTTGAAGTAAACTCTTGTCTATCCCCCACTTAGCCTGGCACAGAAATGTCTTGATATGTAGACATTGCATTATTTCTCACTTAGACCAAAAAGGTTGCCTACTCCTGCTTTAGATATTTAGACTTTCTGCCTTAAACTCATCTCCTGTTTAAAGGTGGTCTTATCTGCACTCTTCTCCCAATGAGCCTTTTGCCCCTCTCATCTCCATTTGTGATTTCGGTTCATGATCTCTTGCAACATGAGAAGAAAAGAGTTGGCTGATTTCTCGCCATTCACAAACCCACCCTCTCTTCCTTCTCGTTGGCCATTTACTTGACTAACACTATTATGGCTCCATAATTCACACCAGCTCCGTTAATTCTCCATACCTCTTCTCTAACTTCTGGTGCCATACTCAGGATACCCTATCCAATTCTGGTTGCAATCTCTCCTGCTATTCTCCATCTTCTGGAGCAACTGTTGAGCTTTGATAAGTTATAATGCAACAATATGTTGAAGCCCACAAGAGGCTGGCATCCTGCTCTGCTATAGATTGCACCACCTTCACAACAACAAAACAAAATCAGGGTCCAGTGGTACCTTTAAGACCAACAAAGATTTATTCAAGGCATGAGCTGTCGAGTGCATGCACTCTTCCTCCGACTCACACTTTGAATAAATGTTTGTTGGTCTTAAAGGTGCCACTGGACTCTGATTTTGTTTTGTTGTGCTACTTCATACCAACACAGCTACCCACTTGAATCACCTTCACAAGTAAACAATTCTTTTTTTTTAGCACTTTAGCATAAAAGCATAAAAGCTGCCTACCCCTGCTATATTTCCTTAAGTTCTGGGAAAGAAGGAGGCATAGAATCATAGAGTTGGAAGGAGCCATACAGGCTATCTAGTCTAACCCCCTGCTCTACACAGGATCAGCCCTAAGCATCCTAAAGCATCCAAGAAAAGTGTGTATCCAACCTTTGCTTGAAGACTTCCAGTGAGGGGGAGCTCACCACCTCCTTAGGCAGCCTATGATTAGTGGCATGATTAGTGTGGCGGGATTGCAGACATTTACAAAGCAGCTAAAAATGTTGCACCTCATTTTAAGAAAGGAAAGACTCTGAGTGGTTTGCTTTATTGTCTCATACAACTCAGCAAACATTTCCTTATATATAGTGGCTTCAAATATACATAGACGTCAAAACACTGAATCATAATCTACCATAGCTATTCATTTTCCATCTGATTCATTCATTTGGAAAGGCTTTCCCATCGGTTTTGACAAGAAGGCTCCAAGGGGTTAATCACTTTCACACTTCCACAATTAACAATAATGTTCTTGGACGAAATTGTTTCCTCTCCCAGATCTTGTTGCTGGAAACAATTATGGCTAAACATTTAGAGTTCATGTTTCCATGCATCATATGAAAAGATTGATACAGAGCAGGTGAGCTGCTAAATTGTGTTTTCTGTTCTTTACTAAATGTTTATAAATGTGTTTAGGTGGTCTAAATTAACCTACAGGTGACACTTGTGTAGCTTTTTCTCAATTTGTTTACAGAACACTGCTTTCCATTTGCTTAGCAGAAGCAAAGAATTAACTAGAAGAGTTGGACCGTTTCCGCACGGAGGTGCAAAATGTGCGTGGCTTTCTGCTTGCAAATGCAGGATGTAAACATTGAGTTTGCAGTCCTCCACACGGGAGACCCCTCCCGCGTTTTCCTGCCGCCTGGTCATGGCTTTTACTCTCCTGATGAAGCGGCAGAGAAGCTAGAAGAGAGAGCAACACAAACTTTACTCCCTGCTCCTCAGCTTGTCAATCATCAGAGGCAACCAGTCCCCTCTCAGTGGTGGTTTTGTGGACTCAAAAGTCCTCCTAAGTTCTGAAAATAATTTTTTTTGAAAAGGAGACTTACGTGTTGCTATGTGTTAATGTCACAGCGCTGAAACGTTATATGGCCCACCACAGACCCAAGTAAAAAGAGGATTTATAGGGAGGGATAGAGGGTTTGAAATGCTCTAGCCAGATTTCCCACCTCCTTCCCAATGAAAGGCAGTGGGCACCAGTAACCACCTATCTCAGTGGCAGAAGACTCGCTGCCTTGGAAGTCCTCCATGCATGGAGACATCTCCTGAAATTCAGGGAGTGCTGTCTCCGGGGAAGGATGTGCTGTGCATAGAAAACAGAGATTGTGGCCAGCAGTCCAGATCACCTCCCTGGGCTGCAAGCTGGAAGCACAGAGATGGAGACAGTGGGGTAGATGAGAGGGACAGCATCAGGTGACCCAACACACACCTGGAGATGGAGGGGCCTGTATAAATGTAGCAACACAGCTTCACAGGTACACAAGGTACCTGTCAAATGGGCCAGCTACCCCAATCCCGACGCAGCAGTTCCCGGCTTACCCAAAAGGAGAGGTGCTCAGCACCAGTGGCCCTGGATGTCCTCCTGCCTGATTGGCACCAGTTCCAGAGTCACAAAATCGACCTCTGGGTCACTCTCCAAGGCTGCAGGCCTCTGTGGCAGCTCGTAGGATGTGGAAGCTTCCCCGTCCCTGGTTACAGTTGTTGGCAGGGACTCCTCCAGCTGCTGCTGGCTGCTTTGTTCCATGGCTGGCTTCTTGAGTTTGAGGCTGCAAGCCACATACTTGGGGCAACCGGTGCCATCCCCCTCTCCGTAGATCCCCCGAAACTCCTTGAAGTAGGGGCAAGTCACCAGGGCTGTTCCGGAGACCTTACTGTGGTTGATGCAGTGAAAGTACTCCTGGCACAGGCTCTTCATTTTTGTCTGGCAATTGAGCCTCATCTGGTGGGCCACGTGCTTGAAAATTCCTGTTCCAATACCAGGCGTTGAGAGCTTCCTGGACCTTCTTGTCTGCAAATATGGCCATGAGGTCTCTCACATTGTTGTCTTTCCCCTAGTGTCAGCGGTAGAGGGGGCAGAGGAAGACTGAGACGTTGAGGGACAGGAGGAAGCCTGCGAAGTAGACTCCATTTTGCATGGGCAGGTGCTCGCAAGAGAGGGCCGGCAAGCTGTGCTTGCCGGTTCACTCTTCCCACCTCATTCTGCCCAAGGGGAATCTGGAGTCCTGATTGGGATGAGAGCCTCGTTGGCCACGTTGATTGGTCCCCAAAGATCACACAGTGGCATTCTTTGTTCCCAGCATAATTTCTCTCCTCCAAGGAGTACATGGCTACCGCCATTTCATAGTGCCATAGCAATGTGTATGCGTTGCCACAGCCATTAAATTGCAAAAATATGCCTTGTGTGTTCAAAGCATGGACGAAACACACATAGCATTGATGCCAGGCAAATAGCAAGAAATCTCCCCCGACCTGTTTTTTGCTTCCCAACTAAATAAAAAGTAACAAATGTGTCTTGCAGGTTGCTGCTGCCCGCTCCCACTATATACATGTGCCCTTTGATAAGAACATTCATGTAAATTAATTTTATTTGAACAAGAATGCGTTGCTTTGCGTATGACACAATTTTAAAAAATTCCCACTGATCTAGAAATGAGGAGGCGGGTGCGAGGACAGGACTATGTCAGTGAGAGACTGTTGCATGTTTCATCCTCCATACAGGCTTGCCCCTGGATGCTCACTGATGTGAATCATGATAGAAGATGGCAAATCCAGTTTTGCTGTCTTCCTTCATCACAAGGCAAATCTGTCCAAAACTTAAGCCAGCCCCCAGAGAGTCTCAGGATGCTGATGATGTCATGTGGAGGAAGCTCTAAAACCCGGCAGCAACTGTCCAGGGGCAGATTTCTCATGTGGAATCAGTCTTGATTTTTATATGCTGCTTTTTACTGCCTGAAGGAGTCTCAAAGCAGCTTAAGTCACCTTCCTTTCATCTCCCCACAACAGATACCTTGTGACGTAGGTGTGGCTGAGAGAGCCCTGACATGACTGCTCTGTGAGAGCAGTACTATCAGGACTGTGACAAGCCCAAGGTCAACCAGTTTGCCACATGTGGAGGAGTAGGGAATCAAAACCATCTCATCAGATTAGAAGCCACCATTCTTAACCACTGCTCCAAGCCGGCTTTATCAACTAATGCTCTTGAGACAAAAATAAGGAGCATCACTGGATCTGCAGTGGAGCATAAATTAAAAACTGGTAGAATGGATGCAGTCACTGGTGAATAGTTGCAACAGAAATACAGATGTGAATGTATCTTGCCTCTAACACTTTTGTATATTGCCTCACTTTCATCTCACCATAAGTCTCTTCCATCCAGACAGTAAACGTTACTGTAAATGTTACTGTATGCTCTAGGCAAGTGTCTCTGTGAATGATATCTCACTTTCCTAATGGAGCCCACATTCAGATAAAGTGGTGCAAAAACCCAAGTAGCTTTTCAGTGGCTCAGATATAAGACTGGCTGAAGCAAAATGTCCCAAGGAGCTATACTCTTTTGTGGTTACTTGGATTTAATGATTCTGAAAACACTATTTCAAGCAATGACTCACTAGTAATAATGCTGCTTGGTCGGGTGATGAAGAGCTACTGCATGTTTGGAAGGTTTGATGAGCTTATAGAGAGTTCAAATGAAATTGGGGATGCCAGCCACCAGGTGGGACCTGGAGATTCCCCTTTGTAGACTACAGAGATCAGTTCCCCTGGAGAAAATGGATGCTTTGGAGGGTGAACTCTGTGGCATCGTACCCCATTGAGCCCCATGTCTTCCCCAGGCTCTATCTCCAAATCTCCAGGAGTTTCCTAACATGGAAATGGCAACCCTTTCCTGACTCCCTGCTGATGGCCAGGAGGGACCTGGCAAACCAAAATAGAATAACAATTCAAAGTAGTTTATTAAGGGTGAGCAGTACAAATATTAAATTGGGGAAATTCGTAGATTTGGACAACATATTGATTTCAACTACTAATTGTTAATTATTTTTTATTTATTCTTTATTTCTATGCTACCTCTCATGGAGATGCCATCTCGCAGCAGCTAAACCTGTGTTTTTGTCTGTACAGTGCAGGAGAATATGCCTCTGGTACTCTTGCTTTGCTGAATTAGCCATTTATCTTAGACTAGGGGCCAAGCCTGTTGCATTCAGGAATACAACAGGCGCTAGATTAGGAGGGTGGAATGGAAGAACTCTGCAGACAGCCTCCCCTTCTCTCCAGAACCCGGAAAGGCTGCAGGCAGCTGATAGGGAACTCAGCGGCAGGGGCAGCTCTCAAATGGCAGGGATCTGCAGCCTCCAAGCCTCAGAGGGAAATGGGAGGAGGAGGGGGTGGTCAGGGGTGGGGGACAGAAGGCGATCAGCTGGCTGCTGGACAGACAGGCAAGCCGGTTGGATGAGGAGGCATTCAGGGGCGGGACAGCTGCCCTGAGTGGGTGTTAAGCGTTGAGTGACACAAGCCATGAGACATGCTCCTCCTCCAAGCCTTACCAGAAATGTTAAGTAGAACGGATGTGAACACTGGTTTTCTTTTTTTTTTAATGGTATTTACTCACACCGAGTGCTGTCGATGACCAACGACAGCAATCTGGCCTGACATTTGCTTCAACCTTAGGCAGGCCTTTCAGTCTTGACATCAATTTAGCTTCTCAGACATCACAGTTGTATTTTGCAACAGGTAACGCCTGTAGATTGTTTCAGAGCTGCAAAACCTGGCACTGGATATATCTCCTTATCTAGCCAACTGTCTGATTTAGGTCTTGTATTATTAATTACAGACTTCAATGCACTGTATGCCAGTTAATTAATTGCTCTAGGGAATTCCAGATAGGTGGGGGAAGCTGCAGAACACTTAACTTTGCTTAAGTACTTTGTTATGAAATATATAATTAGTCATCATGTTCTTTGCGGAAACTCTATACATCCATTTCTGTAACTTTAATGAGTGCGCTGTCAGCTAATTAACCCACCAAGCTCCACCCCAGACACTTATAATTTTTGTGTGCAAATTTTGCCAGAGGCATTCTTTAATCAAATATTTATGTGTTTATCATGTCATAGCTAGGTAACGGGCATACCTCAACCACCGATAAGACAACATGCTTGCAGGATTTTTAATTCTTTGTATTTTTCTTCGGTGCTTGGCACGAAAGCATGCAGTTCTTTAATGTGACTCATATCATAATCGTTAGATGCTTGTAACCAAAACAGAACACGCTAAAAATTACAGGACGATTACATTCAGCTTCTGTTACAACAAGAATAAATAAAGATAGCTTTCAAAACCAAAATGTTCTGATCTTTGAAAATCAGCATTTTAAAGCTAAAATGTAGTTATTTGTATATCTTGGGGGCTTGTGGTATGTCTCATGTTTTGGTGAGGGTAAGTGTTGGAGATTCATTTCTGGATATCAGGAGGAAAGGGATTTAATTGACAGCTAGATGCCAGAAAAGTTTCATTGTGAAATTTGACCTTGGATATTCTCTAAATAATTTTTATTCACTAACTATTTGATACCAACACTTGATATGTGGTGATATTTAATTTTGAGAGCTGACTATACTTTTAGCAGTGTTATAGGATGGCATTTAATGGCTGGGCCATCTATAAAACTTAGCATGCAATGATAAGGCTTGACTGAATTTGAGTCGCCTTTAAGTCCCACTGTTCCTGATAGGAGCTCAGGGCAGTTTACATAGAATGTAGAACAAAGAACTGGGAGTTCAATCGACTCAGGTTGACTCAGCCTTCCATCCTTCCGAGATCGGTAAAATGAGTACCCAGCTTGCTTGCTGAGGGGTAAAATGGTAATGACTGGGGAAGGGAATGGCAAACCACCCTGCATGGAGTCTGCCAAGAAAACGCTAGAGGGCGTCACGCCAAGGGTCACAGGACTCGGTGCTTGCATAGGGGATACCTTTACCTTTATAGATAACCATAACAATAATAAAATCAGAGTTCAATGGCACCTTTAAGACCAACAAAGATTAATTCAAGGCGTGAGCTTTCGAGTGCAAGGTCTGACGAAGGGTGCTTGCACTTGAAAGCTCACGCCTTGAATAAATCTTTGTTGGTCTTAAAGGTGCCACTGGACTCTGATTTCGTTGTGCTACTCCAGACCAACACGGCTACCCACTTGAATCTATCACAACAATAATAACATTAATAATTGTAATAGAGGTAACAGTAACATTGCAAACAGCAGCAAATTTTATATTTGATGCTTATAGATGCCACGGAGGTTTCCGTCCTCTCTAGGTTCCTCCCCTGTCTCTCCAGGAATTTCCTAATATGGATCTGGCAATCCTATCCCACAATTGCAGGTGGCTGGGGGGGGGGGACTTGGCTGCTTCTAATGACCAAATTAATTGGTTAGTGCATTTTATCCCACAAAATCTCTTCCTATAATAAATCCATTCGCTCTCAGCAAACATACCATTACTTTTCGTTTTTAGCACTGAGAATGGCAAGTAAGATTCACGAGCCCATTGGGAAGCCTGCCTTATGCACTATTGTACAAAGTCATTTCTTAGTTCAGACATATCAGTGGTATGAGATGCTGCTGAAAGTGAATGCAGTATAGTGTAGCTCAGGACTGGCTTATGTTTGCAGGAATAGCGATCCTCAACCTGTGGGCTGCGGACCACATGTGGTCCGTCGACTAATTGGAGGTGTGCCACAAAGGATGCCTTCCCCCCCCCCCGGCCCTTTACAACACACTTCGGGTGTCATTGTCTCCCATCACTCCCAGATGGGACTATCTCGTTGCAGAGAAACAAGCTCAGGGTTCCCATTGACTTGTCATTGTCATGAGTTAAAATTTCCATGAAAATAAAATGTTCCTTATGTTCATTGTTGTGGCGTGTCTGTATCTTATTTTGAAGGGATGTTTAAACATTACCATAGCGGCCAGAGAGCGTTAGGGCAGTGGTTGAGAGCAGAGGAGTAAACTACCCTCCCCCCCACCGGGCCTCAGTAAAATTGTCAAGCGTTGAGTGGTCCCCAGTGATAAAAAGGTTGGGGACCACTATGCAGGAGCATACCTTCCCAGAACAGTGTCTATACCAGTTCCACCCAGCAGGGGGCTGCTGTGTATATCTAAATCTAATAATCTGTTACGGGATCGACATGGCAAAATAGGGGTCTGGGTTCACCTTGCCTGTCTCGGAATGGTACTATTGCAGATTACATAACCAGGACTACGTAGATGTGTTCAGCAGAGTCAGGGCTACAGTCCAGCAAAGGGGATAACATTAATATGCTTGCATGCTTCTGGAATTGGACTGTAGCCACTACCTTGGCTTTGGTTAATGATTCGAAGCTCACTCCTGCCCCTGCAGTCAAGATTTTATGCAAAGTAGCTATACATTTGAGGGGTGATTATGAATCAGGCAAATTTGCAGAAGTGTTGGTGCAATTATGATTTAAAAGTCAGGCGTTTCAAAACTTGAGTAAAAAACGGAAAAGTAGGAATCTTTCCTTTAAGAGCTGTTGTGGAGGACTTACAATGTGCGGGAAGGGGAGGGCGGTATATAAATATAATAAATAATAAATTATTATTACTATTATGTAGTAGCATTATGGTAGCATGAACTTTTATAGTCAAGAGTCTCCTTCATCGGAAAACCAGTCCTGAGATCCATCCTATAAAAACAGGGTGCTAAATAGCATTCAACAACTTTGGAAATAAGATATTGCCCAGCTGAAAGCTAGAGGACACAATGTGGGCAAAATTAAACATGACCGAAATGGAGGAGTGATTTGTGATTGGATTGGCTAGGGTGTCATAAAACTTGAGAGCAGGTAACACATTGGGCTAGAGGAGTAGTGCTGGAGTTTGGTGGGGATGCATGTAACATTTTCTCTTTCCCTGCTTTCCTGCTCTAAATTATCTCCATCCACCAGCTGAACAAAACACCCAGGCATGATATGCTTCTCCATGTGTCTGTGTCCATCATAATGCTTCTAAGAAAATGTTAGCACTGGCCATCAATATTGTATAGCTACTGACTTCCTGATGGAGGCAGGACTCTCCATGCAAATGTAAGTTGTTTGTGATGCACACACCATTCCTGCCCTAGATTCTCCACACTCAACTGTGGTCTCATACACATCTGGTTGTTTCTATTTTTAATTCTGTTTGTGCCTTTTGAATTGATCGAGCCCAGCTTAACATTCCAGCAAAACAGCAGGGAAGAGAATTCACCATTGAAGGCGAGGTTCTCTGAGCGGTTGAGATCAGCGGTTGAGAACCAACCCTGCTGTGAGAATAGGTAGAAAATTGCAAAGCTGTGCAGCTCAATCCTTGGCTCATTTGCTGAGAAGTAAATCCAACTGAATTCAAGAGAACTTGATGAAGAAAGAAAGGATAAAAACAGGGAGACCACACAGAAACCAAGAGCCATAAGCATAGCTATAGACCTATAATCTTCTGTGCAGTCCCACATTGCAAGGCTGGCTAAAGCATGGGACGATTATTTTCAAGTTAAAAACTCACCAAGGGGTCCTTTCCCAAGTCACTGGGAGCCGTTGCCCCACCCAAATGGGCGTGTAGTTCGAAGGGCATACATCCATTCCCCTCATGATCTGAAAATAATGCACTCTGGTATTTTGGAAATTATTTCTTGAATCACTGCCACAGATGCTGAAGTGCAGTGCTCAGAATGCACATAACACATGATTTAACACTTACACGTCTGTGACACTGGAAGAGCTTCTGACTTGAAACACCTTTTGTTGTACCACAAATTGTGTTATTGGTGGCATTTCTGTCCTATCAGGAAAAAGATGGCCATGAAGCTGAGCGAGCCCCTTTTCCATGTGCTCTGTTCATGTTTCCAATACATCACCAGGTCCTAATCTGCACAGTGTGGATGACAGGCAGGAGTTCAAGAAACACTATTCAGCCCCATCTCTGAGACCTTTTCCACATGCTGTTCAACACTGATAGCAAGTGCTTTTTCCCTGCCACTCTCACAGCATCCTGGTGCATTTGTATACCTCCTGGGGTTTGTTCAAGCCTTTCCATGACCTTCACAAACCTGCTTTGTGCCAAAGCCTGAATGGCTGCCATGTGGATAGGAAAGTTTTGATTTTCTGAATCTCACCCACACAGCAACCATTTTTCCCACTTCTGTTCCCAAAGAAGCCATTTCCCTAAGGTGACCAGAATTTTGGGGCTGGTCGGCGGAACGCGTTGCCGTTGCAGCGGTGAGGTGCGTGCAGCGGCAGCGTGGTTTATTTGGTGGCCGTGCAGTGGCAGTGCGTGCGGCGGTGGCGCAGTGCGTGTGGCGGTGGTGTGCGGTGGCGGCGGGGTGGCGAGGCCCTGCCTTGCCTCACCTCGCTTTCTGCACTCCTCTCCGTCGAGCCTCCACGCCTTTTGTGCACCTGCATGACATCGGCTCCGGCTGGCCGCTGGCGGGACAACTTGAGGACCCGGGTGGGACCTGGGGCGAAGACCAGGGAAGCGGATGTGTCCCGGGATTTTTGGGACAGATGGGCATCTTACATTTCCCCCGGCTATGGGGGGATAACATTAGAGTAAACTGTGTATTGGATTATTTTAATCCCAGTCTTCATTTTTTTAACTAAGTCTAGAGCACCTTTAATTTCAGAAGTATGAAGCTCTCTGATAAAACCATAGAGTTTTCAGTGATTCCTAGAACTACTGAACTACTGAATGTCACTACTGGCTTTTAAGTGGAAGTGACTAAGCAATGTCACTGCTGCTGAGAGCTCAGAGTGGCAGCAGGCAACATGTCTTGCCTGCAGGAGGCCTTCCTCCATAATAAGAGGCCTGGAAAACCTACACAAGCCTGTATCCATGTGGAAAATACTCATGTGCAGCTTGATGGTGAAGTGGGAAACAGGTCAGCCAGAAGTACAGTTACGATCTCTCACTTGTGGATGTAAGAGGCATTCCTTCTTGCGGGTCTAATGATAATCGTAATAACATAACTCATTATGGGCATAGTAATGTGTGTTTCCTGTGTTACCCCCCTCCCCCCAAAATCTGGGGAAACCCCACACTAACTGAACTGCGTGTGAGGAATTACTAAACCAAAAATCAATGAAGTACATGAGTCATGCTAAATGAGATGAAATGCCTGGAGTCCAAGAATAGCCTGTGTGTCTATGTAACTCCTAACATGCCTGCCGTTTTGTATGCATGTTTTCCTTAACAGGCATTCCGACAGCCCACTTCCTGTTTTTCTTATGACTCTGACAGTGAGAGTCCCAGCTGAGGCTGGAAACAAGATGGACAGTGTCCAAGTGACTGTGAACTCCATGGCTGTAGCCTGCCTTGAGTTCTTTTGTCCTACGCAAATGCTGCTACTTACGTAGCCTAGTCGCATGAGTGATTTCAGTGAGTTTCAGATTACATCTGTACAACCTCTAAAGCGTTTTTTAAAAAAAGTAAATTCACCATGGATGCCTTTCATCCTGCCCGGTCCTGAATGGCCCAGGCTAGCCTGCTTCCATTATGGCTCAGAAGCTAAGCAGGGTTGTCCCTGGTTAGTATGGGAATGGGAGACGATGAAGAAAGCCCATGCTCACTTTGCAGAGGCAAACAAGGGCAAACCAGCTCTTGCCGTGAAATCCCCAAGGAGTCAGCATAGGTTTGAATTGACTTGACAACACTTCCCCCAACCATCTTTCATGCTACGCTGAGAAGACAAATTGTCTTCTCCAGCAACCCCTCAGTGGAAGGCATTGACAGTTACGGAGCTTCCTCCCTCTTTCCTGCCTCAAAAGCTATTTCCAAGCATAAGGAAGTTAATTCCTGAGGTTGCAGGCCCTATCTGAATTAATAGCTGTGTGGGATGGCAGCTTGTAATGAGGAAGGGAAAGAGGGCAAAACTGTTCCTTTCTTCCTCTTGTATGATCTGAGGTCAAAAATGGCTGCTGGGAGTAGGGAAATGTCAGGAAGATCTCTGAACTTCGTGCGAGTGGATTGCTGTATCCAATTCAATGCATTCAAGAATTTTAGAAAGCACTGGCCAGATTTTGACACAGTAGTCAGTTGAAAATGCTTTATATTCCAGGAGTGTAGATCTTGGTGCTAATAGACTCAGAGCCAACTTAAATGACCTCACTGAGCATGCTTCTCTTGATCCAATGGTGGCACAGAAACAAATTCGCCACGACCATCACAGTCAACGCAAAGGCCTTCAAGTGAGCTCAGTGGCAAATATCTTATAATTTGTTGTTTTATTACAGAGGTATATTTAATTTTGCAACACATGTCTTACTTGGTATCTACACAAGTGTTTGCTGTCTTTCTGGCACAGGGCACGTCAACCTTTTCTGAAATTTGAACAAAATTCTTACTGTGGAAGGCCAAAACGTCTCACCGTCATGGTTCAGCCAGGTCCAACAGAATAAAGTGATGCAGAGGAGTCTTGTGAGGAAGAGGCAGCCAGCAGACCTGACTCAAACCCACATCCAGTGGCAGGAGGAGGCAGTCTCCAAGGGGCCAGACATACAGCCTCAGCCAGATATCAACAATTGGCCCTTCAGCCCTCTAGCCTTGAAAGGCAACAGAGAATTGGTAGGTCACTTCCTCTGTCCCCAGAACCTTGGGAGGAAGATAAGGAGAGAGCTGCAGGACAGAAGGCACAGTGCCCACTTAGCAGCACAGAGCTGGTTCAGCATCAGCAGTGAGGATGAGTGCTTGCAGGAGCAGGTCTGAGTCAGCTGGCTTAAAAGCAGCAAAGAAGGGAGTAGCTGTGTGGAAGCAACTTGTTTGTTAGCTACTGATCTTACAGCCTGTGCTCTGGACTGATTTCCTTGTATCTGACCCTGGCCTGTACTGTAAATTCCATGCTCTTAGATTCCTAGTCAAACTTTGAAGACACGTGTTTTGGAATCTGAGCTTTGGAACTGTATTTTGATAACCTCTAACATTGGGAAATTATGCTTGTATAACAGCTGTATGTGTCCACGGTCAGGACACTTGCTTCCGATGGGAAAGAGGAGAGACAGGCACACGTCCACACACACATGAAACTGCCTTATAGTGAATCAGACCATAGGCCCATCAAAGTCAATATGTACTCAGACGGGCAGCAGTTCTCCAGGGGCTCAGACCCTCCCAGTCTTTCACATCTCCTATGATTTTGTCCTCATTCACTGGAGATGCCAGAGACTGGACCTGGGATCTTCTGCATGCAAAGCATACCATTGCTCTTCCCCCAGTACTAAGTGGGCTTAGAAGTCCTAACTCAATGGACTGTAGCATGGGAAAAAAGCAATTGCTCTCATTTAAAATATGTGTTTCTGGCCCAAGGGAAATACTGTTTCCTATGATGTTTGTCTGTCATTTTAGCCTGTTTATTTTTATGGTCTGGTAGCATATGTGACTCTTGTCTTCCTGTTTCATCATCATAACAGTCCTATGGGGTAAGCTATATTTGAAAGTGATGACTGGGCATGAACCAGCTGATGAACTAAAGTTTGTCATGAATTCTGAGGAGTTCATAGACTATGAAGCAATGGGCATGAACTAAACCAATGCTGCAAGCTTTCACAAATCTGGTGTACTTTGCAGAAAGCTTGGAGCCATTTAAATAAAACAGCCTTCACATGGTATTTCATGGGAGCAGAAAGCAGAGTTTAAATGACCCAGAACCATTTAAACCAAACTGCTGAGCCACTCAGCTGTTTGGAAACATTTGCTTTCTGCTCCCAATGGCTTTTCACAGGGAAGAGAAAGCAGGGATTAGATGGCTTGGGGCCATTTAAACCAAATACATTAAATGAAAAGGACAAAACAAAGAAAAGTTCAGCTGTCTGGAAACCCTTGCTTTCTGCTCCCAGCAAAAAGCTGTGGGGAGCAGAAAGCAGGGATTTAAACTTTAAACAGCTCACAAACTGATATGAAAACTTCCAAAGGAGGATACCCAGCACCTCCCAAAGAAGCCTGTTCCACTGAGGAACTGCTCTAACTGTCAGGAACATCTGAATGTTTAGCTGAAATTCTTTTGAATTAATTTCAACCCATTGGTTCTGTTCTATCCCTCTGGGACAACAGAAAACAACTCTGCTCCATCTTCTATATGACAACCCTTCAAGTATTTGAAGATAGTTATCATATCACTTCTTCATCATCTTCTCTCCAGGCTAAACAGACCAAGCTCCCTCAACCTTTCCTCATCAGACTTGGTTTCCAAACCCTTCACCATCTTCGTAGCCCTCCTCTGGACATGCTCCAGTTTCTCTACATCTTTCTTCAGTTGTGGTGCCCAAAACTGAACACAGTACTCCAAGTGAGGTCTTACCAGGGTGAAGTAAAGTGGTAACGTCACCTTGTTTGATTAATATAGCCTAAAATCCCATTTGCCTTTTTAGCTACTGAATCCCACTACTGACTCAGTGTCTGGTCTACTAAGATCCCCAGATCCTTTCATATATACGACTGCCAAGACAACTCTCGCCCATGTATATGATTTTTCCTATCTAAATGAAGAACTTTACATTTATCACTACTGAAATTCATTTTAGGCTAGTTTTCTAACCTGTCGAGATCTTTTTGCATTCTGATTCTGTCTTCTGCTATGTTTGCTACCCCTCCCAGTTTAGTGTCATCTGCAAATTTAATAAGAACACTCTCTATTCCTTCATCAAAATCATCTATAAATATGTTGAACAACACAGAGCCTAGAACAGATCCCTGAGGCACTCCACTTGTCACTCCTCTCCAAGAAGATGACGAACCATTTATAAGTACACTTTAGGTGTTATCTGTCAAGATCTGAGTTGATAGCTAGAGCCTTCCGACCCCACCCGAAGAGAGCAGGGCTGATTCTGCACTTACTTTGTTTATTCCATTGTTGGATCCTGCTGAATTCAGATCGATTTGAACTCGGGTCTTACTCTATTACCCCCCCCCCTTTGAAATGGAAAAGTGTTCTGCACATGATTAGGGAAGCTCAGAAGGGGGAGAGCCAAGCACAGCAGGAACCTTTTCTTTTTCTTGAATGGGAGGGTGGGAGAGGATTGGAGACAAGAGAAGAGGGGGGAGGGGAACAAAAGGCAAATCTCTGCTGAGAGAAGTTAGGGCTTCCCCTTTAAGAAAAACCTTGCAGCTTGGAAATGAGGAAGCCTTTGAACGGGCGCCCTGACCAATCAGGGTTTTTCTACAGCGTTGGAGGCTCGAGGCAGCAGAGAGCTGCACCTTTAGTCATGCCGATTTTTCAAATATTGAGGGTCATATGCACTCCAGTATATTGCGGGGAAAAGGTAGTATCACTCTGGATCAATCATGCTTGTTGCAGAGGGAAAATTTAAATCGGCCAAAATAAAATGCAAATCGCATTCAGTGTGGATGGCAGGGACTGAATCAACCTGGGATTGGAATAAAAGCTCCGTGCAGATTCAGGCCTGGTGACACTAGCTTTCAGTCTGCTGTTAAATAGGGACTGTCTATTCAAGTCTAAACAGACTTATACTGTTCTGAGCCCATTTGTTTTCAAAGGACTTAGAAGGGCACTGTTCTGGATTGTGCTGTATATGCTGCAAACAGCATGTAGCTGGTGAGGTGACATACAGCATCAGATGAGCTGAACTGTCTTTGACCTCTGGAAGAAGCCTAAATGGACATCCACTCACTTTGTTTAGCTAGACACCTGCTTAATATTAGGATGACTCATGAGCTTACTGGATGATCAGAATTCAGTCAGGAAATAAGATCATTGTGGATTTTAATTGAGGGTTGAAAAGGCTTCCTTGGAACGGAGTCAAGTTGAAAGAAGTAAGCTCTCCAGTCACGCTAACTTTCTCTTTGGAGTTTCTGGGTTTATGTAAGACTTTGTTTGTTTTCCCTCAATGAATGATTCAAGCATGCAAACATGTTGAAATTATTCCAGAGAGGAAGCTGAAAGCATAGTGTCAGGTGTCTGAAATAAGGAATGGGAATATGTTGAGGGCTGCACGTCTTAGACATCAGCTAAATTAGTACAGAATCATTTTATTCTCAGAGGAAGGCTAGGTTTCCAATGGTCACAGCAGCTCTGGGTTTTTTTGTACTTGTTACTGTCTGCGATGCCAACACAGTCCCTATGAAGAAACACCGTTGGTTTCTTGCAGAAATACACCCAAAGCAAATGAAAACAATAGGCCAAAAGTTGTGTCATCTGGAGATTTATTAAATGCAATCCTAAATAATTTTGCAACCAGAACGGGGTCCCAGGTATTCAATCCCACTTTCTATTGCTTCTTCAGTGGTTGCAATTGTAGTCTATAATGAAAGCAACACATTATGGAAAGTAACAACATCATATTTTCATCTGTTGCCAGTAAAGCGCACCCTAACACTTTTAAATAAATGTATACACAAAAATCTATCCAGATCCACAGTTAACCTACCTATGCTCCTTGGGTAGGAACGTGAATTAATTATTAAGACCTAAACAACAACAACGTTCCTCCCTGACTCTGCGACCCCAACTGCGGTGGCGGCGTGATCAGTGTGTGCACACGTATGGGCAGCATGCGCGTGCACAAGCATTCACATGCGTGTGCAGGCTCACAACACTCAGGACGGCATGTAGGCAGCTATTGCCATGGCTCCTCCTCTGCCTGGCACCTGCTGCCACCCGCCACCACTTGCAGCCACCGCCCACCACTGCCGGCCACCGCCCGCCACTGCTGCCGCTTTTGGCCGCCACCACAGCAACCAACCTGGGGACCCCACAGAAGGGGCCAAGCGACCCCAAATAGGGTCAGGAACCCAGGGATGAGAACCATTGTAGTAATGTAAATCTGTTCTTTATACATTTTCTATATTTCTCAGGAAAGATTGTATTTTGGCAAAATGAATGTTTGGTTTTTTTCCCCTTCAGTTCCCCCCCCCACCCCAATTTTGAGTGTTAATAATTCATGGTCTGTATCATGATTGGCTCCTGGTCTTATTTTAGCATAAAGGATAGAACTTCTTCATCTTCTCCTTCCTCTGATGTAATCTATTTGGTTTCTATCCTGACCACCCGGTGACATCCATGTATACAATCATCTGTTTGGCGATGCTAGCAAAGTATTTAAATCTAATCACAATGAAAGAAAGCTGGTGGAAGGCTTCTTGTGTTGCCAAGAATAAAAGTAGTTGACCGGAAGATAAAGAAAGAATGTAGGAAAATGTAGGAAAGAATGTAGGAAAATGAAAGCTAAAATTCTAGCTATTCTTTGGCAGTAAATAGGAATAATATATTGCTTTGCAGATGTTCCCCTTCAGGGAATAGCAGAAGGCAGACTAGGAGAAAACAATAACTTTAGCTGATGTTTAAAACTTGAGGAAATGGTTTCTGGCTTTACTGGCAAAACTGAAGACGAGGGAAGGGAAAAGAAGGAAGGGAGTTGGATGGGAAGGCTGTCAGAAAGAGAAACAGCAAAGGTTGTCAATTGTGGAAGAAAAACAAGGAAAGGGTAGAAAAACTAAAGGGGAATGGACTAGTACACTATAGGCATTTGGTTGGGAAAGACAAAGAATGTAAGCACTGTCAGGAAGCAGCAAAGAGGAAAAGCAAGAGAAGGAAGGGGGAGAATGAGATCTCTTATACTTACTATATTCTGCCAGGCTGCAACATTATCTTGGGCTTTGACCCAGCCATCCAGAATCTATGTAGGATTGACATCTCTGGCTTGGGAAATTCTAGGAGATTTGGGGGTAGTATTTGGGGGGAGGAAAAGGAGCTCAGTAGGGTGTGAAGAACCAACTCTCCAAAGCTACCGATTCCTTCTGATCTCCATGTTCTGTAGGGATGCTAGTCCCCATGTGGGACCTGGGGATCCCCTGGAATTACAGCTCATCTCCAGACTAAAGAGATCAGTTCCCCTTGAGAAAATGGCTGCTTTCGAAGTAGACTGCATAGCATTATACTCCACTGAGGTTCCTCCCTGCCCTATATCCTACCCACTCTCAGCTCCACCCTCAGAGTCTCCAGGTATTTCCCAGCCAAGACCTGATAATCTTATTCTGGAAGTCAGTTGTAATTCCAGAAGAACTTCCGGCCCCACCTGGAGGTTGGTAACCTTATGCTGGTTTTATGTGTTCCAGGTATTTGCTGGTCCAGTGTAGGGAGCCAATATTTTTAGCAGATGCAATGCTTTCCAGGCAAGCTTGATTCTTGGCATGTCGGTTTTCAGGAGGCAGTTGCAATAGGCAGTCTCATTGTATCACTTTTATTTTTCGTTATTAGATGTTGATGAGGTAACGCTGTGTAATCGAGGAGGGTGTTTTGTATACAAAGGTCACAGAGTTCAAAGGCAGCTAAACAGAATCTGAACTATTGTCATTGGTGACTTGCTGATAAGTCTTTCAAATTTGGTTTCAGGGAGCTGTTAAAGTGGGATTTTCCTGTCATCACATTCCAAAAAAAGAGGGAGTGGGTGAATGATGTTTGTGTCAGAATACATGATGACAAATTGAGATGGCATGACCCACCCCCACCCCTGCCCCCAAACCTCCATAGGAGTTGCATAGTTGCTACCGCAGGCAGTCCTGTAATAGAAATCATTAAACCTCTACCTTGTCGGCAGAGTTTGAATATGCAAAGGTGCAAACCATCAGTCTGCTTAAAGAATAATATCATTTTTATTATGAAGAAAAACAGATGTACAGAAAGAGAGAGGTAGAGACTGTTTCTGCACTTAGGGACATCATTTGGATTTGCATTTATAAGGGGTCAAGTTTTTCATTCGTTTCTGCACTTTTCAGGTGCATACCAGGTGTATATACAAATTGCCCCCTCGCCCCACAGCAAAGGAATGCTCAGAAATCCGTTTTTCACTTTTTGAAGTGGGGTCTGACGGGATCTAAATCAGGGCTGGCCAATGTGGAAACATAGCATTCAGGCTCTCTTGTCTGTAGTGCCAATTCCATCGTCAACCTCACCCAACTTTCCCCTCCCACTTTTAAAAAATGGCTGATTGCATTACAATGCTATTCCTATATAACAAAATAAGGTGTGCCCCCCCCCCGTGCTTTGCCTGCCCTTCACTGCCCCGAGGCTCCGGGGTAGAGAACAGGAGGCTGGGCCAACTGACCAGCCACCCTCCTCCCAGTGTGCAAAGCCTCTCCAGCCACCGCCAATGTGTCTGCCCTTTGCTGTCTGGAATGCAAGAAGCCCTTTGCTGCCTGGTGCATGAGAGGCTAAGTTTCTCTGGCCCCCGCTGAGGCTTGCATGCAGAACGCGCCTGCCATTCGCCGACTGGAGCCTCAGGGTGGGAAAGGGCAGGTGCGTTTGTACAGGTGAGCCTCTGCGGCAGCTGGAAAAGCTTGGATCCTGACTCTAGGTTGGCAACTTTAGGGACAACATTAGAGCCAACTGACAATCACTGAAATGAACTAAATCATAGAGGCTTCCAAATATAGAAAAAGACATGTAGAAAAGGCCATCGCCATCACTGCCTTCTCCCCCAACAGAGGGTGCAGCACTTGGGTCCAGACAAGTCTGCTATTCGTGTGTATGTGTGGACAGCCGCTACTCTTTGTGCAACCACCGCCATAGGATTCTCTCAGGCTAACAGGTGAGCTTCTTACTCCTTGGCCTGGAACCATGCATTTGTTGAATGCTCAGATGGTTTTGCTTTGTTTTTTTTGGCTGGTTTTCCTATTCCAGTTTAAAATTTTCTGTGTTTCCAATGATTTGGAACATCTTTTGAAATATGTCTAGACTGCCATCGATATAACTGAAGCCCTATCACAATGGTCCCCGACATGGTGTCTGTGGGTGCAGCGGTGCCTTCCAGTGTGTTCCTGACACCCACTTTCTTCTTCCCCCATAAAAGAGCCAATTTTGTCTTTCATTGGAGCAGTAAGTGTTTCAGAAGAGTCCAGACCTTTGGGTCTACAACAGTGGTTCTCAACCTTCCTAATGCTGCAACCGTTTAATACAGTCCCTCATGTTGTGGTGACCCCCAACCATAAAATTATGCAAGTGTTCTTTCACAGAAATTAAACCAAAACTGACCAATGGCGTGAAGATCCATTGTTCGTGATTGTATATAAATTGTTTTTTTCCGGGGTTTCTCAGTTCAGTTCTGCCTCTTGTCCCACCATGCTGGTCTTGCTCTTTTCCGCTGCTCCAGACAGACGAACGCTCTGTCTCGATGTACCCTGCAAGGCTGTTGTGTGGATGGCACCCTCCCATGGCCAAGTTGTTTTTCCTGCCACGACCCCTGTGAAAGGGTCATTTGACCCCCAAAGGGGTCCCGACCCCCCAGTTGAGAACCACCGGTCTACAAGGAGCACCCATTTGGAAATAGGTGTCTCTGTCATGGGAGGAGGCTTAGCTTGTATTGAACATTCCAACGTTTGTCTGTCGTCTGTCTTCAACATTCTAAAAGTGCCCCAAGGTTGAGGACCACTACCCTGTGAGCTCTACATAGTAACTAGTGTATCTAGAGCAGATTGTTTCAACCTTTTGACCATGGAGGAGTCCCTGAAATAATTTTCCAGGCTTCAAGGAGTTCTGAAAGTGATGTCAGCTGGCCACGCCTCCTTGCCATGCCCCCAGAAGTGACATATCACCTGAAGTGATATCATCATCCATGCTAACTAGCAAGCTTGAGGAGGACTGAGAGGGGGAGAGACAGGAGGTGGTTTAAGCCAGGAGTAGGTGTACAGGCTCTGCCCTGTCCCAGAAGCAGAAACCATGAGAGCTCATGCTCCACGGGAGGGGAGTTCCCTAGCTTGTGGTCAAGTCCATTAAGGCAGAAAGGGAAAAGCCACTGACTCCCTCTGAAGCTCCCATGGAAGGTCTTTGGACCTCTGCATGGGAATATCTGATCTAGAGCAGTGGTCCCCAACTTTTTTGAGGCTGGGGACCGGCGGCGGCAGGGAGGGCGATTGCCCGGCCGCACATGCGCAATGCGCGTGTGCGGCCCTGCTTCCCTCTCCCCCCTCCCACAGTAAGAAGCTTCCCGTGCCGCAAGCTTGCGGCCTGGGAAGTTTTTTACTGCGAGGGGGCGGGGAGAGGGAGCTGCGGCCCGGTGCCAGGGCCTTTGCAGCCCAGCACCGGGCCGTGGCCCGGTGTTTGGGGACCACTAATCTAGAGCATCTAGTGAAATATACAGTTGTTTATATTTGTGCTCATATTCCATCTCAGATCACTAGTTGGTTCTGGCAGCCCCCTGGTATTTCAGCTCTTGTTTCTTAGGATGCAAAAGATGTTATAACGAAAAACAGTGACATCATGAAATCATGGTTTAAATTTATTGTACTTTGTGTGTCTGCCACCAACTGTGGTTAATTAAAATATATCAAACCCAGACTTGAAACCATCCTGCAGTCCTATGTGTTTAAAATGTCATATGTTTAAAGCTTGGCTCACTAACCACAGTTAATCTTAACTGTGGTTTTATATGACATAGGATGAAAGTTGTTCCTGAGGGTTGCGGTCACTGCATCTCAGGTTGAGATACCATGTGAATACCAGCTGGATCTGAATCTCAGGCTGACGTACTAGCAGGCAGAGTTGGTTGGGCAAAGAACTAAGGCAATGAAAGGAGTTATACCAGGGCTTGAATGACTTGTCCATTAGCTGAATTCTGGATTTTACAAACTAACCATAGTTAAAATAAACATTGGTTCCCCGTATATATAAATAGGTTCCCAATTATACACACACACACACATACACACACATTTGAAATGCAAAGTCCAGCTTGTTTGCTCTAATACAGTCTGACTTCTAACATTAACATCAGTGCTTGCTTTCCTATTTCCTTCAGTGGGATTCCCTTTGCACCTAAGGTGTGTTGTTTAATCATTACCCCATACCTCTAAAAAGGCTGATATGTAGCTATAAAGATTTTAATGGTTACTTAACAATGGAAATCTTTCAGAACTTCATGTTTACCTTTCCCTCCCTTTAGTGTGAATTCAGCTTAACACCTTATCCATTCTTATCCCTTGTAGACTGACTCACCGGAAGCAAACTTACCTCACCATCGGCTTCCCCTGTAGATAAAAACCCATTGTGGAAAGAAAGGATTGTTTTTGTTTTTCCTAAAATATTTCTTTCAATACCCTTTGAAGAAGGATGCAGTCCAAATCAAGATAATGAAACAAAAAGGAATTTACATCTATTTGCACTGAATTCTATCCAAACTTGAAAACAAAAAAGGGAATATACATTCAGCTTATTAAATTATGTACAAAAGTATTTAGTTTATTGGGTTTAGTTATTGTAGAAACAAAAATGATGTGTTAGAATAAGTTACATTTCTAAAATAGGGGGTTTCCAATCTCCAGGTGGTAGCTGGAGATATCCTGGGATAATAGCTAGTTTCCAGACAACAGAGATCACTTCCCCTGGAGAAAATGGCTACTATACCACAGTAGTCCCTCCCCAAAATTCTGCCCTCCTCATGCTTAACTTCCCCCCCCCCAAAAAAAAAAATCTCCAGGTACTTCCTAAACTGCAGCTGGCAACCCTAACTAAAATATATTTCACTGAGGTTGAAATCTTTTGCACACTTATTTAGGGGTAAATTTCATATAACTCAGTGGCTCTTGATTCTAGCAAACAAGGGTACTATGTATATTTTAATATTTTGCTCCGTCTATTAGGAATGCAGTCTCTCTCTCTCTCTCCCTCTATGTTGAGTTGGTGAGGTCCATGAATTAAGCCAAACATTTTTTTTTATTGTTTGAGGTTATTTTACTCTGGTATGTTAACTTCAATGAGCATGCAGAAATATGGTCCTTTCTTCAGAACAATACTTTTGTCTACTGAATTTATAAGGCATTTAAAGGCATTCAGTTGTGTAATCTTTAAATATGTGTCTTTTCAGATATGACAACCTAGTTGTGTTCCCTCAGACATAAGATTTTCCCTCCATTTTTCTCTTCCTTTCTGACTAATCAGTCCCTTAATAAATTTTATTCTTTCCTGAATATCTATGGCTGTCTCACCCCATCATGTTACTGTATTTCTACACTGGCTGAGCCCAGGAGCTTGAGGGAAGAGACAAGATCACCCTCTCTTTATTTACATTTCTTAAATGGCGCACAAAACTCTTTATAACATTTTTAAAAAAGCAAGCTACTTTATTCAACATAGAGAGGAAAAGGTCAGATGAAATCAAGGGTCAAATGCCTGAGGTAAATCAATAAGAACTCTTAGGTAACAATATTTTCAAAAACTACAGTTCATACATTTCTAGCAGTTGAGAGTTTTAAACTTTTCACACAGTCTTAGAATCTTTGAGATGAGAGGCTCTTGTTTTAGTGTTTCCTAAACATGCCAGTACACTTCCTTAACTGACTCTTCTGATTTCAGCAGTAACATTCAGGTGGGAAGAGGCCAAGCAATCTTGATGTCATGCATATCTGGCCAGGGACATCTCTGGTGGACGGCTGGAAGATATATGGCCATGAATTGCCACTTTCTCTAACCCATGCTATGTTTGTGTGCATGATTAATATAATTCTGTCCTCACAAAAATCTAGTGCAAATTTGCTATGTGGTCACAAGTGCCACGACCCACATTGAAAGCCAGCTGGAACATCTGGTAATTCTCTTTCAATGGCTGCTGCTATGCATTGTATGGTTTTAAGCAAGATTGTACTAGCACTGAGAACTTCACTGCCCCAGCTCCCATGCAGGAGCACAAATTGGGGGGGGGGGGGATGAGGCGTACCGGGGCAAATGCACCTCCCGCGTGGGGGCAGGAAGAGGCTGGGCAACCTGCCATGACTAAAACTCCAGCATGCAGCCTGGCATGAAACCTCCAGTATGTTAACGGTCCAATGAGGACTACTGTAAATTAAAGGAGGATACTGTCATCATTGGTAGTATCATTGCTGGTGTCACAATGCTCCCTTTTTATTTTTTGCACATGCTTAGATCAATAAAAAGCACTAAAATATTGATACACCATCGTAATGTTAGTATAATCTGTTTATCTGAACTTTCTTTCTTTCTTTCTTTCTTTCTTTCTTTCTTTTTTTCTTTCTTTCTTTCTTATTCTCTTCCCTTATGACTATACAGGGGAAAAGGTATATTTTGCAAGGGAAGAGACTAGTGACTTACTTTTTAAAAAAATGAAATCTGGAATTTAAAAAACCTGCTTGAACAATCACAACAATACTACAATATTTGTGTCATTTTTTTAAATCAAAAAGGAAACTACCCATCTTCAGAGCATGAGGAGGAGAAGGGATAGTCTGACAATGAGGACAGTCCAGACATCAAAAAGTGGGCTTTAGGTTGCAGGAATAGGCGGGACGAAGAAAACCAACAGAAACATTATGCACAAGGGAAAAGATGACTCAAAATCGGCTTCCAGAAATAGATCAGGGTAAAAGTGTTGTTAAAAGAATCAGGGGAAAAAACCTGGGGAAAAGACAAAATACCTAAAGTGAAAACCAAATGTGTGAAACTGCGTGCAGAAATCAGGGGACAAACTGAACTACTATGGGCCCAGATCAGCTGGACAAAACTCATGTAGGAAAGACCCAAGGGTCAAACTGAATGTGACAATGGCCTTGTGTTGGACCCATGGATACCACGGTCATTTTTCAGCTGAACTTGGACATTTTGAACTCTCCCATGCCTTTTCAAGTGTTGGGCAGTTTAAAAGGCCCAGTCAGGGGACAACTTCACATTATTCCCACTATCCTGTGGGCCTGATCAGGATAGGGCTGTTGCAGCATTTTTAAATGGCCAAGGTTAGCTCTTCAGAGAACATACTCCATTGGACCCAAAGGTTTTATTCTGCTAATGGTGTAACATTTTATTGATTATCTTGCGTTTCCTGTTTGTTCAAGGCAGTTTACAACAATAATTAAAGCATCCCCAGCTAAAAACCAAGCCTTCCTCCTGTGCAAAAAGCCTTCCATTGTAAGAGCTCTTGGTCCAGTGGAAGACATTGGTGGAGCATAACCTTTGGTCCCTTGTCAGGCTTCTATTCAGTTTTGTTGATCTTCACTTAATCCACCCCCTCCCCCGCTTCTGTATTTCTTTCCTAATGGAATAACCAGGAATGACTCCAGTATACAAGCAGAGATCTGCAGGAGGAGTAAAAAGGGTATTTCACAGGTCGCAATTGTAATTCCCTTATTAATGCAACTAAGT
The DNA here is from genome assembly GCF_049243985.1 of Paroedura picta. Lineage (NCBI taxonomy): Eukaryota > Metazoa > Chordata > Lepidosauria > Squamata > Gekkonidae > Paroedura > Paroedura picta. Next base: position 43,119,843 of record NC_135372.1, read on the forward strand.
GTGGCTCTTGCCGTCACGCTACTTTGCTGAGTCATATTCAGTTTGGCAATAGCTATATGACTCCTAAGGTTCTTCCTGCGGTGTTACTTACCCAAGTACTCCCGTATTGCATGACTTTGTACTTTATTTTACTCGGTGGCATCCTATTTATTCTGTACATTTGTTTCCAGTTAATTAGATGGAAATGCCTTGGATGACCAAGGGCCAATCACTTTCTATCAGCCAAATCTCCCTCATAAAGCAAAAGTCATATCTAAACACCGCCGGCGGCGCCGCGGGCGCCACAGACTAAATAATTCGCTAAGGGGTACTGAAGTGGGCTCTGTCCGTGATGAGGAAGGGTCCAGATTGGACCCTTCCTCTGGACAGACACCGATTGGTCCCTCTGATTCCCAGCCCCATGCTCCCAGCGCCTCTCACTGCATCAGGACGCTACCCGAGGGAGCCCTCGGCGCGGCTGCTGGGGGCTCCCTCCCCGGTGGCCTGACACGACGAGAGGCGCAAAGCGCCTCTCGCCGCGTCAGGCCGCCGCCAGACAGAGCCCCTGGCAGTCGCGCGGAGCGCGGCGGCCGGCGGCTCCCTGCCTCCGCCGCCGCGGCCTTCCCTGCTGCCAGGCCCTCCCTGCCGCCGCTGCCGCCGCCTCCCTGCCTCCGCCGCCGCATACAGCCGCCCCCGGCGCACGGAGCCGTCTGAGACAGCCGTTGCCGCGGGACACCCTGCTTGGTGAGTTCCTAGCGCTCGCTGTATCCCTCTTACAGCGGGCTATCTTTCTAGTCTTGGTATATTTGGACGAACATTGTGGTAAAAAAGTAATAAATATTTGCAATGGTAATTTGAGTGCCATTTGAAGATTTATTTTTTCTCCACCCCCTTCACTCCCAAGACGTCAGATATATTTAACAGAAAGACATTTGTGCAGGAAGATAATTAAAAACAAAATACATTGAATACCACTGGGTCCTGGGCAGGATCTTGAGATACCGATGCTTCCTTTATCCACTTTTCTTTGCATGAGGTTGGTTATCCAAAAAGGCTGGGAGCCTTCTTGATGCTAAGAAAGACCAAAATCATATTCATTGTGTTCCTAAACAAGAGAAACCACGATGCCTTCCTCTCTTATCTACTGTCTGATTAACACGTCGTCTTTTTCAACACTTGATCATAATTAGCTATTTAGGCCAAAAAGATTCCAGCTGAGTCATCTCCTAAAAAAAATGAGATGTATAGATGACCCCAAACAAATTGTGTACTGAAGGTGGTTGTCTACACAGGGGAATGTCTTTACTAAGCAAAAAGGAGTGTTGTGACAGGTTTGACTATCAGGTTTGTTGTAGCACTAACATCCATAGGCTGCAGCTGGTTTCATCAGATGCATTAAGTGAAACCTTAGTCCAGCCTTTCTCAACTTTTTAACCATTGAAAAACCCCTGAAACTTTCTTCATGCTTTCAAGAAACCCCAGAAGTGGTGCAATAGTGCAGAATATGTTTGAGAAACAGAGTTATGTACATGTCCACCAGGCCCCTCCCCTTCCCATCCCCCCCCCAGCTGCATCATTGGCCATTGGGGGCAGGTCAACATGACCATTTATGGTCATACCACCCAATAAATGTTTAACAATTTCTTTAAAATTAATTAACTCTCATTCATTCAGGGAAACCTTCTAGAGCTGTCAAGAAAACCAAGAGTTTCATGACATCTTGATTGAGAAAGCCTTCCTTAGTCCATCAGTACAGAGGGGAAACCTCAGTCTACAGACATATGTCATGCTGTAGGAAGAGCAGGTGAATGAGTTCTTGATAGCTCATGTCATTAGATCCTATTGGACATTGGGATGGAATTGGCTACTGGGCCTGTTGGAAGACCACATTCCATGGGCTACTGTCTCTGTTAGATATCCATTGTTGCCTTGATTAGAGGCTGCCTGTAAGCAAGAAAAGCCCAAGCTGTGTGAAAGAGAATATGTAAAAGAATCCAAAGGATATACATTTAATTTATATGTGTTGAATTTATTTGGTTGGTACCGTGGTTATTATGACCTGGAGCCATCTACTTGCCTTCATTTTTATTTTTATTTTTTACCTTCTGAGACTGGATTCTAGTGACACACTGATGTTTACAGGACTCCACCCATTGCCCACTCATGTCCCTCTTTTCCTTGCAGAGCTATTGGAGGGCTGAAATTTTACAAATGCAAGAAAACGGTGCTAGAAAACTGTAGGGATATCAGGGAGGGAAATTACTGAAAACCAGCTTGGTGTAGTGGTTAGGAGTGCCAACTTCTAATCTGGCAAGCAGGGTTTGATTCTTCGCTCCCCCACGTGCAGCCATCTGGGTGACCTTGGGCTCACCACAACACTGATAAAGCTGTTCTGACCGAGCAGTAATATCAGAACTCTCTCAGCCTCATCTATCTCACAGGGACTGTTCATGCACTGGGAATTTCACTCCCCCAGCTCCCATGCCGGAGCACAAATCGGGGGCAGATAAGGTGCACTGGGCCAAATGCTCCCCCACGTGGGTGCAGGAAGAAGTTTGGCAACCTGCCACAACCTGCAGCCTGATATGAAACCTCTAGTGCGTAAATGGTCAGGGTGTCTGTTGTGGTGAGAGGAAAGGGAAGGAGATTGTAAACTGCTTTGAGACTCCTGGTAGAGAAAAGTGGCATATAAGAACCAACTCCTCCTCCTCCTTCTTTGTTATTTGTATAGAGTTGTGAATAATGAAGACAGAATGGCTTCTTCACCTTCTCCAATCAGATTGGGAAGTCTTGCACCTGCGTGATTGTGGCTTTGCATTGTTAGCATTTTTTATGAAGATCTGAGTCAGACAACTTGCATCACAGTTAGAGATTACTGACAGTGCTTTTCAGTTTGAAAGAGGAATTTTTGCTTCCTCTTCCTCGACCACATACTGTGAGACTCATGGTGTTATGTCGTAAAGCTCAGCCTGTTTATCTTCTGAAACAGAATTTAACATGGTCTACTACTATTTTTGTTTTTGGCGTATGTGTAATACACACAAGCCAATAGCATGCATGGAGATAGCACACTGTGCTTTTATATGCAGATACCCTATTGATACAGTTGTTCCTCTTCAAATTAAATTGTTTATACAAACGGAGACTCACTTGGGAGTCATGCGTCTTATTATACATATATGGGAGCAGGGTGTGTTGATGCCCTCTCAACCCAGTAAGGCAAGAGGGTTATTAGCCAAGGCAAAATGTGAATCAGGGGTGACATGGACACTTTCCCCTTCACTTGTAGTAACCGGATTTCCAACTTCTGAACTCCAGTTTCTTCTTTTTAACTACCCTTTTTTGAGTAATAAAAATTAGGCTGTGTGATGAAATGTAGATATATGCAATCCCTGTCTCTTTATTTCCACAGATATGTGTGCTGACACTACATTTTTTGGGATATGGGATATTTGCAATATGGACCTGAATCATGGGCATTATTAGCTGCAAGTTGTCTTCAATCTACCTTCAATTTACCTTTTCCTATCATGGAGGTCAACTGAAAGGGAAATTTCATCTAGTTGATTATTTTGCATGGGCTGATTTCAAGCAGACAGGACCTATTAAAACCCATTAGGATGCCTTTCCCTCTGGGGATGATCCATTCTATCAGATCCTCCCCTCTCCTGCCGAAAAATAAGAATCTTGAAGAGGTTTAAAATCCACCACTCTCCACGTACCATGAAGTGACCTTAAACACTTCCATCCCCAAGTAATCCAACTCATGTCCAGAATAAATACCAAATGCAGCTCTTTGGTATGGTTTGAAACAGTCTTGTGTTTGCCAATGAAATTCTGAGCAGTCAAGATCGTCCTGGAAAAGAATCACAAGGGAGATAAGTAACTAATTGTTTGGACCCTCTTCTCCTAATCTGGCTCAGCCAAATTTTGCTACTGTACAGTTTCAGGCTCCCCACATTTCAGAATGCTGAGAAATTCCAGAGCCAGGACTTACACAGGTCAGTTTTCTTTGGACAAAAAAGCACTGGATGCTTATGGCCCTTTTATAGTGTTTGTTTTATTTACAAAAAATAGAGGTAGAGCACTGGTGGAGACAAAGATGAACTCCTGCTTCTGTCTCCTCCAAAAACTAAATTGCTCTTTTCTTCACACACAGACAGATAATATCTGCCCCCTTCCTTCAACTGAGAGATGAAGAAAGGTGGGTGGAGCCATTTCCTAATACTTCAAGCTCATTATTCACAGGTAGGAAGCATTAACATTCTCTTGACATGGACTCTGACATAGCCGAAAGGAAAGAATCTGTCATAGAACTGTCAGGCTCTGGCTACAGCTCGGCTCTGATTCTTCTGAGGAAGAGACAGCCAGCAGGCCTGACCTAAACTCACCACCAGTAACAGACACAGCAAGAGGAGAAATAACAGCTAAATAACAGTACAATACCCCCTCAGCCCCTTAGCCCTGAGTTAGCAACAGAGAGCCTTCTGCCAACCAGTTCACCTCCCCTGTCTCCAGAACCTCGGGAACAGTGTAGAAGTGCGAATAGGAGGGAGTTTCAAGACGGAAAGCACAGAGCCAGGTTGACAGCACAACACAGATTCCAAGTTAGCCATGGGAATGAGTGTTTGCAGGAGCAGGGCTGAAGTGGCTGGCAGGTGTTTAGCCTGATGTATAAAAGCAGCAAACAAGGGTGTGACTGTGTGTAAGCAGCTTGATTGTGCAGCATGTATTCCTGATTGGCTCCCTGGACTCTGACCCTGGCCTGTGCTCTAGAACAGTGGTCCCCAACCCGCGGGCCACGGCCCGCTGCCGGGCCGCGAAGGCCTTGGCGCCGGGCCGCAGCTCCCTCTTCCCGCCCCCCCCCCTGAAGCAAGAAGCTCGCGGCCTGGCAAACTTCTTGTTTTGGGAGGGGGGGGGAAGAGAAGCTTGCCGAGCCGCAAGCTAATTGGTCGCTTTGGCAGCCGATTTGCTGGCGGCCCGGAGGGGCTGGGAGAGGGAGCTGCGGCCGCCGGCATGGCGGCGGCACAAACGCGCATGCGCGGACTGCCGGGCGCAAACGCACGTGCGCGGCAGTCCGTGCATGCGTGTTTGTGCTGGGGCTGCTGCGCGTGTGTGGGGCTCCGGGCCGCCCTCTCCTGCCACTCCGGAGCAGCGGTCCGCGGCAACCGGAAGGTTGCAGACCACTGCTCTAGAACTCTGCTTTTGGATTTCCCTTTGGCCTTTAAGTTGTGAGTGTGTCAACTGGTATCGGAACTTGGGAATGGGATTTTGACTACCTCTGCCTGCCTGCTGTGTGTCTGCAGTCAGGGCAGAATCATTTTCCAGTGCCGAACTTATTAGTATACCTGCCTCCAAATTCCCAGAACCTGGTCTGCCCCAGCATGAGTCCTCCTTCCCCTACTATTTAAACATGAATTTTACATTGAACAAAAGAACAAAAAAGCAGCACAGTAAAAATCACATGCCTCCAAGAAGGAAGAAACACAGCTTTGATGGTAGACTGCATAACTGGCTGCTCACAGCCTTTCCACTGACCATAAACTAGCTGGTGACTGAGATCCACAGTAAGGCTTTGCAGAATGCTGGATAAGGTCCAGCTATGAGTACCTGCAGACTCAAGGCTATTGCTATACCTGCAAGCACTCACTCTTGTAAATAGAGGGCCATTCCGCACATCAGAAAAAATAGCGTTACGTCAGTGCAATGGCGTAATGCTATTAAAAATCGTACCTCCGGCTATTCCTCACCTCCTGGGTTTCTCACTTTCCTCTGCTGCTTTCTCATGCTTCTAATCACTCCGCACGCCTGCTTGAAATGGCTGAGGAGAGGAACACACTACACACATGACTCTCCTCTGCCTGTCAGTCAAGCCAGGCAGCCCCTTTCTCCATGGTTTAGAGGGCCCACGATGCAAGGAATTTTTTTAAAAAGTAAAACTTCTCTATTGCTATGACTATGCATCTAATCATAATCATAGATGCATATAGCTTATTTTACTGCACCACCTGTAGATTTATGAGCCTTGAAGCTTTAATAAAGAACCCTTTCCCCTTTTTTTGGGGGGGGGGTTTATAAAAGCATGCTGTGTGTGTTAACTGGTGGGGATTTTTTTTTTTTTTTTGCTCTTCCTGGACAATTTAACGCCTATTCATTGTTCCAGGCAGTTTGGTTTCTTTTTAAAAGCCCCGTCCCTGGGAGAAGGGAGGCGGGTGCGAGGGTGAGCACTGGTGGTGGAGATAGCGCTACTTCGGCTCCACACATTTCCTTCGCATGTGACTTGTTGGTGGATCTTCTTTGATTGTGCTACATATTTTGGGAAATCCACTTTATGCGATTCCCCAGGTGTTGCTTTAAAATGGAGGATGTTGCTAGAGGTTTGCTGCTGGGATACTGGATGTTGATGACATTGTGCAAAACACCAAAAAAATGGCGTCAGTGAGAGATAAGCATTTCACAATAGTTTCCGGGTGCGGAATGGCTATCAATTTAGCCTTAGCTGTCTGGAATTGGCAGCCCCCCCACCCCCAGCCAGAATACAATTCCATCATTAAATGTTTAGCCCAAGATTTGTTACAAACTTCATTCCTGAGGTCACAGTGCCTTAGAGCCACGTAATGCGGAAATAGCAGCTAAAGCTGTAACAGTCTGCACTTAATGTGTTCTGTGTAGCATAACACTGCTTCGCACTTGTATTGTTTTCCGGGAGTAGCACAAACATTTCCTTTCACATGAACACATTGTTCCCAACTCCTGGTGGCTTCTGTGTTATCAGGATCCTGGATAAGATAAAGAGGAGATGTTGCAACAAGTATAGCAAGTCCTTCAGATAATCATTGGTGATTGTTTTCTTTATTTCCATGTTTGGGGGTGGGGAGGCAGGAGTGGTCCTTCGAGAGAAGCTTCCTCTTGGGAAATGGAACCTTATATATTTGCTGGAAGGGGCCCCTACAGACTGGTGGGCCCTCAGACACAACAGAGAGCAAGGACTGTGTATGAGTGCTGTCGTCATACTGCTAGTCTACACTGAAAGTACAGAGCATGAGCATCATCTAGCAGAACTGGGAGTTAAGTTGAAGGAAGACAAACTTGTGCATATTGTACCCTCCTGGCCTACAGCATTCACAATGGGCCCTACTGCATGTGATGCAGAGTAAAGGGGGAAATTAAAGTGGCAATCTTCCTGAATGTCAGGTTAATTCTGGTCCTTTTCCTACACATCAGGACAAATGGCAATTTTTCCTGAATATAATTACAAATTTTGATAGGCTATTGATGTTAAAGTTGGTTTTCTTCACTTCTACCCTATCATTCTCCCCAACGGGGACCCAAAATGGCTTACTTCATTCTTTTTTCTTCTGCTTTATTCTCATAACATCCTTGTAAGGGAGAGATCTATGCCTGGGGTTCCCCCAGATCCAAACAGCAACACTATTTATTTATACCAGTGGTTCTCAACCTTCCTAATGCCGTGACCCTTTAATACAGTTCCTCATGTTGTGGTGACCCCCAGCCATAACATTATGCAAGTGTTCTTTCACAGAAATTAATCTGAAATTCACCAATGGCATGAAGATCCATTGTTCATGGCTGTATATAAATTGTTTTTCCCCCTGGGGTTTCTCAGTTCAGTTCTGCCTCTTGTCCCACCATGCCAATCATGCTCTTTTCCACTGCTCCAGACAGATGAATGCTCTATCTTGATCTACCCTGCAAGGCTGTTGTGTGGATGAAATGGAAGAGGAGCAATGTCAGCCACTTTGGGACCCCTTTGGAGAGAATGGCTGCTCGCCCTGCTGCGACTCCTGTGAAAGGGTCGTTCGACCCCCAAAGGGGTCCCAACCCCCAGGTTGAGAGCCACTGATTTATAGTGTCATAGACCAAAATATAAGGATATAAGAAATAAAAAGCTTGTGGTATTTAGGATAAAAGATCAGTCACCAAACTGTTATAGAATCACACAGAATCACAGAATCATAGAGTTGGAAAGGGCCATATAGGCCATCTAGTCCAACCCCATGCTCAACGCAAGATCAGCCCAAAGCATCCTAAAGCATCCAAGAAAAGTGTGTATCCAACCTTTGCTTGAAGACTGCCAGTGAGGGGGAGCTCACCACCTCCTTAGGCAGCCTATTCCACTGCTGAACTACTATGACCGTGAATTTCCCCCCCCCCCTGATATCTAGCCTATATCGTTGTATTTGTAGTTTAAACCCATTACAATTTAAACTGAAAGAGATATTAGAAAATATTAAAAGAAACTTTAAGAATTCCTTATATTCTTGTATTTTCATGTATGACCATATAAATAAATATTTATTGTTGTTTCCTGGGGTTCCCCCAGATCCAATTCCAACACTCTATCTAGAGGCCTGTTTTTACATCATTAGCATATTCATGTATAAATAGTGCAAAACAGCATTAAAATGGTATACAGATGATTTTTTTTAAAGCCCACAGCATTTAATAGAAGGGAAGAGAATAGTCTTTGATGCTCACAAATGAAAATAAAGAAAAATACATATTCATACAGCCTTAAAATTAAACTGGTTGAAACCTCTGAATCATGACCACAGTAAAATGATGCAGACAGAGCATTAACATACATAGTACCTCTAAACGCTTCTTATTTGTTTCTTTTTCCTTTAAAAGTTCTTGCTTTCTGTTACCGCCAAAGTTGAAATCAAAAGGAGGAGTTAGTGGTTCAAGACAATCTGGATAAACTTGTTTGTTTGTAACCAAGACAAGAGATGGTCTGTCACTCTCAAAGAATGGAAACCCACACATGACTCTCCTGCCACATCAGATTAGTCCTGTCAGTCATGTGTGACTTAATCTCTGTGGAATTTTCAATGCTTTTTGTCCATTTGACAAGAAAACTGATAGTGGCTAATTGTACGCAGATACACTAGCAGGGCAGAGTAGGATAACAGGCACCCCACCTCCGTTACCCTCACACAATCACCTCCTGTTGCGTATAAGACTGGGGCTTACATCACTTTCTGTTTTCCACAAAGAAGTAAATAGAAACAAAGGCAAAAATATCATTGAGTGTCATGGGGTGACAGGGCTACAAAAGACAATCTTTTAAGGTCACAGTGGGTTTTGTTTGTAAACACAGAATCCCACTGTTCGTGGTAAACTCTTTCAAAATTCAAAAGCAATGCCCATTTAGCTAGCCGACAGTTTTTGAGATTCCATAGATATCAAAAAATGTTGATGTTTTTTTCAAAAATGGTTGTCGGTATATCACTACAGCTTCAAGACAATCTAGCGATGCACTTACTTGTTGTTGTTGTTAGTTGCAAAGTCATGTCCGACCCATCGCAACCCCATGGACAATGATCCTCCAGGCCTTCCTGTCCCTTACCATTCCCCGGAGTCCATTTAAGCTCACACTGACTGCTTCAGTGACTCCATCCAGCCACCTCATTCTCTATTGTCCCCTTCTTCTTTTGCCCTCAATCGCTCCCAGCATTAGGCTCTTCTCCAGGGAGTCCTTCCTTCTCATGTGGCCAAAGTATTTGAGTTTCATCTTCAGGATCTGGACTTCTAAAGAGCAGTCCAGGCTGATCTCCTCTAGGACTGACTGGTTTGTTCGCCTTGCAGTCCAAGGGACTCACAAGAGTCTTCTCCAGCACCAGAGTTCAAAAGCCTCAATTCTTTGACGCTCAGCCTTCCTTATGGTCCAACTTTCACATTCATACATTGCAACTTGGAAGACCATAGCCTTGACTAGATGCACTTGACTAGATGGCAGGGTGATGTCTCTGCTTTTTAGGATGCTATCTAGATTTGCCATAGCTTTCCTCCCCAGGAGCAAGCGTCTGTTAATTTCTTTGCTGCAGTCCCCATCTGCAGTGATCTTGGAGCCCAGGAAAATAAAATCTGCCACTACCTCCCTTTCTTCCCCATCTATTTGCCAGGAATTGGGCCGGATGCCATGATCTTAGTTTTCTGGATGTTGAGTTTCAAGCCAACTTTTGCACTCTCCTCCTTCACCCGCATCAAAAGGCTCCTCTTTGCAATTATTTGTTTTAAAAGACGGCAAAAAGAATTCTAGCGGAATAGGGTGTGTGTAAGATGCCACAATGGGATACCACAGAAATTAGCCCCATGCAGATGCGCTATTGCCGTCGATGGTGCCTCTGCATTTGCATCCACAGCGAGAGCACCACAAAGAAAAGTCCCCATGTAGCAGCCCCCCACCTTTCCCTTCCAGCAGTATGAGCAAAGCTAATGAGTGTGTTCCAGTTTCAAAGCCCCTGGATATAATTATAAAGAGCAATCCCGAAGATTATATCTTTATTGGAAACACATCTAGATACTTTTCTGTGTCTGGCCTATTTAAGATAAATCTAACCAGATCGCAAAAACAAAGCCAACACTCATACCTTGGTAATAAAAATAGAATGATGAATTATTCTAATCACACTCCTAGGAGCTTTTTAAAAAAAATTAAACCTCAGAAGTATTTTTAGAGCATCGCTATTTGGGAGGATATTTCTGGCCATTTTTTTAAATGGGACAATTGTAGACACACACACACCCCTCGTCATCATTTTTGTCAATGTTAACAACAACAACAACAATAATAATTTATTCATTTAGAATATGTTGTTGGCAAAGTTTGGCTATTCAGAGAGAGCAAAGCAGTAGGCTTCTTAAAGAATAAAATTGATTTTATTAATGAAGAAAAACAACCATGTATTGAAAGAGAGAGAAAGATACCTCTGGACAAGGAATTTGTCCCTGGACAGCCTCTCATTGCTTACAGGTTTTAGTGCTGCTTCCACATGATGTTGGCAGCAACCCAGAGTTCTCCAGTGGGTGGCACGAGTTTTCGTTCAGTTTGCTCCGTGATGAGGGAAATTGCAAAATCCCGATTTCCCTCTTGTCATGCTGCAAATCAGGGTGCAAACAGGGCCAAGCCTGTTTGGAGGGAGAAACATACAACAGTCTCAGTAGCATTTTACCTACCTGCACAACTGCCCTCCCCTCTCCATTTCCTGATCGAAATTATTTGCCGGCGTATAAGACGACTGGGCGTATAAGACGACCCCCCAACATTTCCACTCAAAATATAAAGTTTGTTATATTACATTACAGTACTATGGGCCACTATGGGCAGCTATGTCTATCCCAACTGAAGTGCACCCGGCGTATAAGACGACCCCCCCACTTGGAGACATATTTTTCAGGGGAAAAAAGTAGTCTTATACGCCAGCAAATACTGTATTTTTAAAACTGGCATGGTCCACAAAGCAACGTTCCCTCACTGTGAACAGAATGTTATCTTCATTGTACACGGTATACTGGGATCGGGCAGCTAAAAAACATTCCTGTTTGTGTTTTCTGGTGGTGGGGTATGAACAGGGAAAGGGTGTGTGTGTAATGCAGAAGTCCTCCCATCAAATGTTTTAAATCTTTAGCATTAGCATACAATCATCGTGGTCTAGTTATCATGGCCAGCCTATCTCAAATCTACCCGAACATAAAGAGAGACCATTATACAAAGAATCCTGGAAAGGGATGTAAGGAAATGTTTTATTGTTGTGGCGTGATCCCGAAGCAAGGCGGAAGTGCAAGATTTTTTTTAAACGTTTTATTGTTGTGGCCTTTCCCCATAGCAATGCAGAAGTATATATTTTTAAAATTAATTTTGGGACTATCCATCCATCTATCTTCTGTCATCTATCATCTATCGATTTGTTGCCCGCCGCTCTCAGCAATGCTGGCTCACGATGGGTAACAGATTAGCAGTCTCACAATAAAACAGTAAAACTATAAAAACTAGAAAACCAAATTTTTGTTTGTTAAAATTGGCGGTGGCAGTATCATAACCCAATTCCCACCCTCCCTGAAGATGGTGTTTCCAGCCTTCCCATCAAATGCAGCTCTAGGATCTGCTTCCTTGTCAGTTCCAGGTGATTCCAGTGCTGCAATTAATAACTTTATATACCTTTTTTGCTTACAGCAAACTCAAGGTTTGTTAAAAATGCTTAATAAAGCTACATCATAAATCCAAGTCAACTCATTTTATCTTTCCCAGCATAAAAGCCAACCATCTAAAACCATCACAAAACCCTGCCTTGAGTTCCACAATGCTTTATGTCATTCAAGAAAAAGAACCTACACTAGCTTTCTCCAACAGATCTCTAAGTAGGCAAACATGTTGTGACATTCCAGGCTTATAGTCTGCTGAGAAACAGCAACAACAGAGCTGTGCAATCCAAGCACACAAGCCATGTGACTCCTCTCTCTGCATGATCTGGTGCAACAGCTTCATTTGTCGCAGCAAGGTCTGGCGTCAACCCGCACATTCTACAAGAATCCAAGCTCAGGCATTTTCAGCAGCTTCCTCATACAGCAATACAGCCACTTAGAGGAGGTTAGGATAGGGGTTCTATGGTTTTGGCTACGGATACTAGCCCCCCAGTGGGACCTGGGGTACCCCTGCAATTATAGCTCATCTCCAAGCTAAAGTTACCCTGGAGAAAATGGCAGCGTTGGAAGGTGGACTCCATAACATTACACTCTACCGAGATCCTTCCATACCCCAAATCCCACCCATTCCGAGCTTCAGCTCCCAGAGTCTCCAGGTATTTCCCAATCCAGAGCTGGCAACCTGTCTTTCCAGTCAGGCTGCTTGACAGAATTGTTTGGGAGAACTTTGGGGTCAACCTGAGCCAAGGGGGAATATTCTGGGCATACAGTGCAGCTGCCCAGTCAAAACAATACAAAACACTGTACAAGTTTGCAAGTCCTCCACACTTCGTCATAGATGTTAGAAAAGAAGATGAGGGCATGGGAGAGAGAAAGATGTTTTTGGCCATGATCTTAAAAGCTCCTTGCGGCATCCTGCCAGCCATAAATAAGTAATGCGGAGCTGGTACTAGGTTGCACCCTTGGCTATTCTGGAAGAAGAAGAAGATACTCTGGCAACTCCTGACATGAAAATTAGCAATTGATTGGAACATCATGTCTACTCGCAACCTCTGTCTGCTTTGAAAACATGGAAACATGCTATTTATAGGCCTTTCTTAAAGCAGGAATTAAAGCAATAAATAAAGATGTTTTAAAAGCAGCTACATTCTAAGATTAGTTGCACAAATGAAGAGATAGTAATCGATTCAGCTATTTCAGTCTCTTCTGTTGTATAATGTCTTAATAATACATTTTTCCACATCAAAGAGTACATAATAGCATAAGGGCTGGCAGTTCATAAGTTCCCTGCGTTTCTATGGCCAAAGGGTAGGAGTTTGAGGCGCGTTGTGGCTGGTTGTCCTTGTAGGAAGACACCTGTTTGTTTGCAGATTATTTTAGCAACTTAATTTGCAATACTGTGATGTTCAGCTCCTGATAAACAGTTACACCCTTTTAAAATAGATACTATTTCTAGCACATAATAGGCAGAATGGGAAGGTTACTCAGATGCCACTCATGTTACCCACTATTTGCATGGAATTGTTTTACTTAAGGATAGAAAAAGACCAAGTTACGTTTGTTTTATTTCATTTAGTACATTTTTATTCTGCCTTTCCTCCAGGGAGGTGCGGAACAAACCTACATTGTTCTGTTCTCCATTCTATCCTCATATTCTATCCTCCATTCTATTCTCTCCATTCTATCCTCATGTTTCCATCTCCGCCAGGCTCGGCTACGGGCGCCCTATCTGTCCTCTGAACACTTGGCCACAGTGATCCATGCGACGGTCACCTCCAGATTAGATTTCTGTAACTCGCTCTACACTGGCCTGCCCTTGGGCTTGATTCGGAAACTGCAACTGGTCCAAAATGCGGCTGCTAGGATCCTCACGGCTACACCTTGGAGGGCACATATCCAGACACTGCTGAGGCAGCTGCATTGGCTACTGGTTATCTTCCGAATCAGGTTCAAGGTTTTGGTTTTGACCTTCAAGGCCATCCATGGTCTGGGCCCAGTGTATATGAGGGACCGCCTATTGCCCTATGGCCCCCACAGGGTCTTACGCTCTGCGGGGGCTAACCTATTGGTCATTCCCGGTCCCAAGGAAGTTCACCTGGCCTCGACCAGGGCCAGAGCCTTTTCAGTCCTGGCCCCAACCTGGTGGAATGAGCTCCCGGAAGAACTGCGGGCCCTGCGGGAATTGTCATCATTCCGCAGGGCCTACAAGATGGAACTCTTCCGCCAGGCTTTCGGTTGAGGCTGGGCAGCAAGAAGATCTAGCCCCCCCTCACAAATGTGACGGTTGCATCTGTCATCTGCCACCTCCCTTTCCCTTCTTAGTGGGTGTGGAATTGGGTTAGTTATATTAAATTTTACCGCCATTCTTGTCTTAACATTTGTATTAATTGTATTTTTTATTGTGCTTTTATTGTTTTAGGGGATTGGTTTTTATGTGACCCGCCTTGAGCCTCCGGGGGGAGGCGGGATATAATAATAATAATAATAATAATAATAATAATAATAATAATAATAATAATAATAATAATAATAATAATAATAGCTATGTGGGACACGTCCAGCTGAGAAAGAGAGTAGCCAGCCAAAGGTTCACCAGCAAGCATCACTGCAGAGGAGGGATATGAATCGGAGTCTCCCAGGCCTTAGTGTTATACCCAAGAAGGCAGAGATATGTCTTTACCAAATTAAGAACTTTCCATTGTTTGCTGCTACGCTTGCTTCTCCTTCACCCTTCAAAATAGTGGTTGTCGCAGGCAGGGGGGAAGAGATCCGGGCCTGGAGATGAATTTTATCCTGCATGTCCATTCTGCTGGTGGTGGCCCTGTCCTCTGCTTCAATGAGCCTTCTTCTGATACAAAAGTTTCAGGTCTCTTGTTCAGGGAAAAGCTTTAGAACTCAAAAATAGTATTGTAATATATATTTTTTTAAATTTCAACATAGGTACAATTTGCCAGGTGCCCGCAGATGTCTCTCTAAAAGTGGGACAATCTGGTCACCCAAGGGCCACAAGTCCCTTGATTCCTGCCTTATGGCCCAAGGCTTCACACCTCTGGCTACTTCCAGGCTAACGGCCAAATTAAATGTTAAGTTTCTCAAAGAGTTCCTTCCAACTATAGTATGCCTTTGAAAAAAATCAACAAAGAGCCCAAAGGAGCTTGGAATGGCATTTTAGGAAGAGGAAGGGTTCCTACATCCCCGCAAGCTATTTTCCTGCTTGAAAACTCTATCAGGGTGGCAGTTATTTCTCTGTGCATATGAAGCAGCTAAATTGGGAACATAACCCCCCCTCTCCAAGTAGTGCTTTTTATGTGGAAAAATAATTTTGGGGGGAAGCTGGGAGCCCTTCCACTGTAATACTGTTAAGAGCCTGTTGGAGTTCTCCGTTCGTTCGTTCGTTTGTTTTTTAAAAAGAAGCTGTTCCTTGCAGCTACTGTTTGACTGTGGAGAACACAAGTTGGGTTTTCCAGCTCTTTGCAAAATGTAATGTTTAGGTTGGCATTAAGTACGTGTGAGCAGGGGAGAAGCCAACTCAGCTGCTGCGAGTAAGCTGGCTGGATTGTTCCACCTCCCTCCTCTGCTAGCCCACAATTATGGCAGGAATGGATTGATTTTCCCCATCCAGACATCATTTTCTTCATTATTGGGTTTATACAAGTTCATGAGGGATATATATTTATTTTGGCGTGCTTGTCCTCTGTATTCTTCGCATATTTGTTTGGGTAACTTTATTTATATTGCATTTTCATCCTGATTTGGAACAGCTGTGACAACTCCAGAATGTATGTTAAATATTAGTGTTTTTTCAAAAATAGTTATTTTTTATTTCTCTCATCTTTTTATTTTATTTTATTCTTTTAGAACTGTAGTAACAGAACAGCACGGATTCGAGTAGCCTTGCTCATCTGAAGCAGCAGAACACATTTGAAGTCCTGGGGCATCTTTAAGACCAACAATGTTTTATTCAAGGTAGGAGCATTCGTATGGACACACACCTCCTCAGATACAATTGGCTTCTATATTGATAGAACAGCACAGTATGTTGCTTAATAAGAGAGAGGTTCATAGACGATTGCAATGTGTCACCTTGCTTTTAGAGCTGCCTTTTTCAGCCTTTTGACCACGGAGGAACCTCTGAAATATTTTTCAGGCTTCAAGGAATCCCAGAAGTTGTGACATGCCCCTTCAGAGAAGTGGTTGCAGAAGTAAATCATCGACCATTTACCTTTTTTCCATTGTGGAGAAAGAGACTCAGCCTTTAGAGCAACAGGGGAAGTGGGTTCCAGGGACATCTAGTGATGTCAGCAGCCATCTGAACTTCTGGGAAGGACCATGTCACCCCTGGGGAGCTCTCATATAACCTCAGGGTTCCTTGTAATGCTGCTTGGGGACCCCTGTTTTAGAGCATAGGCTTCCATCTTTGTAACCCACTTTCTTGTTTGTTTACATTGCTGACCAGTTCTATAATCCTAGTCATACTGTACTATAAACTGGAGTTCACTCCTATTTGATTGTTTTACATTCTGCAATCTTCCTTGAATCTCAGTGAGAAAGATGAAGTCAACAAAAATAAAATATTATTTTCTTACAGAAGTATTTCCCACCTGTATTTAAATTTCTCTTTATACTTTAGATGCTAACAGTGCAATCCTATACAGTGATTGTAGTGGTGCAGTGATTGTACTAAGGTCTGGGAGACCCAGATTCAAGTCTTCATGCTGTCATGGCAGCTTGCTGGGTAACCTTGGGCCAATAATGTACTCTTAGCTTAACCTCTTAGGTTGTTGCGAGGATAAAATGGCCCAAGGTAAATCAGTTCAAGTCCATTGGGGGTGGTTTCTGTTTAGGATTGCAATGTGAAACTATTCAGCAGCGGTATCCATTCAGCAATCATGGCCAGACAAAGCATTAACATTGAATTCTGAGAAGTCTATGCTCTTTTTCCTTCCCCCTGATTTGCAGAATCAATTTAACAGAATATTTCCCAATGAAGAAGAACAAATACCAAATGGAGCAATACTGAAGGGGAGGAGGGGCTGACAACATACCCAACACTTTAAAAAAGTATTGCAAATATTTTGTACTCTTTATTGAGGAAGGCATTAGCCTTTCCGTGCAGCTGTTTAAATTCCACAGCGTGTCATTTGTATGTCTTGAAGTTATACATTAATAGAAGAATGATCATTTCCCTGATACATATATTTGTCGTTGCAAAATTCAACACATGAGTAGTTTTAATGAATGAAGGCTGTACGGATAGGTACTGGGCTTGACGCAAACTCTAGTCGCTCCATTACCTTTCCATGGAAAAGTTTCAGACAATGTTTTTAGAGGAATCCTGGGGTGGAGGGGGGAGAGGATTGGAGATCTGAGCATATCTATGAGAGGAAAGATCCAGTTCTCATTAGTACATTCTAGTCTCTGCCCCAAATTTTCTGGTTCTCTTTCAGATAGTGGTTCACTGAGAAATGCAAGAGCTCAAATGTACCTGGAGATCTAGTTCATCCAGAAGCCATTTGCTAGGGTCAACCTATGGTTACTGGATTTTTGCAGTATTTGCAGTATTTTTGCTATTGCAGTATGGACACGTGTTATAAAATGTAATATTATGATGGCCCTGAAAGGGTTTCCTGAATGGGTGGGAGCTAATTATTTTAAATATATTTTTAAAATTTGTTAAACATTAATTGGGTGATGATATGATCATATATGGTCATGTCAACTCCCCTCTCAAAGTAGCCAATGATGGATGGGCTTGGAAGGGGTAGGAAGGGGAGGGACCCCAGGTGGGTGTGTACACAGCTATGCTTCCCAACCATTTTCTGCACAATTGCGACACTTCTGGGGTTTTTCAAAGCCTGACAAATGTTTCAGGGGTTTCTCAATGATAAAAGAAGTTGAGAAAGGCTGGCTTAGATTGAAGGCTCTGGGAGCCTTGGGTGATCGTGGTACGCCTTAATCCGTGTCTGTTCTTGAAACTGCACACTACTACTAAAGGCCTAGGAATGGCTAGCAAATAATTCTTAACTCCCTCTAGAAACATCAATTCCCAAAGTAATATTTATTCATTCATTAAAATATTTATAGGCTGCTTTCTCCAGTTAATGAATCAAGGTGGCTAACAACAACATCTAGCAATGTGACTAAAAGGCATCACACAAGAAGATAAATATTTTCAAATGCTGAAATGCCCTAGTGGTTTGGTAGGCCTCAGTCGGCAGTGTTATTTAATAGCTGTGTAAAACCAAGGATTAACTGATTTTTTGTAAGCTTTCATCTATTCAAGATTTTGTTTTCTTTGAGCAGCTGTGTGTTTGAGCCTTTCCCCCCAAAGATTATACATTCTTCCGAATCATTATAAACACTGGCTGTGCTTTAAGGAAACACCAGTGAAGGAGTCCAACATACATACTATCTGACTCATTTCTACAAGTGGCTAGATTGCTGGGGGCAGGGGTCCTCCAGCAGAATCATTCTCTTTCCCCTTGCCATGTCTAGCAAATTAGTAGCTTTCAGCAATGGTAGAAATTCCTATCTCCAATGTCCCCATGCTAGGTGAAATACGGAATATAAATTAGACAGCAATGAGAAGCAAAGCTCATGAAACCTTGGTGGCACGTTAATAAGGGCAATGAGATTTCAGTGAAGAAAAGTAAAGCAAAGCACCGTAGCTGAATTCAGCATCGGGGTAAACTATGATTTTCCTGCAGAAGGCATGACTGTGTGCTTAGCCCTTTCCTGGTATTTATTTCATTGAGTGACATCCCCTTTCTTCATAGGCAGAGCCCAAAGAGATATATAACATTCTAACCTTCTCTAATCTATCTTCCCAACAATACTGTAAAGTAGGTTAGGCTGAAAGTGTTTGACTGCCCCAAGGTCACCCAGCAAGCTTCCATGCAGGCTTGTTAACCTCCAGGTGAAGCCTGGAGTTCTCCTTGAATGCCAACATCCCCTGGATCAGATGGCATCACATCTCGCCTGAGCTCCCTCCATTTCCAGTTGTCTCCTCCAAGTCTCTAGGAATTTCCAAACCCAGAGTTGGCAACTCTACTTCCAAGGCAGAGGAGATACAGGATTTCTGGTCTGAAACAAACTTGGTTCTCTGTAACTTGTGAGTGTAGGTGCCTGCCTGGGTGTTAGGATTCTCTACACCGAGATTCTAAACCACGTTTTAATCTTGATTTATAATTCCAATGTGTGGGGAGCAAACAAACTCTGAATCACCTAGGAGTCTGCATCTGTTCCTCACTGGGGATCTGAGTTAATTTCAAAACAGGAATCCTTAACTGGCCTCCTGCAGGTCCACCTAGACCCTACTTTTTAAACCTTGGATACAAGGTGTGTTTTTAAAATTTTCCTAAGGGAGTTCTTCCCTGCTTTTTAGTTGGCCATGCCAAGATTTTCACCAAGCCTTTCTGTTCCATCTTGTCCCCCTACCCATTCTGTTATTTTTCTTATAAATATCTTTGAAATGATTTCCTGTCCATACCATCTGGGAAAAATAAAGAACTCTGATTTATGTAAGCTTATACTCAAATAATTGTTCCTAGTCTTTTAGGTGTCAGTCGATTTCTGCTTTATTTTGGTACAGTAGACTAAAATGGTTATGTTATTTGTCTCCCAGCATGACCATTTGTACAGTGCTTAATGTTTTCTGTCCCTGGGCCTTTTCTCTGTGAGTTTCATTATATAGTTACTGGATTAAATTGTTTTATCGTTGATTATATTATTGCTAGCTATTTCATTCTATGTGTTCCTTCTCTGGCTTTGTGTGTAGGGTACTCTGTTCATCTGGATTCTAGTAGGTAAATATTAATGGCTTTATGTCTTCTGTGGAGGGGCTCCCTTCTGCTTGAGATAGAATTCTGCCTTGCCACCCTAATGGTGTAAGAGGTAAGGTGCTACCATCTTGCCAGCATAGGGATAACAATCCCAGGCAAGGCCTGGAGTTCTCTTGGAATCACAACTGTTCTGCAGACCACAGAGATTATTTTCCCCGAAGGAAATAGTAACTTCAGAGATGGACTCTATGGAATCACATTCCAGCTGAGCTCCCTTTCTTTCTCAAAGTTCTCCCTTCTCAGGCATCACCTCTCAAGTCTCCTGGGATTCTCTAAACCACAACTGGTCAACCCAGGCCAGCAGATTCCCAGATGTGAAATATTTCTTCTTCCCTGTCCTCACTCAGGGGCATTTCCCACGGCTTAAAAATAGCACAATGGTTGCTGATTGAAAACGCTACTAATTTGCCATAACGCACGACGTCGTTAACGATCTGCAACAATCCTGAAACCGACCCGCCAAAAGCGCTTCGTTGTAGCGCTTTTAGGGGAATCCAGAAAACTGGATTCACCCTCCGGATAGCGATACACTCCTGCAACCAATCTGCAACAGTAGCGCTAAAGACCTGTGCGTTACCATTGTTGCGGGTTCTTCAAAGTCCCTCCTCCCGAGCCTGTCCTCCAAACTTCCGGCGAACTGTTCGCCATTTTTTTTTTCTCCGAGCGAGCGGGGATCTACGAGGCAACGGGACAGCGACTGGCTTTCAAGCACGATCACTTTCGGAAATTCTGCCCGGACACCACAAGAGTTTTTCACAAGCACAGTGGCACACACCGTCACGTTCCCAAAATTTGCCCAAAGCTTAAAACCCCGTCTACCATCGGCCAGTCCTAGCGGAGTCAACGTACAGGGAGCATTTTAAAAAATTTTCCTCTGAGCGTGCCAACGAACGTTCGCCGCTCGCAGTCTCCTGCTTAGCTTAGAGGGGTTCAATAGACATGATTCGTGGTGATATCATGAGGGGCGGCTTATGTGTAGTGGGTCTTTGTGTGGTTCCCGGTGCGTGCTTGTGCTTGGGTGCGGACAACCCCTTCCATTGGCGGCTAGACCTCCGGCAAGCGGAGTTGCCGTCCCTCGTTCATTTTAAAAAATTTTCCTCTGAGCGTGCCAACGAACGGTCGCCGCTCGCAGTCTCCTGCTTAGCTTAGAGGGGTTCAATAGACATGATTCGAGGTGATATCATGAGGGGCGGCTTATGTGTAGTGGGTCTTTGTGTGGTTCCCGGTGCGTGCTTGTGCTTGGGTGCGGACAACCCCTTCCATTGGCAGCTAGACCTCCGGCAAGCGGAGTCGCCGTCCCCCGTTCATTTTAAAAAACATTCCTCTGAGCGTGCCAACGAACGTACGCCAGTAACATGTCATGTTTGGTTGATTTATGCTGTGGCTGGTGAATATTATTGGGGAACTGCCGAGTACTGCCGCACTTGCTCTCGGTTGAACACCGGCATGCGTTTGTGTAATGGCGGACATTTTCCTAAAATGGCTCCCGCTGCATGTTCAAACTGCTCTTCTCGCGTGTAAACGAATCAGCGCATGCGTTAAGTCAAACAACAAGGGCGCCAATCTGGCCATTAGGAGCAGATCCTGTTCCCGCGCGAGGAGCTTTGAACGTGACATGTGACCTAATGTGGCCAATGCGCGTGTCCCCTACTGCCCTCTACCAATCAGGAGCCGGCTAGTCCCTTTGTCTTTGTGTGCGGGAAGGTATATGATCCGTTGCACCCTGCACCTCGCACCACCATTTTGCTCAGCTACTAGCGAAAGCAACATGGAATCCTCTTCTCAAGCCTCGTCCGTCCCTGCAACCGGCCGTGGCCCAACTTGGAGGGACGCGGAGATCAGGGACCTGATCGGGATTTTCTCGGAGGAGAAAATCCAGGACGCGTTCCAGTCCTCCCACAGGAATAGGGAGGTCTTCGAACAAGTGGCCATTAAGATGCGTGCCCTGGGCCACAACAGGACCGGCCTTGAATGCCGGTCGAAGACCAAAACAATGAGGGCAGAGTACATGCGTGCCGTGAACCATAATAAGGGTTCCGGCAACGAAAAGGTTACCTGCCCCTACTTCGAGGAGCAGCGCCAGCTGTACGGAGACGGGGAAGGATCCGGCAGGCCGAAGCGCGTCGGGAGGAGCCTTAAGGTGGTTCGGAAGCCGGCTGCCCCGGTCGAGGAACCACCCGCTGAGGAGGATCCCGGCGAGGGCACCTCGTCCAGCTTTCGCCCTCCACCCCCCGTCCAGCAACGAGCCGCGGAATCGGTAACTCTGGACCTGATCGCCATCGTTCCTGGGGAGCCAGAGGAGGCTCCTGAGCAAACGCCCCTTGCCTCCGGTAAGTGATTTTCTTTTTATTTTATATTTCCTTTTGAGCAAATGTGTGTTCTGACGTTTGGGCATCGTTTTCTCGTGTGTTCGTTGCAACGCATAAGATGGTAGGCTGTGGAGTGCTTGCTATGGTTACTATTTGAAACGGTTTTAATTTTATAATTTAATTTTAATTTTTAAAAGATTTTATAAGATGGTAGGCTGTGGAGTGCTTGCTGTGGTTACTATTTGAAACGGTTTTGATTTCATAATGTAATTTTAATTTTTAAAAGATTTTATGAGATGGTTGGCTGTGGAGTGCTTGATGTGGTTAGTATTTGAAACGGTCATGTTTAACCAACAGCCCCAAAATATTTGCAGCATGCCTCGCCCATAGGCCTTCTGCAGTACTTTGGCTCACTACTTTGGGAGCTTGCTTTGTGGTTCATGGTGTATGCTTGCTCATTTTTCACTATTTTCTGCTCTTGTCCACAGAGACACAGTTGCCAGGGACGGGGCCCCTCGAGTCTCCAGCAGCACCTGACGTGGATAGTGATTCGGGGGCATCAACTAACATTGGTAAGTATTAGTAAAAATAGGGGGGGGGGGCTGTTTTAACTGCTTTGTGCTTTTCTGTTTGTGCAGGGCAGCAGCACTGCTAAGAGAAAGAAGAGAGTCCCTCTGCGTTGCTGGTGTAGGCTTTGAAGCTGGCTTTGCCACCCTTTGGTCCTAGATCTGTTTTTTTTCCTTTTTTTGCAGATTTCATACCCGGAACACAGGAGGAGGAACAGCCTGGGGTGCTTGGACCTCCTGCCCGGCGCAGGCGGATACAGATTCAAGATGGTGAGCGTGCATGACCTGTTCCTTTCGAGCCATAGCTGCAGGACAATGTCGCTAGGCACTAACCATGTGCTCCCTTTAAATTGTTGAGAGTCCTGCTGTGAAAGTAGGCAAAAGTAAAAGCACACCATGGGCAAACAAACAATAACCATGTGCTCCCTGGGGATTGTTTAAATTCTTGGCAGGAAAACACGGGGACAAAAAAGAACACCATGTCCACCATGGTGTGTTTTGACTTTATTGATGTTACTAACAGTTTTGTTTCTCATTTTTTGCCAACAGAGGTTCTTTCAGATGAGGAGGAGGAACCACCCCTGGCTCCAGGCAGCCCACCACCTAGAGGTGCGCTCCCAGCAGAGGAGAGGCTTACGAGGGAACGCGGCAGGCTGAGGCGCGTCTCCGTCTTGACAAGCGTGGGAGAGAGGCTCCTTGAGCACTGCCAGGAGGAGTCACGGCGTGCCGCGGCCGCTGACCAAGCCATGCTCACACTCATTGCCCAGGAGGGGAGAAAATTGAGGGCAGTCCTTAGAGAGACAAACCAAATCCTACGCGAAGGCGTGGAGGAGGTGCGACTGATAAGGAGACTCATGGAGAGGGCTGTAGTGGTCATGGAAAGGGCCTACCCTCCACAAATCGCCCCCACCCCCCCACCACCACCCACACCAACACCACCACTTCCAGCACCCACCCCACCGACTCCCTCTCAGAATGCCTCCACCCAAACAAGAAGGAGGACTATTCTCGGAAAGAGAAAAATAAAACCAGCAGACAAGTACTCCCCCTCCTAGTTTGGCCCACTTTTTCTATTTCATGTTATCTGTGTTTTGTTGTTTGTTGAATAAAGTTTATATTTTTGACTCTGTCTCTGTGTACCCTACTGTAGAATCTGCAAGGCCGAAAGCGGCCTCTCTAGTGATTGTGTATATTGTGGTACTGCTGTGTGGGTTGGAGGTTGGAGGGGTGTTAGTTCAAGGAGTTTTAGGAGTGTGGTGTGGGGTTAAATATGTGCGAGTTTAAGAAGTCACACTGGAGTCTTGTTATAAAATTTGCAATAACATTTTATTTTAAAAAACATTTTAACAGGGGAAAAACATTAGGGAATGAAACTTGGAGCCCCACCAGCACCACCACCCCCCACCCCCCTGGAAAACCTATTTTTTTTAACAAAAGTAGACATTTAACAGGGGAAAAACATTAGGGAATGAAACTTGGAGCCCCCCCACCAACCCCTACCCCAAAACACAAACAGGAAACAAAACTCAGGTCCCACTGCTCCCCTGCCCAGCCCCTTCCATCTCCCTCACTCTCCTGCTCAACCTTCCCACGGACCCCCGGACTTTGCGGCGGAAGAGGTCCTCATCCTCCTTCTTCTTAACTGTGTGGGGAGGGAGAAAAAGTACACATTAGTGCCACACATATTTTCAAATTTCTTTAGTTTACATGCATACACTTTTAAGTGGCCTTAGCCACAGTGTGAGAAGAGTTGGGCAGTGGGGAAAATAACCTACGTTCTTCCGCCTCCCTCTGTTGCCTTTGCTGCTCAATCTCCCCTTTCAGCTCTGCCACTTGAGCCTCCAGGGAAGTAACTCTGGCCTCCATGGCACGCAGCCTTGCCTCCACAGTTTCAGCTATAGAAATCAAACAAAGAATTTGATCACACTCCAAAAGGAAGCATCACATCAGGCTCCCATATGGCTCCATGGGGGTACACACACATGGGTCTCCCTCACAGACATAAAACTCTCACCTGCAGCCTGTCCCGAGGTGGAAGGTCCCTCTTCCTCCCCCTCCTCACGCTCAGGTGCTGTTGCCAGCTTGGATGGTGATTGTGTGGCTGGGCAAAGAAAAAGACAAATCATAAGTAAAAGCACACAAAACAGAGATGAAACACAGCTGGTGGACACACCACAGTTAGAGTCTAAGCGCATAACCAAAGTGGTTCTACAGTACTGGCTGGCTAAGTCAGAGGGGGTTGACAGCATCTAAATACTTTCTCGAATTTCATTGGGGACAGTAGGGGAAAGAGGCAGCTAGTCATTCCATGCATGTTTAAGGGCAAAACACAACGAGGGCAGCACTCACCCATATGCCTCCTCATGTCCAGGGGGGGCTTCCCAGCCTTCTCCCATATTTTAACCATCTGGTCGTGGAAGACCGTTCTCCCACTTGGCTGCGGGATCCCCCCCCCACTGTTCCAGACTGTTTAGGAAGTCCAGCTTAAGTCGCTTGAATTTTGTCCGGACCTGCTCCCAGGTCCGGATGTAGCCCCTCTCCCTCAGCTTTGAAGCCAACACCAGGTAAGCACCCTTGGTGTGGCAGTGGGTGCTGGCCATAAGGCGGCCAACACTTTTAGATTGGAGCACAAGCTCCAGAAGTGCCTCAGCCTCGGCGCGCTGCCAGAAGGAGCCCTTCCGTGGCTTCGGCATCTTCGGAATGACGGTTAGGGAACGAACGTGCGTTGCTCCGATCGACCACCCCGTTTTTTAAATGTATCAAAGCTGCCCACCAATAAAATTATTCATTGGAACATAAGTGGATTGATCCTCCGGTTTGACAGGGGTCGCCAATACTTCCTGGCTACCCGCCTCCCCGAACTTTCCCCATTCAGCGCTTCCGTATTGTGTTTGTCAATTTCAGTGGGGAGTTAGCATTTAGGGCTGTCAAAGTGCTTTTGGACCAGAGAATCCCCGTTTTTTTGCTGGCAAAGTACACAAACCGCACAAGACAAGGTTAAACAAAGAACACAAAACTTTATTCAACAACAGAGTAGGAAAAACAATTAAACACGTCTCCTGTTTCTGTAGATGTGGGTGGCTATGGCGTCCCGAACCTTGCACCCCTCAGCATATATCCTTTTTCTCCTTGCTTCAGGGATGTCCTGTGTATCCTGAAGGACTACAGGTTCAGGTTCGTCCTCAGGGAAGGGGATGTTATGTCCCTTGTCCTCGCATATGTTGTGCAAAATCACACATGCGATTATCAGCGGAGTCACATTGTCAATATGTACATGGAGTCGTGACATTAAACAACGGAACCGTGACTTCAAACGTCCAAAGGCACGCTCCACTACATTCCTTGCCCGGGAGTGACTGAGGTTGTAGTGGCTCTGCACGTCCGTCCTTGGCCGCTTGTAGGGAGTCATGAGCCAGCGTCGTAATGGGTAGGCTCCGTCCCCGAGGACCAACGCCGGCACACGCACGCCCTCAATGGTGGCGGTGGGGTTTCCTGGAACAAAGACCCCTTCGTCCATGGCTTTCCTGAGGTTGGATTCCCTGAAAACAAGGGCATCATGCCTCCTGCCACTCCACCCCACCTCAGCATCGATAAACCGGCCGGAGAAGTCCACTGTTCCTTGCAGGAGAACAGAGCAAAAGTCCTTCCTGTTCCCGTACTCTTTTATGCTTCCCCCGGGGGCACGGATAGGGATGTGGCTTCCATCGACGGCCGCAAAACAATGCGGGAATCCAAGCCTGGCAAACCCGTCCATACTCTGGAATAAGGGAAAGAAAAGAATATAAGCCATTGCATGTCAGCGTGGGGTGTATCGCGTCTTCGTTGCTGACCTGTCAAACAAGAAAAAAAATTTAAAGGGCAAAGGGGATAGAATGACACTCACCGCTCCAAGCCGGTCTCCGAGGCACACGACTTTGCTGAACAATTCCGCCTCCATGGCGAGGCAGAACTCCTTAAGGATATCGCCAACCGTAGTGACTCCGAGTCCGAATTGCTGGGCCACTGTCCGGAAGTACTGAGGGGTGGCCAAGTACCACAATGCGGCAGCCACCCTTTTTTCAACTGGAACGGGGCGCCGCATGCCAGTGACTTGCCTCTCCATGCGGCCACGTAGAGCCTCCACGAGTTCAAAAAATGTCCCCCTCGACATCCTGAAGTTGGCAATCCAGTGGTCATCATCCCAGCGAGTCCACACAAAATTCTCCCACCAGTCAGAGGATCGTTCGTCCACCCAGAACTGTCTGGGGAACCGGACCTCTGCCAGAGCTTGCCAGCGTTTCTTGGCCGCCATGGTTACCCTTACAGAACGTCTTCTGCTGCTGGTCAGCGTTCCGGCCACACGTTCTCGGTACTCCGCGATAGCAGACGTCCGACGCGACAAGGCGGTATTCATGCGCTGGACCACCGCGAGCATGTGAGCCAGCAATTGAAAAATAAGCCTCTCCATTGCAACGTTGACCTGTGCTGTGGGCAGTAGGCTACGCAAACAAAAGAGTGAGGCCGACCGCGTGTCTGCCCAGGTGCATATAAGCAGGTAACCTGTGGGCGTGTACTGTGGGCGGGGATTAACCAATCAAACATGTCAATGCATCTGGTTCCTAGAAAACAATAGAAAACACGTTCCAAGGGCGCCAATGATTGGACGATAACGCGTTGCTACGGGGTTTCCTGGGTTTTTTTAAAAAAAAGGGAACCCCGACAAGTTCGGCTTTAGGGTCGAGGTCAAAGGTGTGCCTGCAGTTTGATTGACGGGCACGGGAGGCCAGAAGCGCTAAAAAGGGACCTCCTTTGTAGCGATAAGACGGAGAACCGGAAGCCTGTGGGTTACGAAAGTGGCGAGAAGTGAAAGTGCCAAATTCCGCAAAAACCGCAGCTGTGCGTTACGGGCACGGCTAGTTACATTTCGCTACTTGAAGTAGCGCTTTCACAAACGGCAACCAAATAGCAACTTTGAGCTCTGTGCGAAATGGCCCTCAGTCTTCTATTCATTGTGTGATCATACCTAAGTCTACTGAACTGATGCACCTGATGGTCCTTTTCGTGTCACCTCGAGCACTCTTTTCGTGTCCCCGAGTGCTGCTTCAAAGAAAACGCGAAAGGAATTGTGCCTTTAATGTCAGAAGTGCCCTGTACCTATATACCAGGCAAGCAATTAGGCTGTGGTAGCCACTTCATGCACCAGGGCTGGAATTATATTAGGAATGTTGCACAGGCAGTTCCCAAATGATAGAGACTCCTATGCCAACTTGTTCTCATTAGTGCCAAACATCTCCAAAATACTTGAGGTTGCCTGTTAATCTTTATGTCCCGTTGACATTTTGAATAGAGATATTGCTTTCCTGTTCATTTCTGCTCTGCACTGGTGCCCATGGAATGTTGTCTAGTTGCATGTCCCTTAGTTCTTGGAAAAGGTTTGGTTGAATGTTATTGAAAGAGAGGGAAGTTGAGGAAGGAAGAATAAATTGATCACGCAGAGAAGCCCTTAAGGTAAGCGATTTTCTCCCAACCAATGCATCAGAAAAGATAATATGATGCCTTATTATGTAAGAAACCAAAAAGAGGAACCTGGCGTGGGTCCAGCTGGGACCGTGTGGTCTGCATTCATATTTTGCTTTGATGTTGGAAAAGTTATTGTGCCTCAGTGGCAAATTCCCTGACTATAAAGCAGAAATCTCACACCCTTTGGCCCATTATGCATGGGCCGTAAGGCCCGCACTTGCGGCAGCAGCGCTTTGGTTAAAATCACTGAGAACACACGCTGCCGCTGTGAGTGCGGGCGCCTCCCGGTCCCGGGCTCCAGAAGACCCGCGTTAAGCGAATGCAGGATCTTCCGGAGCTTCCCGGGTAAGCTGGGGCTGTGGCAGCCCGGCGCTGTACATAATTGGCAGCGCCAGGCTTGTCGGGCCGCCCAGCCTCGACCTGCGGTGTCCCTTAAGGGACAACGCTCACCCCTGCGGGCTCCGTGGCAGCACTGAGCTGGCAGGGGCGACCCCCTGCCACCCCCCACTCCCCCCAGGCTCTCCCCACCTCCCCCACCCGCGCCGCTGCACTTACCTCGGCCGGGCCTTCTAGCCCCGGTATAAAGCGCGCACGTGCGCACTAAGCCGGGGCAACCCAACATGCCCCACACCCATGCGTTCATGGGAAACGGCGGGGCATTGTGCCCCGCCGCAACGGCACAGCGCCAGTGTGCGTAATCTGGTGCCTTTGTGGTGCCAGATAAAGGGCCTTTGTGGTGCCAGATAAAGGGCCTTTGTGGTGCCAGAACATGCATTGTATTTGAAGCAGGAGACTAGCGGTGCGATCCTAAACAAAACGTTGCCATTCTAAGTTGATTGGTTTCAATGGACTTACAAGGGTGTAACTTTTGTTAGGACAACACTGTAGAGGTGGAATGTTATATTACAAGAAGCCAAAGAAGAAAAGACAGAAGTGACATGTTGACCTCTCTCCTTCCCCATTCTAGCATCTTATATACATCTGTGTAGTCCAGAGGTAGCCTAGCAGCAGTATATGATGATCTGTCAGGGAATCATTGCCAGCCTGACACTGCCATAGCAGGAAACGGTTGAGTGCCTGGTAGGCTGGTGAACTGAATTCAGTTAAGTGAGTCACAACCTCTTATGCAAGTCCGGTCTGGTGTAACGTACCCTGTGTTCTGATGTCACTGTAGCATGCATTTTCCTTCTGTAATCACATAGAATGCAAGGTAGGGACTATCCACAGTGTAGTGACACTAGGAGCTGCAGGAATCTTAGTAGGCATCATAAGGAGGCAACTAAATTCATTCATTACTTTATAGTTATTGACCAGCAATAAAACCGAGGACATAATAAGAAAAGGAAGCAGGTGGCAGAATAATATCTGTTAGGAAGGCAGCAACTTGACACAGCTGCCCTGAGTTTCTTGTTAACGTTATTAGTGTAGAATGAACTCAGCTAGCCTTTTGGCAAATGTTAAGATGGCTTTATTTATTTATTTAATCAAATTTACGTCCCACTCCCTCTCCCCTGAATGGGACTCAGTTAACAGCATATAATATAATATATATACAGTATTTGCTGGCGTATAAGACTACTTTCCCCCCCTGAAGAACATGCCTCCAAGTGGGGGGGGGGTCATCCTATACGCCGGGTGCACTTCAGTTGGGATAGACACAGCTGCCCATAGTGGCCCATAGTACTGTAATGTAATGTAACAAACTCTATATTTTGAGTGGAAATGTTGGGGGGTCGTCTTATACGCCCAGTCGTCTTATACGCCGGCAAATATGGTATATATATATATATATATATATATATATATATATATATATTTCCCTTCTGCTCATCCCATACTCATCCTGTAGTGTAAACACTTGGAAAATGCCTAAGCAAAAGTAAAATAAATCACCATCTCAACAATGAAAAGGGATTGTCATAAAAGAGATAATAGGCAGGGTGGGGCAAGCCCGGTGTTTAATGGAGGATGGGATGAACTTGCTGAGCCAGGCATGTTCTGATGGGGGGGGGGAGGAGATAGTGACTGAAGGAAAAGATAGCAAGTGCGTAGTCAATGCAAAGTAAAAGGCAGATCTAAGACCTGCAAATCCTGAACAGAGTTATACCCTTCTAAGCCAATCGATGTTGATGGATGTATCAGGGATTATCCTGTAGATGTGGGTGTGCTGCTAGTTTCCTTGCGGAAAGGGAAAATGAAAAGATGGTTCTTTGTGGACCCAAGTAAAGTCTTGATTCCCAGAGATCGCAGCACACTCTGTAACATTCCAACTCCCGGTTTGCTTTTGTTCCATTCTATCTGAATGTGGGAAAATTACAGGATTGCACATTTTGCTGTGTTATGTAAGTCAGGGCTCCCCAATGCAATACTCACAGATGCCATGGCACTTGCCAATGACTTATGCGATGGCCCGTCCCTGGCTGGGCTGCAAATGCAGCCGCTTTCCTGGGCTGGCTAGAAGACACTGGCCGGGCTCGCTGGCTATGTAGCTGGCGGAATTCCCAGCTGTGTGGTTATCAGTCCTGGCTGGAAGCCAACGGCACAGCAAAGGGATGTGTCCACAGCTGCTGAGACATACACAGAGTCAAGGCAGTCTTTTACCAGTCTATGAGCCACAGACAGAAGTCAGACTGGTCCAAAGGTCAGGAGGCAGGTAGCAAGGCAGCATAGTCGTAAGGCAGTCCAAGAGCTGAGACAGACAGTCATGGTCAACTCGAATCAGGGGCAGTCAGGAGATCAGGTTGGGGAGGAGTAGGTGTGTGGATGTGGATGAGGCAGGCAATCTTACTTGTTGCACTCAAACTGAGTACTCAGCACCACAGCCTCAAATACGCATGACCAGAGAATGAGGACAATACCTTCCAGGACTTACTCAGGGATTCCAGGTCTTTCAGTCCTCATGCTGTGAAGATTCAGGTGTGTCCTCTAGCCTTTGGTGATAACAAGCAGCCAACCAGGCACTTCTTCTTCTGCAACTTGGGCCCTGTCTCTGCTTTTGCCACCATTGCTCAAGAGTTTTACTGCTCCCCTGTGGTTCCCTCCTGCTTAAGGCTTCTTGACTGGTGCTCAGCTGAGGCTCCTCTTCCCCCTTCTCTGCCCCACCAGCCTCCGTGGGCTCCACAGGCTGACTTCTGACAACTTTCCTGGGATTTTCTATGTGGTTTTTGAAAGCAGGTGAGGCTTTTGCCCAGCAAAGCTTCTGACTGGAGAGTTGATTGGCTGTGCAGATTTTTGAAAGCTGTTTTGACAGCAGCTGTCACCACAGCATAGTGGCAGCCATATTGCACCTTTGCTCACTATGTTGTGTCAGAATTTCAAAAGTGCCTGCAGGGTCAGAAAGGTTGGGAACTCCTAGCAGAAGGTTTCGCACTCATTTTGTTTTTATTTTGCTCTTCCTTCCAGCATCTCTGGCTGTCATGTATAATTTCCTTCCCATTCAGTCGCCACAACAATTTCGGATGCACCTCAGGCTAAGAGACTGACTAGCCAAAGGCCATCCAAATGAGCTAGCTGGCTCAGTGAAGAGTTGAAGCCAAGTATTGGTCTGACACACCAACCACTGTCTTGCCTTTACATACAGGACAACGTTTTTAGTGTGTGTATAAAGTGGATCTTGGTTGCAGCGACAGATGTGATGCTCCCCTCTCTATTCAGCCCATCCCTCCTCCCTTTGCATGTACAGATTCAATATATTATTTGTTGCTTAACCCAACCCATAGTTTACAATTACATCCAAAGTGACAAACTGTGGCTCGTGCCTGCCCACTGAATGAGGATTGAGAAGCACCTTGAAACTGCAGCTGGTTTGGAAGGCCATAGTTTGACAGTTTGGATGTAACAGTGAATTGTGCTCTTTGACCTAACCAAGGAGTAACTAATTCAGTCATCCTGTGCAAACGGAGGAGGAATAAAGGGAAGAGGAGGGGAGGGGAGACCCAGCAGCTTCAAGCACTTGTTCTGACGTGGAAATTCACTGGCTGACCTTGGGTCAGTCATACGCTCTCAGGGTAATCTACCTCACAGTGCTGCTGTGAGAGTAAAATGGAGGAAGGAAGCATGATGTTGTGAGCTACTTTGGGTCCATGCTGGGGAGAAAAGAGTAGAAAGTAAGCAAATAAATGCTGAATCACACTGAACTGCCCCCAGCTATCTATCTGTCCACTTATTCACTCCAAACTGTAACTGAGGTACTTTACAGAGAATCAGAGAGAAACACAGGATGTAGAAGAATAAACGGATGAAATAAAGTGACACTTGAAATGGTAGCTAGGAAGGAATAGAAAGTAAACAAAAAGTAAATAACGCTTTGAAGAGAAATGTGCTTTGAGAAATAAAGACACACCCATAATTAAAGGAAGGGACAAGAGGAGTCTCCCATACCCTGGGTGAAGGTGGGAATGAAAATCTAGACGGATTATGTGTAAGCAAAACACCTGCTCTCAAATAAGGTACATTTGTTTATTAATCTTTCCTTTTCTTTCAGTGGATATTACATATTCTATGTGTTATTTTCTGTGCTCAGTAACTCCAGAAATATGCATTTTCAGACAGCATTTTTCAAAGGAATATTTTTAATGGAGGTTCCAGACCTAGGCACACTTAAGTGACTGTACATTTCATCAGAAGTGATGGGAGTACCTCCCAGTCTAAACTTAAAGCATAACCAAAAGGAGGCGCTTAATGGAGGGGGTGTAAATGTAACAAATGAAGACTATATTTTACCATTCTTTGTATCAACAAAGCTGAATCTATGTTACTAAGTATACCTCCGCAGTGCCTTCCAACTCATACCCAAAGTTTATTCTTCTATGCGAAGACGGCAGCAAGACTAGTACTGGCCAAGAAATGGAAAACGCAAGAACTACCTTTGATAGAAGACTAGTTGAACAAACTAGCAGACTTTGCTAAGATGGCCAAACTGACACTGATAGTTAATGGAAAAACAGAAGAGGCATTTCAAGAACAATGGGGCCCTATCTGAATTACTTAAGAAAATAATTTAAAAGGGGACTGAAACAGGGAATTAAGTGTATCAAATGAAGAGCATAGCCTATCTTTCTTTGTATTAATAATGTAGACTATTCGTAATGTTTTATCTTTAGCTTTGGAAAATAAAATAAAATTTTGGAAAAAAAAAGAAGTGATGGGAGTTAACAAAGTAAATGTTCTTGTCATAGGGCTGTAAGTCTGTTACCTGACTGGGGGGTGGGGGAGGAAGGATCTTCAGGTAACAATTGCCAGTTACTGGTCTTTCAGCCACTGCTGTGGCAATATGGAAGCCACATTACTACAGTGGTATTTTTCTAAGAAGTCCTTGGAGTATGAAAGATTAGGAGTGATTCATTCAGAAACGTTAACAGCCACATAAAGGATTAATGGATGAACCTGTTAGACAGTTGTAAAAAAAAAAGTATTCCAAAGATGATAGAGAAATCCCTTTCCTTGAGTCACTTTACTACTTGACTGAACAAACCACCACTATTACATGAACCAGGTGCCCATGTGAAAGGTTGAACCACATGACATAATACTCCTTTTATCCTTGAGTCCACCCAGTGTTTCGGTTTTGTTATCCCAAAAACAAACAGAAAGAACTGAATGCTGTCTGAGGATAAACTGAATTTACAAGAGGAAGATACAACTGACTTGAAGGACTAATATACCTGGAGGGCCACCTAAGAATATAAGAGAAACCATGTTAAATCAGTCAATAGCCCATTGAGCCTCTGTGTCATGTAATGGCCAAAACTCAGCTACCATCAGGCGGTACACCAGCAGGGCCAGAACTCCAGAAACACTTCCATTGTTGCCCCTCACAAACAGGTCATTTCCGCATGAGGAAAATGTTCCTAGACAGCCTTGGCATGTTGGCGGCATATTGAACCCTCTTTACATGACGTCGCCAACATCCCGAGGCTGTCCAGTAGCTGGGTTGCGATTTGGCCATTTTTAACTCATGATTTCGGGAATTCAGAAAACTGGATTTGCCATCCTAAATTGTGAGCCACCAGTGAACAACCAGGAATAAGACTGTATGGAGGGGGAAACTCAGCAGCTTTGTCCTGCCCTCGCTCCTGCCCTCCCCTCTCCATTTCCTGCTTTAAATATTTTTTTTTAATGGCGCAGTCTGTGTTACAGCAGGACCGCAAACCCTCATTATCCAAGGTGAAATAAAACCTTTAAAGTGTCCACGGTCTTCTTGGGATCAGGCACGCAAAACACAGCCCTGTTTTTGTTTTCTGGAGGTGGGAAATGAGCTGGGAAAATCAGGGGGGGGTGTGCATATGATCAAGCAGCATTCTCCCAATCATTTAGCCATGCATATGCTTTGTTTTTAAGCCTACCATTAGCACAAAATGTATTTTTGGGCTTCAGTTACCTGTCCAGACTTTTCACAACTCGGGCAGGCAAAATCAGTCCCATTTACATCTTCTGGAGTTCGGGAATGATCTAGGAAAGAGTGGGTGGGGCGGGTGATCTGGCTGCCTTCTGCTGATCATACAGGGGTCTGAACACCTTATTTTAGAAGAAGAAGAGTTGGTTCTTATATGCCTCTTTTCCCTACCCGAAGGAGGCTCAAAGCAGCTTACAGTCGCCTTCCCATTCCTCTCCCATTCCTTTAAAGCCAACCATTAGCACAAAATGTCTTCTTAGGCTCCAGGGACAATGGAGGGCAACTCAGAAATCCATCCAGACATAAATAAAGTGCAAACAAACAAACAAAAATCCCCCCAAAAGGGGGAGGATGCTGTATCATTATGGCATTTCTCCATAGCAACCGGGCAGTGTTGATTTTATTAAAGATGCATCTGTGTTATGTCATGACTGCATAACAACGTGGAAGTGACTTAAAAATAATAATTTGGGTGCTGCGGGGGGGGGGGGGGGGAGAAAGTTTCAGTCCAGGAGATAACTGCTGTGTTGTTTTTGGTGGCTTGCTGTGATTGACAAGCCAAAGAGCGGAGGGAGATGTTTGGCTTTTTTTCCCCTCGCAGCCTCGTCAGGAGGCAAAAAGCCTCAAAGGGGCAGAGGGAAAATGTGGGAGGGGTCTCCCTGTGAGGAGGGCTGCAAACGAGATTTACTGTCCCACATTTGCCAGCAGGAAGCCACTTGCTTTTACTCCTCCATGCGGAAATGGCCTTAGTTCTACTCTTGAAATAATTCTTCGGCATTGAGCCTTGCAGTAATATGACTATAAACTTTCACACTCTGTTTTGGATTCTAGATACTTAATAATGTTCTGGAATTGAAAGGGTCAGTGACTTTCTCCTCTATTTTCCAGTTGCTACTGTGAATTAGGCTCAGAGAGAAAGAGGTCTGGAGCTGCACCTGGGTTGGAGACAGGAGAGTAGCTCCCAGCCCCCACCACTGTCACAGTCAAGTCTGGCTTGGTGACAGAGGAGTCGCTTTGGGCCTGGAGCAGCTTCCAGACACTGCAGCTGCCATGCCTGGCCGAGAGGCAGCTGTTGAGGCTTGAAGCTGAGCTCAGCTTGGTGATAGGGGTAAGGGCAAAAGAGAAAAAGGGTAGGCTGACAGATGAGGTGAGAAAAGAGGAAGATTTTTAGAGAAGGGGGGAGAAGGAAAGAGGCAAAAAGGTGAAGGTCCTTGAAAGTCCCCACATGTATATACGAATGGCCAAGTGTGGTCATCTGAGGATACTTAAATCCAGAGATTGGAGCAGAGAATGCACAACAGATCTGTTGCCAGACATGAAAAATGCCTCAGATCATCAAAAAAATCTGACCTCTAAAAAATACATTGGGTGGCTTTCAAAAAACCAAAAACAATTATATGAGTGCCTGTAGCTTTAATAAACTGATGCCCTCAATGGCTGTTGCTAGGCAATCACAACAGTTTGGCTAGCCTTCCAGGTTGGTTTCTGTCACTGAAAGGGAGGGGAAAGGGACAGGGCCCTTTCCCAGGGTTTGTTTTGATGTTTGAGAGACAACTCATTGGGGCCATGTCTGGCAGCAACTACTGGGCAACTTAATACTTGCTGAATGGAGTGACTCATCCTGACCTGGCTGATTGTTACTGTTCAACAGCAGTCACTCCACGAAAGGCAGTGTGATGTAGTGGTCAGAGTTTCATGCCAGGACCTCAAATCCCCATTCTGCCATAGAAACGTACTGGGCTACTTTGGGCTGTTTACACATTCTCAGCTTAAAAGGAGTAGAGGAGAATGATGCACACTGCTTTGGTCCCCGCTGTGGAGAAATGTGAAGTATGAATTTAACCAGCTTAGTGTAGTAGTTAAGAGAGAACTTGATCCCCCACTCCGCCTTCATACACAGTTAGCTTTTTGAATTTGGGTCAGGCACACTTTTCTCAGAGCTGTCTCAATCTCACCTTCCTCACAAGGAATCTGTTGTGGGGAGGGGAAGGGTCCGTGATTGTAAGTCACTTTGAGACTCCTTCAGGTAGTAAAAACTGAGACATCAAATGCCATTTCTTCTCTTCTAAATAAATAATTAATATTGCTCAGGATGGGAGGGAGATAAAAGATCAACTTGTGAATGGCTGAGAAGGAGAGAATGAGGCAGGGAAAGCAGAGAGGATATGGGGATTGCCAGGGGGAAGAAAAGAGGAAATAGCATGAAAAGGGGGATATGGGGGAGAGTAAGGAGCCCCCTACCAGTCCTTGTAAGTAGGCTGAAGGGTGGGAACGAAAAAAGAAAACAGGAAAAGGAGTGAGACAATGGAGGCTCTCAGGCAATAACAAGAGGAAATAGTGTGTGTGTGTGGGGGAAATGAGATTGGTTCAACATGTCCTTCTGGGTTCCTGCTTAAATTTACTTAAGCCTTAAGAGGAGGGTGTTTAATGGAGTGGTTTCCCATTTTAATGGGAGAGCTCCGGTTTTATTAGCTGCATTATTTAGTCTTAATTAATCATAACCGACACTTAACAGCTCTCCTTTTTGTTGCTAAATAGAGTTAATTAGTGTTGACCCAGTAATGGAAAAGATGGCTCCGAATGACAGTAGAACTGGAAGGAAACCAACCGGTATCAATTCAGTTACAAAAGCAGCACATCAGCACATCTAGTAGCACGTCACCTTTCGAAAGAGCACCCCATTCAAAGAAGGAATGCCTCTACTATTAAGCAGTTTTGCCTCATGCCATACAGTGTCATCTTAAGGAGAGTTACACCCTTCTAAGCCCATTGACTTCAGTGTATTTGGATGGGTGTGACCCTGCCAGTATGACACTGTTATTCACTTAATTGTGTCTGCCCAGAGGGGTAAGCAAACTGCTATCTAGGAAGTGCTAACATCAAAGATGCTTCTTTGATTCTTTCAAAATTTCCAGTAGCACATCAACAATTAAGAGGTTGAGATTTTATCCTGAAGAGAACTGGAAAGCCATTGAAAGGCCCACTAGAGGGCTTTTAGGTGTTTGATGTGGATGCTCTGATTTCTGGTGGGAAGATGAAGAATTCAGGAGTGCCACTTAGGCAAAGTAAGGTTGGGTTCAGGCCACATGTTGTGATTCTTCGGGAATACCTACATTTCTGACCAATTCACTACTTCACTGCCAATTCACTAGCACACAAAACCAGTAGTGCACCATCCTCAAACCAACAAAATGAAGTTCCCCTTTACAAGACCCTAATAGAAATGGTTTAATAAGTTAATAGTGTAATTTAATAAATATTTTAATTGAAAAGTTGAATTGTTATCAATTGTTATCAGTGTAACTTTAACACATGTTCATGCCTGTTATTACTCCGCCCCAAGGCAACTGAGAAGAGCGGCCTTTAAAAATAAAGTTGTTATTGTTATGAGTAAAGGTAAAGGTAAAGGTATCCCCTGTGCAAGCACCAAGTCATGTCTGACCCTTGGGGTGACGCCCTCTAGCGTTTTCATGGCAGACTCAATACGGGGTGGTTTGCCAGTGCCTTCCCCAGTCATTACCGTTTACCCCCCAGCAAGCTGGGTACTCATTTTACCGACCTCGGAAGGATGGAAGGCTGAGTCAACCTTGAGCCGGCTGCTGGGATTGAACTCCCAGCCTCATGGGCAAAGCTTTCAGACAGCTGCCTTACCACTCTGCGCCACAAGAGGCTCTATTGTTATGAGTACACTTGGATATATGTACTATTGTTAAAGTAACCTCCTTGAGATACACAGGCGTTGTTAATCAGTATTGGATTTTAATAGAATATTAATCAATATCAGATTTTAATGGAAAATGGAATCCAATATTAGATTACAGCTCATCTCCAGACTATAAAGATCACCTACCTGGGTAGAAAGGGCTGCTCTGGAGGTTGGACAGGGTTGTTGTGCAGAAGAAACATTTAATAGTAACACTGTTTTTTTCTCCTACAAAATTTGGTTCGAGCCGCTTCCCTTGGAGGAAGGCTCCTTGGGCTGGAAGAAGGTTTAAGATTTGTCTGTGCAGAGTGCTAAGAGACAAGAGAAAAGAACTGGCACTACACATCTTATAGACCCTGCCACTCCTCTAAGCAAAATTTGAAGCCTTTCTCCAGCCTAAGAATTCTTCCTTCAACTTCAGTGGGTTTTTCATGGGAGGAAATGTCTTCAGTGTAAGTTACCACCGAAGAGTAAGCAAGTTGAACAAATCTTTCAACAACAGCGCAAGAAAGGAATTCACAGTGCAGGCTAAATAAACCCATCATGCAAATTAAAACCAAAGGAGAGGGGAGAGAAAGCAAAGAGGAAGCAGGGCACTGAAAGCACAAAGGACCATTTCCATGTCTAGTGCCAGTTCCCCTGGCCCTAAAAAAATGATGATGTTTTCTTCCTATGTCTCATACCACAACTTAGAGCTGATTCACATTTTGTGTGGTTAGTCACTGTGTTTCTTGATGGTTTTTGCAAAGAACACAGGAGAGGAGAGGAGAGGAGAGGAGAGGAGAGGAGAGGAGAGGAGAGGAGAGGAGAGGAGAGGAGAGGAGAGGAGAGGAGAGGAGAGGGGAATTGTGCTCTTCGGGTCATTCCCAGGAATGT
Source organism: Paroedura picta (assembly GCF_049243985.1). Lineage (NCBI taxonomy): Eukaryota > Metazoa > Chordata > Lepidosauria > Squamata > Gekkonidae > Paroedura > Paroedura picta. The sequence goes on from NC_135372.1 coordinate 43,158,956, forward strand.
CCTTTCTCAGTCTAACCTGTCCTAATTTACCTCCTCTTTCATGATACAATATGTTATGTTGTTGCTAGTAGAGAAGAGAGTAACAATCACAGGAGTACAATTTCAGTATGTGGGAAAGCGATTTCATGAGTGTGCAGCACGTGTCTCAGCCAAGGTCAATGTGGCATAGTGGTTAGAGGGCCAATCAGGAGATCTGAATTAAAATCTTCATTCTGCTAGAAAACTTGCTGGGGAGACCTTTAGCCTATCACTCTTCCTCGTTTATATTGATCAATACAGCCTTAGATCAGCAAAAGCCAAACTTCCCTCACAGCGTTGTTGTGAGAATAAAATGGAAGGGAGGAAAATCAAGCACACAGCTTTGGGTTCCTTGGCTGAGAAGCTAAGAGTAAAGTATTGACTTTTAGTATTTAGACTAAGTACAGAACCTGCAAAATGGAGCTCTTCCACCAAATATTCAGTTGAGGTTGGTAACTGACATCCAGAACCCCCATCCTACTCAGAACTGCCCACCAATCACATCACAGGCAATGGTCGATTTGTTAACAGTTGAATAGTTTCATTGTTGCTGATGCTGTCACTATTGTTAATTGACACAATTATTGAATCTATTTTATATCTGTCAATAGTTTCACATTATAAGTATAGCCCTGAGCTGCAAGAAAAGGTGGTATATAACTAGCTAACTAGCTAACTACATACATACATACATACATACATACATACATACATACATACATACATACATACATACATACATAATCCTTATCCATTGTTGTTCCTCTATATATTTATGAAACAGCCTAATTGGCCCTGCCCCTGCAGCTCCTGCCCTCCGTCCCTGGACTCTAGCCTCTTTGCTCTCAGACGGCTCAGTGCCTGGAGCCAGCAGCAGGTAAGGGGAGAGGCCCTGGGCAAAGGGTCGTGGTGGAGGGCTTGCTAAGGAGGGCCTCTTGGCCTGCTAGTCTGGCCTAGCTAATGAGGGCCTCCTGGCCTGCTGACTGCCTGCTAAGGAGCTCTGTCCCGGCCCTTCTACTGAGCTGCCCAGCCTCCGCCCACCCCACTTGATCTGACTGCGAGCAGCCACCCAAAGCCACCTTAAGCTGCCTGGCTGGGGGCCAGGGGAGGGGGCCCTTTCAATGCCTGTTCTTAGGAACGGGCTTTGCAGCTAGTACATACATAAAACCTGTCTGAATGTAATGTGATCAACTTTAAAAAAAAAAATCATATTTAGTATACTTGGAGGAAGGTGGTCAGTAAGGGTCCAGAATGGTGGAGTGATGGGACACATTGCAAAGAACAGTGCAGTCAGGCAGCATGCACAGACTTTACTAAAATCTTGGAAAAGGGGAATGGGAACAAAGCATGATAGGAGGCTGCCTCCTTTCAAACCAAATGCAGAAAACATGTGGCAAATTTCAGCCTGGGAACCAATTGGGGGGGAGGGGGATGCCTGAATGCAGAAAGGCTAGCATTGACTCACATCACCAACTAGAAATCCAAACAAGGCTAAACCAACATATGTCTCAAATGCATAAATGGTCTGTGAGAACACCTGACCCAGTCACCCAGCAAGATTTATGGAAGCACAGGCATTTGAACATTGATCTCCTAGCCTGACCTGGGGTTTGCAACCTGTGGCTGTAGAGCAATAATACCTTGAGAGCCACATTTGGCTCTTTGACATGCCAGATGTGGCTCCTGTCATAGAATCATAGAATCATAGAGTTGGAAGGGGCCATAAAGGTAAAGGTAAAGGTATCCCCTGTGCAAGTACCGAGTCATGTCTGACCCTTGGGGTGACGCCCTCTAGCGTTTTCATGGCAGACTCAATATGGGGTGGTTTGCCAGTGCCTTCCCCAGTCATTACCGTTTACCCCCCAGCAAGCTGGGTACTCATTTTACCAACCTCGGAAGGATGGAAGGCTTGAGCCGGCTGCTGGGATTGAACTCCCAGCCTCATGGGCAAAGCTTTCAGACGGCTGCCTTACCACTCTGCGCCACAAGAGGCTCATCGGAAGGGGCCATACAGGCCATCTAGTCCAACCCCCTGCTCAGCGCAGGATCAGCCCAAAGCATCTTCTGTACACCTTTCCCCAATGTAGCACGTGTTCAGTGTTGTTGTTTTTTTAAAGAAAGTGGCTTATTTGGTGGGGCTAGTGGTTAGTAGGTGGTTTCTGTTTTGTTGAAACAGGTAAGCTGCAGACTTCCCTCAAATGTGGATCTCAAGATAGGGATGCTTGATATGGCTCTTTGTGAGCCACAGAATACCGCACTCTAGAGCCAAATATGGCATAGTATGGAACCAGATCAAAAAGAAAATCATATATTTATGGGGTACTAAAACTACCGGGGTGAGGAGGGAATGGTAAGCAATGATTTTTATGGAACTCCTACAGGTCTTTTACAGAAAGGGAAATGCTAGGGATAAAGCGTTGCCAGTAATCCATATGTTGAACCTTGCCATATTGATGTCAGTGCACTAAAACAATTGTGCATGCTGCTCCTGTGTCATATGGGCCGTTTTGTTTGTGTGCCACTGGCCTCTTAGCTGATATCTGTGCGGTGAGGAATTTAGTTCTGAGTCAGCAGTCATTGTCCTTGTGTGCAATAATTGTGGGAGCCAGAGGCACAGAAAGCATTCTGAGATGAAGTATCAGATTAAAGTCATTTTTCACTCTCTAGCCCTCCCCCCTCTCTCTCTTTTTTGTAGTTGCTGCTAGGAAACCCACTTCCTCCCCCCTGTAGTGGTGGGGAAAGGGCGCAGCATTCCATGGAATGTGGAATATACAATAAAACAAAGAAAATGAACAGGTGTTAAAAATGATTAGCCAACAAAACAGGTCTGAACAAAGGAGGAGGATACACCTATGCTCTTACAAGTCCTAAAGAAGGAGATACGCCTGGTTACAAGCAGGAAAACAAACAGAACACCAACGCAGTAGGCGGGATGGACGTTTCCTTATTCAAATAAGGGCATTTTGGAAGGGTCATAGTGTAATAGTGGAGTATGTGCCTGGCATGCAGAAAGTCCTCATTTTACTTCCTAGCAACTCTCGTTCTTGGAGGATCTATCTCAAGCAGCTGTCCTTCATAGTCGTCCTACCTGGCATCTTGGAAAGCTATGGCCTGCTAAACCAATCAATAGTTTAACTCCATATAAAGGATTCATATGTTCAAATAAGTATTTTAACATAGATTAAAATATTTATTTGTGCAATTGATTTTCCAAGACCCATAAGGGATGTGGATAATCTGCAGTACACCCTATCCCCCCAAGATAAGAGTGGGAAGAAATCTAAACAATATATCCATTCCAAAGTTACCATAGTGGCATGGGATTTGCTAGAGCTCATATGCTCACGGTCCAGATTGGGTATCGGTGATGTAAAGCCAGGCTCTCCTGGTATCCCTAAGAATTAGCCCAGCTTCAGTGTTACCTCAGCAGGCTGAAAGACACTGCAGGGGGATGCATCCCACTCTGCTATTGTTGTATATAACCTCAAGTTCATTTAGGAAGACTCAACAGCATGGCTGTTTCCCAAGGGGCAAAGTAACTATGCTAACCCTTATTATTTGATCCCACATACCTATGTTGGGTAACAGTTCATATGTCACAAAGTGGGACAGATTCTTTGTTTAGATTTCTTCTTTTCATATTTTCTAAAGATCTTGGTGTGGGGGTGTTGCATTCATCTTATATTTCCTGGAATTCTGTTTTCGCTTACACAGGAAGGTTTTTCTTCCCAGCAGTACCAGCCTGTGGTATATTTCTAATTAGGATTTCCAGGTCTGGCCTGGGCACTGGCTGGGAATGGGGGGGACTTACCTGGAGAAAGAGAAAGACTGAGGCCACACTGCTGGTGTCACACAAGAAATGATGTCGCCACACCAGTGATGCACAGGCAGTGATCTGGCATTTGGGCAAAACCCAGTGGTAACAGTAGCTTCTACAATGCATATGACCAGACTTCATGGTAAGTAGTAGTAATAAATATCACTGCTATAATACATTGGGTGTGTGTCTTCGTAACTGTTAGTATCAAAGTTGCTAATACTATATATCAGGTGGAAGTGAGTTTCCTGCTTTGAAAGTCTAAGAAGTTTCAAACTGAACCCTGGGTTTCATTGGAAAACAAAGTAAAGCTCTAGCTCTGAGACCATTTCCGCATTAGGAAACATACCTTCTTTTAGCCTTGCTTTGGATTTCCTTTGGATGCTGGGAGTCAACTCTAGTCTTTCTGCTTTCCTCCTCTCATTTCCCAGGCTGAAATTAATTATATGCTTTCCATACTGAGTCTAATGGAGGTATCCTCCCATCAAGCTTTATTCCCTTCCCCTTTCAAAAAAATGTGGGTTTTTTTTTTTGCAAAATGGTGCCTACTTGTACCTTTGTTTTCATTGCAGCCCTTAATCCCACTCTTCTCCTTGATCACCTCCCTCCTCCCCCAAAGTATCCCAAATATATATATTTAAAACCTGAGATAATGCTATTGTGCAACACTGATTTTTTAAAACAGAAACAGTGTTGTAATGCAATCACCCCCCTTTGAAAAGGACAGATATTTTGGAATGGAGGGAGGGAGGGAGAACTGGATGAGGAAAGGGGCATGCCCAAATTACTCAAAATGGCGGGTATAGCAAAAAACCTGAATGCATGCATTACCTCACTGAACAGCCCCAAATTAGCCCCTGTTAGACTCTGCTTGAAAAGATGAAATTGGGTTTTCTGGGGATTCCTTTGCTGCAGGGCAAGTAAGAGCAATTTGGGTCTGAAGAAGCGGATTTCAGGGCAGAAATGGAGGCAAAAGTCAACCTTTTAAAAATGCAAATCCAAACGATATAACAAGTGCAGAAACAGTCCTGGTTAGAGAAACAAATTTATGGACATATAAAGTTACCTTCTACTGATAGATTGCTATGGTCTGAGGCAGCGGATTTTCCCCAACCCTGTTTGATGAGTTGGATCCATCAAGTTTTTTCAATTACAGGACATGGAAAATATAATACCTTGGGCTTTTTTTTTTTTTTACAATAAAAAAGCCCAAGGTATTATATTTTCCATGTCCTGTAATTTTTCAAGGATTGGTTCAAGTTTTCACACATCCTTCTCAGCTGCTTTCTAAATTAATAAGTGAACATGCATCAACAATTTTGCGAGCTGCTGCAATTTTGAAATTGTTAAAGTACTCCTTGAAGGCTGTGGCTACAACTAACGGGAGTCTTCTAGCACCCTCAAGGAACCTGTCTGCAAACTCATGGAAGATAATTTAAGGTCCTGATTACCAAAAAAGGTACCAGTATCAGGGTGAGCATATTGCTAGTACCTAAGCCCCAAGCCAGCTGGGCTAGAGGGTGCATAAAGATGTTCTAAATAAATTATAACTTTGCAGGAAGGGCCTCAGTTCAGTGGTAGAGCATCTTTTTGGCATGCACAATGATCCATATTTAATCCCTGTATTGTTTTAATGATTATTGTACTTGTTTATTTCTCCTAGTGGTTACACCTGTTACAGCCCAAACTGGTAGTTACACCGGATACAACACATATCCTCTGTCAAAATCAACATTTTTTGATATGATCTCGTGCAATACAAAGTTGGTGGAGGAAAGTACCATCCATTTACAGCTGACTCACGGCAACCTCGTAGGGTTTTCAAGACAAGAGATGTTCAGAGTTGGTGTGTCGTTACCTGCCTCCACATCATGACCCTGGTATTTCATGGAGGTCTTCTGACCAAATATTAACCAGGGCCAACCTTGCTTGGCTTCTGAGATAGGATGAGGTTGGGCTAGCATGGACTATTCAGGTCAGGGCAATGTAAGTAAAGTTAGCTTGGGCAAAAGCTGGGGTTTGAAGTCAGGAGCCCTTGGGAACATGAGCTTGAAGATTTTCTGTCTAAGAAGAACTTGCCTTTGCTTCCCAGGGATCCTCCTCTTTGAAATAAAAAGCAAGTGGCAAATTTAAGATAGGTAGATGCACCAAGCAAACTCTAATCTACGTATTCAGTGCTGTCCTAAAAATGCTAACCTGGGAGTAAGCCCCACAGAATAGACCTGAGAAGAATTCTAAATTGGCCTACTTAGGATAGCAAAGACTGAACTACAGGGAGAGAGAGTTGAAGGAGAGTTTATTAAGTGTCTGAGCGCAAGCCCATTTCCATTTTCTGATGTACAGAGCACCTTTTTAGAAAAAAGTGATGAGGGATGGAAAGAGTTCAAAAAACATGATGCAATTCTATTGAAGAAGTCAAGCTGGGAAGACCCTTTGAGGTATGTGGATGGGGAACTGTCTAGGAATCTTAGAACTTAAAAAAAAACACCTCAGGGCCATTCTGCACCTGGAAAATATAGTGAAAGGCTAACCTTTTGCTGACAACATTTGGGAGGGGGGCGTTTTACACGATGTCGTCAGAATCCAGCGTCCAAGCAGCAAACTGGCAGCGGCATCTAAAGCGCTAGCTGGGGAATCCACAAGAATGGATTCCCCCAGCTATGTAGTGCGAGAGAGAGAAGAGCAACCAGCAAACTCACACTAAGGAAAAGTGCTGAGGTGAAGTAGCGCTATCTCTGCCTCCAACGCCTCCCTTCGCACCTGCCTCCCTCTCCCTTCTCCTGGGGATGGGGCTTTTTTTTTTAAGCAAACTGCTTGGAGCAACGAATATGCATTAAATGGTCCAGGCAGAGCAAAAAAAAATCCTTACCAGTTAACGCACAAAGCATGCCTTTCTAACCTCTCCCCCAATCAGGAACAAGATTACTTTTTTAAAGCTTCAAGACTCATAATTCCACAAGGAGTGGCAGTAAAGTCAGCACTATGTATCTATGATTAGATGCATAGGCATAGCAAGGGAGAAGTTTTACTTTTAAAAAAGTAGCTTGCATCACGTGTATAGCACGTTTCTCCTCCGACATTTAAAAAAAATGAATAAAGCACAACATCAAGATGTTGTCAAGGACAGGCCAGTGGTCTAATTGTGAATTGTTCCTCCAACACACCAAGGAGGCTGACTTTTAAACACACCAAAGGTAGTTTCTCTCCTGTCAAAACCCACCACTGTCCCATCACTTTTAAATAAGAACTTTGATGTATTGTTCCTTACAGGCAACTGTTAAAGATACTTTTGTTCTGAAAGGCCTTCATAAATACTTCCCCTCTCTGAGGCAAATTTCCCCCCCTGAAAAAATAAATTGTTCCTTCACTGACTGAACTCCCCTCATAGCATGGTTTCTTTGTTATAAAATAATAAAGCTGACAATCTCACTTTGTCACTGACATTAGATCAGGCTTTAACTCAGCCCTGGAACAGTTTGGAGTGGTACAATTGTCCTTTTTTCTAAAACCTTTTCAGAATGACACTGAGACAATGAAAGTGTTATTGATATTGCACAAAACTGTAATGGCATATGTTTTCATTTTTGTATGCCTCCTTAAATTGGTTCTATCTGCAGGAAAGCATGGTACCAGTTATCTAAATGAATACATGAACTGGCCTTCCTAGCAACATCTCCTAGGGCGGCTTCCTGTGCATCAGAGCCACTGCCCTTCCTTTCACTTAATTCTCCATGGAAATTTGCTGTGTATGGATGCCGGGAAGATGGCGTTGTGAGTAGACAGCCCTTTTCCATGGAAAATTGTTGTGTATGCATCAGCCTTAAGCCAGCATGTCTCTTGTTTGGTGACAGCAATACTTAATAATGCCACTCCACCTTTCCTTTCATCTATTTCTTCTCCTCTATAGTTGCACTTTCCCCACCAGCATCATGTAAACCAAATCATGTTCCTGGAATGCTGGAGATGTCTGATCAGAAAAGAGTTATCCAGCTACTGGACTTATACCAGTTCTGGGTGGTGACCTGAGACAGGATCTTCTCTGAGATGGAGCCTCTGTTATATGCAACCCTCAGTGATCTGTACCTCATAGTAAGCACACCTCTGGACAGTGTAGAAACAAAAGTGAGAAAGACAACAGAGGAACAGGACCATGCCTGGTTCAATAATTTAATTATTATTGGATTTGTAGAACTATCCCTCTCAGCCCAGACATCTCAGGGTAGTGTACATCACTTTAAAATCAACATAATTCAAAACATCTGTTAACTCTCTAAAAATGACATCGACATCCCATGCTTTCAAGGCTTTGCTCTCTCCTGTTGGTTGCCAGATCTCAATGTTATAGGCAGGAACATTTTGAAGGGAAGAGTGGGGTTCTTACATGTTACAGGTGGCCTGACTTCAGCCAAATGCCTGATGGAAGACTCCATTTTACAGGCCCTGTGGAACTGAGTAAGCTCTGACAGGACCCGTGGCTCTTCCGGGAGCTCATTCTATCAGGTAGGGGCCAGGATTGAAAAGGCCCTGACCCTGGTTGAGGCCAGGTGCACCTCTCATGGGCCAGCCTGTTGGAACCAACAGAACGTAACTCTCTTCGGGGGATATACTAGGAGGGGCAGTCCTTCAGATACACTGGGCCCAGACCACAAATAGCCTTAACGGTAAAAACCAACACCTTGAACCTAATCTGATACTCTACTGGAAACCAATGCAGCTGCCTGAGCAATGGGTATATATGAGTTCTCCATGGTGTTCTAGTGAAGACTCTGGCAGCTGAGTTTTGCACCAGCTGTAGCTTCCAGAACAGGGACAAGGGAAGGCCCATGTAGAGCAAGTTACAGAAGTCCAGTCTGGAGATGACTGTCACGTGGATAGATCTGGCTAGGTTGTCTGGAGCCAGATATTACCTGATCTGAATAGGCATGATAAGGAGCTGCCTGGAAAAGCTGTCTTTCACTTTGACTCTCCAACATCACATCAGTAGGTCTTTTGCTATATTAGACTCTGTTGCTATTACCCATTTTCAGTAACTTAATACAGGATATTTCTCCTATTTTGTATTTATTTCCCTTTAATTAATAATTAACAAGGTTTGAAATGTCTCTCCAGCTTTACAATCTGCCTCCCCTTCTAATCCAGTCCCAGTTTTAGTTTGCTGGGCTCAAGATCCATCCTTCCATTGCTACTAGTATTTCTTCCCTATAACTGGAGACAGAACCGTTCCCCCAAATAGAATTGTTTTTGCTTGTCCTGCTCTGCTTGCCTTATGAGCTGTGGAGCACCTGTCTGGTATTTGATAGGTGTTCCTGCTCTTTCCACTTGGGATGATTTGCTGCCCAGCTACCTGGACCCTTGCCTTTGCACTGAACCTCTTTGGATTTCAGGATTAGTACCTATAAACATCTTCTGTGCTCTGCCCAAATTGAATTACTTGCTCTTTGGTATGCATTGGGTAGTATTTTGATTATGAATTGCCCTGTCCTGAGGTTTTATCGTTGCAATAAACCTCTTTATGATCTAATCTTATCTGGGTTTTAGAATTTCTTTTTAATTTGTAGTTCCAGAGGGGAACCATGCTGAACAGCAGGAGAACTAGTATTTTAGAAACCTACAAGATTTTCAGAGTATAAGCTTTCAACAGTCAAAGCTCCTTTCAACAGCTCTCTGGCACCAAGTATTTGAAAGCTTATGCATCCAAAATCTTGTTGGTCTGTCAGGTGCTACTGGATTCTAATCTAGCTGTTGTTAAAGTGTAGAGGCACTTCTCCATTTACTTACTGATCCTGTGTGCTAGTGTGCAGGTCATTTGCTAGAATAAAGGTGTTTGTTAGTTGTTGTTAAACCTAATCAAGGAAGGAAGCATGAAATGCACATCATTATTTTATTTATTGATAGTGTAATGTGTATACTGTCCAATATTACAAGTCAGCATAAGACTTTAAAAGTATAAAATTATAGCTAAAAGCAGCTATCCGTACTGATCATGGTTTGTCACTGGCACTGAAAACATTTGAGTCCAATGGCACCTTTAAGACCAACAAAGATTTATTCAAGGTGTGGAATGATGTTACAGAAAAGGAGGTAAAAGGAGTTGGAGGGAGGGGGAGGGTTATAATTGTTACTGTTATAGTTTCTGATTGACCCCTGCGGAAGAGCTCCGTCTCCCTGGGGAGCTCATTCCACCAGGCAGGAAGCCCTGGCTCTGGTTGAGGCCATGCACATTTCTTTAGGACCAGGGATCTTTAGCCAGTTAAGGTTGCTTGAGCAAAGTGCTCCCTGGGGAACACGTTCAGAAAGGCAGTCCCACACTGTGTGTGCTCCAATTGGAAAATAATTCCTATTGAAGCGCACTCTATGTTGATCTTTCCCTTGTGCAAGGAGGCGGTCTTCATTTTGTTCAGATGCCCACCATCTTGGTTCCAAGACCAACTTTCACGTATATTTTTCCATGCAACAAAGAACAAAAGTTTGTGGTGATCATAGAATAGGCAGAGAGCCAGCTGAGAAAGCAAGACCACACCTAATTCCATCATGCTAACTTGAGCTGACTAGGCACCCCAGGAAGTCTCTTGGGAAAACCCTACCTCACCCAGTGCCTGGCAGCCAGAGCATTGTTCAAGGACCCCAACAATTAATCAGTGCATCTTTGCCCACTAGCAGTATGACAAGCATTTCCATTACCTAAACCAGAAGTAGGCAACCTTTATGACCTATGTGCCCCAAATACCAATGTCTCTCCAGGAAGTTTTGTGCCAGCAAATAGAAGGGAGGGGAGAGATAAGGGCTGGACGTAACCAGATGCAATGGGAATAAGCTGAGTTCCAGAAGCATTGTCAACATCTCATTTACTCGCTTCATACCTATCTTGTGGCAGTGTTGGTCTGGAGGGGAGGTAATGATAATCATCACCTTCACCTACACTAATGCCTATGAGGCTTGCCTTTCTTGGGTATTGAGGTGGCCCAGCATACCAAACAAAATGCTGGGAAATACCAATCACCATTTTGGGGTCAGGAGATAAATTTCCTCCAGGGCAGACTGGCCCGGGATACTGGGGGTTTTTTTTGAGGGGGGGCATCATCTGGACATAGAATTGGGGTCACTGTGGGTGGACAGCTAGTTGTGAATTTCCTGCATTCTGCAGGGGGTTGATCACCCTGGAGGTCCCTGTGATTCTATTAAAATGATCTGACCAATTTCTGCCTACATGACTGCAACAAAGGTTCCATGTCCACATTTGGATCAGCTTTTATTTCATTTTCAGTCTTTGAGCTGGTTGTCCAATTTGTGCTGCTTGAAAGGTCTATCAAAGTGCACGCCTTGCTTCATCTGAATCTGTCCCCAACTCATTTCTCACCCATCTAGATCTTTTTCCTCTTTTACCTTGTTTGGAAATGTTCCCGTTCCCATTTCTCTTTCTCCCATTCAGGATACATACCTGGTCTCCACCTCTGCCTTTCCCTAGTGGAGTCCCTGTTGCTTGGGGATGGAATCCTAGGTTACGTTTTCCCTTTTTATGGAAATCTGTATGATCTAAAGGGACTTGCAAGAGGACATTCTTTGGTGCTACTGCCAAGTTGTAGAACAAGCTGAGATTAATATCTCCTCCGAATAATCTGAAGATATTGTTTAGAAAACCTTGGAACTGTTGGGTGTTTTATTATTTATGTAGCTGCTTGGTTGTAGTTTTACGGTGTTTTTCAAAGCTTTGTTGTTACAGATTGTTTTTCTTTCGTATTGTGTAGTGTTTTATGTGCTTCAAGAAGGCAGAAAAGTGGTGTTCTGATAATGATATAAACAAGTTCTCTCTTCTATTCTCTAGTGCGGGGGTCGTCAACCCCTGGTATGCAGCCCGGTACCGGGCTGCGAACGCTTTGGTAGCGGGCCACCGTCCACGCCTGCCTCTCTCCACCCCACAGCGAGCTCACCAGGCCGCGAGAGAAGCGAGCTCACCAGGCCGCGAGAGAAGCGGCCGCCAAAGCAGCAGCTCCGCGCATGCACGTTTTCACCACCAGGGGGCGCTAACACTCATGTGCGGCCCCAGGGCCGCTGGCTCTTCCTCACCCCCAGAGGCAGTCCTCACCCTTTAAAAGGTTGGGGACCGCTGCTCTAGCGCATGCTGGATGTTAATGTTAAAAAGATCCAAGTCATAGAATATGTTTCTTTTCAAATAATTTATTTTTAAACAGTCACTATGTATGTACATTATGATGTAAAAAAGCTGACAATATCAGTCATTACAATATATTAATAAATAATATACAATTGAGAGAAAATCAGATAAACTTAACAAAACTCACATTCTCTCACACATCTGCAGCAACCATGGCCAGCCAGTTAATGCAACAAATAAAATATTCCATGTTGTTGTTTTAAACATAACATTGAGACCGTTCTGGTCAGATATAAGGAACACAGTACACAGAAGATGTGAGTCACTAGACTGGCATAGTACAGTGTACTATTATTGCTAACAACATGACATTTAAATAGTATACAACTAAATATTATACAAAAGCGTTTTTCTTTAAAAAGGACACGTTAGAAATTAGCTATAAACACATTCTTAAAAGGAAAGGCTGGCTAAAAGAGAAACCCTGGAGAAAAATGGTATATTTAAACACTTTTAAAACACAGAAGCAATAAATCCTGTCTAAAGAAAAAGGAATTTGAGGAGAAGAAATCATACAGAACGAGGTTTGCTAAACTGGAATAGATGAATAGAAATGGATTCTGAGTGTTGTAAAGCTCAAATCAAGATTGTAAAGCTCCATTCTTTATGGAAAAGCTTTAAAAAAAATCAGGTAGTTATCAACTTGATATCTGTGCTAATGAGAAATAACATGCAGTTTTGAAGTGAAACTTACAGTATGCATTTGTTCTTTTAGACCACCAATACCTGGTATTCTCACTTTGAAAATTCCAGGCATGGGTAATCTGGAAGACTGAATTCTGTCCCGAAATCATTAATTTACAGTGTGTGACATCAAAAGATAGTGCAAAACATATAATATACTTGAAGAATGCCCTTACAAGAAGCACATAGATGTGTGACCCTTTAGATTTTCAAGATACCTATTTACAACTCTGAACCCTTGTGACAGAAAAAGTAAACTCACAGCAATAGAACAACCTTTTCACATTCAAAATTGTCAGAAGCTAAAAGAGGAGGCATAGAATCTACTAAAGCTAGGATTTTCAAGGGCATGGAAAATGAATTTCTTTTCTGGAAACACAAAAACAAAACTTCAAGTTCATGTCAAAAAATGAGATTCCTGCAGTGTAGTAACAACTCCATTCCTTGATTCCAGGCCAATGATTTAGCCTGCCGTAGTCTACTCCTGGACTAAGTGTGGATACGAACAGGGAGAAAGGAAGTAGTATTCACTGTAGCTCCAGTCAGAGAAAGAACCAGACTCATTAAACTGTGCTCCTGTCTGAAACCATGCTGCCTCCTTATTCCGATACCAAGAATTAAGAACGGAACAATTCCGTAACAGGAGGGGATTATAAATTTGAGGGGAAATCAAATCATCTTCCATTTCTGTGATTTTTTTTATTGGGGCCTGCCACATTCATAGCTTTTGGGGATCAAATGCATGTCTCCAGAGAGTTAATTGGCCATAAAGCAAAGGGAAGTTCTCTTTGCACAACTCCCCAGAAATGGGGCTCATTTTGCAAGGCCCCAGCAACAAAAACATGGGGCTTGCTCAAGAGATTGTGTTTTGATCCCTATCTCCTTTATCAATTCTCTCTCCCCAAGTCAAAGAATCTTTGCAACAAGATATGAGCATCAATTTACTTGAAAAAAAAACTAACAGAACTCGAAGTATTGTATTTGGTCCAATACATTTTGGTCTTCATGCGTTTTATGAGAAGCGTTGCACCTACAATGCAGGAAGACTTGAAAAAAGGACCCTGGCTTACATTCCCACTACAATATCAATAAAATGTAGTGTTTCTCAAAATTGAAATGATATTTCTGTGCATAAAGTGCTGCAATCAAGAGATTCTGGCATCTACTGTACTACCCGAGACTGTCAATCACAAGGAATTCAGCAACCGCTTCTGGCCTCGGTTGCATAATAGCAGCTAGAACTTGCGCATCTCGTCATATGGGTTCCCACCTGGCATGTTTTGCACAAAGTGCAAGAGGAAGAAGTGAGCTCACTTGCCTTTCCTGTGCTGCAGTCAGCAAAAACTTGAGCTCGGGGGCAGACCGACAACCTCAAGCTTAAGAAGTGCTGTTTCCAGCCTGCTCCACCAAGGGGGAAACTGTGCTTGGCCTGTGGGGTAGGCAGGCAGGCAGCCTCTCAATTCCTCCTGGGGCTAAGCCCTTTCCCCCTCCCAATCCGCCCTGCTTAAGTTATCCAGTAACTGGCAAAGTGACTAAAAATGGACTGTGGCACTTGTGTTGCCAATTACATGGTTACTATAGTGTTATTCTGCAACCGTCTTCTGCCGTCTCCATGCTTGGGCAAGTCCAATGATGATGTATTTTAGGTGTCCCACTGAACGAGGCAAATGGACTGCCTACAGCAGGTGGGGCAGAAGGTTGCAATCATGAAATGTTCAAGATAGTTAAAAAGTAGTTAGGAGCTCTCTCATTCCGAAACCTGGCATGAAGCACTAAAATGGAGAAAAAGAGTAACCTTGTGATTGTCTGTGATCCAGCTGAGCTTTGCAAGCCAACTTTCCAGAATTAAAAAGTAAAGTGTTCATAGAAAAGCCCTCAGATTGGTGAAGGCACTTCAACAGGTTTTGCACTGGAGATTTGTTCAGTGGGTTGGATATCCAAAGGATGACATTAAAAAACAACAGCAAAACAGGGAAATGGAAACTGCGTTAAGTCCGAACACAAGGTTTTCCCTTTTACAAAACGTTATGCTGTGCCACCTGAAATACTTCCCGACATTGCACCAATCAACATAAAACAAGTCACAAGCCTTCCAAAGTTAAGCACTTCTACTTCCAACTGAGTCCAAAGGAATAAGTAACTTAGTTCCTTTTAAGTGTGCAGCTTGGGCTGAATTATGCCCATTCTAACTTTATTAATTCGGTACAGGGTACTTCTGCAAAGACTGAACAAGACACGTTCACAAGTACTGATGCCTTGTCAGGGACTGGGTTGAGAGATGCCCAACTTGTGTCCATGTGGCTGAGTTTCTCGTCAAGTTTAAGAAAAAAAAATTGTACTGTTTTACCATCAAGTTTTTCAAGTAGCAGTTCTGATGCCTTGATCCATTTTGGAATACATCTTTCTGGTACAGAAGGTATTGTTTAAGACACAAGGGATCCTGTCTTGCAAATGCTAAAGCAAAACTCCCTTTAAGTCTGACATTCTGGCTTAGACCTCAAGGCATAATATATATACATATATATCTCCATGGCATTTTAAAATATAAATAGAATAATTTAGATAGTTATATAAATAAATAAATAAAACTACCCAATGTTCTCTATAGCTCGGCATACTGTTCTTTCAATAATACAGCAGGGTTGATATCTTCTATTCCAGCACTGGCGGTGCTGAAGTTAGTTGTTGCAGCTGTTTCTGAGTTTATGACATGAAAGGCAGTGAAAGGGCAGCCCTTCACATTGTTGCAGATGAGATTTTGAAGGGAGGCTGTGTTAACTATGTCAAAGCCGACTTTGCCCCCAAAAGTACTTGGCTTCCAGTATTCGGGCGAGCAGATAGCATTGCCCATGAGGCCTTTCAAGGAAAATGGTGCCCCAAGTTCTATCATGGTCTCACCAAAGATGGCGCCTGGGCGTGGCTTTTCAACAAGAAGTGCTGGATAGAGCTCCATCGCATCAATATCTCCGTAAAGCTCTTCAAGTTCCGCGGCCATTTCTTTTTCTCCTGCAGGAAATAATAGGGGAGCGGTAAGAACCTGGAACTTCCCAATTTAGCACACACTTAAAAACACCATTATGATCAAGAGCTGCCTTACGCAGATGTATAGGAGAGGAATACCTAGGCCAGGGGTGGCCAAACTGTGATTCTACCAATTGTCCATGGACTACAAATCCCATGATCCCCTGCTTGGCCACCCCTGGCCTAATCCACTGTCATGTATTATGAATGGCAGTGGTTCCTCAGAACTTCCCCTAGGTCTGCTAACATAAATTCCCTACCATACAAGGGAATTTATGCCATGAGTTTTATTAAAGCTTCTTGGTCATGGCTTCTTATTGAGAACTACTATGATATAGTGGCCAAGATTGTCAGGCTAGAATCTGGAAGGTCCAGATTCAAATTCCCAATCTGCCATGGAGGTTTGGTAGGTGACCTTTGGCCAGCCACACTCAGCCTCACCTATGTCACATGGTTCTAGTGCGGATAAAATGGAAGAGAACAGGATAACGTAAGCCGCTTGGGAGCAAGGCACTTTATAAAAAGTCAGGGGTAAATTAAAATAAAAATTAAGAGTCTTACCTGTCAGTTCTTCGAAAGACTTAAAAGGTTTCAACAGGAAGTGCTTCCGGTACGCATTCAGGGACTGGTATCTCATCTCCCTGCTTTGATCAATGGAGGCTTTAGCTACTTTCTGCACAGCAGCGGGAACATTCCTACCCCCAGCGACCTGTTTAGAGAAGAGAAACAAAATGGAGTAGCATGAGGAACAAAATGGAATGCATATCTGCATGTGTTAACACACCTCATTTAATGTAACTCTTACTGCATTGGCCCCAAAGATACCAAACAAAGACTAATATTTGTGTCTAGACATGGCCCATTAACTATGGAACACAAAACACTTAACTATGGTTTCACAGGACACAAACCAGATATCCTGCCTTAATCCTGTTTTACTTCTGGTGCTGCTCTCACCAGAATTCAGACTGGAGTACCAGCCAGGCCCTCTGAGGGGAAGGCAAGAATAAGAGAAAAAGCAACCATGCATGCATCTGCTGAGAAAAACCAGGATTTGAGTGATAGCCTAGCAAAAAACCAACCATGCCCAGTCACTTGAACATGGACAACCCAACAGCCAGCTCAAGCACGTCAAAGTGCTGAGAAAGAGAATGCTTACCCTTCCAGCCCTTTGCTTGGAGAAAGAAGTCACCATTTGGGAAAGGCCGTGCTCCAACATGATGGAGTTGTTGTAGATAAACTGCTGGTAGGTGTATTCTTGGTCCTGAATTTGAAAGGTGTCAGGCAGAAGAGGGTGCCAGTGGTACAGGGTGTTGAATTCAGCAGCTATTCTGTTTTGATACTGGAATCGCTGGTTGAAGAGCAGCTCTGGGTCAAACTTCAGTTTGAAGTGGTAGCCACTTAAGTGCTGAACATAGTCTTCAATCACAATCTTGATTGTCTCTCCTGTTTTTGTTTTAGAAAAAGATTTCAGGTTTTGCTCTCCAAATGATGATACCAAATGCTGAACTTTGCTATTTTTCAAATCAAATAAGCACACTAGAGGCGGGCTAAACCCATCAAGGCACCTTATGAATATCGTCCATGCTGGATCATGCCCAAAAGCTTATAAATAGCCAGTTGCCTCTGGCATTGGGATATACCCGTATTTGCCGGCGTATAAAACGACTGGGCATATAAGACGACCTCCCAACATTTCCACTTAAAATACAGTACTATGGGCCACTATGGGCAGCTATGTCTATCCTAACTGAAGTGCACCCGGCGTATAAGACGACCCCCCCACTTGGAGGCATGTTTTTCAGGGGGAAAAAGTAGTCTTATACGCCAGCAAATACTGTACTTCTTCATCACCTGGAGGTTTCTACTTAATCTGTGTGGCTAGCAGCCATTAACAGACTGTTTTCCCTCCAGCAGCAGTTTCTATACATAAATTGTGCTTTAAATTGTGCTCAAAATTACCTATCAGGATCAGCCTGGCAGTCTGGAACAGTTGTTCATCATCCCATTCTGGGTGCTCGTTTTTAAGTACATCACAGACCCGGTTGTGTTCCCGGAGCCATACGGTAGCATACATCATCAATCCTGGAACCAGACCAAAGACCTCCTGTCCGACAGAAAATTGCAGGTGCTCAGGGACGTGGGGTGGATATATCATTTCTGCCTGGGTTTCTTTCACAGTAGGTGGGTACATCTCTCCACCAATCATCTGTAGTTTTAAAAGAAAAAGTCAGTCATTGGCTGCACACACACAAAAATTTCTATCATGCTGAATCCCAATTCTAGTTTAAGCATGCTTAAATGTATGTTAGACTTTTGATCTAAATGTGCACCTCTCTACTGCTATTTAATCACTGCTACTGCTACACCTAATTGCAAGCCAACTGTCTTCTTTGTGTTAGAGATGAACGGTGCAAAACTAGGCTATTCAGAGACCATGTAGGCAGAGCCAAGCTAAGTAAGCTATACCTTAGGGCTACAGATTTTGAGAAGCCTCTAAATACTAGAGATTGCTAAATCACCATTTCTGTTATAATGCTGTTACTCAGGGCCTCTGCATATCTTAGTTACTACTCTATCTACTTGGGAAACCTCTGAAGGATCCAGAAAGGGGGCAGCTTAATGAAGCCTGAGCAAGCTCAAGGAATGTTGCAATACTGAGAAGTGTATAGAGTTAAACAGAAAAAGAATGGCAAGGAAAGAGAAATTAAACTGCCAGAAACCCCATGAGTTTAAAGAAATCTGAAGGCAGAAAGTGAGACCTTGCCCAGAGAATAGCCTGGCATACTCATGGTTGTATCATGTGTTAGCATAATGGCCCTTCCCTCTCAACATACTGCAGGCTTTTCTCACAAACCAACCTGATATTTCAGCTTTCCATCCTTGAGTAGTCTCAGTTTCAGCTGTCTGTCCAAAGTCTCTCCATAGATGTGACTCAGGTCAACCTGTTCCGATAGTAATAGAATGATAAGAGTTGAATTACTACTTGATGGATTTTACAAGAGCATTAGATTTAGATCAAACCTTTGAGGATCTCTTACTATACCAATATACTAGATGTTGCCCAAATAAAATGGAGTGTATTATAATATTATAATACTGACTCCCCTTAATTCAGCCTTCATAGCACATTTAATATTGGAGTGGGGAGTAACCATGGAAAACAGGGAAAAGACACCCTACTCACTGAAATCAATGGGACCAACATACCCCTATCTCCCAAATAAAACATTTGTTTTCATGGACTTCATAATTAGTAGGACTAACTTCAGCCTGAGCATTCCTGAGTATCCAATCTCTACTAAGATCTCAGCTGCATCGTATCAGATTATCAACTCTCTCTATATATACATATTCTTTTAAAAATGCTACTATATACTCTTTGTCCTTGCAAAATGAAGAAGGCTCTTTCTCAGACACAAATCCAACTATCTTGCAGTTTTGAAATCAAAACTCCTTTATCTACCAGAGATTTGTGAGAGAAAGCCAAACCACTGGTGACGTTCAAAAGCCCATGTTAAGAGCCAGTAGGACACTGGATTGAAATCTCCCTCACCCACCCACAGCAATGTCTCAAGCCTGCACTGAAACAGAAAAAGCCTCATTTCTTTTAGAAGAGAAAGATACCATAGGAGATAATTCTGGGCTTATTTCTTTGAAATGAGTAGAAAAAAACCCCTGAAATCACTGCATTTACATATCTAAGGATTAAACTGTACCCCATTTCCTATCCAGACTGAACAAGGAGTCAAAGGGTTACAGTCCAAAATGCCATGGTTTCTGACAGACTTGTTGTGCAGTGTGCCTTTCCCAATATTTATTTATTACTCCTCTCACCACAAAAGGCTGATATAGTTTGTTCAGTTCTAGTCACAGTTCTTCAGTCTTACCCCATGGCCAAGTGCTTTTGTGAAGGCCGGCCCTTTGTGGTGATCCGTCTTGAAATACTGGTGGGTGAAATGTTGGGCAAAGAACGTGAACATAATATTTGTGCCTTGAGGGTCAGGGATAAATTTTCTCCTCAGCAGAAACTTATCAACAATGATTTGTGAATCTGGAAGTTCCTTCTTTCCTGGAATTTAAAGGAAGATTTTTTTTTATTATTTTCTTCGACAAAAAAAGCACAACAAACCTTTTTAATTGGACCGACATATACCGCAATCAGTACTCAGTATTAAGAAGAAGAAGAGTTGGTTCTTATATGCCACTTTTCTCTGCCCAAAGGGGTCTCAAAGCGGCTTACAGCCGCCTTCTCTTTCCTCTCCCCACAACAGACACCCTGTAAGGTAGGTGAGGCTGAGAGAGCCCTGATATCACTGCTCGGTCAGAACAGCTTTATCAGTGCTGTGGTGATCCCAAGGTCACCCAGCTGGCTGCATGTGGGGGAGCGCGGAATCAAACCTGCCTCGCCAGATTAGAAGTCCGCACTCCTAACCACTAGCAAGCAACTTTCTGTTTCAGAAACAAACCCCTTAACAGATGAAGCTGCTTTATATGAAGTTAGAACCAGTCTATCAAGGTAAGTATTGTCCATTTTGACTGGCAAGAGCTCTCTAATGTCTCAGGTAGAGGTCTTTCATGTCACCTGTCAGAACCCTTTTTTAAATAGCAGATGCCAAGGACTGAGCCTGCAGCTTTTTTGCAGGCAAAGCAGATGTTCTGCCATTGGGCTACCATTAACCTGTAGAGGAATTTGGATGTTAAAACTACTTTATTATTTCGCAATCACCATACACTTTTGATAATTGCGAAGACATTTACACTGTAATACTAAGGCTAGGAGGACCTCCATTTTCAAGGGAAATTTTGCAATGTTATTGCCAGCTAGTTATACCTCAAACCAACCTGACTTTTCAGCACTGTAAATACTACTGAACTTGTTGAATGAAAATATATTCTTTCTTCCTACCAACATGGACACACAATGACAAACTTTACTCCTTACCTTTTACACCCATTGGTGTTGGGCAGTCAAGGCCTACTGGAGGGAGAGTTCTAGTATAGTAGGAAAGATTCGAAAACGCTTCCCAGCTTTTGTAAGCATAATGGCTATTATATGTTGGCGGGCTATCAATTAAATGGGACCTTGCTAAAAAGAAAAGGAGAAAAGAAAAGAAAGGGTTTTAAAATTCATGCTAACATTATCATTTAAGGAAGCTCCATAGTGAACAATCTTTTATAGTAATACTTGATACACAGGTTGATTTCAAGAGGATGACTTGTAGGTGGCTTGCATTTGTATATTATATACTGTCATCCTAAGGACACTTTCCTGGTAATATTAAGCCCCATCAAATAAAAATTGGACTTGCCCATAAAGAAATCTAATGCTAGACTCTGTTAAAACATTGTGAATATCAGTGAGACTCTAGCTAGGACAAAATCTCAATTTGTTGGTGTTTCTGTTAGGACTCCCCCCCCCCCCCCAACACAGATTCTGGTTGGTGGCCATGTTGGCCTGAAGCAGCAGAACAAAGTTTGAGTCCAAATAAACCTTTGTTGGTCTTAAAGGTGCCACTGAACTCAAACTTTGTTCTATCCCTAAACACAGAGCCAGCTTACTACGGTATTTACATGTATTAACCTTCCAGTGCCCTATAAACTGGAAGTGTCATGGATATCTGCCTCCAAACCAAATAGCAAAATTAATAATGGAGACTTACACATCAACACATATCTCATGATGGCATCGCGAAGAAAGGGGATGCTGTTGATTAAGTCCCAGACTCCTCTGAAGTGGGTGAGGATGTAATGGACAGTTGTCGGAGTAGGTTTCAGCGTCACTCTCAGCCAAGTCCAAAATTCCGCTGAATGGAATTAAAGCACAATGAAGGTTTATATGGCATAGATCGAAAAATAGGGGGGGGGGAGAGTTTATTAATATGCTCTTGTGTTTCTAGGGATTTCAGACAGAACGTACGTTTAGTACAATTTTCCCCGTAGTATCCTGTGCGTGTGCAGTCACATTCATATCGGTCAAATCCTGTCGTCATGCACACCCCTCTGTTCTGGCATGGATTTGAACAGCAAGGATTTGCTGAAAAGGAAATGGAGAGACGGAGTTGTAAAACGCAACGTCTGGAGATGCACTGGGGCATTCAGCTGACTGGTGTAAGAAACTTCCCACAGAGTAATGGCTATTTGATACAGACAGCCTGTGCAGTACAGCGGCTAGAGACATCCAGGTTCACATCCCCACTTGCAATTTACTGAGTAACCACAGGGCAGTTTCTCTCTCTCTCCTTAATCTGCTTCATTGGGTTGATGATATGCTAAAGAGACAGATTGCAAATGCCACCCTGTACACCTTGGGGGAAGGGCAGGGTCAAAAAAGGCAGCGAGATAGATATAATTGGGTTGCATTCACTCTCCTTCCGGCTGTTCGATCCCCATTTATTTGGAACTAACCCCCACTGATTTAAGTGAAACTTTCTGTTCTTTGGGGCATGCTGACCTTTTGGGGAGTACATTTGAGATTCAGCATACGGGTTCGAATTTTACCACATGCAAGAATGAATGTCATGTGCATCTCTTGAAATGCAATGTTGCTTCCAAGCATTTTTGTTATCAGTTATGCACCTGTATGCAGAACAGGTAAAACCTCACCCCAAAAAACAAAACGTCAACAACATTTAATCTTGACCTCATAGCTGCCTTTGCCTTGATGTTTTTCATCGAATTCAGCATCTACCTCTCATTTCTCAAAGCCTCCAAGTACAATATTTTTTTTAATGAACCCAAATGCTACAGTTAATAGACAAGGTATTTAATAGAAAAGGAAGTCCAACAGACAGCAGAAATCTACCACCACTGAGGAGAGTGATAACATCATACAACTTTCTTCATTTAAAACAGTTCCTGTGCATCAACAGCATCTACATATGCACAAACCTTATCTAGCAGTGTCATCACAAGAAGAGTTACACCCCAAGTAGGCTTAGAAATGTGTAACTTTGGACCACATGGCAGGTGTGGTACCTGATCCGTACTGATAATACACTTTCTTTGCGTGACAAGATCTCTCCTGGTCATTGGATCTAAGCAGCGATCTAGACCCTTGTCCTTCGAATTCTCTTCTCAACACCTCATTAAACACCTGAGGTTCAGTCTGGCAGGCAGTCCCCCTACCCCTGCCTTGCTTCATTACCCACCCAGTCAGATGCCCCCTTGGGGAGGGGCACAGCCCTGTTATCCCAAAGGGGGGGGGAGCCAAGGGTCCTGATCAGTTTAAAAGAGCTAATACCCCCACACACCATTTGACATTTCATTCCAGATATATTTCTCAACTTAGCGCTTCAACTCTCTTATTACAACAGAGAACAACTTTTTTTTTTAAGGGTCAGGGAGAGGAATTCAAGGACCATTGGAGAAGAGGGGGCCACCAAACATGCTAGGATCAGAGAAAATGCCCCAGGGGAAGTCACGATTGCAGATATCCAGAACTATGGAAGAAAGCAAGCAGCATGAAGCGGGAGAGGGGGCGACAGCTGTGCCACTCACCTGCTTGACTGGCAGCCAGGAGAGACAAGAGGACAAGGCAGGACACCTTCATCTTCCCAGAGAGGGGAAAGCCGCAGGATCCACCGGGCTGGGGGCGTCTATCGTCTGTTTCTGCAAGATGAGCTCAAGCCCTCCGCCCGCTCGACAGGCGCTCCAGCTGCAGGCCGCTCCGCCTTCTTTCTTTCTTTGAGTCGCGCGCTCTGCGTTCCCCACCTGCTCTGGAGCGAGACCCGGGCGAGCGCGGCGTTTTATGGGCCGCTCGGCGTGACTCACCTTCTCCCGGCCCCCGCGGAAGTGCTCGGCTCCGCCTTCCACAAACCCCAGACGCAAATCAGGAGGCGACCCGGCAGGGCAGGGCAGGGCAGCGGCTTTCCCGCCAATATCGCCCCCCCCCCTCCCCGCGCAACTTTTCCGAGTGAGGCGATTTCCAAAATTTTCCCTCACTGCATCCGGGGAATCCCTTTGTGTTCTGGCAAAGACTGGACTGGAGGGGTCCCCCCCCCAAAAAAAAAAAAAATACCACAACGATTGGCTGAAAACTCTTGACTGGGTTCAGAGCACTGGTGGGAAGCGCTTTAGGCACCCGGGAAAGCGCCACGCAAACGTTTGAAGTACCCCGAAAAGAGCCACAGGAACATTCTCTCTCTGTTTTCTCCTTTAAACGAGCCAGCCAGATCCAGCCTGAGAAAAAGCTCTGCAGTTTTGTGTCACTTCGCTTGGTCTGCCTAGGGGAGCGTTACCCAGCTTTTGGTTTGGGGTTTTGCTTCGGACCGACGTGGCTGTCTGCACGTAAACGTGCATCTCAAGTACTGGCATTCCGAATCACTTGGGTTGAGGAGCTCAGACAACTGAGTTTTAAGGGTTGTGGTGGAAGAAAATACACACGCACCCCACCCGAATGGTGGTGTGGGGCTGCTTTGCCTCTTCACTTGGGCCAAAAGTTAAACTGATGGCTCTTCAGGTGAAGGAGGGGTTGGAAAGAAGAAAAGGGGCACAGGGTGAGGTGGGGGGGGGACTGGGAGACAAGGCAGCAGGGCCAGTTTTTGTACAAAAAGGGCCATGAAATGCAACTTCTTGCTCTATAATGCCAGGTGCTTATATTGCATGGGGGGAAGTAATATGGGGTTCCTTAGCAAAGGGGTGCCAAAAATCCAGTCAGTTTAGTCAGTGGCAGTTAGAAGTTTCAGATATCTTGAGATTATATTCTGACAATTCTTCTCTGCCTTCTGTTTCCACTTCTTCTACGTTGACTCTCACTGTTCCCTGATATTTTCTGTGGGCTGATCCTTCTTGAAACGTACTTAAAATTGGCCAGGGAATGTGCTGTCGGCTGCTGCATTTAGCACGGAACACATACTTTTATCAGACAACTGGGGTTGTTTTTGCTTCCTTAAAAACAACAACAGAATTTTCTCGACTGCCAAAATCAGATTCACAAACTGGCTCTACTGCAAAGATCTAGCAGATATTCTCTACTTTGAACATTTTCCCTGAGGGAAAACAAAAAAGCTTCTCAGGTACTTAAAACACACTGACTGGCTTAAGAAATGTATGTTTGTATCTTTATTAGTTATAGTTCTCCTTAATCTTCAGGTGTGCATCAACGTTTTCCATTTGTACAATGAATTTGTTCCAGTCTGCCTAGTGAAACTGTATGTAAATTACTTAGAAGAAAGTTAGTTCTTATATGCCACTTTTTCTCTACCCAAAGGAGTCTCAAAGCGGCTTACCTTCCCTTTCCTCTCCCCACAACAGACACCCTGTGAGGGAGGTGAGGCTAAGAGAGCCCTGACATCACTGCTCAGTCAGAACAGCTTTACCAGTGCTGTGTTGAACCCAAGGTCACCCAGCTGGTTGCATGTGTCAAACCCAGATCAACAGATTAGAAGTCCACACTCCTAACCACTACACCAAGCTACACAAAGCTGATTTGAAAATTGATACGGTTGTTGTTTTTTTTCTGTTCTACGTGAGCTGACATTCTCAAGGGACATGTGCCAGATTATGAAACCATTTTGTGCAATAGGTTCTAAGAACCTGAGAATAAACTATACCATCCCAAATGTATTGCATTGCGGGCTGCCAGTGGGAAGCAGGCAGTGTGCTGGGCAAAAAATTAGAAACACTCTGAAAGAAACTGCACTGAATATTAAAAACCATATAGCAGAAGCACAGATGTTTCCATGGGATATTAGGATCACTCTGTCCTTGGAGAGAAAATATTTGCTTCACAGTCTGCCCTGTAGGATGAAGTTCATGGACAATACATTAGGAAATATAGAAATGGAACTAACCTTTATTCAGCGAGAAATTAAACTAGGGTTTGCTGCCAGAGGGTATAGTAATGGCCGCTAGTATAGATAGCTTTAAAGGGGGGGGGGGGATGGATATATGATCCATCAATAGCTTCTAGTCATGCTGGGTGAAAGGGAGCCTATATCTAAAGAGGAAGCAAAATTCTGAATGTTAGTGCTAGCATGCAACATCAGGGGCTGTCCTTGGACACTGTACTGTTTGTGGTGGCCCTTCAGAGAAATTGGTTGGCCATTGTGGGAAACAGGATGTTGGACTAGATCAACCATTAGTCTAATCCAGCAGAAGCCTTTTTATGTTCTTAATGCTCCTAGGTATGGTATACATTTGAAAAGTCAGTCCAAATGAACAACTTACTATAGATAGAAAGCTAAACTTTTGAAGAGAATGGGTCTTCATATAGTTTTTGCTTGATGTGCTAGTTTTCTTCCTGCTGATATTTTAAAAATGTGGCAGTGTTTAGTATCCTCTCCAAACAAGTCTTTGGAAGGCTGTTCCACGTGCTTTCCTTCACTATGCCAGTTGGTTCAAGATCATAATATTTGAAATTAAAGTAATAGCCTTTCTCTTCTTGGGCATCCTTCTGTGGATGCCTTCTTGCCATTTAAATTGCTTAAGGACTACAGATCATCTTACATTCCTGTGTAAGCAACTTGGACTAGACTCTTTGAATGGATGCTGTGGTGGGTTAAATCCCAAATACCACCAGCAAAGTGAAGGCCACAAAGCTGAAATTCTGTACCCTCCCTCCTGCTACACCCCACTGACCCTCCCCTGAAATTTTAGTTGAGAGGAGTCAAGGGAGCAGGTGGGGGACAAAGTGAGGGTCTTCAGTGAGAGGTGGGAATCAATAGGTATTACCCACAGTTATGCCATCAGCAGTGTTCTACTTTCATAACAGCATCTTAGGATCCAATGAAGTTAATGTTGGACTAGTTCAAGCATTCTTCTGGGACAGCAGCATAGGTACTCTTCCCCATGCACTTATAAATTGATATGGATGCTCCTAGAGGAAAGGCAAGAATCATGTGAATATATATGGACATCCCTGTGGATATCTTGTGACTTCTGTTACTTTAAATCAGAGGTCTACAGTCCATGGCTCCAGAGCCAAATGGAATTCAGCACACAACCAAGAGATCTTAAATAAAATTAAATTAAATTAAAAAGTGTGGGATTAAGGAATGTTTTAGATATGCTTTAGAGAAGGGCAAACAGTTATTGGTAATCCAAGTATGAGTTTATGCCTGAGCACAGAAGCAATTACTCAATTGCTCTGGTGTATGCTTATTACTTTTGTGAAACCTCATGAGTGCTTCTTCCTCTTTGAGCGAACTGTATTTAGGCTACAGAAATGTTATGGATTATTAATTAATATGTCATTTACTAGTAATGTTGTTGCATAGTGTCAGTTACACGAATAGGCTTTGTTGATCTCTTGTTCTGAAATTTGATGTTGTTAAGCTCTTTAATTATATTAAAAAGTTGCTGATCCTTGCTTTAGAAGTGTGCTGGAAGGGAAAGATCCAGTACTGCTTGTCTACCACATGCAGCTAATTGTCACTGGCAAAGATCTGAAATGGTACATTTTTTTAATCTACAGGAATGATTTTCTCTGCCACCATGAGAAGAAATTAGGAAAGAGTCAACGGAAGAGATTACAATCCGAGCCAGCAACTTCTCCGGAAGCCTCATTGGCACTCTAGATAGCCTGCTTAGTTGTAAGTTGAGTCCTATAGAAATGAATGGACTTCCAAGAAAGCGCTTTCATTTTTACGAGTTTTCCAGCACGTCTCTGAGTTTCTGCAATCTGTCACAAAACTTGTGGTGCATACTGTGCAGCCCAGTCATTACTTGTATTTGCCAAATGCCTGGGAAAAAAACAGTGAAGGAGGTAGGGAGTGAGAGGGCATAGTATGTACTATTTCAATAGAGAGGAAATTTCCCATCAGAAGACAAATCACAGGATTGGTGTCTTGTTGCTAAAGAAATGCTTTCTCTTCTAATTTTAGGACTATCCTGTTGGGCTGGTTGATAACAGATACACCTACCATGCCTGTTTTAGGTTCACCTGGCCCAGCCCACAGGCAATCTTCCCAGCATGTTTGTGAAAAATAAAAACAAACAGAAGTTCAGCACCAATGTGGGCTACTCTCCTCCACACTCCAGAAAATACCAGGATGGAATTGTGTCCTCATGGAAATCTGTGATTTAATAGTATTGAAGAAAGCTCTTGGTTGGTAATGCCAAACAACCTTCCCATGCACTGAAACATGAACCTCATTTGGCCTTAATCTGGTATACTTTGTGAGTTCAGGTTACAGACGGTGGTTATGCGGTTCGGTATTATGTAAGGAACATCACATCCCTGTGTCTGGTTCAGATCACACACTTTGCCATGTGGACAGATGACATCAAGACTGAAGGAATTTCCAACCACAAAGCCAGTAGGGCTTTAATAGTATTTCATTACTTTGAACAAAGAATCTGGTACAAAATCTTGCATGAATAGATTTGTTTATTTAATCTCTATGTAAGGATAATTTTTTAAAGTATTTATGTGGGTGTGGGTGTTGGAGAAGTGCCATCAAGTTGCTTCTGATTTATGGCAATCCTATGAATTAACAAATGAGCCTCTTGTGGCGCAGAGTGGTAAGGCAGATGTCTGTAAGCTTTGCCCATGAGGCTGGGAGTTCAATCCCAGCAGCCGGCTCAAGGTTGACTCAGCCTTCCATGCTTCCAAGGTCGGTAAAATGAATACCCAGCTTGCTGGGGGGTAAACGGTAATGACTGGGGAAGGCACTGGCAAACCACCCCGTATTGAATCTGCCATGAAAACGCTGGAGGGCGTCACCCCAAGGGTCAGACATGACTCGGTGCTTGCACAGGGGATACCTTTACCTTTACCTTTATGAATTAACATTCTCCAAAACATCCTATTGTTAGCAGCCATTCTCAGGGCTTGCAAACTGAGGGCCATGACTTCTTTTATTGACACAATCCATCGCATGTTGGATCTTCCTCTTTTCCTGCTGTCTTCAACTTTTCCTAGCATTATTGTCTGTTCCAGTTACTCTTGTCTTCTCATAATGTGACCAAAGTATGATAGCCTCAGTTTAGCGATTTTAGCTTCTAGGGCGAGTATTTATGTATTGTTTTATTTGTATATTTTTATTATCATTATCATTATCATTATCGTTATTACATTTCTTACCCGCCTCCCCGGGAAGGCTCGAGGCGGGTTACAGCACATATAAAAACCCCAACAACATTTAAACCAATATAAAATACACAATAAAACCCCAACCCCTCAGTCCCTCAAATATCATGGGCCCAGACCGCCTTAAAGTTCAGAGCCAAAACCTTGAACCTGATCCGGAGAACAACTGGCAACCAATGCAGCTGCCTCAGCACAGGCTGGATATGGGCCCTCCATGGTGTACCTGTGAGGACCCTAGCAGCTGCATTTTGTACCAGCTGCAGTTTCCGGAGCAAGCCCAAAGGCAGGCCAGTGTAGAGCAAGTTTATATTTTTGTGTATCACTTTCTTTTTTGAAAATTCGAATGATGTGATCCTTCCCTGCAAAGGCTCAGCAAAGGGTGCTTCCTCATATGACTAAGCAGTAGTTTTCTTTCATTTTTTGGTATGCTCAGGCCAAGAAAGGTCTAAGAAATGGGAAATATGTACATGCTTTACAGATCTTCAACCCAGCCCTCCCTGCTAGTCAGCAAAGTTACATATGCTATAGAATTCCCTCCTGTTATTCCTTATAATGGTCTCTGGCACCAAATGTATGTGTCCTGAATGGGGTTGTGTACATTACAGGGGCATCACATCACAGGAGCATCACATCAAAATCACAAGGCAGGCTCTTGCAGAGTATTACAGTACTCAAACCTGGCTGTGATCAGAGCATGTATAATTGTGGCCAGGTCACACTTTGCAAGAAAGGCCAGCAACAAGTGCCCTTACACATTGATTAAATTTCATACATCCTACAAAAAAGACCCCAAATGTCCTATGTGAACAGTGATCTAATAGCATCCCCAAGCTGTGAGGGAGGAGCGGCAACCCACCTAGAATAGGCTGACTCTTCAGCCCATGACTAAACAGATGAGTTTCACCTGGACAGGTCAGTTACACACTCCCATTCATTCATTCATTCATTCATCCATTCATTCATTCATTCAACAGGATATGTATTACCTTATCTGACTCAGTTAAAAAGGAGAATTAAGAGTTGGATGTCACTGGCTTAAAGATGACACTGCAGTCAAAATCTTTGTGTATACAAATGTAATTGATAAATACATAATAAATAAATAAATAAGTAAATAAATAAATAAATAAAACAGCATGGGGACAAAGTGACAATCCTGTGACACTTCATAGTGAAAATTTAAAGGAATTAAGCAGCAGTGTCAAAATACACTATTTTGACATTGGCCAGATGGACCCAAGACAATGAGAGCACACTGCCATTGACACACACTTTAGCCGGTCACTTTAGAAGGATATCATCTTCAATGGCATTAAAAACCATCAGGAATTACGGAGGTATAAACAGTGTCACACTCTTCCTGTTGCTCTTTTGAAATGATGTTATCAGTCAGGGTGGCCAAAACATTTCCATTACAAAGCATGCTGAAAATGACTTAAATTGATCCAGTTAATTGGTCTCATCCCAGACACGGCTACCTTTTGCTTGAGCACCTTGCTAAGAAGCTGCATTGGCCACTGGCAGGTAGTAGCATAAATAGTTCAGGTTGAAGGATATCCTCTTTAGGAAGTGTTCCATGATGGCGTTCCTCAAGCTGTCTAGGACTTCCTCCTAATGCAGTGACTTATTCTCCTCTTCCAGTACCTAGCTGTACTCCACTGCCTATCTTTCCCCACCACAGCTGCCTCTTGGGAGTTAGTGCCCCTCCCCCAGGGAATCAGCCATAACTTGCCATGGAGGGCTGTTATGTGTCTCCCATAATATACATCCAACCATTAATTTTCTTGCCAGAATTCTGGTACACAAGTAATTTGTGGGATGACAGAAAGCTAGATGGATATGGGAGAGATACATAATGGCTTTGGTAACCACAATTTCCCCTATATCCCCCTCCCTGTTTCTTCTTTTCTTCTTCCGGCAGCCCCCATACCTCCCCTTTTGTTGCTTCCTAATCTTCTTCCCACCCACCAGCCTAGCTACCTTTTATCTGCTCCCCATGTTCAGCAATATTTATCATTTATTTACTTCATGTATACACTGCCTTTCTTCACAATGGGGAACCAAAACAGGCTGCATCATTTCCTTATCCATTTTAGCCTCACAACAATCCTGTCACATAAGTTAGGCTAAGAGTTTGTGACAGGCTCAAAGTCACGTATTGAGTTTCTGTAGAAGATTGTGAATTCCAACCAGGGTTTCCCAGATCCAAATCTAAAACTATACCATAGTAGCTGCTATGTGGTGGCTGCTGATGAACAGTAGCAAAGGAAACAATTTGCTTACGTGGCTTCAGTCTCTGCACTTACGTATCCGCAGATGGGGTTATACTGATATACTGATGATAGGTGTAGGAAGGAAGTGATGCTACTTGAATATTTTAGATTTGGGGCTTGCTGGAAATAGGTACTGCTTCTAATTCTGGATACGATAGATAATATGTTATTGAAAGCACTGATACCCTATAATGGTCACAACCTGTTGTACATATCTGTCCACTGGAAAAAGTGAGAATAATCAAAGATGACATTAGAGGAGTGTTGCTTTAGCAAAGAAGTTGCTTTTGACTACCTCAGCCTTTTTCAACTTTTTTACTGTTGAGAAACCCCTGAAACATTCTTAGGGCTTCAAGAAACCCAAGAAGTGGCACCATTATGCAGAATACATAGCTGTTTACATGACCACCAAAGACCCCTCCCCTTCCCACTCCTCCAGGTCCATCATTGGCCATTTGGGGAGGGGTGGGTGAGTTGACATGACCACATATGGTCATATTATCTGATAAATGGCAGGAAAGTGATGCATTGGTGGGGGAAGGCAGGTGTCTATATGTACCCTAAGGCGGGTCAAGGAAGTTGTTCTTAGCAGTGAGTTTTCTCATGATACTTTCGGATGTACCATCTTGGACATAATGAATAACTTTGAACTCTTTTCTACGAAGAAATGTCTCAGCTGTCTTGTCTCCTACGAGAGAGTAACCTTGGGTCATGATAATAGTTAAGCTAGATTTTCTTGTTTCCTTGCCGTATGATTTTACCAGTGTAAAATGTTGCCTAAAGCTAAGACTATTTCTGGAATATTATTCAAATACATTCTATATATATTTCATGATTATTTTCCTGTGCACACTAGTTCTCAGAACCCATGGGATTCAGGCTTGGGCTCCATGACACTTCGTATCACAAAAGGGTTCTCGAGTTTTGTCTTCCGTGTGTTAGCTTCTAAAATTTTTTCTTCTATATAACATTGATTCTTGTTTAGTTATTGAATTGCTGCAAGCACAGAGGCAGATGTAATGAGCCAAGTTTCCTGTGGAAACAAAATAACAACCTTGAGGGCATTTCTGTACATTAGTAAAAATAGTGTTACACCAGCTGAATGGCGTGGCGCTAAATATTATCGTGCCTCCCAGCCACTCCTTGTCTTTTTGCTGTCTCGCCTTTGTCTGCCACCCTTTCATGTATCTCACCATCCACATCTGCTGCTGGAAATGGCGGTTTATATGCAAATCTCTTCTGCCTGTCAATCAAGCCAGGCAGCCAATCCCCTTCCTCCATTGACTACAATGGGAATTTCGGCTTTTCCGCTGGGGCCTGGGGTGGTTGGGTGGGGGTTTAAGGTACAACCTGCAAAATTCAGGGTAGCTCCGGGAGGCTCTTCCCTTACTCCTCTCCAAATTTCCAAATGATTGGTCCAAGGAATCCACAACAAAGGGCTCCTGAAGAGGGTGCCCCCATCCCTCCATTATATCCTATGGCAGGGGTGGTCAAACTGGCAGGGGCTCATGGGAATTGTAGTCCATGGACATCTGGAGGGCCGCAGCTTGACTACCCCTGTCCTGTGGGATGGACTCTCCACTGGATATAATGGAGGGATAGGGGGCACACCTAGAAGTGGACCCTTTGGACCAATCATTCTGAAAATTTGAAGGGAGTCAGGTAACCCCCCAGAGCTACCCTGAAATTTTGGAGGGGATAACTTAACCCCCCCCAGGCCCTGGGAAAGGTAGAAAAGCCGAAATTCCTATCATAGCCAATGACCACATTGACTTTATGGGCACCGAAGCTAAATCAGCTGGATCGGGCCCTTAGTGATTGATGAGTCCTTTAATTTGAGGTGCGGAA
The DNA here is from genome assembly GCF_049243985.1 of Paroedura picta. Classification (NCBI taxonomy): domain Eukaryota; kingdom Metazoa; phylum Chordata; class Lepidosauria; order Squamata; family Gekkonidae; genus Paroedura; species Paroedura picta. Next base: position 43,191,823 of record NC_135372.1, read on the forward strand.
GAATTGTTCCTGATTTTTTTGGGGGGGGCAGAAAACTTTCAAAAGACATGCTTTGTGGCACAACACTTTGGTAGCTCGCTCTAAATAGGTTGGTGAATCCACTTTATGCGATTCCCCAACTCGCACATTGGACATTTCCCAAGGTCAGAAGTTTAGACTTCACCACAGGTTGACAGTTTGCATCAATCAAAGGTAAGAAACACTTATCCAAAACAAAATTTCCTTTCAAAAAAGTTATTGTTTGTGTAAATGACTACAGAACTGCTTTTTGTTCTTTCCATAGAAAAGGTTGGAGTGGGGATGGTGAACTTGGTTGGTTGCTGTCCAAAAATAATTTGTTTCTACTAGATTGTTTTTCCTGATGTCAACTGGATGTCAGGAAAAGAAATCTAGTAGTTACAATTTAGTTCCAAGGTGAATTTATATGCAAGCATATTTTCAAGCCTGATTAATGAGAATTTGGAGAAAGATTATATATATTCCCACAGCTGGGATATATAAACCTGAATTTGGGATAACCCCCAAATTTAGGGTAACAGCTGTGTTTTTAAATTTTGTGAGAACCACTAAAGAGATTTGCATACAGCGACAAGCATATTTCTTTTTCGGCTGCTTATACAGTTCAGTTACAACAGGGCTTTCACATGGCAGGTCTCCTCATAGTTTCCCTGCCCAGTTCCTTGCTACCAGACATTCTTTCTCACCCTGAGCTATTAGAACTTTTCAGGATTTCACCCTCTCCCCTGCCCCCAATAGCAATGGAATATTATTATGGAGCTATGCCTTTCCCCAGATATCTATGTAATGAAAGAGGCCAGAGGCCAGAGACTAGCTTTGAAAAAAATGAAAACTGGGAATTCAGTGGAACCTATTACACATATTTTATATAAATATTATATTGATATAACAGTATTCAGTTGCTTTTTTTTAAAGCCCCTATGGCAGATAAAGGAAATTGCTGCTGCCATGTGAGCAGGACTGGGAAAATCTGGAGTCTTACACCGTATGGCAGCCATCCAGACTTTGCTGTGACAATTCCCAAAACGTCAGAGCAAAGCAGATTTGGTAAAGATCACAGAAAAGACAGGGAAGTCCCAGGAAATGTACTAATGCGCCAAGATGCTAAGGTGAAGTAGGAAAATCCCCACTTCTCACCTGGTCTGAACAGAGTGGATAAACTTTGTGGAAGTGACTTGAATAGGAATTGGAGAGAAGTGCATGCCAATATCTCTGCCCAGTATTATTGCCCTTATTTTATGCACCAGAAGAGCTATGATATAAGCTGGAACCATTTTTCCTCTCTAATATCAAGCTTTAAACTGGAGGCTTCTTAGCTCACATTGAATCAATCCCCTCCTGCCTCCTGGCCTTGCTCACCTCATTTTTGTCAGCAAGGGTATATGAACAGTATTTTAAGACACAAGGAACAGTTTTGTGCCTGAACAACTATCAAGAGTTGGATTTATATGACAACCATTTTAGTGCTAACAAAACTCACTGTACCTCTCAACTATATTTTTTTCAGATAGCACTTGAGTCAAATTGCTTGGAGACAAACGGGGGATAAACGCATTTTCAGAATGGAACGCGACAAATTTCAGTCAGTTCTGGGTCCATTTTGCCAGATAAGACCCATATGTTCTTCACTCCCTCATGGCACTAGAGGCTTAGAACTTCTTTGTTTTTGAGCACTGGCATCCTTAATCTGCCCTAGGGTGACATCTTAAATTCCAGATGGCCTGGCTTCTATCACAGTAAGATGGTAATGGAAATGTAATAGCGCCACTGCTTCTAGATTCTGGTGACAGTAATTTCGATCCCCTACATTAACAGCAATGAGATATATGTATAAACAAAGGCCACTCCAGTCTGTATGAATGATACCCTGCAGGCTCTTTTTGTTTTATTCATACAAATTTAGCCACATATTTAGATGAGTAAGCTTTGGAAAGATTTCACTAAGTCCTTAACAATGGTTAGCCAACAGAAGTTCTGGATTTTGACTGCACTTTCAGCTAATAAGGAATTCAACTCCCCCCTCCCAACAACCAGTTTCATATAAACAGAGATGACATTTGACTAGAAGCCAGGATTTCTTAGATGAAGTTGCATGGCTAATCGGCTTCAATCAAGCAGATGTACAATTCTGGAGCTTGTCTGAATTCTGTAGACTTCCACTAAACTGATGGATTCATGTGGAACTAATGAACTGTGCTGTAGTTTAGGTGCTTAGTGTATTTATAATTACAGTCACATTCAAAGCCACTGTAAATAGTTAATTTTAATTACTTAGGGAAGGCACATCAGCAGGGGAAGTCATGACAAAAGAGAAAGTTGTGTCAAAAATGAGTCTTTAGAATTATTTTTTTTAAAAAATCAAACAGTAATAAGTCACCAGGCAGCTGAATACAAGTGCTATTGACTTTATAACATATGGTATGGTGAGTCCCCTGAATGTTTGATCCCGAGAAGATCAGGGGCCCTTAGGAACAACATGAGCAAGATTGACTCAAGTAGGCAGCCGTGTTGAAGCAGCAGAACGAATTCTGAGTCCAATGGTACCTTTAAGGCCATCAATGTTTTATTCATTTTGAAAGTCTGCCATGGATTAGTACACAGCATAATAAAGATGTTAACCAGATACACAGGCCTTACAGGAATGACAAACTAAGGTCATAAGGTCCTATTTCCTTTGGGTTGAACTCTAGGTGAAAGAAACATTGTAAAGGAATACAGATGTCAAGGTTAAAGATTAACAGGCAGATGCCTTCCTAATGGTGGAAGCTGGAAGTATTTAAAGGAGAACCTATCACTGTAATGTATGTGGTCATGTTAATGAGCCTACAGAGGACTGAGCTTGAGGTCCAAAGTAGGACCAAGGCAAGCATGACAGTGACCAATGCACAGCCAGGATTCCAACTATGGGATCCAATCTGTCTGAATCAATCAACTAAGAATTAGCCAGTGGTGTGCATTGGCGCGAAGATCTATTGTTCATGATGCGATATAAGTTGAGCTATTTGAAGAGCTTATCGGTTCAGTTCTCACTCTTGAATCACCATCCTGAGATCACAATAAAGAGCTGACTGAATTCCCAGTGTGCTTGGTTTCCTTCAAATTCATGGCTTTAACAGTCACTGGTCAATCTGTCAATAAACTTTTTAAAATGTCCTGTCTCTTTAATACAGGTTTAATGTATGGAAATGAGTGGGTGAAAGGTAGAGGTGAGTAGGAGTAAATAACAACCCCTTAAGCCTCTACTGAAGGTTCAGACATGTTGGTCTGCATTAGAAAAACTAGTTCAGTAGCACTTTAGAGGTACTAAATAGGTAGGGCATTTTTTCCCCTCTAGGCTGTTGGCAACCCTGTGTGTGTAGGGGGCAAATTGTAGTTACACTGGGAGCAGGGAATTTGTGAACATTGTACTCGTTTTCTTCACCAGTGTAAGATCTGTTCTACTTTTAGTTGCATTGATGATAAAGTTCTGAAGCATCAATTTCAGGTGGAAAATTCCATCTGAAATTTCATCTGAAAAATTGCCATACCTGAAATGTTCTGCCCACGTTTTCTTTGAATGAGTTTACATTGTAGACTTGCTCAATCTTACTTGATGCATCCTGAATATCTTTAAAGGTTACAAGCTTCTAGCCTAGCAAATAACCTCACTTCTCAGGCACTATATCATAACGTATGGCACATGGGTATACAAAGCTAATTTGTTCTATTATTTATTTAAGTTATTTAAAATATTTATATATGCCATCCCCCTGTGGGGAGAAGAACTGTAAAAGTTTTACCATGTTTTGATGTTCTCCTAAAATAATCATACTTGTGATGGCCAATGGCTAGATACAATAAACTTGACTGACTGACTAAGGTATTTGGTACTGTCCAGAAAACAAAAGAATATAAGAATCAGGGTAATGACAAAAAGTGTGCTGGCGAGTGAGAATGTCCGATGCTTATAACCCCTTGGTTCTTTCCCGTTTTGGCAGGAAGAACGAGTTTATTTTTGTGCTTTGTTTGTCCTTATGAAACTATAATTTGGGTATTTGAGTGGCAATCAACAAGCTGGCTGTGGAAAGGCAGTTGGAAAATGTTTGGATAAATGAGTTTATGGTGCTAATTATATGCATTTAACAATTGTGAGCGAAATGATTTTCTGAAAACATTCAATAAGAGTAGTGTGTAACTTTCCTCCATGCTAGGCAATTTGCATATAATCTGTTCTTACACTAATTCTGTGAAGACTATTCTTAAAAATTTCTTGCAGTGGATAATTTGATTCCAATTGTGAAATATGACTCAACATTATTTCATTTTTTTCATCCATTTCTCATTTCCTCATGTGGTATCAGAGTAAGTCATCATGTTACGGTATAGGCATTGCAGGGGGGCCTGCATAGATCATTTCTTCAGTCTGTACTTTTCCACTCCTTTGTTGCTATTTTTTTGTATCCAAGTATAGAAAATGACCACTTAAAAAACTTTTGTTTCTTTCTTTATTTATAGTCTGCCTTCCTCACTAAGGCCCAGGGTGGGCTATAGAGCATAAGTCTATGCAGTAAGTAGGGTGGAGCATCCAATAAGCAATGTAATTGGATTAAGACTGTGGAAATTAAAATCAAGTAAAAATCTGGAACAGAGATGAAACAAAGTGTATTAACATGGCATATTAAACAACGCCAAAATTACATAATAGGATAATATATACAGAAACTGAATATTACATACTATGTTCTTTACAGCAGCCTTTCTCAACTTTTTTTACTCTTGAGAAACCCCTGAAAGGCCATACACAATAAGGGCCCAGTGTACCTGAGGGACTGCTTATGCCCCTCTCTGCTTATGTCCCTCAAAAAGCTCTATGCTCTGCCACTGCCAACTGGCTAATGATCCCTGGTCCAAATGATGCCTGCTTGGCCTCAACCAGGGCCAGAGCCTTCTCTGTCTTGGCCCCCACCTGCTGGAATGAGCCTAGTTCAGGGCCTTGATGGAACTAAAACTATTCTGCAGGGCCTGCAAAAGGGAGCTCTTCCACCAGGCATTTTCTTGAACCCTTCCTCCTAAGAATCCAGACACCCAACTGAACCATAGACCTGTTCGAACCAATATTTTGATTAGACTGTTACCTTCAGTCATGGTTGCTATTGTCACTGTTATTATTGTTGCAGTCCATTTTATATTTTATGAAGAAACAAAGTCTACGTTCCATGTGAACCACCCTGAGCCTCTGGGGAGGGCAGTATACAAATATAATATAAATAAATAAATTGAGCCGTATGGGAGAGCGGTATAAAAATCTAACAAAGTCCCACGCATTTGGAAAACCCTTCCAGGGCCGTTAAGAAACCCTAGGATTTCATGAAACCCTGGTTGAGAAAGCCTGATTTACAGTATTATTCTATGAAAGCGTTTTTTCCCCTGAATTATTCTATTAATAAAACTCTACTAAAACGTAAAGGTAAAGGTATCCCCTGTGCAAGCACTGGGTCATGTCTGACCCTTGTGGTGACGCCCTCTAGCGTTTTCATGGCAGACTCAATACAGGGTGGTTTGCCAGTGCCTTCCCCACTCATTACCGTTTACTCTAAGGCAACCATCTGATTCTCACAAAATTTCTTGTATCCTACTACTCTTGTATTTTACTACCTGAAAGGTCTCCAAGGAGCTTACAATTGCCTACCCTTCCTCTCCCCACAACAGACACCCTGTGATGCAGGTAGGATAGTATTATGATCTGGATTTCCTTGAAAGCCTCCAGTATGCTAGATGCCTAGAATTTGGAATTTAAAGAATGTTCTGATAAGGGCCACTAGGAGGCCCTTATGTTCTGATAAGGGCCACTATTTGGAAACTAGAGGCCAAGCCCATTGCATTCAGGAATACAACAGGTGCTAGATTAGGGGGGAAGAGTGGAAGAACTCTGTGGGCGGCCTCCCCCTCCCCCCAGGACCTAGAAAAGCTGCAGGCAGCTGTTAGGGAACTCACCAGCAGGGGCAGCTCTAATGCAGCAGGAATTTTCAGCCTCCAAGCTTCAGAGGGAAGTGGAAGGAGGAGGGTGGTCTGGGGTGGGGGATGGAAGGCGAGTGGCTGACTGCTGGACATACAGGCAAGCCGGTTAAAGGAGGAGTCACTCAGGGGCGGGACAGCCACCCTGAGTGGGTATTAAGCGCTGAATGGCACAAGCCATGAGACACGCTCCTCCTCCAAGGCCTTACCAGAAATATTAAGTGGAACAGATTATGCAGTGAAGGCAAACTTATTGTTTTGACTATGCTTCCATGGCTTTTTGATATGTCACTTAATCAGTACAGAAATCTAGACATATTTAATGAAGATGGAAAATCTTGCCATTAAATTAGGGATGTGTTTGTGGAGGTAAAGAGCCTCTTGTGGCGCAGAGTGGTAAGGCAGCCGTCTGAAAGCTTTGCCCATGAGGCTGGGAGTTCAATCCCAGCAGCCGGCTCAAGGTTGACTTAGCCTTCCATCCTTCCAAGGTCGGTAAAATGAGTACCCAGCTTGCTGGGGAGTAAACGGTAATGACTGGGGAAGGCACTGGCAAACCACCCCATATTGAGTCTGCCAAGAAAACGCTAGAGGGCGTCACCCCAAGGGTCAGACATGACTCGGTGCTTGCACAGGGGATACCTTTACCTTTACCTTTTACCTTGTGGAGGTAAGGGACATATACAATGGAGGAGAGGGGTCTTGCGGTTGTGTAAAAATGTGGTGAAAATTAACATTCTTGTTGATATTCTGTTTGACACAGCTATTAAAATTATAGCATCCCCAAATACCGTTTGTAAATTATGAATTAGTTTATATCTGTGCAATGATATGAAAATTAAAATTAATTCTATGGAAGGTTGTGAATTTCATGAGCAGCTAGTTTCAGCTGGTGTGTGCAGTGGTGTTATCCGTTTATAGATCCTCTTGTTTTAACGATCCCATTCATTTGGCTCTTCTGAGTGCTGCAGGTTCAGAATGTTCAATTCATAGGTATCTCAAAATGAGTATGGAAGCTCACTTAAGCTTTCTGTGTGTATATAAAAAACTGGAGGCTATATAATTGCTTAGAAATCTTTTTCTTCTGTGGCACATACTGATTTCCAGCATTTTTTCCTAATAGAGCGCCTGTACTTTTATGTGGCAGCAATCCTATTGCCATGAGGTGCCGCTTTACTTTGCATGGAGATGCAGAGACAGAAAAGCATCACCAGGTATAGCTCTTCCAGGAAAAAAAAAGGACCTAGTTCTACCATAATGAGGTCATTCTGAATGACCCATGATTTGTGAGCAAGTCATGGTGAGATAACACACCAGAAAGGTGTGAGCTTCCTCTTCTTGCATCAAGCCCCAAATTATTCTTGGAATAATCATTTGGTTAAACCTATAGGACAAAGATCTCTGTGTTGTATTCAAATTGGGTCTACAGAAGAACACGTTATCACTTCCCTATGGAAATCCCTTGCAAATTCTCTCAAAGTAAGGTACTCTTAATTCCTTTAAGCCCGCAGAAAGGAAGAATACTTCCAAACAGCATTGAATCTGGAACAAATAACCCACGCAGAAATGAAACATATTTATTTACCTAGCTTGGTTTAGTGTATACGCATACACCCTTACCAGTATTAGAGTGTATTTTCTATACTGAATACAGATTCCCCACCAGCTTTTCTCTGATTCTGAAAACTAATCTACTTTGACATTTTGGGAAGTATCACAGAAAAGCATGCTGTGTGGGTGGAAAAATTTAGATGATCCTACCAGCAATGTATCCATTTTCCCTGACCCTGTCCCTCTAGGCCAGTGGTCCCCAACCCCCGGTCCGGAGACCGGTACCGGTCCGTGGATCAGTCGGTACCGGGCCGCGGCTCCTCCTCCCTGGCTATTGCCTTGGGGGCTGCCCTGCCATTCTGCTGCCAGCTCACCTTTGGTGCTCTCCAGCGGCCGCCATGGCTGCGGCTCCCCCTCTGCGTGGCACTGCACAACTGCTGCTGGCAGCGCCCCCCAGAGGGTGGTGGGAAATCAGGGGCACCGGTGGGAAAGCAAGTGAAGCAGGGGCTCAGGCGGCAGCAATGTCCCTCGGCAAAAGACTACCCCCCGGGCCTCAGTAAAATTGTCAAGCGTTGACTGGTCCCTAGTGATAAAAAGGTTGGGGACCACTGCTCTAGGCCATTTCCTCCCACTGTCGCCAAAGTGGCTTTTTAATAGGCACTGGTATGTTGTTAATCAATTCAGGCAACCAATCCCCTTTCTCCAACAGTTTAAAGGTCCCGCGATGCCTGCTACATTTTTTATAAATTCATAATTCATGGTGCTTTTTGAACACCACCCCTTATGGAATCATGAGTCCTTTGATACTTTTCAGAATTAATCTCCTTCCTGATTTTTTGGGGGGAGAAAACTTATGAGAGGCATGCTTTGTGTTACAACTTTTTAAAAAATATTATTTTATTTCTGGTATTGCCTGCATGCTTGTCTGTCTATTCGTTGCTCCATTAAGTTAGCCCCTTTAAAAAATAAATTCCCATCCCTGGGAACAAGGGAGAGGGAGGCAGATGTGAGAGCAGGATGAGGCAGGCGACTTTAGCGCATTTGAGCCTCCTTACATTCCCTCTGCTGGTTGCCTGCTGATGGCTCTCTCTCTGGTAGCTAGCGCTAAATAAGTTGGGGAATCCACTTTATGCGATTCCCCAACTTGCACTTTAAAATGGAGGATGTAGTGAGCAGTTTGCTGCCCAGAGACTGGATGTGGGTGACGTCATGCGGAGCAGCAGGAATATAACGGCAACACAAGGTAAGCATTTCGCTATATTTGTCGTGTGCAGAAAAGCCTTGAGGATTGGTTTTGCATCATGTTATTCACATTTACTTCAGAGATGCTGGTGGCTGGTCCTGCCTCCTGTTTGTTTTTTGTTTTTTTGAAGGGGAGATGGGGAGGATGTCTCTGTGTGTCCTGCTTCTGGTACTTTGGAAATATGATGTAATGTAATCATGTTAATTAAAAAAAAATACAGCGGGGAGTGGAGGAGGGTGGGCAGAGACACAGCATTGATTGGATCTCAAACGTCATCATTTTGAGGTGGGGAAACAGTGGAGGAAGCCAATGTGACTTTTGAGTTCTACTTTAGGTTACTGCAGATTACCTCCCAGGGGAAGGGGGGGAACTCACGTATTCTCTGGATCCACAAAATGCGTGGCAAATGGGGAGCGCAATCAGGGCTGCGCCTGAATCATGAGATTTTAGTGTAAAAGTAAGGAAATTCCACAGAGCTTTATGGGTGCTGCCGTGAAGTTTTTAGTCACTGTGGAAATGGCCTAGGCATTTCCCTTGCGGACGTATAAGGGGAAAGGTATATCTTCTCAATAGAAAGGGCTAGAGCCTTGCTTTTTCTTTTTTAAATGAAAGCTGGCAATTGAGAGAATCTTTCACCTATTGTTACAATGATACAACAATATTTTAGTAGCTTAAAAAAATTACACAACTCCTGGTGGCCCATGGGGGGAGGAGGGGACGGCCACTGCTCCAGGGGCAGTGGAACTGCAGTGAAGCCTACCATATGGAAGCCCAGTTGCCAGCATGTTTTATTTGCAGCCCACACAGGTTCCTCCCTGTATAGAAACCACCTGTAACTAGCTTTTAAGAGAATTAGAAACATGGGAGTTAACTGCAGTTATTGAGCTACAACATTCTCCTTTAGGAAATGAATCTTAGCTGCCTGAGTAGACTATACTCAGAACCATAACCTGGCAATATGAGAAAAAGGAAATTTATCAAAAGTGCATTGAAACATTTCATGCAATGGTCTGTACTTCATTGATGCCATATATCTGCCTCCTTTCGAAACTGCACCAGCTTCAAGAACTAAAGTAACTTCTACAGCTGGATAGTGAGCATTGTTCCATTGAGAACCCAATCCAGTGGGGCTGAATGGTAGCTATGGATATTCCTCCTCCTGTAGTTTGGCCTAGCCTGTAATACGACCAGATTTTAACATTGGTAAAGCGGGACACCATTGACTGGGGGAGGGCTCTTGATTAAAAATTTGGTCTATATGGAGCAACATAAAGTTTCATAGAATGCACAGAACGCAAAAATAGTATTGTAATATATACATTTTAATTTCAACATAAGTACAATTTGCCAGGTGCCCCCAGATGTCCCTCCAAAAGTGGGACAATCTGGTCATCTTACTGTAATAATTTATATTTTTTTCTTGATGCAGAACTACACCCATTTCATATAATGCATCCATATGCACTTCACATTTCCTGTGTGGCTTCTAGCGGCTTGGCATTTCTTGCACAATACATTTCAGACAGTTTTGTGATTCACCACCTGGCATTTTACGCACTTTGCATTGCTGTGTTGCTTGCACGCAGAAGTTTTGATTATTTTAGATATTATTAGTAACATCCTCCGCATTCCTGCTGCATACCTGATGGGATTCATAAGTGAGCTACCAGAACGCTGATGGGTCATTACACTGATCCCCTAACAAATGTGACTCAAATATGTCTTACCTGTATTGCAAATATTGTAAATTCCCCTCTGACTAGATTCTGTCTTCATTGTTTATACTTGTTATTCAACTGAATGTCACAAGTAATTTTCCATTATTTTGATTTTTAAAAAACAAGGTCAGCCACATCTTTAAATGCCTTTAAGGTTAGTACATGACCTCTCTAGGTGGGGCCGTGGTTCAGTGGTACAGCATCTGCTTGGCATGCAGAAGGTCCTAGGTTCAATCTCCATTTAAAGGGCTTGGGAGTAGGTATGAAAGGCCTCTTCCTATGATCCTTAAGGGCCACTGCTAGTCAGAGCAGGCAGCATAGACCATGATGGGCCAAAGGTCTGATTTAATATAAGACAGGTTTATGTATGTGAACTGTTCCTAATTGTGCTCCAGATTTTGCCACACAAGAAAATGCCCCGTCACCTCTTTCTCTGCCCCTAAATGGCCCACTTGATGGGCATCCTACTACTGGTGACAGAAATATAGCTGAAATATTTGGTAAGTTGTTACCCATCTCTGGTGCCTATATATATGTGGAGGCTCAATGACATTCAGGAGGGAGAATTGAAATATGTGTAGGTGTTAACTTCAATGCTTGTGGACTCATAAACAAACAGTCCTTCATTGTATGATCAATGAAGGATGAATAAGGAGCAATGATATCTACTCTGATATAAGCCCTGATTTATTTAGTCAGGCTTGCTGCCTTGAAAATGTTCATAGGCTTTTAGCCAGAGAGATGAAAAACTTAACATACCAATTTACAGTCAAAACGTTTGGACCCTTGGATTTGAATTTTGTTTAGCCCTAGGGCAGGGGTAGTCAACCTGTGGTCCTCCAGATGTCCATGGACTACAATTCCCATGGCAGGGGCTCATGGGAATTGTAGTCCATGGACATCTGGAGGACCACAGGTTGACTACCCCTGCCCTAGGGTATTAGCTGAATTCTGCAACACAGATGAGTTTGCCTCAGTTACTGAATTTTTAGTCTACTAATAAATTAAAGAGTGATGACATGGTGGACTTACTACTGAGTTCTACAATGATGAGGAACAGTGAAGAACTGAATATGTGTGCTATGTTTGCTCAGAAGGGCGCTTACTTAGTGGAGGACCATATGATTTATATGCGGAAGATCCCATTTTCAACTACGTGGACATCAATTGTAGACATTACTGGACTAGGTGGAACAATAGTGGGACACATGAGAAGGCAATTTCATTATAAATATTCAGAGCAACATATCTCAAAAGGAGATCTGTCAGTTTTTGGACCTCTGTCCTGCTAAGTCCTGATGAGAATTATGTCACACAGCAGATAAGATATGTACTAAAATGGTTATCTGTGTTTATCCACTGGATCATGGCTGCCTAGGGAAAGCAAAAGGAGGAAAATCTAATGGTAAAGTATGAGGGTAAAGAATTGTGTTTGACATAACATCAATTTCTGTCTGTGGTGATGCGTCTCTGATGACTTGTTCTCATGAACACATCATGACCATTTTTTGAAGGCTATCTAATTTCCTTGAAGATACGTAGCAGAAAGCATGGCCAAGAATTGTTTGCTAGTGTATTCTCGTTTCTGTGGTGCAAGGAAAGTTTCCATGAGTTGGCTATAAGTCCTTTTTTTTCTGTGTTCTGAAAAGAATTCTGCATTAGGCTCACCCCCCACATGCACATTTTTGGTAAAATTCATTGCACAACCATAATTTATGGTATTATGACTATGTGGACTTCCAGCTGTTTACGTTCATTATAAACTAAACGCTGCAGGAGACTTATGAGTGCTAATAGCCCTTTAACTGAGTGGAACAACAAATGTTCAACATATAAACTTTTCCACAGGAAAACCATAACCATTCAGACCTTTTAAGAGCCAAGTTACAATGCTTATTTTGAGTTGCATTGTGTGGCACACGTCAGTCAATTAGAGGGCATCGCATGTCCCTCCCAAAATAGAAGGCAACATATTTCTAAGAAGAACAAGCGTGACACAGTTCAAATATAGAGCATTTGCCATGTCTACATTATTATTTGTCCCTTTCCTAGAAAAGAAAGCCAGACAGAACTAAAATTTTAAATATTTTGAGACACCAGTTTAAATGTTTTCTGGGTTTTTTAAAGAATTCTTTGGACCTTTGGATACTTATCACTGAAATGATATACAGTAAAATCTTAATCAGTTATACTCTTCTAAACCCATTGATTTCACTGGACCTATAAAAAGGTAAAGGTAAAGGTATCCCCTGTGCAAGCACCGAGTCATGTCTGACCCTTGGGGTGACGCCCTCTAGCGTTTTCATGGCAGACTCAATACGGGGTGGTTTGCCAGTGCCTTCCCCAGTCATGACCGTTTACCCCCCAGCAATCTGGGTACTCATTTTACCGACCTCGGAAGGATGGAAGGCTGAGTCAACCTTGAGCCGGCTGGTGGGATTGAACTCCCAGCCTTATGGGCAAAGCTTTCAGACGGCTGCCTTACCACTCTGCGCCACAAGAGGCTCTCTCTTAGCTCTCACTGGACCTATAGAAGGGTATAATTCAGTTTAGGATGATACTGATTTATTATTATTTATTTATTTAGATTTTTATACCGCCCTTCCCTACGGCTCTGGGCGGTTTACAGAACACATTTCAGAACATTTACATGGAACATTTAGTCAACAACAGTATGGTAGTACCTGTACTGCACCACTTGGGCTTTTACTGTGTGTCTCTAAATGTGGAAAGCTGCAGTGGCATCCAAACAAACCTGCTCATAACATGTAGCTTTCACCACATGCTACATTTGGGTAGACTATGCCTCCCCCCAACATTCCATTTGAAAGTGAATGGCTAAGATTCCTAGTAGGTGGAACTTGAAACCATCCATCACAGAGGGATAAACCTTGTCTTAAGATAGAGACTTTCATCAAATATATGACATATGATTTATCTTAATTTAATTGGTCCTGCACTCTGTGTCTTCACCTGCAGAGGCAAGATGAGAAGCAACCAGAGCCAGGGCCTTTTCAGCAACAACACTTTGCCTTCAATTTGTCTTTCCCACCTACCTTACTCTCCTTTATGTACTAGGACAAAACATTTATTTTTACCAAAGCATTTAATTGGTGGGGTTAATTTTTAAAGCTGTTTTTAAATGGAGTGTTATGCAACTGTATGGGACATGTAGGGAAGTGTTGCCATAATTAAAGACTTCAATGATTATCATACCTGAGAATGCATGGCAGGAAAAATACCATGTTTGTAGTAATATGGACAAGCAAACTCAATGGGAGAAAATCCCATGATGTAACCTGGTGATCTGTATCACCTGGTGATGTTGTAACCTGGTGATCCTATCACACTGGAACAAATAATCCATGTGGGCTGTTTGGACAATATCTGCAAACAGAATGTCTGCGTTTCAAGATAAACAAATGTATCGTAACAGACCCTGAGATGGTTGTATTTAGGGATGGGCACCTACCTAAAAATTCCAGTTTGGTTCCGGGTTTGGAGCAACTACATACATTGGTTTGGGGTGCTGAATTTGTGCTGAATTTTGGCTCATGAACCAGTATTTATGGAAAGATTTTCCATTTGGGGTCACTAGAGGGTGCCCTAGGTTTAACACTTTAGATAATTAGCCAAAATAGGAAAGAGGGCTCCCTTCCTCAATGTAGACTTTATTTGTTCTCCTTTGTACTATCAAGCCCTTTCAGAACAAGCATGAAGCCCTTTGTTCACCAAAGCTGAACAATAACCATGGCCAATTGGCAGGGGCTCATGGTAATTGTAGTCCATGGATTCTGGAGAGCTACAGTTTGGCCACCCCTGCTGTAGACTGTCCCCTAATGTTTGTTGATGCCTAAACCTGATAACTTCCACAGGAACCATGTCAGATATCATCATGCATAGGATGAACAGCTGATAGAGTTGCATATTACCTGAACTTTGGGTAAATCTAATATTGTGTGACACAAAAAAGTAGTGCCAATACAACAATGCTTACAATCATTGACTAGCTTCCCCAGAATTCAATGTTTATTTTTAGAAAGTGTTTATTGAGTTATATATGTAGGTGTAACCAGACACATACTACTAATCTGAGTCAGTTAGGGGATCTTCACATTCAAAATCAGCTGAATTCTGGGTCTAAAATCCGTTGTTTGTAGTTTTATGCCTTAAAAGCAGGGGATGGTTAAGCAGTTACGTTTGAACCAATGAAATATGACTTCTCTAGGGTATCATGAACATCAAGTATACAACAGGTTCATTTAGGATGCCCCAATGACCCTATCTACATTGCAGTTAATGTGCAGTAAAGGGGTTTAGTCTTCCATGTGTGGATGATGGAGGCAAGCCTAAATTGTTCTATTCCAAAACCATCCCCATACTATTAAACGGGGCATATTCCCAGAAAAGTGTCTTTAGGGTTATAACCACTGTTGGCCAGCATCTTGCAATGAACAGAAAGCACCCAGCACTAGAGGTATATACTCTGCACTAGAAGACCCCTGCAGAAACAGAAGACTTTGGATCCAGCCAAAGTTTCTAGCTAGATTAAATCTTAATATGATATCCTATTAACCCAACTCTTATTAACTTGTTAATTAAATTTTGCTCATTGATAAGTAATTGGCATCACAAAACTTGAGACATTTTGAATAAATCTTATAAATTAAAAAGAAAAAGGAGTTGATTCCTTCCCTGACATGTCTATAGTTCCCTGGATCATCCTTTTTGCCCCTTAAAAAAACTGAGATGTTTGCCATTCTCCAATCATCGGGCATCTATCTTAAAGAGGCCTTTAAGCTAATGGATAACAGCCCTGCCTACTTTGCAGCATATCTTTAAGCACTCTCAGGTGACACCATCCAGTCCAAGAGACTTATACCGATCTAAAGCATCTAGATTCCTTTTAATGGTTGCTCTTCCTTCATTTTCTAAACATCTCTTTTTTTTCCTTCCTTCAGTTCATCAAAGAGCAACTTGTTGGGTTCTTGGATCTCATACCATGTCAAAATAGCAACAGCGTAAGTAAGCATGTTTTAAAAGAACCTACCCTTCCCTTGCCCCTTTCTCTCCTAACACTGTTCCTCATGGAATTTTCCCATCATCTAAATTTACTGAAATCTTCCATATGAAAATCCAACAAACATGTTGTGGTGACCCCCAACCATAAAATTATGCAAGTGTTCTTTCACAGAAATGAAACTGACCAATGGCATGAAGATCCATTGTTCATGATTGTATATAAATTGGTTATAAATTGTATATAAATCAGCGGACACCTTCAGGAGGGGTGGTAACAGTGGTGGCACCCCCCCCCCAGCCAAGCTGCTTACCCTGCCACAACCCCTGTGAAAGGGTCATTTGACCCCCAAAAGGTCCTGACCCCCAGGTTGAGAACCACAGTACTAGAAGACCCTCAGAAGAGACAATGTTCCAAAAATCTTATACCACCATGAAAAAGGATTTCTACCCTCCTTCAGAATCTCATCTCTTAAGGGAAGCCTTAGAATTACCTTTCTCAGATGGAGGTTTATGGAGCTCTACTAATGAGTTCTCAGCACCAACGCCAAGCTACAGTTCCCAAGATCTTTTGTTGGAAGCCATGACAGTTAAACTGGCATACATCTGATCTAAATTTGTAGCCTAGATATATCCTTAGAAAATGGATGAACTTATTTATTTTTTCTTTGTCTGTGGCTAGCATTGTAATAAATTCTGGATAAATATACCCAGGAAATCGGCTGCTTGAAACAACTAATGGGCTGACTGAACACTTACCAGCCTGAGGCAAAGTTTAAAAAGAGAAAGATGTCCCAATGTAATAATTAACTCTGGAAATAATTAGTTATTCAAAGAAGCTTGCCATTAGAAATGATGCTCTGTCGGTGGCCCAGTACTCAAAGCATTTTCTGTAATGTTTGATAACCATAATTCTCAAGCCACATCTCTCAATGTACTCTTGTGTACCAGTCAATTTCTTCTCTTGGGTAGGTGCATTCTGCACAGAATTCAGGCTTATAAGTTGATCTGAAAGAATGGCCTACCAAAATGGATGAGGAGAGCATCTTGGCCTCCTACCTTTTTGGAAAACACACAGGTGTGCTTATTCAGATAGCTCTTTTTGGAGGGTTTTTAAAAAGTTGCTAGGGAAGTTCTTGCTGTGAATTATTTGTCTAGTAAAAGACAAAAGAGCCTCTTGTGGCGCAGAGTGGTAAGGCAGCAGACATGCAGTCTGAAAGCTCTGCCCATGAGGCTGGGAGTTTGATCCCAGCAGCCGGCTCAAGGTTGACTCAGCCTTCCATCCTTCCGAGGTCGGTAAAATGAGTACACAGCTTGCTGGGGGGTAAACGGTAATGACTGGGGAAGGCACTGGCAAACCACCCCGTATTGAGTCTGCCAAGAAAACGCTAGAGGGCGTCACCCCAAGAGTCAGACATGACTCGGTGCTTGCACAGAGGATACCTTTACCTTTAATGTTCATGTATTTGTTATTATAACTTGTTACTGACTTTGTAACCTGCTTGAGTCCAGGTATATCAGCCTCCACGTGGGGCCTGGGGTTCTTGAGTAATTTTAAGAGGCTTCCATGCTACAGAGAGGAGTTCCCCTGGAGGAAATGGCTGCTTCAGAGGGCAGACCCTCTCCCCAAACTTCACCTGCCCCTGGCATCATACTCAGAACTCCTGTTACCCAAACTGGACTCAAAGAAGAGGAAATTAACTTTAAAAGAGGTTCCTGAAAGGAGTAACACAGGACCTTATGGCTTGTTTATAGTGGGGTGGATCTTAGTGTGGATACCCCAAAATGAAATGAGGAAGAAAGAATGTGGGAAAGTGACTGTAAACACATACAAACTAAAATACAAAGTTAAAATGATTTTTACAAAGTTAAAAATGTAAATGCCTGTGCACACACAGCAACACACAGCAACAAGAGGGCATACTTTAAAAAGGTAGAAGAGAGAAAAGTGAGTTTTATAAAGCTGTCCATTTTATTGCAATTTGTGACTGATAATGCACACATCCAGAGACATTGGAAAATTTGTACTAGATTGTTATATCTTTGAAGATTTTGTGTTGTATTTGCAGTTACCATGAAAAGCGATCCATGGCCTGCTTTATAAACTTTCAGCAACCACACAACATATGAAAAAGAACTCCTGGTATGGAGTTATACATTAAACAAAAGGTCATTAAAATAGTATGTATTATTGACCACTGATGAAGGCCTTATAGGCCAAAACACTTATGGTCAGACAACAAAATCAGAGTCTAGTAGCACCTTTAAGACCAACAAAGATTTATTCAAGGTGTGAGCTTTCGAGTGCATGCACTCTTTGTTGGTCTTACAGGTGCTATTGGACTCTGATTTTGTTGTGCTACTTCAGACCAATACGGCTACCCACTTGAATCTATACCTATGGTGATGTTGGTCATTGGATATATTCATCAATTCTATATGTGAAATAATCTATTTGGCATGTGAAATTACTACAGCTTATGTAAAATAATGTTGATGTTCTATGTAGTCTAATATTCAGACTTTTTGTTTCTAATTTTTGCCATTGTATACACCATACGATGGATGGATGGGTGGGTGGGATGGGTAGGTAGGTAGGTAATGTTTTATTTACAGGTTGACCTTGAGACATTATCAGAACCTTTTAAACCAACCATCTGAGTGATGGTCCCACTGCTCAGATATTTGAGAACTCCTGCTTTATGCTCCCTGTGAAAAGCTGTGAGGAGCAGAAAACAGGGATTTAAATTTTAAATGGCTCATGAACAGGTACAAAGCAGATTAGTTCACAAATCAACCTCCCAGTTCATATGGATTTGTTCAAAAATGCAGTTTGTATCCATTCTTAGTGAGCATATGCAGTGATGTTCTTTTCCCTGAAAGGTTTTGTTACTGAGAATATGTCACTGAGCTGTGGGAGACTGCACTAAAATAGTTTCTAATTCTAGCATACCCTTACGCTTTCCCCCTGAGATTTTCCAATGTCATAGCTGAACCCAGGTGCCTATATGAGACCCCCTAAATTTCAGATCCCCTTGGCACTTGGCACATGTAATGCCTATTAAAACAATTAAAATTAGAGCAGGGACCATACTATCCAAGGGGGGGTTGGCTGAAAGAGTGGGTGGGGTCTTCATATTCCACCAATTTCCCAAGCTGGTTTTGGCAACCCTACTTTAGTCTGAGGAGAAAGGTAGGATATAAATATACCAAGTACAATATTTTAAAACATCTCTATATTGGTAATTCGTAGACCATAATACATAGCTGGTGGGATCTTTTGGGCTCCGTTGGTCACAAGTTGTGCAAGCCTAGTTTTAAAAAAAAGTTCAGGTCTAGGTAATGTTGCATATCATGAAAAAAATGTTTCCGGTCATTTTAATTAAAATGTATCCTTTTAGGAAGTTAAGTAGGTGTGCTGTTACTCTTTAACTGTAAGACAAGCACCAGGGAAGCCAAACACAGTATTCAGAAAACTAATGACCTGTGATATAATTAATAAAGTGCCAAGGAAAGGTATAATATGCAATAAGCTTCCAGAGGTCACACAAGGTTGTTCATATTATTCTTGAAAGAAATAGGTCATGATGAAAAAGTTAGCTGACTTTTTATATCAGTATCTACATGTGGAAAATATTGAGGACCATTAGTTTTTGCTGAATGAAATCCATCTGTGAGGGTCATGTAAAATTTACCATTCAGAGTTTTATTCATTTCAGAGGAAATCTGATAACGTTGAACGATGGTGGAATTCAGGGTTTTGTGCTAGTCATGTACTAATTACCCAGTACTTTTCCTAATACTTGATTACACAATACCTTAAGTAATTTTAAAATGCCGTGTAAAAACAATGCTGACCCTCTGATACCAAGATACTATCGTTCATGTCAATAAAAAATCTTCAATACCTCCTAGAGTTTATTTCAAGAAGGCTATAAACAAACTGCAGATTGGCCTATTCTGTCATTCCTTGAAATGGCCTCTCCCCATGTCCTTCATTTTGTCCTTCCCTTTTAAAAGCTGCTAATCCCACCTAATGAAGAGTTTTGGAGAACCTGCAAGTTTGTGACAGTTTGGTTGGGACTAATACAATAATATTATGTTACTGGTCTCGAATTCCTGCCCCACAAACAAACAAACACAGTGGCCAAAACCCAGTTACTATCAGGAGGTCCACCAGTGAGGCCAGAACTCCAGAAGCTCTCCCATTGTTGCCCCAAAAGCACCAAGTATACAGAACATCAGATAGAGTTCCATCTATATCTTGTGACCTATTACTACTACAACAACTACTACTACTGCTACCACCACTACTACTGGATTTATAACCTGCTGCTCCCAGCAAGCTGGCTCCCGATGGGTTGCAACATTAAAAACCCCACAATAAAATATAACCATCCCCAACTAAAACCATTCTGTGTCCGATGACCAACTAACCCTCTTCCTACCCATCTGTTTGACGATACCCCTGTCCAATGCCTCAGGGGAAAAGATGCAATGGGAAGAGAGCCTGATGTGCTGGCTGAACTGAGGAGAGGCCCTCAATCTTATTGCCACCTGGCCTCAACTAGATGCCCAGTGGAAGAGCTCCATCTTGCAGGCCCTGCAGAACTGTACAAGCTCCATCAGGGCCGTCCATTCTTATGAGAGCTCGTTCCACCAGATCAGGACCAGGCATACTTCTCATGGGCCAGGGTCCACCAGCAAATTCATACCTGCTGAGCACAAGGCTCTGCAGGGGTCATAAGGTGATAGGCGGTCTCTCAGATATGTGGGGCCCAGACCATGCATAGTCTTGAAGTTTAACACCAAAACCTTGAACCTGATCTGGAGCACAATTGGTAGCTAGTGCAGCCACCTCAGCACCAGCTGGATAAGGGCCCTCCAAGGTGTTCCAGTGAGGACCCAAGCAGCCGAATTCTGTACCAGCTGTAATGGCCACTGATGGACCTCTGCTCCATATGTTCATTCAATTCCTTCTTGAAGCTATGCTTGTAGCCACCATCACTTCCTGCAGCAGTAAATTCCACATGCTAATTGCTTTTTGGGTAAAGCAGTCCTCTGTTTTAAGCCTACTGCTCATTAATGGCATTGAGTACCCAGGAATTATTTTATTAGATATGGTTCTTTTGATTGATGGCAGCTGTGAATGTAGCTGTCTATGAGCCACCAATTTAGTACCACTGGCTTATGCACAGATAACCAGGATGTCACACCTTCTGCCTTTGTTTGCATGTAGACTGAAAGGAATAGCAAGATGGTGAGATTGAAATGAGTAGCCGTGTTGGTCTGAAGTAGCACAATAAAATCAGAGTCCAGTAGCAAGATGGTGAGGTGGAGTCATTCACTGGTGGAAAGAAGTATTCCGTGGCTATAGGTTTGCCAGCTCTGGGATGGGAAGTCTCTGAAGATTTGGCCATGGAGCCTGGTGATGGTAGGGTTTAGGAAGGGGAAAGATCTTAGCATGGCATAATGCCATGCAGTTCACCCTCTAATTACTGTAATCTGGAGATCAGTTGTATTTCTGGGGGAATCTCTAGGCCCCACCTGGAGGTTGGCAGCTCAACATGGATATAAGCCTTGTTTGGTCCTCCTTATGCTGTATCTCCAGTTTTGAGCTCACTTAGTCTTCTGCTCTGTTTCACCTTAACACCCCTGAACCAGTAGCTCTGGCTCACCCTCTTCCTGTCACATGACAGGACTAGCATATGATTTCACTTTGGTGGGTTCCATGCTGCCACCTAGAGGTTATAGTTAGATGACCACTGGACAATTGCTATCCTATAACAAAGCCAAAGTCTTCACAAATATGCTGGAAAGTGCCATCAAGGCAAAATGAACTTACCACAACCCTGTAGGTTTTTCAAGCCAACCAACAATCAGAGATGGGTTTTCCAATGCCTGCTTCTGGCTAGCAACCTGAACTTCCTTGGTGGTCTCCAATCCAAGTACTATGTAAGCCACCTTGAGTTCCTTGAGGGAGAAATGCTAATAGATGTTTTAAATACATGAATAAATGCTAGCCAGGGCTGACCTAAAATGAGTCTAAACCACTGAGGACAGGTCAAAAATATACCTCTGCTTAGTCAGATAAAATATTTTTGCGTTGATTAATCTATTGTCATAAATGCAGCATACCTCCAGTCCTTTACTTCAGCTATCCTGTGCTAGACAGGGAGACTGGAAATGTGTGTGTGATGCTGGCTTTGCGTTTTTAGTCCCTGTGTCTTGGGAATGTAGGAAGTCCAAGGTCAAATTCTGACGTAAGTCAAAACAGCCCGAGGCCTTATTTTATGCTGAGGAAACAGCCTTTTCTTACGAGGCAGTTGGATGAACTTTCATGACATGGGGAAATCCCAGCTTGTTGCTCAGTGGTAAGGCCTGAGAAACTTAGGCCTGAATTATTGGGGTGACTGGCTTACAGTGGTGGGTGGGTGAGATGAAGCCTGTCTTGCTAAGGGTATGACAAGTACCAAACCTAGAAACGTTGAGTGTGAATGTTACAATTTAGTTCCTCAGCAATACTCTCAGTAATGCCAGTAAATCATGTCTTCATATTATCTGGGAAAAGGGAATGGCTTTTTCTTTGACCCACAATGTTAGCAAGAAAACTTATTATCGGGCGGCATGTGTAGTAATGGCCAGGAGATCCTAGGCTCGTTTGGCAGCCAGCCAAGAGACAGTTGGAAGTGCCATTGCCTGCCTCCACATCATGGACCCCTAGTGTTCCTTAGAAGAATTACCACCCAAATCTTTGGAGGTCCCATGTCCAAATGCTAGCCAGGGTCAGCCCTACTTAGTTTCCAAGATCTGGTGACTTTGGGCTTTCCTGGGCTATCCCAGTTAGGGAAGAAGGAAACCTCAAGCTCAATTTTGTTAATCTGCATCTCAATTAATTGGAGTACCACCATTTATGGCCTTAATAGCACCTAGAAACTAACTGTCCTAAGGGTTGCCAATTAGCCAGTACTTACTAGTCTAGCCAACATATAACCCAGTTTCCCTTAAAATTATTATACACATTGGATAATTAAGTTCAATCATATCCTGTTTCTTATATATGCCTTGAGTGAACAAAATATAGTGGTCAATCAAGTTATGCCCATGGGAAACCCACAAGCAGCAACAAATGCCACCATGCATTTGCTGCAAAAGTAAATAGTGAATTCTATTTCAGTCCCGGTTAGTTACTACTAAATACATTATCTTGAAAAAAGTGTGTATATTGCAAAATTAGGATCTCCATTGCCCCTGTGCACTCACTTGCGTTGAATCTTGCATTGCTTCTTTGCATTGCATCTCATTTCCCATACTTGTTGCCCGCAGCCACATCGTGATGGGCATTAAAAGTATCGTAAAGCAACAAGCAGTAGCTTTTAACTTAAGTCTGCCAAACAGATGGCGGGCGAGGCAGAAGCAGCCCTTTCCCCTGTAAAAATACAAGAAAACCATTCCTTGGCATTTCCTTCAGAATGCCATTCAGCTTTCTCTCTCGCCTTTCACAGTTTGGTCTTTAAGGTGTCTCTTTGCAGCCCGCCTGTGCCCGTGCAGATACGCAACCCAGTCCGATTCATAGGGAATGGAAAGTGGATTGGACTCGAAGTTCCCCAGGTTTCGAGTCAGGCGTACAGGGGCTCCCATCCATGTTTGCGCGTCAACAAGCGCCGCTTCCACGCCACGGGACTGACTCCCGAATAAGCGTGGCGTGCTTAAAACCTGCAGAAGTCTCAGTGAGCCATTCCTCCTGAAGTGGACTAGGGCTTATTCCGTGGAGAGAAGCGGATTGACCGGAGCCGGATCGAAGTCCCTGGTCAAGATGCGCAGCGCCACCGCCGCTCATTGTTCCAGACGTGAGCAGGGCTGAGCTCTCCCCCCGGAAACGTCCGTCCGGTCACGCGGCCGTCTCCGCGCTCCTTTCCACACGTGCGAAGTCCTCCGTCAGCCCTGCGAGTCATTGCTGCGGTGACGCGAGCAAGTCTCCGGGGAATTCGCTTCCCGGGCCACCTTAAGGAGCGCCCGGCCTGGAGTACAACTGCTGACTCCCCGGCTCCTCCCCTCGAAAAGTACGAATGAAACTTCTCCAAGCCGCACAGCTTGAAAGAGAGAGAGAGGGGAGTGACTTTTTAAAATAATAATAAAAAAAAGTCTTTAGGGAGTGAAGAGCCGAGGGATGCGCGATCTGCGCGGGATCCAACGCACCTGTAGAGAGACAGTAAGTGGAACGAGGGGAGGAGAGGACTTTCTGGCGGACCCTTCAGCTTCGCGTTGCCGAAGTGATCCGAGAGCTGGCGAAAGAAGGAAGCGCGGCCCCTTAATGTTGGGAAAGAAAGTAGTTCTTTTGCAGGGTTGACTCCGAGGCGGATGTAGCGAGCTGGGCTGAGCCGGAGGGGAAAAGGTTTGTAGAACTGCAGAGGATGCTTGAGGAGGTGGGCAGCTGCTAGGGGAGCCAGGGCTGCCGTGGCTTTCAAAGAAACGGGGGGTAGTCTGAAAAGGGGGACAGGGAAGAGCCGCTTGGACGGGGGGGGGGGAGAGGGGGAATCCCACATCCCCGTCCCCATCTTCAATCGGCCGTCCTTGTGCTTCCTGATGTTTGCTCACGCTTTTATGTATCCGCCCCCCCCCCCCCCAGCCCAGACCCTCTTGGGTTCCCTTGCGCCTGATCCACGGACTGGCTAAACTTTTGCCCCGCGACCTCAGTTCCTCCGGCTATAAAATGGGAAGGTGTAAAATAAAGAAATATTGTTCCGCATCCCGACCTTTGCTAGCACGGCAGAAAACAGATCTGACCCGTTGACACGTTGGCTGAGTGGAAACAAGCTTTGAGGCAGGAGGCCTTTGATCCCATAGCAATGTTTTGACAACTGGGTATCTCCCTGAGTTTTGCACATGTGCACATGGACTTTAGGATAATGGCCCTGTAGTTAAGGAGGCATTCCCTCCCCCCAAGGTATATTTCTGCCACTGAGTATATAGAATGTGGTCAGATGTCTGTCTTAAGCATCAACATGATTTGCAGACTTCTGTTTGCACTTTATCTGTGACCTTGACAGGGTAGCTGACAAAGGTGTTTTATTGCTTCCTTTACCAGTTAAAAATCCTGCATGTATTCTATGCCTGTATTCCTGAATGTTATTAAGAATTTACCATTTGTATGAAATACAGTGTAAACTGTTTGCAATCATGGGGCTAAAGCCCCAATTAAAAAAAAAACGTTGAAGTTTTGCGTTGGCAGCCTCTCAGTGGTACCTGGAGATCTCTTAGAATTACAGCTGATTTCTGAATGGCAGAGTTCACTTTGCCTGGAGGGTGGGTGGGCTCTATAACATAATACCCTACACTCCCCAGGTACTGCCCCAAATCAGCGATTTCCTGACCCAAGAGTGGGCAGTCTTACTTTGAACCTGTGCTTGAAATAAGATTTAGTCTGACGAGCCAGGCTACAGTCTAAGAATCTGATGTTCGCGCTTGGCCCAAAGTACATGGAAGAAACTATCTGTATATTAGCATTGGCTTCTCCTGCTAAAACCATCAAAGTTATGCCAGTAAGCTCTTGCTATAATTTTTGGAGGTGATGCTGGGATATTGAAAATAACATTTTGTGTGTGCTTTTCTAAAACAGCTGCCCAGTGGGGACCTAAAGCAGCTTATAGCATTGTCCTCCCCTCTTCCATTTTATCCTAATAACATCCACCATCTCAGGTAGATTAGGCTGAGAGAGACTAGCCCAAGGTCAGTCATGACCTTCCATGGCAGAATGTCCCAGACTCTACCGTATCATGCTGACTCTTTTTGGTTGTTATTCCTTAAATGGGTTCTGTCTTGTTTGGTAAGAGATGGAGGCTTCATTAATTCAGAACAGTGGTCTTCAACACATTGCTCAAGATCCTCTGGTGGGTCATAGAATCGCACTAGCGGGTTCCTAAGACCTGCATAAAGCCACCATTTGTTGCTGCTTTTTGGAAGGATCTGCTATTAATATGCCCCATTCGTTGACAAGAACTCTCCCTTGCCTTCCATTCCTCCTGACTTGTCTTCCATGGCCATCAGTTTGGCCTCCAATTGTGTGCCTTCAGTGTGGAGCCCCCTTTTCCTGGTCTTTTGAGTTGGGGGAAGGCCGTGCAACATAAGTGTACACATGTATTGAATGTCTTGGGAAGTAGCTAGTCTGGGCAGGAAGTATGTGTGTGAGGGTTAGGGCTAGAGAAGGCAAGGGAGAACAAGGACAAGACCTCTGAACCTATTTGTACTGGCTTATTCCTCAGTCCTCCTAGTGGCTGACTTGAGTTTTCTGTCCCCAGCTTTCTTGGCCACCTATCCCTGCTGCTGACGTTTGACACTGGTGAAGTCATAACACTGGCTGCTCCTCTTCCTGTGACAATATTGGGTTTCATTTGACTGTGATTTCATAAGCACATCAGAAGACCCCTGCTGAATCAGACCAATTGTCCATCTAGGCCAGCATCCTGTCTCATATATTGGCCGAACCCATTCCTTTGGAGTGCCAACAATAGGGCACAGAGGCTAAGGCCTTCCCCTCATGTTGCCTCTGGGTTCTGGGATTCTGAAGTTTAATGTCTTTGAATGTGGAGGTTCCCCTCAGTAGCATTTGAGAAATGTCCTCCATGAATCTATCTGATCCTCTTTTAAAGCAGAGTGTTGACAGTGACTTGCCTACACAGATGTAAAAAAGTGGTATATAGTGTTTTAAGATAGGGATACTCTTTAATTTCAGCAATGTCAAGATAAGAAAACACTTTACAGAATTGAGAAGTTAGAGACTATTTCTAGTGGTAGAGGCATCCTTGCTTTGATCATAGGAGTCTCTTATTAAAGGTATTTTATCTGAATATATTCATGCAGTTGGACCAGAAGTCCTTAGTTGTTAAAACTAGCAAATTCATGCCACTTTGTCTATTGGTATAAGCCAGATTTTTGTAGCACTTAACAGAGATGGCTAAAGTCCACAAATTGCTTAAACCAATTGCTTCTCATTGAGCATACTCCCAAAAACTGTGCTTTAGTTTTGTTCACTGGTATGCAACACAACTGCCCATTAAATTGGGTTAAATCTGTGTGGGTAGGATCTCCCCATTGCACACTTTTGTTCTATTTTGAGGAGTACGGAAAATTTTGTTGATCTTCCCAGTTTGAAAAAAGTGTATTTTTTTTTGTGAACCTTCTGACTCAGCAATTTCACCATTGACTTGAAACATCCCTTGTGAAATACAAAGAGAACTTGCAAGCTAATTTTGTTAAGCCAGAATCTCTTACAAAATGTCCTGTTGTGAAAACTATCCCTGAATACAGTTAAAAGGAATAGAAAAACAACAGCAGCAGGTGATGAATTCTTAAGGACACCTGGCAGTATCCATAACATTTCTCAAGATTTGAACTTTCTTCTTCACAGATATCTTCCTGCTGTGGCTTGAAACCATTTTTTTTTTTTGCTTAAGTGTGTGTGTAAAATGGGTTATCTGGACTCCAGATATAAAGCGGCTTAAGAGCTGTCCCCTCTATCCAGGGCTGATTCTCCACTTACTTTGTTTTTTCCGTTGTGGATCCTGCCGAATTCAGATTGATTTGAACTTGGTCTTCCTCTCCCCTCCCCCCCACCCCACTGAAACAGAAAGTGTTCTGCATTCAATTGGGGAAGCTCAGAACGAAGTGGGGGGAGCCAAGCAGAGGGGATGGGGAGTGGATTGGAGACAGCAGAGGAGGGGGAAAAACGAGGCAAATCTCTGCTGAGACAAATTAGGGCTTCTGGAACACAGTCACTTTAAGGGAAGCCTTGCAACTGGGAACCAGGAAGACTTTGAACTGACGCCCTGGCCAATCAGGGAAGACTGCTTTGCTACAGCATTGGAAGCATGAGACAGTGAGTTAATTCGCAAAAAGCAGAGATCTGCACGTACTCATGGTGGTTTTTGAAATATCGAGGCTTATATCTACTGCAGGATATCGCGGCGACCACAAATCAATCATGTATGTTGCAGAGGGAAAATTTAAAGTGCCCAAAATCAAAATGCAAATTGAATTCAGTGTAGACTGCAGGGATTCAGGGAACTGGGACTGGGTAAAAAGCTCCGTGCAGACAACACCTAGGGGACACTATGATCAGGTGACTGGAACTAAAGAGCTCTCACAAAGACTGATCAGTGGCCTCACCAAGCTACTTTCTCCAGGATTCATTGGGCAAGACCATAACAGTTAAATCTGTATAAAAGCATTAAAAAATAAATTCTTCCTAAAGAGAAAACTCTGTTTCCTTTGAAGTATAAACAGCATTATACAACCTCTTGGCAGGTGTTTTGTGTGGCTCACCCTGGCATAAATTAGTGGTAATCTTTCCAAAAAATGATGGTTTTCAGGAAAAAAAGACAAATTAAGCTGCAGATGAGTAACAGAAAGGCATACAATTGAATAATATGGTCATGCATTGTGAGATAGCACATGAACTTCAGTTAGCAGTGGTTGGTATGAGGAGCCCCTCAACATCTTGGAGCGTTTCAAGAGCTGAAGTCCAACCCACCACTGATGCCACTTCTCTGGAGCAGTTGTCACGGTGGGACATAGTGGCTACCACTGATTATTTAAATCTGGACAGGCTTTGTCTTCCCTGTGTCTTGCACAGGTTATTCTTTTTAAATACATCCTGTAATACTGTGATTTAAATTAATCAAGAGTATACAGCGAGGATAATTGTTATCCTGGGTTAGTTTCTAAGACACCTGGAAAAGACATCCTTGCTGGATGAGGCTGGAATGCCAGTCTGGACCTCTGGGTTTAACACCTCATCTCCAGGTGACAGAGATCAGTTCCCCTAGATAAAATAGCTGCTTTAGAAGGTAGATTCCACAGCATTATACTCCTTTGAGGTCCCTCCCCACCCCAAATGCTGCCCACTCCTGGCTCGACCCTCAAAGTTTCCAGGTGTTTCCCAACCCAGAGCTGAGCCCCCTAGTTATAGCTGTATTTAGCCACGACTGGCCCAAGGGCTTCCATGGCTGAGCTGGGATTTGAACACTGTCCATCACTGTGGTATTGTAACACTCCATGAGGGTCTGTCTGAAAAATTCTCAGAAACTTCATCCATTCCAGACTGTGGCTGCTAGGTGTTTGGCAAGACCAAACCGTTTGGAAAATTATTGGTTTGATCCAGCTGCACCAAGTTGTGGTTTAAAACTCTACATAGTACGTGTCCAGAGTATCTCTAGGATAGTCATTTCTACTCTTAGGCTCCTTGTACTGTGCTTTAGGCCCCTTTCCTTACATGACCTGCTTGTCTTTTTGGCTGTGGGGCTGAAAGTTTACAGTGGGGCACATTTTGTCCCACTCCTTTTAATTTTAATTTTCCTTTTTGTCCCACTCCTTTTAATTTTCAAGAGTTTGATGGAGGCGACCATTATATGCACACTTATCTGGAAGTAATACATGTCACACAATTGTGTTTTGGCTGGCTTTAGGTGTAAGTTGATACTAAATACAGTGTTGTGTATGATGATTGTGGTTATTTCTTAACTTCTCCTTTGCATTTTAATTTACTGCATGCTGTACTTTTGATCTATCCTGAATTGAGAATGATGTGACATGAATATGCTTACTTATCAGGATATGTGACTTCGGAAGAAAGGCCTGGGACCTAAATAGTTATTTGGATTTGCACAAAGCCCATTATGATGTGTGACTTGGATTACTTACTGTATTTTGCCGGCATATAAGACGACCCCCCAACATTTCCACTCAAAATATAGAGTTTGTTACATTACATTACAGTACTATGGGCTACTATGGGCAGCTATGTCTATCCCAACTGAAGTGCACCCGGCGTATAGGACGACCCCCCCACTTGGAGGCATATTTTTCAGGGGGAAAAAGTAGTCTTATATGCCAACAAATCCTGTAAATACTGTGTTGTATATATTGGGTTAGAGCCTCTTGTGGCACAGAGCGGTAAGGCGGCAGACATGCAGTCTGAAATCTCTGCCCATGAGGCTGGGAGCTCAATCACAGCAGCTGGCTCAAGGTTGACTCAGCCTTCCATCCTTCCGAGGTTGGTAAAATGAGTACCCAGTTTGCTGGGGGGTAAACGGTAACGACTGGGGAAGGCACTGGCAAACTACCCCGTATTGAGTCTGCCAAGAAAACGCTAGAGGGCTTCACCCCAAGGGTCAGACATGACTTGGTGCTTGCACAGGAGATACCTGTACCTTTATATAGGATCCAACTCAATGAGCTTTGAGTTGCAATTTGAACTAGACTTCCTGGCTCACAGTCACAGTCATCAGCAATCCAGGGTCGGGAATGAGGATATTTTCCACAAACCTGGCTTGATCAATGTTCTATTTCCCTGTGGGCATAAGTACCCTCTTCTTTAGAGCAGTGGTCTGCAACCTTTCTGTGGTTGCGGACCGGTGGGGGGGGAGGGTGATCCGGGCACCGCGCATGCATAGCAGCTCCTGCGCAAATACGCATGAACAGCAGGTCCATGCATGTGCATTTGTGCCTCGTGGGACCGCAAATGCGCATGTGTGGGAGTTTCACACATGTACGCATGCGTGGACCTGCCACGCATGCATGTTTGCGCTCCTGGTGGGGCCGCAAACGCGGATTCACGGCAGTTTCGTGCATGAGCACAAGCGCACAACTGCTGCACATGCGCGTTTGCATCGCTGGCGTGCGGCGGCCGTGGTTCCCTCCCCCACCCCGCAGAAAGAAGCTTGCCGGGTCGCAAGCTAATCAGCCACTTTAGCAGCCTGGCGAGTTTCTTGGGGGGGGCAGGGAGAGGGAGCTGCGGCCCAGTGCCGAGGCCTTCCAGGCCGTGGCCCGGTGGTTGGGGACCACTGCTTTAGAGACATAACTTTAATTTGGATAAAAGTAGTTCTACTGATTAAAGCCAGTAAGAAGATTCCAGCTTGAGGAGTGGTTTTCTGCCGTCCTTTACCTTGCTGGGATCCAAAGCTTTGCAAATGTCAGTGTATTTAGGTCCACTGTTTAACTACACTGTATTAAAATTGATGCAAATAAGACAAGTGTTTGCAGAACTTTTGCATACAGATCCAGCAGTGTATGTTAAGGGCTGTTATTTAATAAAGCATCAAACTCCATCCTTTCTTGTCTGAGTCGATCTAAAACCTGGACATAACTTGGAACTCTCTTCCAGAATTTCTGGAAAAATTCATATTGATGTTCATTGGCATTCTGCCATGAAATTCCCTATCAGGCTCCAGTGAGACCAGTCATTATAAAACAGAACAGCAGTGGGTTACTATATAAGAGGTTACAAGGAAAGACTGGGATGCAGCTTTTAGGCAGTTCCACCGCAACTAACATTTTATGTAAGTGGTTCTTCACTCTCTAAATATTACACAGGATTCATGGCTGCAATGAATACTGCTTTTGTAAATGTGTTAAGAGTTGATGGAGGGTTTCATCTCCTGTAGTGTTCATATCCTGAATTTTAAGAGCACTAGAATACAGTAATTTTTCTAATTGATTTGGAAGCTGCAGTTCAAATCAGTAGTTCCCAAACTTTTTTTGGGCTGCCACCCTCCTGGCTTCCACGCCACATGCCTACTTGACTCTTGTGGCCATTTCCTGCATTCTGCAGGGGGTTAGACTAGATGACCTTGGAGGGATGTCGCAACTCTATGATTCTAACTTCCTACAATTAGAAAGAATGAGAATAGAATTGACTTTTCCTGATCCTGTCATTCTTTGGGGTACCCTGTGACCACTGGAGAAAGGGTATTCCTTAACAAATGCAGCACAATGTTCCTTGTATCCAGTAGCTACTATTTTTACCACTTAAAGGGCGGGGGGTAGAACGGATAAAAGCAAGTTTACATGTTGTGTTCACGTGCCTTGTATACTGCCATCTCTGACTGGCAAAAAAGAAGTTGCCAAATATTCATCTAAGCAAGGCGGACGCCATAGCTGCTTTAAGCATTAGTAACTGACTGTTTAATGATCGCCCCAGGCTACAATTGCTAGTTTAAACAGAGCCGTCCTCTTTTGCAGCATATCTAAAAATCTTCTTTCCCAGTGGACTACTCTATCATTTCTTAGCTCAATGAA
This sequence comes from Paroedura picta, assembly GCF_049243985.1. NCBI lineage: Eukaryota > Metazoa > Chordata > Lepidosauria > Squamata > Gekkonidae > Paroedura > Paroedura picta. The sequence continues at coordinate 43,223,437 of NC_135372.1, forward strand.
GTCATACATTTATCTTTAAACGCTAATTAAGAGGAGTGCAGGCTTCTAAACCTGGGGGATTTTTAAAACGGGCCATTGACAAGGTAAGTGTGTGGTGGGGGGTTGACATTTCTGCAGGAGGGAGCGGCAACAGTAGTGGCGCCCCCTGCCCCGCCCCGCCAAGCTGCTCACCCTGCCGCAACCCCTGTGAGAGGGTCATTCGACCCCCAAAGCCCCTGACGCCTAGGTTGAGAACCACTGATGTAGATCCTAGTGACATCCTTGACTATATAACTATATCTTGATGAGCATTTTGCATTTAAAGTTTATCCTTTATATACCATTCTTGGGAAAGCAGTGCCTGTTAGCAGAACAGATAAGTCATTGATATGCACACGCTACCATTAGGTTAAAGGAGGAAAAAGTGTATTTATGGAAGGGCATTTCTGATAGGATAAGTGCTACTTACATCCTCTAGCTCAGTGGTCCCCAACCTTTTTTGGGCTGGGGATGGGGTGGGGAGAGGGAGGTCCTGGGACCGGGGGGGGGCAGGGTGCCAGTGCACTGGTGGGTGCAAATGCGCAGGTGCGGCAGCTCCGGGCCTGCACATTTGCTCCTGCCGGCGCCCGTGCCTCCTCCCCACAGCGTGGTGCTCGCTGCCCCGAGGCCCAGGAGCCCCCCCCCGCTCCCCCCCCGCTGCAGCCCGGTACCAAGGGCTTCATGTCCCAAGGGTTGTGGAAGACTGCTCTGGTTCAAGGAGAGAATGAGTGAGAAGCTTCCGTGAAGAAAGAGGAAATTACCCTGAGAGTATCAGTCTAGGGACAGACAAAAGATAGAAAGGTCCTGAACTCCCTGTTCTATCTAGTCTTCTTGCTGCCCCCTTCAGGGTCTTCTTCTTCCTCTTAACTTTGTACACCAGACATTGCCTACTCCAACAGTGCTAACCTTTGTCTTTGGTTTTTCCACTGCCTTTCCCTCTTTTTTGTATAGCCCTACTTCTTGTACAGCCCTCATCAGTTTAGGTTTAGCTACATAGAATTGAACAATTCAGAGGGAAACTTCTTACGTTTGCCTTGTGTCAGGGTTTAACATATTGGTACTCATTTGGCAGCTTGAAGAGAACCACATTTACAATTACCATTGACCAAAAGAGGTCCTTTACTATGTGCTCTGTGTGCCATGCCACCATATGCAATATTATAGCTTTTAATATTAAAGAAATGTGACACTTCAGTTTAATTACTTTTACTTGGCTGGTGAAGCTGTTTCAGAAAGAATGCAATCTTTCAGCTTGTGCTCACAGGCCTCTTATTGCCTTGGTAGGCATGCAGGGTTTTGTTCCATGGCTATGCAGCTATTAAGATGTATCCTCCAGTTCAAAGCAGCACCTGAATGATAATAAGCATTCAGATGTGAATTAGACATTTGAATGAATCTTCAAGGCAGCAGAGCCAGCTTGCTGTAGGGGTTAAGAGCGGCCGCTTCTAGTTTGGTAAGCTGGGTTTGATTCCCTTTTCCTCCACATACAGCAAGCTGGGTGAGTTTGGGCCAGTCACAGTTCTGTTAGATCTGTTGTCAGAGCAGTTTCTCGCAGAGCTCTCTCAGCCTAACCTAACTTTCAGGGAGCCTGTTGTGGGGAGAGGAAGGAAAGGCAATTGTAAGCCGCTTTGAGACCCGTTCGGGTAGTTTGGTTGATTCCAGAGAGTCAGCAATAATTTAAAAAGAGAACACATGCAGTGCACCAAGCACAAAACAGTGATCATGGATTAAGAGGGGAGGGCAAATAGAGAGAATACTCTCGTCCAACAAACAGGCCAAGTTACTGGGACTCAGCCAGCCACTCGCGTATCCTACATGCCTGTAGGCAGAGTTTGGCAACTTTATTACTTATTTCCTGCAAGGAGGAGACAGCCATAAAGTTGTTCATATCTTCCCATAACATTCACAGAATTGGAGCAATATACAGATGTTGGATGTCATTATAGAATGGGCATTGCCACAGAACATTTCCCTACAGGGTATGGACAAAGCCATTGAGGGAGTGGGCCATGATGGTATCTGCCTCCCAGGAGAGCTGAAGGTAGAACATTAAAGTGTTCTAAGGTAAAGATTCTCCGGTATTTGGAGATCTCAAGGGATCAAAGATAACGTGCTGGTTGAAAACATTTGACATGCTGCCAAATAACTGGATATGTCTGGAGTTGCCCCTCAATTTTCTTTGCCAGGTGGCGCGATGGCTGTGAGTAAGATCGAGGGTGCTAGGCCTACCAGATTGAGTTTAAGCCAGGAAGTAGATATGAGTAATCACATACGTGTGTCCAGGAAGATCTGCCCAGCTTCTGAGAAGGGTGTTCAAATTACAGCACAGGACTCCAAAGATCATTCTTAGGAACTTAGATTTTGTACTGCTTCTAGTAAGGGCCTTTCTTTGTAAATATTGAGCTGGGAGCCCTATAAGAGCTGTATTCTCATTCAGACCAAGTTATATAAACAAAATCCTAAGGGACCAAAACAGTATGGTCATTAGGTATAATACAATTAAGACAAATCCTAAAAATAAAAGTTAAAACTTAAAATTATCTTTCTTCAAAACTTGTATTTTTATGGCAGTGGTGCAAAACTTGGCAAGATGAATTGCTACCTCTTTGCTCAATCTGCATCTGGACATCCTGGAAACCTTTTGAGTCGTGAATCGCTCAATTAGTCTTGAATGTCTGCATAGCCAGGGCAGTGGAACAGTATATGTTCTCTGGTTCAAATTTGGCTGTTCCCACAGAAACACTGTCTCAGTGACTGGGGGATATTCTAAGAATGGCCCTCTACTAGAGCTGAGGGCATAACCGATAATCTAGCCCTTCTTCGTTCATCTGGCAAGGGCCAGAACATACCTTGTTTTATCTGGGGCCAAAATGGTTGGAGCATTGCTCAAGTCCAATTGGCGCTGATTACTCACACATTCTGAAAGACAATCTTCTTCTAGTTTGGTGGTAAATTAAATTTACTGGGTATAAAATATATACTAATAGTAGTACTTACAGGCCAGAAGTTATTCCCAAAGAAATGTGCATAGGATAGGGATGCCAGTCCCCAGGTAGGATCTGGGGTTCTCTTGGAATTACATGTCATTTCCAGACTAAAGGGATCTATTCCCCTGGAGAAAACGGCTGCTTTGGAGGGTGGACTCCATAGCATTCTACTCCACTGAGGTCCCTCCCTGCCCCAAATCCCACCCACTCCTTGCTCCACCCCCAATGTCTCCAGGTATTTCTCAACCCATACCTGACAACCCTATGTATTATGGAGTATTTTCCATTTCTGATAGTTGGATTTCCAGCCCCCCCCCCCCCCCCCGGATACATATATTCCTTAGCAATAAATTCCAAAGATGGTCCAAGCCATTTTGGCGTCTAAGATTTTGTGACCTTCTGTACTGGAAGTAGTATTGCAACCAGTTGCCTACCCCAGCTTAACAAATTCCTAGAGACTTGCAGATCTACTTGGGGAGGATGGAGTTTTCAGGAGGGGATGAAGTTCCACAGAGTCTGCCTTCCAAATTGCCGTTTCCCTTGGGGGACTGATCTCGGTGGTCTGGGAGAAATCCAGGCACTGCCTGAAGAGACAGAAAATAGGGCCCCAATGACTGATTTAGAAATGTTAACTATTGGGATGTTGAGAATCTGTCTCGGCACTGAAATCATTTTGGTAAAGATTTGTTCTGATAAGCGAGCAGCAGCACCCTCAGTTAATCATGACATGTGTCTTTCACTAGGTAATTCTCTGAAGCAAACACTGATCTAGGGAGGAGGCCTTTAATCCGAAAATGACATCTGAACACACACTTTGTTAGGATCTGAAAAATAACCTTTATAACATTTGTGACGATAAAGCAGAAGAGCCATTGCAAACAGTCCATATTACTGTGCTGTAGCTTCTTGCAGGTCCCTTGTTCAGCATTTGTAAATGTTATGGCTATGCAAAGCAAGCAGCTTTTGCTTATCATCTTACCTCACTGTTTTCCTAACTGGAATTTAGCTACACATTCATGTGTGTGTGTGTGTGTTAGGCTTCCCACCCTCCAGGTAGAACCTGGAGATCTCCAGATGACCAAAACCATTTTCCCAGGAGAAAATGGCCACTTTGGAGGATGGACTCTATGGTGTTATACCCTGCTGAGATTCGTCTCCTTCCCAAACCTACCCCCGTCAGGCTCCACCCCCTATATCTCTGGATATTTCTCCTTCTAGAACGGGAAGCCCTTGTGTATATATGTATGTATTATACATACATTTCCCTCAGAGTGTTAAAAAAGGAAGCTATTCCAGCAGTCCAGGTTTTTTTCAATGCTCTACTACACTGTACAGCCTAGCATGTCATGCTGATGTAGTGGTCCCCAATTGTGTTGAACTTGTGGTCATTATAGGGCGCTACAACAAAATGGCTGCCAAGGTTGGGAGGGAGGGACTAGTCACAAAATGGCTGCTGGGTGGGCCGGGATAAGTTACAAAATATTGACAGGATCAAAAAAATGTTAAGAGATTCCAAGCTAAGCAGCTGTTTCCAACTAGGTGATTTCTATGTAAATAAAAGTGATGCCTCCTGGCTCTTCTGAAGGAACAATGAACTACAGGAAAAGCCAGGATTTGCTAAGGGAAAAGCCAGTGAGCAACAGGACACATATTGGTGTCTGCTGTAGTGATTGTGGGCCCTGTGCTGCAGTCACTGCAATAAGAAGAGTTGGTTTTATATCCCACTTATTACTACCTGAAGGAGTCTCAAAGTGGCTTACAATTGCCTTTCCTTTCCTCTCCCCACAACAGACAGCCTGTGAGATAGCTGGGGCTGAGAGAGCTCTGAGAGGCAGCTCTGTGTGAACAGCTCAATCAGGACTGTAACTAGCCTAAGGTCACCCAGCTGTCAGGAGTGGGGAATCAAACCCAGTTTGCTAGATTAGAAGCTGTTGCTTTCAATCACTGCACCACGCTGGCCAAGAAGTTCATCTGTTTTCTCTGGATGCTGCTGTATGGGTACTGCTGTCATGTGAATGTGTACTTCTCTAAGGTATAAAAATGGACATTTTTAATGTATTGTTTTTTGTATCAGGGTAGGAGAGAGAGCTAGTTGGGGGTATATTATTGAGGCGCTAATCCAGTTTAGTAACTTTTGTGGGAAATATGACGTTCTTATTTACCTCAGGGGAGATATCGGGCATATTATATCCTTGTCCCCTTCACAACCTCTGATTGCTATTACTAGAAGGCATTACCTTATCTCAGAATCTGACCTCAGGAAATGGGGACAATTATGGTTCAGTCAGGGGCTACACTTTTGCTATTTGTGTAGCCTTCCCTTATTCCAATATAGAGCTGTCACCTGCTCATGATAATCTCAAAAGATAGCTAATATTTTCAGAAATGTACTCATAATAAGAATTATAAGTTTGTTTGTTCAGTGGATTTTTACATTGCCTTTCCAGAACCTGCTGAAGTTAGCTCACAACAAAACACTACCAACAAGCCAATAAAACATTTTAAAGATGTGCCTATAAAACCTGGGGTTACCAGGCCTCGTGCTATGGTGGGAGGCCTCCTACCAATCACTAATGTCACCCATCTCTGCTCCTGTACTCATACATTAGTGCTGAGTGTAACCCGGAAGTGACTGTTGGTAGCTCAAGGAATAATTGGACACTATGGTTTTATTTTAGAGTTTCAGGTGATTCCTAGAGCTAAGTATTGTCACTTCCAGGTACAGCCATGTCAGTGGGGCAAGTGTGATCACAATGCTGCATCCTGCTTGTATCACTTTAACACATGAAATAGTAGAAGGGTTAGACAGCCCTGCCAGACCAAAAGGTGATGACCTTAATCCAGCATTGTTATCCAGCCTTTAGTGACGCAGTATGACTGAGGAGACGAGGTGGCCGGAAGATATTCATATATGTTAGATGAGCAGAGGTTGCCTGTATGTGTCATCCAGTTTTGCTGGGCTCCTGAATAACCTTTATCCTACACAGTGTAATAATGAATCAATGTTGAGGTCAAAACTAATCTGTCTGGAAGGTTGGGGAAATCCCTTGTCATTATTTTGAAATTCTGCTAAACTTTCCATGTAGAAGGTTTCTGAGCAACCTGAGATTTAGATGAAGCATTGAAGGCAAAAATTACAAACATTTTTAAAAAACAAATAATCCTTTTCTAAATCTAATTCAGCACTGTTGATTTTTTTAAAAAATAAATGGTTTGCTGAACAATCTTCAGTTTAGAGAGATGATTGTAATGGGGTGTTTTCCTGATATTTGGGGTATGTGTTTCCTAGCATTTCTGGTTGTGATTTTAAGAAAATAGATCCATGCAATTTACCTTCTGCCTTCTGGTTTACAAGGTTGGTATTAATAGAAAGTCTGACACAGAAAATAGGCCTATTTCAGATATGAATTCTGCATTTTGAGAATTTTCCTGAATTGAGAATGATGTGACATGAATATGCTTACTTATCAGAATATGTGGCTTCGGAAGAAAGGCCTGGGACCTAAAGAGTTATTTGGATTTGCACAAAGCCCATTATGATGTGTGACTTGGATTGCTTAAATACTATGTTGTATATATTGGGATAGAGACTCTTGTGGCGCAGAGCAGTAAGGCAGCAGACACGCAGTCTGAAATCTCTGCCCATGAGGCTGGGAGTTCAATCCCAGCAGCTGGCTCAAGGTTGACTCAGCCTTCCATCCTTCTGAGGTCGGTAAAATGAGTACCCAGCTTGCTGGGGAGTAAACGGTAATGACTGGGGAAGGCACTGGCAAACCACCCCGAATTGAGTCTGCCATGAAAACGCTAGAGGGCGTCACCCCAAGGGTCAGACATGACCCGGTGCTTGCACAGGGGATACCTTTACCTTTATATTGGGATAGGCCATCCCTGGTAATGAAGTACATCTGGGTCTCTTGCCCAAAGAACCTAATCTCTTTGTTGAGTAGAATGAGCAGTGGGTTGCTAGAGCATATTTTGGATATTGTCTGTGCTGCTCAAACTCCGTGTGCTCCCTGTGGGGTTGGCTGAATATAACCCCCATCTCTCTCCTTTTTGGGAATTAATTAAATGAGGTAGATGCTACAGCTGTTTGGCATGAGAACCAAAATCTTGCCTGCTCCCTCAGCGATACCATAACATATGCTGATTATGAAAGTACCCTCTGTTTCAAAAATTATTTGTCATGTGCCATGTGGTGGTGGCAGCTGCTATTCAAGACACTCTCCCTAGCATAAAAACTAATTTATACTTTAATAAAGGTCCTGTAAACCTGTTTGGATTAGTCACAAATTTCTAGAGTGACCAAAGGCAAGGAAGGATGGGCTCTTGGCATCTTTTGTAGACACAAAGAAGATGGAATGTTATAAGTGCAGCTTGACAAACAGGATTCTTCCTCCTGCCCAATAGTTAAAGACCTAGGTCTCTGTCCCCCTGTTTTCCTACCTAGTGTCCTCACTTCATCAGCAGAAAATTAAGAACAAGGAAGAACTCCAATGGTGTGTGTGTGACCAACTATTGATGCATTGGAGGAAAGCTTTTAAGTCCTCTGTGAACCACTGGATTGTGCAATATACTCTGTCCAGCAAAAGGTGAGAAATCCAAGTTTCATATAGACTCCCTTCAGTGGTTATTGGTTCATCATGCCTTGTAGTCATCAGTTGTGGATGTGTGAGTCACTTATGCTGGTTAGGCTGCATTCCCCAGGGTGCTTTTAAGATAACTGTTGTTTGTCTTTCCAAAAAAGCTTAAAACCACCCAACACAACTTGTGACCCATCAAGTTAAATGTAGCCCACTGGCCATCTATTGAGATCTACCAGGTATTCAACTCAACTGTGTTTCCCCCCCCCCCCAATCTCAGCCAGGAAAAGTGGGAGGTTTGCACATCATAGATATGAAAGCAATATCTACAAAATAAATTGGAAGAATTATAACCAAAAAGACTACATTTATATACCAGCCAGTTGGTTGACTTTTTCTAGTTTGGAATATTCCATTCAGCCAGCCCTCTTTTGTACTCAGTCTGTTTGGTCCTAAGCTGGTACTTTTAGGTTTGGACAGGTGGTTAAGGCAGCACAAGCTGAAGCTGAATCCAAACAAGATTGGTTAAGTCTGCTTTTCTAGAGGGATGGGATCCACTTATCCCAGATGGAGTTACATTGGCTTTTTCTGAGCAGGTAAAGAGTTTGGGGCTACACTGACTTGCTGGTTGGCATGGTGGCCAGGAGCAACTTCTATGAGCTGCATCTCATCCACCAACTCTCTTGTTACCTAGGCTTGGCTGATCTGGCCATGTATATGTATGCTTTTGTAACATCACTGTGGGATTACTGCTGCATGCTCTGCATCCCGACTATTGAGTAACCAGTTTTGAAATAGCTATTTTGGATATCAATCTATTTTGAGTTCAAGTCAAGGTGCTGGCTATGACCTTTATTTGTTGATTAGGATTTTTAGTCCATCTTTTCCCAAAGACTTTAAAGCCCTTCGCAGCTTGAGTCCTTCAGATATGTGGGTCTCAGGACTGTCTCTTTTGATATGTTCTTGAGTACCAACTATGGTAATCAGGCAGCAAACTCTTGGCTATCCCACCCCCTCTCGTGGCGCATCTGGCATTGACCAAAACCCAGGCCTTTTCAGAGCTCTTGTTCTGCATAACAGGCTCCTTGAAGAAGTGGTGGCAGGGGGAATCTCCCTGGAGATCTTCAGGAAGTGCTGTAAGGCCTGTTTATTTGCCAGGGCTTTTGGAGTTGGACAGCAGGCCTCTTTTAAAGGAGAGAAGAAGGAGAAAGTTGGGGTTTGCTATTTTATTTTGTTTTTCGTTTTCAGTTGAAACAAAAATAAACGTAGCCAACCCCAGATCTCTTTTTCATTATTGCCATAACCACTTTGACTCATGAGGAAAGGCAGGCTATAAATGTTTTAATAAGTAAAGTATGGGAATGTATATTCTCTATCTGGTGACAAGGAATGACGTTGTGCCAGATGCCTTCTTCCTGAGTTTCCATGTGTTCATTCTTCCTTTATGAACATAGCCTATACGCCTCAACTCTGAACAAAAGAGCAATTAGCTCATGGATGTTTTGTTTCCAAACTGTGAGGAAAGAGCTATAAGCACATGATTAGACCACAATGATCAGTTGGGCATAGAGGCCTTACCAGTGTACATAAAGGTAAAGGTATCCCCTGTGCAAGCACCGGGTCATGTCTGACCCTTGGGGTGACGCCCTCTAGCATTTTCTTGGCAGACTCAATACAAGGTGGTTTGCCAGTGCCTTCCCCAGTCATTACCGCTTACTCCACAGCAAGCTGGGTACTCATTTTACCGACCTTGGAAGGATGGAAGGCTGAGTCAACCTTGAGCTGGCTGCTGGGATTGAACTCCCAGCCTCATGGGCAGAGCTTTCAGACTGCATGTCTGCTGCCTTACCACTTTGCATCACAAGAGGCTCACCAGTGTACTTAGAATGTTGTTTTTCTTCTTTGTTGGCCATCAAGAGTAGTTTTGTCAATAGGAACCTGATACCTTTGACTCCCTCTTCCATAGATATTTTATAATACAAAATGTGTTTGATGTATTCCTGCTCTTCTAGTTGTGTGTTCATAAACCAGACTTTCTCAACCAGGGTTTTATGAAACCCTGTGGTTTCTTGATGACACTGGGAGGGTTTATCGAATGGATGGGAATTGATTAATTTTTGATATTAAAATTTGTTAAATATTTATCAGAGGATATGATCATATATGGTCATGATGACCCTCTCCTCCAAAAATGGCCAGTTATAGGTCTGGAAGGGGGTGGAAAGGGGACGGGCTCCGGGTGGGCATGTACACAGCTATGCTTCCCAACCATATTCTGCATCATCTGGGGTTTCTTAAAGCTTGAGGAATGTTTCAGCAGTTTCTCAACTGGTTGGATTAGATGACCCTGGAGATCCTATCCAACTCTATGATTCCTGGTAATTGCCTTTAAAGCCACACACAGTTGGGGTCCAGTGTACCTGAGAGACCACCTCTCTGCCTATATGCCCCAAAGAATACTACACTTGGCTAACGCCAACTGGCTAATGATTCTTGGCCCCAAAATGCACATTTGGCCTCAACTAGGGCCTGGTCATTCTCTGTCTTGACCCCCCCAACTGGTGGAATGAGCTCCCAGAAGAGATCCAGGCCCTGTTGGAGTTACTCAGGGCCTAAAAAATGGAGTTCTTCCACCAGGCATTTGGTTTAAGCCAATGACAACACCACTGGGCTACCAGAACCCGTCCCATTCAGATACACTAATTCTATGGGGGTGCAACCGTAATGTTACTGCGACAAAACGTTCTGCTGTTACCCTTGTTATGTTACAATGGTTGAAGCTATCCTAATGATGTCTGAATCATCGGTTGTGCCGCGGATATCCACTCTTGAGAAAAAACGTTGCTCATATGGTCTATCCAAACAGTTAATACTGTCTCTGGGTTTCAACCGAGCAAAGGAAATGATAAAGCAAAGAATCCTAGATATCCATCACCAACAGGATTTCAATCAAGTAAAAAGCCACTTTTTCCAATGCCTCCACTTAATAATTTGTGGCCATTACTTTATTTATCTAATCTTGTTTTCCCAGAACATAGGAGATCATTTACTCTCTTACAATATAACATAAAAGCACAGAAATAACTTCTGTTGTGGCCAGATTTGCTTGGAGAGCTATCAACACAAGGAAGAGCTGGTTGGATTCGGAGCAATTTAGGTAGAGATAGGCTCAATTGCTTGAGATAATGCTTGTGAGTTTTAAAATCAGAATGATTCTTATAGCTGAAATGTTTTTAAATTTTATAATATTTTAGTTATCAATGATTCTTTTATCTTGTTAATGCCAGTTGTTTTTATGTATTTTTTAATTTGACTACTGGTCTAGTACTGTAATAAATTTATCTATCAATTTATCTATCTATCACTTAGGGCAAGAAGCAATCAGGATGTCCAAGGTTGGCACTTAAGCATTGGCTGAAGTTTTTATTCTTGTTCATTTCCAAGTATACTGTACCAGGCCTCTGCTCCTGATACACAGAGCCTGATAGCTGATAGCTGTATACAGTCACTGATGTAAGAGCCTCTGAGATGCCTGATTTATTTTGGGAGGGGGGGAATCGGGTTATGACCCCCCCCACTCCTTCCAGCTTCAAACACAAGGCTGACTGGAATCCTTTTGCACAGCTCTCAGCCTGGCCCCAGTTAACATCCCCCCACCCAACACGTATAAAATGATGTGCAGAGACCAAACTCTGTGTGGATGAATTTTTTAGTGGTTGTATATCGTCCTAGATCCAGGTTATTTTAAATCAATATTTTTATTATTCACCCACTTTGAATGTATCTGCCCCTCACTAGTTTTATGCCAATAAGGGTATCATATGGTTGTACTCTAAATTAGCGATCCCCAACCTGTGGGCCGCGGACCACATGTGGTCCTTCGACTAATTGGAGGTGGGCCTTGAAGGACGCCTTCTCATCCCCCCCTGCCCTTTACTTCATCCCCCCCCCAGCCCTTTACAACACACTTCATTGTTGTGGCGTGTCTGTATCTTATTTTGAAGGGATGTTTAAACATTACCATAGCGATCAGAGAGTGCTAGGGCAGTGGTTGAGAGTAGAGGAGTAAACTACCCCCCCCACTGGGCCTCAGTAAAAGGCGTTGAATGGTCCCTGGTGAGTGGTCCCCGGTGTTGAGTGGTCCCCGGTGATAAAAAGGTTGGGGACCACTGCTCTAAATGAAAAAGCATGCTTTAGCTAATCAAAAGTTAGGTACTGGTTGAAGCTACCACATTGTTAGTGACATTGTTACTAGGTGATATTGTACTGTATAATGCAGTTCACGTTCCTTATAAACTGCCCTGAGCCCTAAAGGAGGGTGGTATATAAATACAAATAAACAAACAGATAAACAAACAAATAAATAAAAGGATGCATCATTGGGAACTATACTGCATTTAAAAACCATCCTCCTTTCCCTCAAAGTATACTGGAAAGACTATCCTCAATGCATTTTTGAAGTAACATAAAAGTCTAATTTTAACAATATGGTAATATATACTTCAAATTAGCATCTGATCCACTCTAATAATGTAAGGACAAATACTGCATTACTCATTGTACCTCTGAGTATGGGGAGATGTGTTTTCACCAACCATGTTTTAAGGGCTTGCTACCATCCTATACAGAAAAAGAGATGGGTTCAATGGAAAATGTGAAAGGAGGGGTGAGTTTCATAATTCCCATCTTCTGTTGTAAACTTCCAACTCCCCCAATCCTGTTCCTGTGAGTTCCAAGGGATACTTTTGGAAGGAGAAAAAAAGGGATGGAAATTCTTCTCCTTTGAAGTGAATCCTTTATATCAACACAAATTTTATGCAAGATCTAAGCTAAGATGTAGCTGCATTCTAAGAATTCTATGTCTGAATGTTTGAATTTTGTGTGCTAAGTGATGTTTTATGGCCTCTTAATTTTAGCCTGTGGCTTTGATTGGAGTAGAAACCTAAATAAATCTCATCATGGCTCCAGAATGCTATCACTGAAAAGGTGCCAAATATTTTAGTAATGCTCCACAGTAAAAATGATACTGCTTAAAAAATAAAAATTTAATACACTTTCCTGTTCCATCCATATGAGAATTTCCTTTAAGGACATGCAAAGATTTAATGCTGGCTATTGGAAATAACGCAGGCTTTGCTTCTGTTATATGTTTCAATCAAAACTATCACCTCTTGTACAAACAAAGCCACAAATACCACTTCAAAGTGATGTCAAAGCTGAGTCACAGTGAACGGAAGCTCTGAGTGATGCCTGACGTACCAATAAACCTTTTTTCTGTTGTCTTTGGTCAAACTTTGCTGCAAGTAGGGAACCCCCCCCCCATTAACTTAGTCTTCCTATGGCTAATTATCTGACATAAGATCTACAGAGAGTAGTAAAGCCTTTGTCTTTGTTCTCATAACACTCCTGTGAGGAAAGTCATTGCAATTTCCATGTCACTGATCAAAAACAGAAAAACGAGAGAGCCAGACACTGATCTAAGGCCATTGAATCCATCTGAACTTTAGCTAAACCTTCCTGGCTATTGAACCCTCCTCCCCTCTATATCAGGCTTCCTCAACCAGGATTTTGTGAAACCCTGGGGTTTCTTGACAGCCCTGGAAGGGTTTCCTGAATGGGTGGGAGTTAATTAATTTTCAATATATTTTTAAAATTTGTCAAAGATTTATTGGGTGATATGACCATATATGGTCATGTCGATCTCCCCCCCTCCCAAGATTGCCAATGATGGGTCTGGACGGGGTGGGAAAGGGAGGAGCCCAAGTGGGCCTGTACAAAGCTATGCTTCCCAACCACATTCTGCACAATCGCACCACTTCAGGGGTTTTTCAAAGCCTGAAGAATGTTTCAGGGGTTTCTCAATGGTAAAAAAATTGAGAAAGGCTGATCTATATGTATGGTTGAGGAAATTTTCTTTCATTATATCTGAAGAAATGCGCTTGCAGACAAAAGCTTATATCTTGAATAAAATATTGATGGTCTTAAAGGTGCTATGGGAAGCAAACTTTGTCCTCCTTCCACCAATCTTTAATATTTTGCTCTCCCTTACCAAAAGTTGTGCCCATTTTCTTTGAACCCCCTGCTTAAATCCCAGTCTCCATCTCTAAGCTTAAGTTGAAGTATATGCCACTTGCCTGCCCTGTCACTTTTCTTCTCTTGTTAAGGTCACTTGCTTATGTCATGTTGCCACAGTATAAATAATATATCTTTGGGATTCAGGAAGGAAAATGCCAAGTTCTTGTTTTTCCCTTGAAACAAAGATGATAGTAAATGTCTACAATGTGATCTAGGCCAGGGGTAGTCAACCTGTGGTCCTCCAGATGTTCATGGACTACAATTCCCATTAGTCTTTGCCAGCATATGCTAGCAGGGGCTCATGGGAATTGTAGTCCATGGACATCTGGAGGACCACAGGTTGACTACCCCTGATCTAGGCAACCCCAGTTACTTAGTTTTACTGCAGTCTCTGGTAAAGCACAGGTAGGATAATTAAATGGAATGCGGGTATATATCCACTCAACAATGGAAGACAATAGGAAAAGGACTACATAAAACATGGGTTCCATAATAAAGGATTTTTCTTGAAAGCGATAACAATAAATACAATAGATCGTGTCTATTTGGATGTTTAATAAGTTGTCCTATACAGACAGATGGCAAATTTATTTTTTTCAAGCTGAAAAATGAGTATCCATAGCATATTGTAAGATGATTAAGCAACATTTTTTGAGAGAAGTTGGCAGTTGTGTTTTCAGGGATTCCTTTTTTAATGGTACACATCTTATTATTTTTATTTGTGATGCTGGAAAATGCGTCAGTGAAACCGTGAATGTCAACAAAGTTAAGAACTGCTGTTATGCCAGAAAGTATGGACTGGATGACCAGCACAGAACTTCATGATAAAATAGGTGAAACTCCATGTTACAAATTGTGTGGTCATGTGTTTGGCATCAAACAAACATTTTTGTTTTCAGATAGTGACTGGCTGATGAGCAAGCATACCTTAGGGCAGTGGTTCTCAACCTTCCTAAGGCTGCAACCCTTGAATACAGTTCCTCATGTTGTGGTGACCCCCAACCATAAAATTATGCAAGTGTTCTTTCACAGAAATTAAACTGAAACTGACCAGGAAGATCCATTGTTCATGATTGCTCTTTTCTGCCTGCAGGGGGAGTGGCAACAATGGTGGCACCCTCCTCCCTGGCCAAGCTGTTCACCCTGCCACGACCCGTATAAAAGGATTGTCCGATCCCCCAAAGGGGTCCTGATCCCCCAGGTTGAGAACCATTGCCTTAGAGTGTTGGTTGATCACATGGAAGTTCAGTGGCTGGCTCACCTGGAATGATTTTTGCCTGCAGGCATGTTTCTTTGGTGCACCATCTCTTTGTTCGAAGCAGCCTGCCCTGTCCTGACTAGGGGATGGGCAGCTTCAGCTGGCCTGGTCCTTAAGTTGAACCATCAGAAAAGAGTGGCATTCTGCATGACAGTGTATGACTTAATCACAGGTACACTGAGGCAGCTGAAACAAATCTCTGAATGGACAGAAGAGAAATGGTGAGGAAATCTTCTGGGAGCCAGGCAGAATTCAAATCTAAGGGTGAGCAGCTTGGAAGTATAGGCTTTCATTTTGTTGGGACCTTCGTGGCATGCTCTTCAGGGTGCAGATGAAAAAGTGTGAGGCAAGATTAATGTGCTGAGCATGGAGCCGGGATGGAATTTCCCTTGTGCTGGAGGATGTGGAGACCTTGATACCCCTATGGGCACATGTGGAATTCTAAAATGGCATGGTGGGCACAGCAACAAAATGGCTGCTTCAAAATGGCTGTTGCATGAGGCGGAGTTAGCCGCAAAATAATTGCCTCAGCTTAACTTCAGTGACACAGTGCAGATCTTTGTGCCATGGTGGCAGTTGCCACCAAAGCAACATTTCCCAGCCAGTCAGAAGCCTTGCTGGACAAAATCCCTACTTGGCCCTGCCCACTTCCTAAAATACTTGGTGGGCATCGGGAAACGTGACAGTGGTTACAGTGCCCCCCTGGACACCATATTGGGGACCCTGGACTAGAAACACACAGTTTCTGCACTAAGAAAAGGGGAAGGAAGTATTTTAGCAGAAGCTGTTGATGCCCTAGCTTTTTCTGACGCACATGAGAATACATTCTGAGTATAGAACTTAATGATAGCGAAGAGTGGTGACTTTAGGGACATAACATAGGAATTGGTCTCCAAAAAGGATATAATTTATTCATATTGGTTGGAGCCATAAGTTACAGTCCCCACTCAACCATTCAGCTACACATTATAGAGAGTGCTATATAGTGTATTATTATAATTTTGACCACTGAGGAAGACCCAGAAGGGTCGAAACGCGTTTGGTCCTATGTGTTGTTAGTTCGGTATAGTTTTTAAGATGTTTTTATTCTGTTTTTAACTGTGCACTATAATCAATAATTAACAAGTTTTACATTATTTTTATTGTTCAGCTCAACTTTTGAGTTCCTACCTGTTAAGGTTGGGTTTTGTTCCTTTTTTGCTGTACTAGTAAAAGGACGAACAATATGGAAATTAAAAAAAAACACGTGAGGTCAGAAATCCACATGCTACATAATTGAGTAGAGGGGTGCCAGAACTGGTGAAAGACAAGGAAAACAGACCAGCCTTTGTCAGGAATTAGCGTACAACTTGAATTGTTTTGGCACAGGTTTTCCTGTGTGCAGTACCCGCTGGACAGCAGCCAAAATAAGCATTTTATACTAAACGGAGCAGAAGGGAATAATAACACACACACACACACAAATCTAATGCAGAATATTCACACTTCATTTAATACTTGAACTCTTTTGAGAATCACAGGATGTTATTCAGGAAGCTACAACAGAATATAAAGCCATTTGAGCCTACTACAGGAACCAAAGGCTACTACCACCGGGACTATGTTTTCTAGGTTAGACTTGAAGAAGAAGAATTGGTTCCTATATGCCGCTTTTCTCTACCCAAAGGAGTCTCAAAGCGGCTTCCATTCGTCTTCCCTTTCCTCTCCCCACAACAGACACCCTGTGAGATAGGTGAGGCTGAGAGAGCCCTGATGTTACTGCTTGGTCAGAACAACCTTATCAGTGCCATGGGGAGCCCAAGGTCACCCAGCTGGCTGCATGTGGGGGAGCGCAGATTCAAACCCAGCTCACCAGATTAGAAGTCATCTAACTGCTACACCAAGATGGCTGTCTAATAGGTTTTGTATGTAGGACTGCCCATGAAGCCTGTCTGGAAGCTTCAACTGGTAAAAAACACATACCATGTTGTCAGTCTTCAGGACAGAGGCTGTTATACTTGTCCTCTAAAATGTACAGTGATTATCTACACATTTCTGAGCACAATTCAGAAATATGATTGTGCTTGGCTCTGCCTGGTACTTACAGGAGGGCCATTCAGTAGGAACAGGATGTGGAATATGCGTCTGTTCATGCTGGGAGCAGCTGAAAACTACCCGCTTCCATTTCTTAGTAAGATCTGGATTGATCAAGGATGGAGGAAAATTCTCTTGCTGTTCTTGCCACTTTTGATTGATCTGATTTGGTCTGTTTAATGAATTTTATGGTGCATGTGGGATTTTTATAATGGGGTATATGGTGGATTTTTAAAAAGCTTTTATAGTTATATGATGCAATAGAAATTTCGGTATATTATTTCCCCCCCCAACAATATCCAATTAGCCATATGTTGAATTACTGCAACAACAAAAAAAGTAGCTCACATTTGAAAGTTGGTAAATATGCAAGTTCAGCACTTTCAGTATATCAAACAATTTCTGGGAATGTTACAAAAAGGGAAGCCAATTCTGCATCTTTTTCATTATGATACTTCCTTACATTCTTAAGAAACCTGCTGTGCTGAACTTTGGTGAACCAAGGGTTGAATATACTCAGTCAGCAGCATTGCTTTTCTACACATTTATGATAAGATCCCAGTTGAGCTGATATACCTAAAATAAAAGATTTGCCAGGTCATAAGAAAAAATGACCCTGCTGGAGCAGACCAGTGGTGTGTCTAGGCTGATATTTTCCTTTACACAGTAGCCAGCCAGATACTGCTGGAAAGTTTGGAAACTGAGGTTTCTCCCCAGATCAGCGGTATGCCAGGGGCATCTATGGCAAGGGTTATGGCTCTCCTCTCACCATTTCCCCTATTAGTTTGTTGCTGTTATGGGGAAGATGGGTAGGCGTTTATACTACCATCTCTTCTTTTTATTTTATATGTTGTAATTTTTATGTCTTGTCCGATATTTTAATGGGGTTTTATCGGAGTTTTTAATTTTTGGACTGTCTGCCACAAGCCAGTTCCTGGAGTGGTGGGAAATAAAACAAAATAAATAAATACTGGTTTTCAGAGAATTATTGCTTCTGAACATGGACGTTTAGTTATCATGGCTAATAAACATAGCTAGAACTCTTCTATGTGAATTTGCCTAATTTCCTTTCAAAGCCAGCTGAACATCTTCAGCAGTGCATCCGCAGTTCCTCT
The DNA here is from genome assembly GCF_049243985.1 of Paroedura picta. Classification (NCBI taxonomy): domain Eukaryota; kingdom Metazoa; phylum Chordata; class Lepidosauria; order Squamata; family Gekkonidae; genus Paroedura; species Paroedura picta. The sequence goes on from NC_135372.1 coordinate 43,241,543, forward strand.
GTCAGTGAGGAAATACTTCCTTTTGTCTGATATTCATCTATTGCTCATTGAGTTTTAGTATCACAGCAAAGCAGAGAAGTTTCCTCCACACTATAAATAATTTAATACATTTCAGTTGTGTTCCCCCTTAGTTATCTTGTGCCTTAACTGAGAAGTCTATCTTTATAGAGAAGACGTTCCAACCCCCTCAGTATTTTGGTTGCTGTCTTCTAAACCAGGGGTAGTCGACCTGTGGTCCTCCAGATGTACAGGGACTACAATTCCCATGAGTCCCCTGCCAGCAAACACTGGCAGGGGCTCATGGGAATTGTAGTCCACTGACATCTGGAGGACCACAGGTTGACTACCCCTGTTCTAAACCTTCTGCAGTGCTGCAGTACACTTTTAGAGGTAGTGGCCAGAATATTCCAAATTTGCCTGTACCACAGAGCTATACAAAGGCAGAGCTATACAAATTCTAGCTTTTTTCACTCCCTTTCCCAATAACGTTGGTCAGAAGCCTTTTTCACCACTGCCATCCACTGAATCATCCTTTTCAATTAACCAATATGACCCAAAGATCTCTTTCCTGATCAGTCATCGCCAATTCATCAGTGTATATTTAAAGTTAGGATTTCTGAAAATGCTATCTTGGAAGACTTAGGCTGTAATTTTTCCACAGTCAGAGTTATTCAGCAGTGAAACCAGCTGCCTAAGGAGGTAGTGAGCTCCCCCTCACTGGTGGCTTTTAAGCCGTGGCTGGGCAGATACTTATCATGGATACTTTAGGCCAGGCTTTCTCAACTCGAAAGCTCACGCCTTGAATAAATCTTTGTTGGTCTTAAAGGTGCTACTGGACTCTGATTTTATTCAACCAGGGGTTGTGAAACCCGGGGTTTCTTGATGTTCCTGGGTCTCCCAAATGGGTGGGAGTTAATTAATTTTTTACATTTAAAAAAAATTTGTTGGACATTTATCAGGTGATATGGCCATGTTGATCTGTGCCCCCTCCCCAAATAACCAATAATAAGCCTGGGAAAGGGAGGATATCTGGGTGGGTGTCTATACAGCTAGGCTCCCCATCCATATTCTCCATGATGACACTACTCCTGGGGTTCTTGAAGCCTGAAGAAAGTTTCAGAGGCTTCTCAGCGGTAAAAAGTTTGAAAAAGGCTGCTTTAGGCTGATCCTGCATTGAGCAGGAGGTGGTGAGCTCTCCCCCACAGGTGGTTTTTAAGTAGTAGATGGGCAGATAATTGTGATGGATGCTTTAGGCCAAGGGTAGTCAACCTGTGGTCCTCCAGATGTTCATGGACTACAATTCCCATGAGCCCCTGCCAGCAAATGCTGGCAGGGGCTCATGGGAATTGTAGTCCATGGACATCTGGAGGACCACAGGTTGACTACCCCTGCTTTAGGCTGATCCTGCATTGGGCAAGAGGTTGGACTAGATGGCCCTTTCCAACTCAGTGATTCCTGCCTCCAGGATGACATGACTATACTTCCTAAAATGCTGTTCAATAATCACTGGCTCCCCCCCCCCATACTATCTCCTAGTGTGTAAAGACCTCAGCCTTTGCCTCAAGCAGGCAAATCAATGTATAGTCCATAAATGCCTGTCTCAGGTGTTAACAGTTTACATTCCTAAGAATTGAGTCATGCACAAAAATCGTAATACTATTTTGTTTGTTTTGTCACATAGCACTGAAAAAGAATTCGAGCCAGAATCTGTCCAGTGTGAAATAAGGTTACAGCAGCCGATCTTTTCCTGCATCTCCTGTCCCAGGCTCAGCTACCAAGACCAAAATGTCCTCTATAGATCCTTATCAACACATTACGGTAAGAAGTGACTGTTTCTGTTCAAGATAAACTGCAGCTAGTTATTCTAACCAGGCTGGACCCGCTTTGTGAGAGGCATGTGCTGGATCCTCACATTACAGGCATACCTATCTAAGATTTTGAAGAAATAAAGTTGTTAATACCAGGACCATTAACAGTCTAATATTTGGAGACTGTTCACAGTAGCTCTAATCGGCAGTCTCCCTAGTTTTGTTAGGCTAGCTTAAAAAAAAAAAAGACCCCAAGGGTTTGCTTAGTCAGTTAACACTAGTGGAATCTCAAGCCCTCATTAAGAGATTGTCCTACTCACTACTTCAGCAGTTGCACATGGGAGTCTCCAAGCCTTTGCAAGAATACAAACCGTGTTCATCTGTGCCAGTTGAACTCTAGCCCATTTCTGCTGCAGCCTGACTGGCATGCCCTATTGCTGTGGAATTACTCTCATATTGTTGGGCATTCCAGAGTGAGGAGGCTAGGTTGCCTTTTGCCACACTTTAGATAGCAAGGGCAGCATCTGAGTGCACTTATTTATTTATTTATATTTAGATACCGCTACTCTCAAATGTCTTGTGGCGGTTTACAAAATCCATGAATACAATAAAATCCCGTAGAAACCCATTAAAACATAATAAAAACACAATATCAAGATGGCGGATAATAAATATATAACCCACTCCCTTCCCCCCATTCAGCATGTACACACGCTAAATAACACACGTTCAATGCATTTTGCAAATGGTTTTTACTGCACGAAATGGCAAAATCCCCTTGCAACTAGTCACTGGAGTGGATTGTAATGGAATTATTTATTATATATGTGAAAGTGTCCCAAACTAAGAATTAAAATAACAACAAAAAGTCAGAATCTGCCTATCTGTACTCCAGGCTTTCTCAACCTGGGTTTCCTGAAACCCTGGGGTTTCTTGAAAGCCCTAAAAGAGTTTCCCAGATGGGTGGGAGTTAATTATGTTTTAATAGTTTAAAAACTTATTAAACATTTATTGTGATATGACCATATATGGTCAAGTTGACCTCCCAATGGGCCTGAAGGTGGAGGGAAGGGGGGGGGGGCCAAGTGGACATGTGCACAGTGATGCTTCCCAACCATATTCTGCATGACTGCACCACTTTGGGGGTTTCTCAAAAGCCTGAAGAATGTTTCAGGGGTACCTCAACAGTAGAAAATATGAGAAAGGCTGCCCTGGGGTTTCCTGATGGCCCTGGAAGAGTTTCCTGAATGGGTGGGAGTTAATTTGTATATATATTTTTAAAATGTGTTAAATATTTATCATGTGATATGGCCATGTTGACCTCTCCTTCTCAAAATGGCCAATGATGGGCCCGGGTTGAGGAAAGGGGAAGGGTCCTCTATGGGCGTGTCCACAGCTCTGCTTCCCAACTTGCTTCTGCACGATCGCACCACTTCTGTGGTTTCTCAAAGCCTGAAGAACGTTTCAGGGGTTTCTCAATGGTAAAAAAGTTGAGAAAGGCTGCTGTACTCTGTGGTTAGAAAAAGAAACTCCAGTAAGGCAAATTGACCATAGTAAATGTAGAAATATTTCTATGGAAAACAGCCCCTTTGCAGGCATTCCTGTCCAGAACCTCACAAAACACGAACTGTGGCTAATCACATTTCTTTAGAATCAAGAAAGACTGTGCTATTGGAGTTACAGCTACTGGGACAGTCTTCTGTGTGCTGCTAAAAATATCTTCTTGTGCTTCCTCAAACAATCTTTAATCAGCTGTGTGGCTTTGGGCTTCCCTTTTACACAGTCACATCGTTCTCCGTGACTGCTGTAAATAGTCTCTGAAACCACTGTGTGTTTTGGCCACTCTGGATCTTTAGTCAGCATCATGGTGTGGAGCAGGGGTAGTCAAACTGCTGGCAGTGGCTCATGGGAATTGTAGTCCATGGACATCTGGAGGGCCGCAGTTTTACTACCCCTGGCTGTGGAGGGTGGTCATGGGAAAGGGGCGGTGGCTAGTGGTTAAGATACCTTGCAGGGCTGCTAAAAATACTAAGAGGAGGATTGTCTCAAACTGAGCTAAGGTGATGCTGCCATCTCCTGGATATTCCTTGTGATTTAAGATCTGGGATGCAGCTACCTCACCAACCAAAGATTCCACCTAATTTGCAGCAGAAATCGAGTACAAGGATTGGCTGCGCAGATCTGTGCTCTTAAACCAGTGGGTAGGTTGAGTTGGCAATCCAGGCCTGATATTAACAGTCAGATTTGGAGGCATGTAGGTGTTTGGCAGAGTCCAGGAAGACCAAGCTTTTGTCTAGCCCAGCCTTTCTCAACTTTTTCTTATCATTGAGGACCCCCTGAAACATTCTTCAGGCTTTGAGAAACCCCAGATGTGGCGCAATCATGCAGAATATAGTTGGGAAGCATAGCTGTGTACATGACCACCTGGGGCCCTTCTCCTTCCCACCCTGCCCATCACTGGCCATTTTGAAATGGGGTGGGTGGATTGACATGACCATATGGTTTTATAATCTGATAAATATTTAACTTAAAAAAAATTAAAATCAATTAACTCCCACCCATTTGGGAAACCCTTCCAGGGCAATCAAGAAATCTCAGGGTTTCATGAAACCCAGGGCCTATTCTGCACCCAAAAGTTAATGCACCTTCAATACACCTTAGAAGTAGATTTTCCTGTTCTAGGCAGGAAAATCCAGCTGCAAAAGCACATTATTCTCCATGTGCAGAATGAGTCCTGGTTGAGAAAGCCAGGTCTAGACTAATATTTCTGTAGAAGGCAAATCTGAAAAAAACTTCTTGCATGCCATAAACCAGTGATCCCCAACCCCCAGTCCGGAGACCGGTACCGGTCTGGAGATCAGTTGGAACTGGTCCGCAGCTCCTCCTCGTCCTTCTCCCCGGCTGCTGTTTCGAAGGCTGCCCTGCCACTCTGCTTTTGGCTCATCATTGGTGCGGCCGCTATGACTAGGGCTTCCCCTCGGCTGCTGCTGGCAGCACCCCCCAGCGGGCAGTGGGAAGTCAGGGGCACTGGCGGGAAAGCAAGTGGAACAGGGGCTCAGGCGGCGGCGACGTCCCTCGGCAAAAGACTACCTCCCGTGGGCCTCAGTAAAATTGTCAAACGTTGACCGGTCCCTGGTGATAAAAAGGTTGGGGACCACTGCCATAAACGACCGAGTTACTGAGGCAGGGAGTGTGAGTGAGTGTGTAAAGAGGCAGTATGGAGGGCTCTTTTCTTGCCTGCAGGTAGTCTTTTTTGATGGAAGTGTGTTCAGTCTTGCTAGCACCCACTCGCCACCTGACACGATGCATTCCAGGAAGGTTTTGCTGTTTGATTCTGCTGAAAAACAGTCGGAGGGTGTGTGTCAGAGGAGTGGACAGGTGCAGCTTTGCCTGTCAAAAGTTCTGCGTCCCCCCAGAGAAGGCTGCAGAGAAAGGTTGCTGCCAACTTCTCTGGACCCAGCTTGCTCTGGATACCTCACAAGTCAGGCACTCCCCCTGCCTCGCTTGTTTCGGTCTCAGGTACGATCAAAGGAGCAGCCCCCCTGATACTTGCTGGGAGGGTTGCAAGCTTTTAAACAGGTCCTTCTAGTTGTCACTTCAGCATCAGTTTGATAAGCAAGCACATCTAGTGATATTGTTGAATTTCAGTGCAAATGTTTCCACTAATCAGACTATTATTAAAGGAACAGCGTTTCCCTCCCCAACCGGTTGGTAACCCAAATTACCAACAGGATGTCCCCATACACTCTTAGCACACAATTATATGATAGCGAAGGTATGTATGGGGACGTTCTGCTGGTAATATGGGCAATTTTACTCTTTAATTCTTCAGAAGCAGTCTCTTATTTTTATTATTTTTACAGAGTGGTGAGCCTAGGCATATGCCATAGCAGGTGGTCTCCAAAAAGTAAAAAAAAAAAAATTATATTGGTTGGAGCCATAATCTACAGTAAGTCACCACTCATGTTTTGAATGATTCACATATTAGACTCTTCTTTTTAATCATGCTCATTCTGATATTTTCCATTATTTTCCAGGATCCCACTCAGCTACACTTTATGATTAGTTCAGACTTTGTATATAGAGTGTATTGTTATAATTCTGACCACTGAAGAAGACCCAGTAGGGTCGAAACGAGTTTGGTCTTATGTCCAGTTAGTTCTGTATAGTTTTTATGTAGTTTTTATTCTGTTTTTAAATTGTGCACCACAATAAATAATTACTGTTTTTTATAATATTTTATTGTACAGCTCAACTTCTGAGTTCTAGCCTCAGCCATAGACCTGGCAGAAGAGCTCCATCTTACAGGCCCTGCAGAACAGAGAAAGCCGCTGCAGGGCCCTCAGCTCATTCGGAAGCTCATTCTACCAGGTCGGGGCCAGGACCGAAAAGGCCCTGGCCCTAGTTGAGGCCAACCAAGCTTCTCTGGGGCCCAGAATCACCAGCAGGTTACTACCCGCAGAGCGCAAAGTCCTGTGGGGGGGGGGGGCATAGGGCAATAGACGGTCCCTCAGATATTTGGTTTTTCTACAGGCTTACCAGCTCAGGGATTGGAAATATCTGGAGATTTTGGGGGTGGAGCCTGAGGATGGAAGGGTTTGGAAAGAGGTATAATGCCATAGAGTCCCCCTTCCAAATCACATATTTTTTCCAGGTGACCTGTTGCCTGGAGATCACTATTTTTTCTATAAAATCTCTTAACAATGAACTCTCTTTGAGAAATTAATGGATTGTGTTGAGCCATTGAGTGTTTTCAACCATGATGAAATACTAAAAATAAAATGCTGAGAATCAGCCTTTGACATAAGCCTGCCACCCATAGCTTTCTTAATTTCTTAAATCATTTTGAGCCAGAAGTGATGTATTAAAAAAAAACAATCTCACCAGCGATGAAATTATGTTGGACTATAATTGCTATACAGTATTTTTGGTACATCTTCTGCATCTATGTACTGTTCTTCATTTCTTATTCGTAATCGAAGGGCTGGGGAGAAGTTTATTTTCGGCTCAGAGTAAAATCGAGGCCTTTGCATTCCTGCTTTCTGAATGTAAATACGCAGTCCAGCTGGAACAAAGTTGTCAGTTGATATAAAGCAGAAGCTGCATTATCCAAACTTCTCTCATTTGCAACTCTTAAGGCAAGTGTGTGTATAATTTTCTTAAACCACCCTTTGTAGTGCTGGAAAAGTAGGAAGCTCTCTTATCTATCTGGCTCACTAGTATCTGCTCTGTTGAGCATTCCTCCTACCCCCTGCTTCCTGAGATTCTGCCTGCCAAACTCCGGCTGTGTTCCCGAGCCATAGGAGGAGTCACTCAGCATTTCCCCCCCTTGAAGGTGAGCTCCCCCTCATTGGCGGTCTTCAAGCAAAGGTTGGATGCACACTTTTCTTGGATGCTTTAGGACAGTGGTCCCCAACCTTTTTATCACCGGGGACCACTCAACGCTTGACAATTTTACTGAGGCCTGGTGTGTGTGGGGGGATAGTTTACTCCTCTACTCTCAACCACTGCCCTAACGCTCTCTGATCGCTATGATAATGTTTAAACATCCCTTCAAAATAAGATACAGACACGCCACAACCATGAACATAAGGAACATTTTATTTTCATGGAAATTTTAACTCATGACAATGACAAATCAATGGGAACCCTGAGCTTGTTTCTCTGCAATGAGATAGTCCCATCTGGGAGTGATGGGAGACAATGACACCTGAAGTGTGTTGTAAAGGGCCTGGGGGGATGAAGTAAAGGGCCGGGGGGGGGGAGGCGTCCTTCGCGGCCCACCTCTAATTAGTTGACGGACCACATTTGGTTGACGGACCACATATGGTCCACGGACCACAGGTTGGGTATCGCTACTTTAGGATGCTTAGGGCTGATCCTGCGTAGAGCAGGCGGTTGGACTAGATGGCCTGTATGGCCCCTTCCAACTCTATGATTCTATGATTTTGTGATTCTAAGGCAGAAAGCTGACCACACCCACCATTTATATTTTCTATTTGCATTTCCTATACAGCCTTCTGGTTAGGCCCTTCTGTCTGTTATTACTAGGTTCTTAAATCTGCCACTTCTTGATTTCAAAGTTTTTTTCAGTGGTGTCCCCACATTTTGGAGTGGCCTTTCTGTATACGTGTGCAAGAAACTCTCTTTCCGTAAAAGCAGTGTAATGGGGCTTGGTTAGTTGTACTGTGGCTTTTTCAGGCAGTGATTGGTGTTTTAACATTTTAACGTTTCTGTGAGTTAATGGATTCATGAACAGCTTTGTTTGTGATGGGCCATATTGATCTTTCTCAATCAATGTTGATCTTTTTCATTCTGATCAGTCCTCAAGAAGCTCACATTCTGATTTTCAAAATGAGATAGTACAGATACATGCCTTAATGCTCTGAATCTGACAGTTGTGACCATAACTCTTTTGTTTCATGTTGGGTAGGGAAAAAAGTTGCCTTAGATCCAGCCATGCCTCAGGTCTCCAGCAGAGGTCCTTCTCCGCTCTGCTGATGAAAATTTGTTGGCGAGGGTAAGGACTGAACTTGGGATCATTGGTGTCCCAAACGTGTACTACTGCTGAACTGGTACTCTGTTTACAATCCATCATAAACAGCGCTACCCCCTTTTTAAGACCATTGAAGTCAGTGGGTTTAGAAGAGTGTAACTCTGCTGTAGAGCCACATGGTGGAAGCCTGGAGTGTGATTACAAAGTCCTTGGTTCCAATTCCCCCTCCCACTGCACTTCACACTGAGTGCTTTCCAACTTGGGACCCATTGGAACCTCCCATGCTGGTTCGTGTCGCTTTCTCTGACTCTCCATTCTTCTCTTCCACCCTTCTTTTTCTTCTCTATACCAGTGGTCCCCAACCTTCTTCCGGCTGGGGACCGGCGGGCCAACTGCCCCGCCTGCGCGGCGCACATGCCCGGCCAAAATCGTGCATGCGCGAAAGTGCCGCGCATGCCTGATTTTGGCCGTGCACGGTGCATGTGCGCATGCGCGGCATGGCCCTGATTCCCTCTTCCCCCTCCTGCAGTAAGAAGCTTCCCGGGGAAGTTTTTTACTGCGGGGGAGGGCAGGGAGAGGGAACCGCGGCCCGGCGCCCTGGCCTTCGCGGTCCGGCACTGGGCCGCGGACCGCAGGTTGGGGACCATTGCTCTATACGACTGTTTGTAGTGTGTTGGCTATATTCTGTGCTTTTATTATTTTTCTTTTCAATAAAGCTTTTTTTACTGTTTTACTATCTACTTACGTGTCTGCCTTGAGTTCCCACGGGTGTAATCGACCTCATAAACACAGGCAAACATCCTGTAATGCTAGTTACCCAGCCTTTCACATAATTTGGCTAATTTCCCCACAGCTCAAAACCCGTGTCCCAGGACATGTGTAAATGCAATTCGGGTAACAGATTCAGTGCAACTTTGAGCATCTGCAACTACAACATACTTTCCAGGCTTATGATGAACTGTGAATGTATATCTAGCTTATGGATTCAGTTTCAGAGATCAGCTTCTTGATTGTGCTTTGTCTGTAACCACTGCCAAGCATTGTGGTCTGTACAAACTGAATTCCATACCCAGTAAAGAGAGTTAATGAGTGTTGAGAGGCTCCACTTATAGGCAAACATTCCAGTTCTGTTGTTGAATATTTGGTTTCTCATTCAATTTCTAGCCACCAAAAGCTACTTCCCAGCTCATCTAATTATTCTAGTGAAAACCCACAGCTACATTTGAGTCATCTCAGGTTACAATAAATGGATAGGACAGATCTGGGAATTAAAGGATTGCATAGTCGAGCAGACCCTTCTTTAGTGACACAAATCCTGCCTGATATTCTTTGTCGGCTGGTGCAGAAGTGCTGCCATCCTTGCCCTTTCTTGTACCAACCTTTTATAGAAACCACAGAAAGCAAAACTTCTTTGTATCACCCCTGTAGTTGTTGACAGGCATCTTCCAGTTTTTATATATCACATCTTGTTGGGTGTGTGTGTGTGTGTGGCTTTGGTCCATTTGCATTGAGAAGATGTCCTAGAAACAATGCGGTTTCTTGCTAGCTGGCACTTATTCCCTGCCAGTTGAAATCCAGATTCTCTGAGTAGTTTCAGGATATCTCTCAGGCTCAACAAATGTTCTCCCATAATTTGTGGAAGCAAATGGCGTCACCTGTGTAGGTGAGGATAGCTGTTCTTTACAATACTCTTGTAAAGTTGTCAGTGACTCTTTGAAAGGCAGTTGCGACATCCGTGATCCCAAAAGACATTCTGCAGTACTAATTTGGTGATCTCTAGATACCAAATCCAAATTAGTCAAAATCTTTGCTCCAGACATTTTATCCAATATATCTGCAATATCTGGCCATGGATCTTGAGCAGCTTGTTTGTTTTAGTGTTTTGTAATCAATGCAGGTCCTCAAACCCCTGTTGGGTGTTTTACAGACTATTGAGGAAATGCAAGGTGATGTAGAGTGTTCTGTTAAGCCTTCTTACAGCATATAAGTTAACTGTTCTCTCATGGTGCTCTGATATACTAAAGCAGCAGTCCCCAACCTTTTTATCACCGGGGACCGGTCAACGCTTGACAATTTTACTGAGGCCCGGGTGGGGTAGCCTTTTGCCAAGGGATGTTGTTGCCGCCACCTGAGCCCCTGCTCCATTTGCTTTCCCGTCGGTGCCCCTGACTTCCAACCACCCGCTGGGTGGTACTGCCAGCAGCAGCTGCACAGTGCCACACCGAGGGGGAGCCCCAGCCATGGCGGCCACTGGAGAACACCAAAGGTTAGATGCCGGCAGAGTGGCAGGGCAGCCCCTGAGGCAGCAGCCAGGGAGGAGAACGAGGAGGAGCCGTGGCCCAGTACCGACTGATCTACGGACCGGTCCCGGTCCCCAGACTGGGGGTTGGGGACCATTGTACTAAAGGAATTCATAATGGATTTATCAAACAGAGTATTGTGTTCAGTTCAGTCTTGGCAGTAGTATGTGCGAAAGGATCTAGGAGTCTTTGTAGACCATGAATTGAACATGAGTCAGCAGTGTGACTCAGTGGCTAAAAAGGCAAATGGGATTTTGGGCTGTATCAAACGGAGTATCATGTCCAGATCAATCTCTCAATGGGACAGGCTTCCTCGGGAGGTGGTGGGCTCTCCATCTTTGGAAATTTTTAAACAGAGGCCAATTCTGTGAAGGCTTAAGGGGGTGGCAAGTTCCAGTGGATAAGCAATAGGGTTATGAGTGTCCTGCATTGTGCAGGGGGTTGGACTAGATGACCCATGTTCTTCCTTCCAACTCTGTTATTCTGTGATTCTATGATTCTCCACTGGTGTGCTTCTTGACTTCAGCACAATCTGCTATCACCATGTATCATAGCTCCTAGTATTTCATTCTTGTTTGGAAACGTCTTGCATACTCCAGGGAGGGGTAGCTAAACTGTGACTCTCCAGATGTCCATGAACTACAATTATTATGAGTCCCTGCCCGCCCTTGCAGCACCCCTCTTAATACCACTGGGAGACCAGTTGCTCCTTCTGCTCCTGCTTGCAGTGGTTTGTCTTCAGTGGTCACCCATTGAACTCTAGCTGCATCCATTTGAGATTTATTTTAGGTGCTTGACCTGCCCATCATCAGTGCTGTTCTTATAGTCACTGAGGCCCTCCTGCATCAGCAACTTTCAGTTTCCATTGTGTGGCTTTCTTTCGTTTGTGCAACTCTGTTTCTCAGTGATTTTTCCCTCTGCATTGTCAGCAGATGTCATTTGGACTGGGATGTTCTTGAGGAACTGTTTCTTTTCCCTCCCAGACTGCTTGCAAATTGCTTTCATTTTTAATTTTTTTAATATATTTTATTCATACTGATGAACTTTTAAAATCTGTATTGCTTAACAATACAAAAAGTTATCTTTTACCAAATCATCTCTCTTATTGGCTTAAGTTTGCAGCTTTGAGTGGAGAGTCCTGTTTTGTTCCAAGTATGTAAACAAATTGTGGAATTTAGCAAATACCCCCCCTTTAATGTGTTTAAATCTGAGTGCTAGAGCCTAAGATTGGGGCCAAATGGACCTCCTGCCCCCTTCATCCAGTTGGCCCTGGCCATTTTGAGTTCTTGGAGCAGGAAATGCACTTTAATGAAGGAAAATGCTTAAACATCATCTCCCCTTACAAATGCTTGAACATAATCTTCCCTTACTATGTTGCTCCCAAGCAGCTACTTCGATTTCATTGTCACTGCCAAGAGCATTAAAAATAAGTCACCCATACGCTTGATGTGTTCAGGTACAGTGTCATGTGTGGCACAGCATTCTAGTCTTTTAACAGTACAAGCACTGCAGGGAAAAGGGAAGAAAACATTTCCCACATAACCCAGCAACTCAAGGACAGCAACTTCCTGTCATAGCATATAAAATGGGCATAATGGAGTTGTAAAGACTGTCTAAGAGCCTCTTGTGGCGCAGAAAGAGCCTCTTGTGGCGCAGAGTGGTAAGGCAGCCGTCTGAAAGCTTTGCCCATGAGGCTGGGAGTTCAATCCCAGCAGCCGGCTCAAGGTTGACTCAGCCTTCCATCCTTCCGAGGTCGGTAAAATGAGTATCCAGCTTGCTGGGGGGTAAACGGTAATGACTGGGGAAGGCACTGGCAAACCACCCCGTATTGAGTCTGCCATGAAAACGCTGGAGGGCGTCACCCCAAGGGTCAGACATGACTCGGTGCTTGCACAGGGGATACCTTTACCTTTACCTTTAAAGACTGTACATTCATAATATTGCAGACGGAACTGAAAATGGATAACTTCCTCATAACCCAATCTAGATTTTCCCACCCTGCTTTCTCTAAACAGTGCACAGCATTTCTTGAAATTAAACTTTCCTTTCATTGGGGCACTTTCCTCTTGGACAGCTGCAGGAGACTGGTGGGAATGTGTAAAGCACCATTAGTTTAAACAGAGCAGCACTGAGGCTTAGTCGGCCTGGTTGGTGCATTTATACCCTGCTTTATTCCACAGTGAGGAGTCAGAGTAGCTTATATTATAATTCTTGTATCCTCCATTTTATTTCCTTAACAGCAACCCTGTTTGGAAGGGTAAGCAGAAAGACACTGAGAATGACCCAAGATCACCCATTGAGCTTCATGGGAAACTTTGGTCTTCCAGATCTTAGTCCAGTGTTCTGTCTATAATGGCAAACTTGTTGTAGTAAGTGAGCATTCTAGAAAATGCCCAGGAATCTTTACATCATTCAGGAGTAGGATTGCCAGGTGCCTCCTGGCAACTGGCGAAGGGTAGGTGGGAACTTACCAGAAGAGAGAGAGACAGGTCTAGGCCATATTTCCGGCATTGCAGAGGAAATGACATCATCATACCAGTGACTTCTAGGTGATGGTCTGGTATTTGGGCAAACACTCTGGTAAAACCAACGTATCATAGAGTTTAAACCCAAATACCAGAGTGTCACCTGGAAGTTGCTGGTGTGATTACATCACTTCCTGTGTGATGCCTGCATCATGACTTGCGCTTTCTTCCTACTGGTAAGTTCCTCTACCAGTCAACTGGGAGACAGGATCTGACATGGGGGACCCTCATCTCCACTGAGGGCTGGGAACCCTATTCTGGAGCTGGGAAAGCCCTGGAGATTTGGGGAGGAAGGGACCTCAGTGGGGTATAATGCAGTAGAGTCCAAAGCATCCATTTTCTCCAGTGTAACTGATCTCTGTAACCTGGAGATGAACTGTAATTCTGGGGGATCCCCATGTTCCACTTGGAGGCAGGCATCCATAGTTAAGTGGGAGATGTACAAGGGGTCTTCAGCAGGCAAATCAGCACCGATAGTTCCATAAACTTAGAACGCTTGAGAACAATTACTGTTTAAGTACCGCCATTTGTATATGGCCAGTCAGTGTGGTGTGTTGGTTCCACATCTGGGCCTGTCACAGAGCTCAGGCATGGATTTCACTGGTTGACCTTGGACCAGTAATCTGTCTCAGCCCCAAGAAAACCAAAAAGGAGATAGTATAACCAAAACCAACAGATTTAACCAACCAGTAGTTAGGACCCAAAGGTTAGGTGTCCACTAAATATAAATATTCAAATTATATTAATATTTATTGTGCACGATTTATAAAGTTAAAAAGTTAACCACACAGACACAGCCCTTAAACTAATCAATGAAAATAAAATATATGCACCATACAATTCTAGACCTACAATGATAGACCCTAATGCATTCCAACCCCCCAAATGAGTCTTTTCTCAGCCTCACCTATTTCTGAAGTCTGCCGTGAGGGTAATAAACAAGGGAGGAAAAGCCATGAATGCCATGCTGAACTCCTTGGAGGAAGGATGGGAGAGAGAGAGAAAGCTATTTACCTATTAGCATTCGATATCTCCTGTAGCACATATTTTGATATAATTATACCCTTGCCATGGGAATTGTAAACATACTGTAGGGGAAAATAACCCTCTTGGAAGGCAACTTGCCACTTCCTCCGCCTTGCTGTGCTCTTGCTGACTAATGAAGTGTCTGTGCTGGAAGGGGAGGAGCACTCATTCATTGAAACTAAAATTAAAAATACAAAGGTGTGTGTCTGTGTGGGGAGCAAACAGTCTTATAGGAGTTTCTGCAGTCAATGAAGTTCAGTGTAATTCATGGGTTTGAAATTTCAGCCAAGTGGAAGGCAGATAAGGGGGACATTTCCACGTCAAGATGCTTTATGTGCCAGTAAGCGCTTCATCTGTATATTTGGGGGGGGGGGGCTGTTTTGAGAGGGGAGGTCTTAGACAAACTGGAGGGGGGGATTTCAGTTATTTTTTGCCTTGTTGGCATTTTAGTTTTCTCCGTCACCAACTGGTATATTGGTTTGCAGGTGGAGCACCAGTATTCACACAAATTCACTGTGACTGTACAGCGAGCCAAGAATGTGACCAAGGGTGCTCTTGGAGATATGCGTGAGTATCTTTCTCCATGTTGTTACTTTTGTGCTTTTCCAAAATTTTTGTCTATTTCTTGTTTTTTCCCCCCCTGCACTGAGCATATTAAGTTCTTAAAAAGAAAATGCTTCTTCACTTAGAAAATACTGGTTAGCTTTAGTAGGGGTTTTGTTGTTGTTGTAATCTGGCATTTGGGGAAAACAAAGGTATTTTTTAAAATTTGCTGCCACTTGGAAATGTTAAATCAGAGTTAAAGAAGGGAGTATGCTGCAGCTTTCACCTAAAATTAGTCTTTTTGGAAAGGAGGAAAAATGCAAAAGTTCTGCTGAGTCATTGGTAGCAAGACGGAAAGTAAATATAGTGTCAGTGAACTTTTCTTTCTTTTTCAAAGGCAATTATAATCATTCCTTAGAAGTACGACATCTGAATAAATGGATCTGTTACTCTTTCCAGTATATTTCTGTTCTATATTTCCTGTATATTTCTGTTATTACTCAGCAGTTACTGGCAGTGCTATAAAGGGAATGTATAGTCATAGAAGTCATATTTAATTTTGCTCCTGAGGAGTTTTGGAAGTGTGTATGTGTGGGGTGCAGAGTAAAAACTAGCTGACTCCTTATGAAATTGAGCTTGCCTAGGAGCAGCCATCTCCCTCCTCTCACCCCTCTCTGGCATAAATTTCTCCTTTCCCATCTTCTAGATGGACTGCAAAATTGTGGAGCCCTTGGGTTCACCCAGTGAAATTGATCTGGCGCTAGATCCAGGTCAGATAAAAGGACTATTCATTACCTGATATGGAATTCATCGCCACTGGATGTGTTAAATAGTTTTTTAAAAAGGAAGGTGGATGTATCAATGATCCTTAGCTGTGATAGTTACGTATACTTTCAAAGGTCAGAGAGGAAGGGAGGCAGCATAATTCTGCATCCTAGTTGTAATCATAAAACACTGAGATCCAAGCCATGTGCTGCTAAGACATTCTTGGAGGAAGGGTGGGGCTTCAAACCTTTGATCTCATCCACTATGGCAATTACTGTAGAAAGCAGGTGAAAAAAATGTATTCCTGAGTAGGGAGGAGGTAGTGCAGTGTTCATTTTACCCCGCCCTGAGCCCCCTGGAGAAAGGTGGGGTATAAATCTAAAAATAAAGAAATAAATAAACTTCAAACACCTACATGGCCCAAGTGACTCCGACCATTTCATTGGACTCCTGAGATAGCTAATGTTACCTGTATCTTTTAGATGAGCTCTCAATATGCTGCCTGATGGGTTTTCTTTTTCTCCATAGTTGAAAGGGAGTCCCAGCTTTCTCTTCCTTGATCCTTTGTGCATGCAAGCTTAGGAATTTGAAAAGATAAGAAGTTTTTTCACAAGATTTTTTCTCCTGTGGTAAACTAGCTTGCTATCACTCAGTGGCACATGTGAAGGCTCTAAAGAATACACAAGCTCCTGGTATGCTAGGAATACCTGCTCCCTCTTTCTAAGTTAGTGGAATATGTCATGTTCACAATATAGGAGGGTTTCTGTTTTGACTGAGAACATTCATCCATTCTTAAGGGGGGAATCGTCCTCTGGAACACTGGGTTTCTGCAGTCAATGAAGCCCAGTGAAATTCAGATTTGAAACTCTGCCCTCCAGTTAACAAGATGCTCTCTTCCCCAAGATCCAAAACAATTTCCCATGAAACCATGTGACTATGTCTGCATTAAGATTTCCAGCCAAAATTTAAGTGCACCTTCTCAAAGACTCCTTTGAGGGGTGTAGGGGAGAAGACAGTTCTGCGTGGGTTCCAGTAATGACCTAACCCAGTGGTCCCCAACCCGCGGGCCGTGGCCCGGTGCCGGGCCGTGAAGGCCTTGGTGCCAGGCCACAGCTCCCTCTTCCCGCACCCCCCCCCCGAAGCGAGAAGCTCGCCAGGCCGCGAGCAAATCAGCCGCCAAAGCGGCCGATTAGCTTGCGGCCCGGCAAGCTTCTTGTTTCGGGAGGGGGGGGGGAAGAGAAGTTTGCCAAGCTGCGAGCTAATTGGCCGCTTTGGCATGGCGGCGGCGCAAATGCGCATGTGCGGACTGCCACGCATGTGCGTTTGTGCCCCTGCTGGGCGCAAAGGCGCGTGTGTGGCAGTCCGCGCGCGCGCGTTTGCGCTGGGACTGCCGGGCGTGCGCGGGGCCCCGGGCCGCCCTCTCCCGCCACTCCGGAGCAGTGGTCCGCGGCAACCAGAAGGTTGCGGACCACTGACCTAACCTGTTGCAATTTAAACTAGCTGAAGCTTTGAATCATAACAAAGAACATGTTGGCGCAGCCAAATCCGGATATTACCAGGACATTTGTGTCTCTTGCCTTGGCCAGCTTTCTCCAGGAATGGCTGCTCTCAGTGAGTCAAACTAAGTTGGGGAAAGGCTTTTGTCACAAGTTCTGCCACCTGCTTCTCCAAGGACAGAGGGGCATCTTGGTGCAATCCCAGCTGGCTATGAATGTGTTCCTTCAATGTGCATGTTAAGATTAATCTCCCCTCTCCCCTTAGGGTTGGAGCCAGTACTAGACTGGCCTCGACTCTGCAGGTCCCCTGTGACATCATTCCAGTTTTCCATCGGCCCGTCTTTGGTCCACCCACCGGGCCTGTGTGGGATGTAAATTTAAATTATGTCTCACCATAAATTGTATCTGAGTTTTAGAATGTTATTTTAATGGGGTTTTAATGGGGATATTAATGTTCTATTGTATGGGTTGTATGGTGAAATTGTAAACCGCCGCAAGCCAGTCCTGGTAGCGGCGGTTATATAAATCCAATTATGAACAAACAAACAAATAAATAAGGCTGTACGCGTACTCTCACATCAGACACATCCCCATTCACCATCTTGGAGAAAGGTTCAATTTATTGACCGATGGTGAATTCCCCCATTGCCTGCAAAACACTTGTTCAGTATTCTACTACTGCTTTCAATTTACATGGGAGGAAAATATGGGGATGTCTGTCAATTATATATTGGAGATGCACTCCAAACATCCAGGTAATGGCTCTCAGGGTCTGGGTTCATGTAGATGTCAAAAAGAATGGGGGGTGGGAGATTTTATTTATATGCCACATCCAGAGAACCTGTTCAAGGTGTGGAAATTTTCCATGCTCAGGTTATATGTCCAGAGGATAATGAAGAAGAAATAATTAACTCCTGTGATCATGTAAACACATACTTGAGTTAATCCAGCATAATATCCAGTGTCATCCCAAACAGTTACACCCTTCTAAGCTGGTTGACTTCAATGGGCTTAGAACAGTGTCGTCCCACTTTGAATCGCCCTGATAGTATACTGACTTCCAACGAAGTGTTTTTGGATGTGAACAGGTAATGATGGAGAACTATTTTCTGCCTCGTGTTAGATAATAACAAATGGGGGACACGCAAGGACTTGCCTTTCTCCTTTTTCCGCCTTTCTCTTTCCTGCTTTCTTCACTTCTTTCTAACAAATACCAGCCAACCTGACTTTCTCTCCATTTTAGTCTTCAGCTTTCCTTCCTCCCTCCACCCTGACAGCTTCTCCTTTGGGAACACTCTGGCTGGACTGGGCTGGACTCAGTTGTGTGGTGCTGGCTGCCAGGGTGAGCTCAGTTGTGCAGTCTCAACAGCTGCAAGGACTTGTGGGAGCAGCTTACTTTCACCTGTTTCTCCCTCCCCACACTAGTTCCTCTTTTCCTCCTCCTGGCGTATGATTAGCTTTCCTTGCTTCCTTCTTACTTTCCCTCCCACCAGCCTGTCAGATCTGAAGGTGTTGCAACTTTCTGTAAGCTAGGTCATGACGGATGGCAAATTTCACAGCACGTCCTGAAAATTAAAATCTTTATGGGAGCAGCACTCCTATGGTATTTCTCAAAAAGGTCAGATTAGGCCATTGTTCTAACACCCATGTTTCAATCAACAGTCTATCTCTGTAGTCTTCTTTGTGGCGGTGGAAAATGATGGTGTATGTAATAATGTAATATGGCATAGAGGAAAAATTATCTCTTAAGTGTTGAAATTAAATATGGATGGCCATGCTAACTGGAAATGAAGCCAGATAGTACATTGCCCCTTTCTTGTATTTAAAATGAACATTTTAACCATTAGTAGCACGAATATTTGGGGAAAGCCCCGGTGGGTGGAGAGTGTCCAGGATGCGGAGAGTGTCTGGCCTCGATTTCTGGACAGCCAGACACGCTCCATGGGTGAATCAGGGCGCGGACAGATGATTGGGACAGCCCCTAGAGGGCCCGCCCCCCACAGCTGCAGTAGGTGCTCTGTTGAGGCCAGAAATGGAGCCTGGTCATCCTACGCGGGCCCGTCCCTGAAAGGCCCTCCCTCTCTAGGTGGCCACATGGCTCTTTGCAACCCTCACTGTGCACAAGCTTGGCTGCCGGGAGGATCACGTCTGTGGCGCCCTGTCCATCACTACCTCGCCCCGCCATCACCATGCCCACTTTCCCCGCCATGGACACCAAACTCCAACCCCAACCTCGGGGTGCCCGACATCCACTGGCGAGCTTCCGACCAACGATAGGCTTTAGCCCTGCTCTAGTGCCCGTTGCACTCCTCGATGCAACAGGCTTTATGGCTAGTACATTATAATATTTGAATTAGGCTTTGCCTGCCTTGTAGTGGCAAGAAAAAATGGTCAGTTTTTCTTTGTACTGATGTTCCTTCCTCATACTATGCTACTTTTTAGGTTCATAGATCATCTGGTTTGGATCCTGCTGAACATTTTGTTACCTAAATGGGATCCAAAAAAGGGGAAATTAACATTAAAAGTGTTCCATAAAGGAATAACATGAGATCTTTGATCTATGTATACAAGGGTGGATCTTGGTAGGGGTATCCCACAATAAAATTAAGGAGACTGGAATACAAAATAAACTAATGGTGATTTTAAGCCCCTTTCTCCTTGGGGGTATAAAAAAACTTCTCCTTCTCCTCCTCTTTTTTTGTCTTTGTTGCTGGGAGCCAGACCAGAAGGGTAAATCAGGAAGGACTGATGGATTCCCCAAAGCAAACTGGAAATGGTGCCAGTGGTATTTCTGTATTTAAGATCATTTTCAGTGAGGAATATTGCAGCTCCCTAGAACCATTTAGGCCTGGGAAAATGGTATGGGTGGAGGGTTGTTTCCCTTCTTCCCTCACACCATGGTCCTGATCTGAATCAAGTTCTTGTGTGCCTGATCTTTCAGGGCACCAAACCTAGAACTCCCAGTGTCTTGTTGGGTTTGGCCCTGAGATCTAAAATAGCAGCCATTAAGTCCAGGTTCACAAGATGACTGTAGGAACAATTTCAATTACTCAAAATTGTAGAGTGATTGACAACAGTAAAGCTGCATAGTGTGGATGTTGGTGTATAGACATATGACTTAACCTCAGAATTTTTGAAGATGTTTTGAAGATCCTAAATGTCTTACTTTTTGTTACAGTTGACACACCTGACCCATATGTGGAACTGTTCATTCCATCAACACCTGACAGCAGAAAGAGAACAAAACATATTGATAACAATGTGAATCCTGAGTGGAATGAGACCTTTGAGTTCATTTTGGATCCTAACCAGGAAAACGTTCTTGAGGTACCAAAATAAGTTTGTTTATTTGATTTCATTGTATAGGGCTCTTAATAAGTTGGGAGGCAGGGCTGGTCACTCAAGGAAATTTAAGTTTAACACCAACAAAGCTGATGCTGTATTTTTATTCATTTATACAGCTGGCAGTGATATTGTGTGGTGTCCTTTCCCACCACCTACCACCACCAGTTTTGGTCCCATTGGAGTGAAGGGTGGTGGTGAGGGCCTGGGTTTAGGAGACTGCAAGCCATGATGTGCAGTCTGCTGAACCTAGTGTTGAAGTGAGGGAGCATCAGCAGCCTACAGTAACCTGAATGCTTCCTGACAAGTTTTGAAAAGGAGGAGTGTGTTGAGGACCCCAGTAGAAATTCTCCCTCTCCCTCTCCCTCCCTTCTCTCTCCTTGGTAAAATATCAGTGGGCTTATGGAGGCAAATAATTTTTATTTTAATAAAATATTTTGTCCTACTTCTGGATCTTTAAAGCGATATGCAGAGTAAAGGAGCCCAGCCTCCCTGCTATAGCTCCAATTTATATGTCAGCTCTGTGTTCGCCTCCATTTGCAGCAAGTATAAGACCTGGGCAGCTGACATCAGAACTGGGTTTTAGATTTTAACTGTATTTAAATTAGGACTTTTCTATATTTTATTCAGCCAGCTTGGTGTAGTGCTTAGAAGTATGGACTTCCAATCTTCCAATGATAAATAAATAAACAAAAAACAAATAAAAGAAAGAAAAATATAACCCTTTCAAGCCCCCAGTCACGCTTAGCACTTGAGCTGATGCTGTTTCTGCCAGTTGGGTCCCACAAAACTACTGACTTCAAGCCATGGGCTGAAACTCCTTGGCTCTTGGCCTTGAATTCATGTCTTTGACCAAGCTGAGACTTTAAGTTTAGGTGGAACTCATTGATCAATGGAAATAAGGCAGAAGACCTTGTTGAATCAATAGGTAGCACCAGGAAAATGAGAAGCT
Source organism: Paroedura picta (assembly GCF_049243985.1). NCBI lineage: Eukaryota > Metazoa > Chordata > Lepidosauria > Squamata > Gekkonidae > Paroedura > Paroedura picta. Next base: position 43,262,796 of record NC_135372.1, read on the forward strand.
GCAAATCTAACCAAAGCCCTGCAGTCCAAGTATTCAGCCAGAGAAACCTCCCCACTGAATACCATTCTCTGGAGATTCCAGCAGACTGGTTAGGAGGCCACAGAGCACCAGGGAAAAGCTAGATTTTTCTGAGCCTGGCAATGGCTGAAATAAGGTATCAGAGCTACCTGAGGCCTTCCAGCTCACGTCCAGGCATGTTGGCTCTATGGAAAGGCAGACATCTATGTGGTGATCCTGCTAGGTGAGACTTCCCCCTGTTATGCCCTGCAGACTCCAAGCCAAAGCTGGATGGAGGAGATAAAATATTCTCATGCTTGGTGTAGACATGTCTTATGTTTGCATGTGTGCTGACTTAATCCCATGTAAAAAATTGAAGAAATATGGACTATCTAAACTGGTGTTATTGGACAAGGGGTATCCTTTCTTACTTGTACTGTTTCTACTACACATTTTGTGGTCTTTCTTTTCCTTCAGGGAGAATGGGAAGAAATCACAACAGTTTTGCTTCTTATATTTTCTGCTCAAGGGCTAGTTCAGCCCTTTTTTTGCTGAGTGAGACCTGAGTCTTTTGCTTCCCACTAAATGCTGGTCAAATGGAATAATTTTTTTTGCTAAGTGGAGCTGCTGACATCCAACTTCAGATCTGGGTTTTCTTTTTTAATTTTATAAGGTGTGTCTTGTTTTTCAGTGAGGAGTCACGAAGTCATTGTTAGGAACTGGCTTTCAATGCATTGTGTCCATTTTCAATTTAATATAACCCAAACTGAGTGCCAAAAGAGCTGTTCACTAAAGAAAACACAAAATAATGATATATATAGGTGAAAATTTAGTAAGTTTCCTGAAGACAGCACACTCACCTGACTGCTTGGATGCCACTTCCCAGGTGGGACCTGGGGATCCCCTGAAATTTTACCTCATCTCCAGGCTACAGAGATCAGTTCCCCGGGAGAAAATGGCTGTTTTGGAGGGTAGACTCCAAGCCATTATACTCCACTGAGGTCCGATCCCACCCCAAATCCTGTCCACTCCAGGCTCTATCCCCAAAGTCTCCAGGTATTTCTCAACCCTGAGCTGGCAACCCTAGCTGACTCTGAAAATACAGAACAAAAAATTCTAATGTGACAAGCAACCAACACTTCATAAACTTATATGACCCAGTCTCATGAATGTGGGCTTTTAGTGAGTCTAAGATAGACCGTTTATGCACTGGGAACTTCACTGCCCCACCCCCCTGTCAGGAGCACAGATCGGGGGCGGATGAGGTGCACTGGGCCAAATGCTCCCCCATGTGGGTGCAGGAAGAGGTGGGGCAACCTGCCACAACTAAAACTCCAGTCTGCAGGCCTACATGAAACCTCCAGTGCGTAAACGGTCATAGAGAGGCTAGTATGAGGGAGGGGACATTTTTGAAAAATTCCAGGCAACTACAGTGGACCTTGAGGGGATTGAAAACAACACAACCCTAAACAAAATCAAGCCTTAAGCTTGGAGTACAGACTCCTCAGAGCTTCATCCTATTCAGCCACCCCTTCTAACTGCCTCACTGCCTTGCTGTAATATGAGGAGTTTAAAGTGGCTAACAATGTAAAACAGGATACCCAGCGGAAACAAATTTAATAATCCAACAATAAAACCTTCAACAATAAAATAAATGTTTGCACTCAATGTATATATCATTTAAAATAGGAATATGCAGGGCTTCACCTGGTAAGTAGAAGTAGAAGTACCAAGGATGTCACCAGGAATAAAAAGCACTCTCAGAGTTTCTTAATGTGTGAGGATTTGGAAAAATATCTGATATAGGTCTTAACGGGAGGATTCATGTGGGAACAGGCAATCCTTAAAGATACTCAGTTCCCATATAATTTAGGACTTTTTAGATCAGCGCCAGAGGAATAAGTGGTTTTGGTTTAGAAAGTGGAACCAGAAAGGTTGAGTTAGAAATGGGAACAGAGAAAGGAGATGCATGACCAAATTTTTTTTAAAAACTTTAAATGTGTTAAATTTGAACATTCATTGCATGTGCTTTGCCACATCTGAGGTGTACTAAGACCTGCTTGACTAAAATGTTCACTGTAATTAGTAGTGCTTTGATATCCCGAGATGTAATGGCGGTCTTGGATCTGTGAAAGTAAAGTTTTTAAGTGACTGCTGCAGTTGGATTTAGTCTGAGGCATTTCTGTTCCAATATTTTAAAAACTTGCCTAAAGTGTGAAATGGATGACTGAAAGCAGAATTGAAGGTAAAGCAACGTGACTGCCCTTCTAGACAAATATGTTAGGAAAACAATTAGTAAAAACAGGGATTAAAATCACTGTCGGCAAGGTTTGGAATTGATAGAGTTGACAACCCTAAAGAACAAAATTCCAGGGCAAAAAGTGTTCAAAAAATCAGTGGAGTTACAAGTTCTACAGCAGTGGTTCTCAACCTGGGGGTTGGGACCCCTTCGGGGGTTGAATGACCCTTTCACAGGGGCCGTTGCAGGGCAAGCAGCTTGGACGGGAAGGGGGCGCCATCCACACAATAGCCTTGTGGGGTAGATCAAGATAGAGCATTCGTCTGGAGCAGTGGAAAAGAGCGAGATTGGCATAGTGGATCAAGAGGCAGAACTGAAATGAGAAACTCCGGGGGAAAAAGTCTATATACAATCGTGAACAATGGATCTTACCACACCATTGGTCAGTTTCGGTTTAATTTCTGTGAAAGAACACTTGCATAATTTTATGGTTAGGGGTCACCACAACATTATTAAACAGTATTAAAGGATCACAGCATTAGGAAGGTTGAGAACCACTGTTCTACAGGATCAGATAAACATCTTAATAGCAGCAAATAGCAAACATATTTTTGCTCAAATGCTGAGGCATCCCTGGACACATGCCATCATCACGTCTGAGTGCATAGGAAGTAATGTCATTGTGTTACTGGCAATGTTGTTACATCCATGGGAGACACCCCCCCCCATAAGTCTCCCACCCCATGTCTGGCACCCCCTACTAATTGTAGGTGCAAGAAACACATTGAGTTCTACTAAACATGTAATTTATTTATTTTATTTCTAATATATTTATATACCACCCTCCCTCGCAGCTCAGGGTGGTTTACATGGAACATGGAACAATACAGCATAACTCAGTAACAACGGCAGATAAATAACAGTAGTAACAGTGATAAGAGAGGTAATAGTGGTTCTAATACATTCAGTAACTGGTTGAACAACATTAACATATTAACAATCCACAGGTTGATCAGTTAAGAATCTTTATTTAATGGGGAGTGGTTCTGGGGGGTCCAGTAGGTGGTGTTGGTTTGGTCAACCTCAACCAAATGCCAGGCAAAAGAGCTCCCTTCTGCAAGTCCTGCAGAACTGTTCTAGCTCTGGCAGGGCCCTGATCTCCCCTGGGAGCTCATTCCACCAGGTGGGAGTCAGGACAGAGAAAGTTCTTGCCCTGGTTAAGGTCAGACGGGCTTCCTTGGGGCCAGGGATCACTAGCCAGTTGGAGGTGCTGGAGTGTAGTGCTCTTTGAGAGGTGTAGACAGTCAGACAGTCCCTCAAGTACAGAGGGCCCAGGCCACATATGGCCATAAAGATGATTACCAAAACCTTATGTCTAATTTGGATTTCATCTGATAATCAGTGCAGTTGGAGAGTGGGCTGGATGTGGGACCTCCATGGTGTTCCTTTGAGGGCCCTGGCCACTGCATTCTGGACCAACTGTAGTTTTCAGATCAAGGTTAAGGGTATGGCTGTGTAGAGTAAGTTGCAGAAATCCAGCCTAGACCATTGCATGGATCACTGTGGCTAGGTGTTCCGGGGCCAAGTAGGGCTCTATTAGTTTGGCTTGGTGTAGGTGTTAGAATGACAGCAGCACTACTCTTGTTACCTGTGCCTCTATAGAGGCATTGAGGATCACCCCTGGTGGAGTAAGCCACTGAAAGCTGTACACCGTCCAGCTTGGGCACCCAAGAGGGTACATGAAGATGTTAAATAGGACTGTAGAGAAAGGATTACTCCCTGTGGAACTCCACACATGGGCTGGTTGTGACATTGGATCCCACAGAGCATTTAGGAATCCATTTGGATCCATAAGTCTCTCCGGGTGAGCTAAAATCTGCACAACGCCCAACTGAGCGGAAGGCGGCAATTGCAGTTGTGGCTTCAGGGTGTAGTGGTCTGACCATGGCATGGCATTTGCCACAACCAGTTCCATATGCAACCCCATGGAAAAAGTGAGATCTAGGGTGTGACCTTCCTGATGGGTAGGGTCAACAACAAATTGTGAGAGCCCTAGTGTTGCCATGGCTGATACCAGGTCCAGCCCATTCCTTGTGGGTGACAGCTCAGCATGGATGTTAAAATCCCCCAGAATCAATAGTCTGGGGAGCTGTAATGACCAGGCCACCATCACCTCCAGTAGGGCTGGCAGGGCATCTGGTGATGCATTGGGTGTGCGGTATACCAACCAGATGCCCACACTCCTGGTTTTTCCCCACCCGAGACCAACACATTGAATTCCTGGAATTGATGGTGTGGGGAGGGCTCTGAAGAAGAAATCCTCATGGATTAGGGTTGCCACCCCTCTTCCCAGTCCTGCAGTCTGCGACTGATAGAGGACAGAGAATTCGGCAGGGTCTAGATCTTTAAGGGTGACTGTTTCACCCTCCCTTACCCAGGTTTCCATCACGCACCCAAGTCTACCTCATACTCTGCAAAGTAGGCATGCAAAGTAGATGTTTTGTTGTTGATAGACCTGACGTTGCATAACATCAGTTTTGGAGGCAGGTTTTTCACATTTGCCTCCAACCTAGTTCCCTGAGGGATGGGGTGGAGGTTAGAAGGGGTTAGAGCATGACCGTATCTCAACTTCTATTGACCCACCATTTCCCACCGCCATGTCTGCCAATTCCACTGATGTGTTTTGAGGAGTTATTTGAGAATATAAGGTACATTTGGTAACAATGGTGATAATTTTGTCCAACATTTGAATCAGAAATGGTTGGAAACAAAGTAAACTGCTTTGTGTTTCAGCCAGGAAATATAAAATATAGAATTTACAGTAAAATAATATCATTTTTGCAAGGCCATGTGATCTAAGGATACATTTGGGGAGTGATTATTGTTTTTTTTTAATATATTGAAATACTCCAGTGCTATTGGAAAATGTGCAACTTGCTATAATTTGATTTGGCTGTTGCAATGTTCCCCTTGAATGTACTGGATGTGTTTTGTGTTTTGCAGTATTTTTAGACAATTGTTGGATGTTGTAGTTTTTCTATTTGGTATTTCTATTTATTACTTCTAAACTATATATCCACTGTTTAAAAGAAAAAGAAAAAACGTGTTTTGTAGATCACTCTCATGGATGCTAATTATGTGATGGATGAGACTCTTGGTTCAGCAACATTTCATGTCTCATCACTGAAAATTGGAGAGAAGAAGGAAGTTCCATTCATCATCAATAAAGTAAGTTTTACATTTCTGTTAGCAAAACTGAGATTCTCTGTATAGAGATTCTTTCAAGTAGCCACCTCAAGCACTGCTACCTTTACTAAAGATAACTAGTAGTTATGTCATTAAGCAGGGGTGGCAGGGGCTCATGGGAACTGTAGTCCATGGACATCTGGCGACCCACAGTTTGGCCACCCCTGCAAGAAGTATACCATAGATCAGGACCCTACAGATTCAAGCACACATTCTAAGGTGGTGGCTGGCTAGAATGTGACTTCTGGGCTTAAACTCCATTTTGAAGGCTTTCAAGGAAGTGGTGAATTCTGATCATAAAATATGCATTGAAACAATAACATGAGCAAAACTAAGCTGTATTGGCTTCAGTGCCACAGATTGGAATTCACCTGATTCAATTCAGACAGCCATGGGCTGAAAGGCATGAGATTTGACCTGGCAGCAACCCTTTATTTTTGAGCAACTGCAACTGGGTGCCAAAAATCAGCCCATAATCTTTATTAAATGATGTCAGTCTTTACATAACTTGGTCCCCACAAACTGAAGCTTGCAACTTAACACATTTGTTTTCCTGTTAAGCTCACCATAGTGGTGAGTATTGCATGCCAGCTGGCAGGCTTTCCACTGTTAGAAGGGTCTGATATCCTTGACCTATCAAGCAAGAGAGGTAGAAACAGGATGGCAGATTTCAAGTAAAGGGTTATCAGATAAGGCAGACAAAGTGTGGGCCAGAGAGAATATATGTTAAAATCCTACAATTATTTGTTCTTTGAATAGCCAAGAGACTTCAAAGAGAGGACTCAAAAGTTAATCGCTTGAGAGCATCACAGTCTTGATTTGTTCTAGCTGGTTGCTTAGGGGCTGTAAAGATGGAAGCAGTGGTTTATTTGTTTTCTGAGCAGCAGTTGTTCTCTCTGAAATATGTATGAGCACAAACATTGATGTGCTCCCCCTTGTTACGTAATGAGTAGAGCCTCTTAAGCCAGTATATGGTCCAGTATAGGTCCAGTATATGGAATTTTGGGACATTGGCCTAGATGCTCACTCAGCTGTCAATTGAATGACCTTCAGTAAGTCACTTTTAGCCTCAGTTTCCTAGCTGGGAAAACAGTATCTTGCTTTGAAGGGCCGCTATGATTACTTGGGTGATAAGATATGACCGAAGGAAATTGGCTAGGGCATGTGTTTAAATATGAATAATATCAAAACCTTAATGCAGGAACTTAGTTAATGTTTTCCCTGTTAGGGAAGGGCGTGGAGAAATTGCAGGAAAATTGCAACACACAATGAGTTAATACTGTTCTTCATTACATTCCTCCTTGGTAAAAGCCTTGTGATGAAATACCATGCTGTCGCGCCTCATTGTCATAGCTTGTGAAGAAAGTAGGGAATATGTTTTGGTTTTTTGAAATAATAGATTATTTCTAGAACATGGATATCGTGGGGGCTTGTATTGGATGGTGTGTGGACAGGGATAGCAGCCTGAGAATACTGGCCAGTGACCTAAGTGCCAATCTTTTATACCCAACCTTATCCCGCAGTGGAAACCCAAAGTTACTCTCATCATTCTCCTTTCCTCTGCTTTATCCTCACAACAACCCTGTGAGGTAGGTGAGTGAGTACGACTGACCCAAGATCACCTAGCAAGCTTCCCTGGCAGAGTGGGGATTCAAACTTGGGGACTCATTGTCCAAGGCTTTTTCAGAGAAATGATAATAAAAAAGAGAGAGGCCTTTATTTTATGTTGTTCTTGCTTACAGCACGATAAATGGATATGATGTTTTTACAGGGTTGCATGCAACTCAAACAAAACAAAATCAGACCTGTCCCTGCTGCTATGTATCTTACAATCAATCTATTATTCGTTTATTGTGCTCTTCCTCCCAAGGAGTTCATTGCAGCATTCATTATTTGCTTTGCCTTATCCTTACACAACCCTGTGAGGTAGGCGAGGCTGAAAGTGCATGTGACTCACATAGGTCAGAATACCCCCTCAGCTTCATGGCAAAATGGGGATACAAACCTGGCCCTTCCAAATACTAGGCCAGTCTTTTGCAACCTTTTGACTGTGGAGGAGTCCCTGAAATAATTTTTCAGGCTTTGAGGACCCCTGGAAGTGATGTCAGCTGGCCACACCTCCCTGTCATGCCCCGGAAGTGACATGTCACCAAATGTGTCATCACCACCTTCACCCTCTTTTCACTCCCTCCCCCAGCCTTTATTACTACTATGGCAACTCTGCCTCATGTAGGCTGGAAAGAAGGACAGGAGCTGAGAAGTCAAACTGGACCCTCCATACCACACCACAGCCAACTCCCTTCCCGCCCCCCCCGATTCTTAGACCCATGGCATACCGTCTGAGCCCTCTGGATGGAGGCCACCAGCTCCTTATCCTTTTTCTTTATTAATTAAGAGAGGAGAGGAAAGGTCGAGGACCCCTCTGAAGCTCCCACTGACCCCTGGTTGGGAATCCCTGTCATAGACAGACACTATAAGTGCTCCACCATGCCGGTAATCTAAAACAGGCAGTGAGGGAAGTAACGGAGAGATGGGTGGGAGAAGTCAGAGTGGCATGGGATGAGCATGGGTTCATATAGTTAGGTCTGACTGCCATTGGGGATGGCAAGGTTTCATGTTAGAGACCTTATAGAAAAGGTGAGTTTTGATTGGGGACTTAAAGATAAGTGGGGCAGGGAGTTGCATGCTGACAGGCGAGCTAGGGAGAATGGGTGGAGTCATCGATTTAGACCCTGGCTGCATGTTCACCCTTCCCACGTGAGGGGCACTTAGAGAATTCTGAACCCTTTGAGAATTCTGAACGCTGCCACTCGGGCATGCTACAGAAACCGGAGAGAGGATTGCATTCACCCATGAGAAAGGAGGATCCTCTGTCTATCATTCTCTTCCTCTGATTATCTTCTCTGATTATCTTCTTGGTATTAATTTTCCCTAGGAATTGGGCGGAGGAATAGCAAGGATACTTAGCTCCTGTGGAGAGTGATTAGTGGAGATAAAATGACAGACATAAAAGTGGACAAGGTGCCTCTTCCTTCCCAGTTTATTGCTTAGCTACTACATCCTGTGCAGAATTGTCTGCAAACTTGAAAGGTCGCTAGATGGAGCTGGTTTCAGGTTGTTTTGTTGCGATTTTATTCCCTAAATAAAGAACTTCTTGACAAAAATTTGACCATGTCACATTTCTTGTCCAGGTCACAGAAATTACTTTGGAGTTATCTCTTGAAGTCTGGTAAGTGATCAGCTATATTTTACAAAAATTTATCTCAAGCATTAGATTCAAAAATCTTGACAGCGCCGTCCTGTGGAGAGTTTATCCAGCTCTATCTCATAAGGACAGACTGGAGTAACTCACAGTAAAATTGCATCATACATCCCCTCTTGAATCTATCTGCATCCTAACCCACCAAATAGAAATGTTCTTTTCTCACTTTGTCACTTTAACCATGTGATAGTAAGAGGGCCGAAAAGCTTTTGTTATCTCTCACCTCCCCCCCCCCCCCAAAAATCGTTTTTAGAAGTGCTACATGATAACTAAGCTGACAAAAACTCCCAGGACCTGTATTCCTCAGAATTTGTGATGAATTCAATCTTTTCAGGTGAAAAAAGGTAGTGCTTTGTAATTGTATTGGTTGAGATTCGGCAAGAAACTTCAGTGCCCGGGTGAAAGCACGCAGGGCTGGTTCATTCCGGTTTTTCAGCACGATTGAACAATGTGCTTTACATTTTGATTGCTTTGCGCAATTCTCTGGTTCTTCAGCTTTGTTTTCCCGAGTCAAAAAATTCTGCCAGGAACAATTAAGATGATGCAAAGTCAGAAATCCGAGCTAGCATCTCTCAGTCTTGGTTTGAACCCTAGGAGAATGGCAGAGTGTACGAGTGGGAACTTCTAAGCCTGGTGGTAGCTGTGCGGCCTTTAAGAGGGGGACTTCACAGGAGAAGAAGGGAGGGCAAGAGTAAAAACATATGGTGCTCCCCCCTCATCTTATTCCTTATTCCTGGTGAATGGTATAGAGCCCGGTCTGCTCCTAACATTACTTTGGGCTTCTGCCATTCCAATAACTTATGCATAATTCCAAAATGTGTCTTTTTAACTTAATAGTTCATATAAGGTACATAAAGCCTCTAATTTAAAATTGCTGGTAGGCAGAACTTAAATTAAATGAATGCCATCCTGAACAAAAGCATCTTTAGCTGCTTCCTAAAGGTCAAGAGTTAGGAGGCCAGGCGCATCTTACTGGGAAAGTGGTTCCGTAATTGGGGGGCTGCCACTGAAGATTTTCATACTTTATGTTCATTATATCTTCACTGTAAAACAGAACTAAATAGGCAATGTCCATGGCCACACTTATGCTGCGCAGTTTCCACTGATCTTTCATTGCATACAGCAGGGATAGCCAAACTTTGGTTCTCTAGATCAGTGGTCCCCAACCTTTTTTATCACCGGGGACCACTCAACGCCTTTTACTGAGGCCCAGTGTGTGTGTGGGGGGGTAGTTTACTCCTCTACTCTCAACCACTGCCCTAACGCTCTCTGATCGCTATGGTAATGTTTAAACATCCCTTCAAAATAAGATACAGACACGCCACAACAATGAACATAAGGAACATTTTATTTTCATGGAAATCTTAACTCATGACAATGACAAATCAATGGGAACCCTGAGCTTGTTTCTCTGCAACGAGATAGTCCCATCTGGGAGTGATGGGAGACAATGACACCCAAAGTGTGTTGTAAAGGGCTGGGGGGGGGATGAAGTAAAGGGCCGGGGGGGGGAAGGTGTCCTTCGCGGCCCAACTCCAATTAGTCGACGGACCACATGTGGTCCGCTGCCCATAGGTTGGGGATCGCTAGTCTAGATGTCCATGGACTACAGTCACCATGAGCCAACTGGGTTGATGGTAATTGTAGTCCATGGACATTTGGAGAGCCACAGTGTGGCCACCCCTGATATATAGAAATGGTTCAGGATTTTGCCTTTCTACAGAGAGATTAATGCAACTCTGGTTGCCTGATAAATTATAAGAAAAATCTCCACTTCTTTTTTCTTTTCATGGCATGAACCTTGTCTGTTCTTTGCCCTTTAGCTCTTCGACAGACCTTCGCTTCAGCATGGCGCTATGTGATGAAGAGAAAGCTTTCCGACAGCAGCGGAAAATGAGAGTAATGCAGCATTTGAACAGTTTTCTGGTGTCTGAAAAGGACAACCACTTGACCTCCATTCGTGATGTAAGTTGGAAAACTGAGTGTCAAATGCTTATTGGTCTGTTTTTGAGGCTATTGTTGCTGGTTACTATCTTTGGCGAAATCTCCATTATGTTCCAGGATCTTAAGAACATAAATACAGCCTTCTGGGTCAGATCAGCAGTCCATCTAGTTGTTCATATGATAAATCTGTTGCCCCTGAGAGCTGAGCAAACAAGATAGAGAGGCCAAGGCCCTCTCCTCCTGCTGCTTCCCAACACTGGGACTCAGATGTTTGCTACCTCTGTAGAAGGAGGTCCTCATGAGTCACACTGGTTAGTAGCCATTGTTGAACCTCTCCTCCATGAGTCCTTCTAACCATTTAAAATAATCTGTAATCTGCCATAACTACTTCCACTTGTGTGCTTGTTTATAACTTAATTTTGCATGTTTTAATTTAAATTTTCAACCACAATGTTTGGTTCAATCCTGCAGAAAATTGCTGCAACAACATTTCTTCCCATCAACAGAGTGGAACTTTCAAGGGCTACTAACCTCGCAAGCAGCTCAGATTTCACTAAGCAATCCTGAATGCACAGTAGGAGAGTCAAACAACCATCTCCTTTCCCTGCACTGCTCTGAGGCAAATGAGCAAGTCTGCAACCTGTGTTTAATGGAAGGACAAAGTGTGTGATCTTTGTCTGTTTCCTTTAGCCCTGAGGTAGCATCTTCAGGTAGTTCAAAGCATAAGGGACCTCAAGAGAAAACGGGTGGCATTGATAGGGCTAGTGGCTTTGGGGAAATGCTACCTAGACAGTCCTAAGTTATATTACACACCTTGAAGTGCATTGATTCCAGTGGACTTAGGAGAAAGTAACCAAGTTTAGAATTGCAAAGGTAGAGCAATCAATCCTTAGATTATTATTGGAGAAGGGGCTGAGAAAGGAGGTGCAATGCCATGGTGGCTTTTTAAAGGGGCTTTCAAGTGTATTTCTTGTTATTTGATCTCTTTTATGCTCTTTGGACATGCTGTATACTTTTTTTGGTATAGTATAAGGGCACTAGCATCTTTCCTCAATGAGGCTCTAGTGGTTTGTATTTAAACTTGCTTTGTGGTAATCCACTAGTAATAAATTTGCTCACCAAAGAACAGTGGACGTAGAGCAGACTTTCTCATCTGTTTTTCATTGAGAAACCCCTGAAACATTCTTCAGGCTTCTGGAAACACCAGAAATGGTGTGATGATGCAGAAAATGGTTGGAAAGTATAGCTGAGTGCATGCCCACCTGTGACCCCTCCAGGCCCATCACTGAACATTTGGGGGGGGGGGGAGGTCGATATGACCATCATATCACCCAATACATTTTTAACAAATTTAGTAAACTATATTTAAAAATTAATTAACTCCCACCCATTCAGGAATCCCTTCCAGGGCCTTCAAGAAACCCCAGGGTTTCACAAGCACTGTCTGTATGCTTTGTCCCACACTCTGTATCCAAGCCCTGCCCCCAAACCTCAGAGATGTGTCTTATTAATATTAGAGTAACATGTGCCCCTTGAATTCTGGACAAATAGATTTCCAAATCAGTCTTTATTTATTTATTACATTTGTATACCGACCTCCCCTACAGCTCAGGGGAGATGTGCTTTCTGGGGAGGTCTAGACTAGTACCTATCAGCAAAAAAAGAAGGGGGAAAAAGAAAAAGGGGCCTAAGGTGCTGGGCCTAGCTAGAATTGGTGGTACACACTGAGAACTTGGCAGTACAATGGCACTGATGTGCATTATGCACCTATGTACAGAGCTGCATTGATGGGAAAGACAACACCAGTTGCCTTTGCTACCAACTACTGAGGGCACAGGGAACTTGGTCAGGAAGGGAGCTACTCACCTTAGCATAGGTGATGAGAACACTGGATATAACATCCATCTTTTGCTGAGAGAAATCTCCACTGACGTTGGCATGCTCTGTATTTTTATTGGTAGGATAAGAGTGACTTTTCATGTGGCACCTATATTGCCTGCAGTCATCCTGGAAAGCTGGAGTTCTATTCCAGAACACAAAGCAGGAAGTCAGTGGAATGTTTGTACTCCTACATTATGGTGGCTGAATAAGTGGAGGAATTTGTACTGGTAGCCTAGGGAGCTATTGATGCCTCTCAGTTTTCCATGTGGCCCTTTCTTGTTTGAGTGTTGTGAATGAGGCCATTGGTCCATCAAGGTCAGTATCTTCTACTCAGATTAGCAGCCACTGCCTGGTGTATCGGGTTAAGGTCTTTAATATCACTTGATCCTGTTAGAAGGAAATACAGAAGAATTCCTCTTTATCAACTGGGGAGTGAACCTGGCATCTTCTGTATGCTAAGCATCAAGACATGGTGTCTTCCCTAGTCACATGCAACTTCCATTGATCTCCTTTTCTGGCCTCTGTCCACACCCACTTTCACCCTAGTAATGGAAGGCACTGGTAGCTTTTGCCATCTTGGAAATATAACCAAATAAAAGGCCTGGACCCTGTCAAAAATTACCAATGATTGAAGAATTTTCACCAGTAGAGTATGCCTTGATTACCTCCCCACTCCTGCTGCAGCCCCAAATACCCCCAGATCTGTTGCTCTTGGGAGATGAAGGACGCCCAAGGGCAGCTTAAAAGCCTGTTGCAGCTGGGAGGGAACTCCCTCTCCTTCCATTAGCAAACATATTCAGCGGGATCCAGCCAAGTGTCTCTGCACAGACAGTGACTTCTTGAAACATTCAGCCTTTCCTTTCTGCTCTTTAGTTTTATGGGATGACTTGTTGAGCAATGATTTATCTTAATTATTATTGGAGGGGTTTTCCACTCCCAGGCCTGTGTGTCTGCAGTCTTCCCTGTCTCCTGCTTATCATGTCAAGATCTGCCTTTTATGGACCAATTAGTTACTGTCTGACAAGAACTTTCCAAGTTTAAATGGTGTCTACTAAAAAAAAAAGGAAGAAAAGGGAAGCAGTCTGTCATTATTAAGGAACAGTGCCTTGTTCAAAACTGCCACACACTGGGAATAATTTAAAAAAGAATAGTTGATAAAATAAAAAGGGTAGAGAATGTTTTTATTCTTGTGTAATACAGCCTACTCCACTCATCCTGTCTTGTACCTTGCTCCTCTTAACATTTTGAGTATGCCTTCCCAATTGTCTGTCCCAGTTTCAGCCTGTGTCCTACGGTTCTGGTATTTCTTCCAATTCATAAATTGTCTGTTCATAAATCATCCAATTTCCTGTTTCTTTATGTCATTTCTGATTTCTCAGTCCATAGGCAGGTGGCTGTTTCTGCCCTATAGACACTGCATCTGGTACTCTCATAGACCATTTACGCACCAGGAACTTCACTGCCCCAGCTCCCATGCAGGAGCACAAATTGTGAGCGGATGAGTCACACCAGGCCAAATGCTCCCCCATGAGGGTGCAGGAAGAGGTGGGGCAACCTGCCACAACTAAAACTCCAGCCTACAGCCCGGCATGAAACCTCCAGTGCATAAACGGTCATAGACAGGTCATCTCAGAATGTCCAGGCAAAGTTTCATTTGGAACTCTACTCTAGCGAGATGATTGGCAATGAGTTGATGTTGGTGGTCATAGAAAGTGCAGTCAAATCATAGCTGACATGATGATCCCATTGGGTTTTCAAGGCAAGAGACATTCAGAGGTGGTTTGCCATTGCCTACCTCCATGTTACGATCCTGGTATTCCTTAGAGGTTTCCAATCTATCCTGTAGGGTTTTCAAGGCCAGAGATGTTAGAGGTGGTTTGCCATTGCCTACCTCCATGTTTATGACCCTGGTATTCCTGGGAAGTCTCCCATCTATCCTGTAGGGTTTTCAAAGCCAGAGATGTTCAGAGGTGGTTTGCCATTGCCTCCTTCCAAGGCATGACCTGGCATGACCTGGTATCCCTTGAAATTCTCCCACTAGCCACGGTCAACTCGGCTTAGCTTTTGAGATCTCATGAGGTTGGGTTAGCCTGGGCTATCCAGGTCAGGATGAGTTGGGTATAGCAAAGGTAACTTTAAAAATTTCCATGGAGAGCTTGTTGTAGTATCTGTAGGCTTAAATAGAGAAGTAAAGGATCAGACAGCTCATTCTCTCCATCCATAAAATGCAAATATCAGGCTTGTGCAGCTTCCGTTTCCCTCAGGGCTGCACAGGGAAGAAATAAGGGGGTTTCATGCATTCACCTCAGCTGGGTTTTGCTACTCAGAACAGGACTAGCAGCTTTGTTGCTGTCATTTTAAATGAGAAAAGTTGTTTTCTAAAAAAAACACACACACGCATTCACATACTGTCCTTTAAGGAAGCAGCAGGGTTGTGTGGGGAGGGGTTTAGAACTGGGAAACTGGGCAGAGGTTCCACCCCTTTCTCCCTTCCTGGCCTGGCCTCAAAGCAAGTTGAGGCTTTACAAATTTCATTTTGTACACAGAATGATACCTTTGTCTCATTAGTTTGAGCCCTTTGATTCAGCATTGGGTCAGACTTAGATGGCCATAGAATTCCTCCTTTCTAAAGACTGCTTTAATTTGGGATTCAAAAGGAGTCACTGCTCCCAAAGGGAAGAAAGAAGCCTCAGCAAAAAATGTACAAAGGTAGAGCTAGCTGGGAAGACAACCTTGTTCTTGCATTTGCCAGCTCTTTCTTTATTTGTGGCCTGCCTGTCTGACCACAGGCCCGTGTGTATTCCTGCTGTATCTTGCTGGTGGCATCCTGTCGATGATGAACATGTCCAAAAGGAAACTGAACACAATTGATGCGCAACACATCTGTGATTACCATGAAAAGTATAATCTGTAGGATGCATAATTTAATTTAATGGTTTTAGCTAACGTGCTGTTCCCATTCATTAGGAAATTAAGTTAGGCAGGCTGGGGCCTTAGTAGGAGTGATTCATTGCTCTTTGCTGGCTGGTGTGTTTTCAAAGAGGTATCTGGAAGAACACTGCAATTTAGTCCTTATTAAATGCCAACCCCCCCCCCCCCCAACTATATGTAACTGTATGCATCCAACTTGCACATATTCGGCTCAGATATTAATAGGGAGTTCTGCAGACTGTTTCAAGTGTTCCATGTGCATTATTTCTACAGCCCTTTGCAGCCACCTTTTTTAAAGCATGTCAACATTTTATTATTTTGATGGAAGTGGAGATGGGGTAAAAGGTTAAGAGAGAAGAGACTGGCCTTAATCTTAGTGCCAGGACTGTGACGGTGGCGAGATTGATTTGTTTGTTTGTTTATTTATTTGGATTTTTTACAGCTCTGGAATATTTGAAATGGAATATAGATTTTTCAGTTTGCTGAATATTTTTAAGGATGGAATATTCCTAAGCCACTCTGTTTGATTTATTTCAGGGTTGTATCTTATGATTTACTTGATGATTCTGGATTTGGGGTTTCTTTGGCCTTTTGTTTTATAAACCCTTTCAATAGTATTGGCTCAAACCAAGTGTAGCCCCATCAGAATCTTAAGCTGTGAAAAATTGTATTATAATGTATGTATCCAAGGTTATCTCTGTGTTCCCATGATAAGGTTTAAGGGCGATTTCGTAAATAAACAACAAAAATGGTTTATGTTTAAATAGTGGCTCATACCAATAGAACATTAAGAAACATTTCACTCATAACAAAGCTACTGAACTAAAATTGTGAGTGCAATTCATTGCATGCCAGGCTATTTACACACTACGGAGTTAACAGATTGGGTCTGGGACCCTCACTGTGTGTCATTTGAAAGATTTGTGTTGCAGCTTCTCCTCAGTTCTTGTATGTGTACTGCTTGATCCTGATGAGAACACACAAAGAGAAGGAGTTTCAGCCTTCTCCCTTGTCCTGTTTTCCCAGTCTGAACCAGTCTGGGGAAGCTTACATGTGTCCAAAGAAATGTGTGTCCTCCCAAATAGCACTTTTCAGGTTGGAAAAGGAATACAGACTGATGCCCCATCCCTATGGCTAGTGTATTCCTGATCTGAATGTGCATGGTTCTGACACACTGAAGAAATTGAGGATAATTTAACACACGATGGGAGCCCTCAAGCGCAACAAGTGTACTCTGTCGTGACCTGTCATCAGGCTGTAACACTTCAGATTGTGTGTGTGGGATTTGCATGAAAGCTAGTTTATAAAGCACAGGACTATGCTAGACTTTCCCCCTAGAATCTAGCCTTTTGTGTGCAGAGATTCGCCCCCGCCCCAATCATGGAACAATCCATCTTATGAAATATCCCCAATAATCAGAAACCAACCCGGGCTTCTGTGTAATTGGCTGTTGGTTGAGACAAAGTTGAAGATTGTAGCTGTGATATGAAGAGAGATATAGTAGGACACTAATAAATGCAGCACTGTCTAAAAGTGGACCTGTGCTTTCCAAGTGTGTAGCCCTGGAAGTATTTATGTTCACAGATGACAGATAGGAGACTCTTCTGATGCCTCGTTTGGAAGCACTGTTCCCCTTTTAGTTGGATTAAAAAAAAATTCTAAAGCCTTAGAAATTGCCTTTTATTTGGATTTTTTTGTTTGTTTGTTTGTTTGTTTGCATGGACTTAATTGCCTCTTGTGGCACATAGTGGTAATGCAGCAGACATGCAGTCTGAAAGCTCTGCCCATGAGGCTGGGAGTTCGATCTCAGAAGCCGGCTCAAGGTTGACTCAGCCTTCCATCCTTCCGAGGTCGGTAAAATGAGTAGCCAGCTTGCTGGTGGGGTAAATGATAATGACTGGGGAAGGCACTGGCAAACCACCCCGTATTCAGTCTGCCATGAAAACGCTGGAGGGCGTCATCCCAAGAGTCAGACATGACTTGGTGCTTGACAGGGGATACCTTAATTGTCTGTAACAGCTTTAAGTTACTTCATTTTCATTTTTGGGGGGAGGAGATAACGGAAGGATATTCGCCGAAACCTTTCCAGCGTCCAATTGATGCATAATTCAAGCCAGCAAGGCTTGGGGAAGAATGGTGGGCGGAGAGAGACAAAGGATGAGATACAAAATGTTCCCAAGATGTTGTCATATTTCTGAAATATGACCTTTCCCAGTAACCTACATTGTTTCCAGGATGTTGTAAGGGATTCTGTTTGCTTCCGAGTGAATAGGAGTTCAGTATCTTTAGTAAATTAATATATTAAGCACCATTCGTGCAAGCTGTATTGGATGCCTATCCTGTGATGGTGCAAATGTCTACTAGTGTGAGCCAAAGCCACAGTCACATCCTTCCATCCAAGCCCATTGACCCCTGTAGATCAGGAAGGGTAGAACTTTGCTATGACCATTGGAATAGACCAACATCTCAGAATATGGGTAGGTAATTGTAGAGGAAGGAACAAAATACTCAGTGTGCAAATAATTATGAGCTGACCCGATTCCCGTAAAAACAAGAAAAAGTTACTTCAGGAAATTTGGTAAAGCAAGTTGGGGCAAGTGTGGAACTCATTGGTTGATCCCTTAGGACAGGGGTAGTCAACCTGTGGTCCTCCAGATGTCCATGGACTACAATTCCCATGAGCCCCTGCCAGCGTTTGCTGGCAGGGGCTCATGGGAATTGTAGTCCATGGACATCTGGAGGACCACAGGTTGACTACCCCTGCCTTAGGAGAAATCCCATCCCCAGCACCTTTGCTGTCCTAGGGGCTTAGTTTTTTTTAATATAATTGAGCCTGTGTGTGATGGAAATGGGGTGAGGTACACCCTTTCCAGTGGGGAAATTCTAGGCTTGCAAAAGGCTAAGCACTCCTCTTCCACTGCCGCATCTCCCCTTTCTCACCTGGGCCTTTTGCTTCATGAGGGGGAAAGCACTGCGACGGGCAGTTTGTCCTAGTGAGCTCTTCAGAAAGTAACCTTACTGTACATTTCGTCCAGGTTCCGGTGATTGCAATTGTGGGGTCTGGTGGTGGATTCCGTGCCATGGTGGGATTTGCTGGCGTGATGAAAGCACTCTACGAATCCGGGATTTTAGACTGTGCAACGTATATTGCTGGCTTGTCTGGATCGACGTGGTAGGTCTCTCTCTCTCTCTCTCTCTTGAAATCTTCTCATCTTGGCGGCGAGATGTGACATTGCATCTTCTCACTGCCATTGCTACCTGTTTGAGGGAAGGGAGAACAGCAGGCAGCTGAGATTCTTGTCCCAGAGGATCATTTTAATTAATTCATTTATCATTATATTTATATGCCACCCTCCCTTTTGACTCAGGGCGGTTTACACTATAACCCGCTTATGCAGTACAGTACGATGAACATTCAATATAAAACTTCTTTAACAGTGGACTTGTATGAAACAGTGTAATATAACAACAATACTTAAGCATAACAACAAGAACAAACAGTGTGATAGGACAGTATTCGATAACAAAAAACAGTTTGGTTTGTCTGCACTGTGGCCTGTTTTTTTTTTCAGATTATGGGGCTTCTGGTTGGAGATTAGCAGCTTGTTCACTTGTCTTGGCTGAAGGCCTGATGGAAGAGCTCCTTTTTGCAGGCCCTGCAGAATTGTTTTCGATCTGGCTGGGACCTGATGTCTTCTGGGAGCTCATCCACCAGGTGGGGGCCAAGACTGAGAAAGCCCTGGCTCTAGTCAGATGAGCTTCCCTGGGGCCAGAGGTCACCAGTTTATTAATGTTGGAGGAGTATACAGCTCTTTGGGGGAGGTATAGTTGGAGAGGCAGTTTCTCAGATACTCAGGGCCCAGACCGTGTATAGCCTTAAAGGTAATTACCAGAACCTTAAGCCTGATCTGGTGGTCAACCGCTAGCCAGTGCAGCTGTTGGAATGCGGGCCGAATATGGGCCCTCCAAGGTGTTCCTGTGAAAACCCTGGCTGCTGCATTCTGCACCAGTTGGAGTTTCCAGGTCAGGGATAAGGGTAGGCTTGCATAGAGTGAGTTGCAGAAATCCAGCCTAGAAGTGATTGTTGCCTGGATCACTGTGGCTAGGTGTTCTGGGGCCAGGTAGGGCAGGGGAAGCTTGCCTTGGCGTAGGTGGAAGAATATCAGCAGGTCTACTTCTGTGATCTGTTCCCCCATGGAAAGGAAGGAGTCAAAAATCACGCCTAGGTTCCTGGCCAAACATGCAACTGATAGTTGCACCCCATCTAGGTTGGGGCAGTCGTGCTTCCTTGCTGGGCCCTTTCCTACCAAACCACAGTACCTTCGTCTTTGCAGGATTAAGCTTCAGATGGCTTTGCTTGAGCCAGCTTCTCACTGCTTCCAGACATCTGGCTAATGAGTCTGGGGGTGAATCAGGATCATGAGGAAGAGCTGGGTGTCTCCGGCGTATTGATGACATCCCAGTCTGAACCTCCTTATCAGCTGGGCTATTAAATAATACCTTATTTAAGAAGATATTAAATAGGACTGGGGAGAGAGCTGCTCCTTGTGGCAGCCCACAGAGGAGTTGCCAGCAGTGCAGCTGGTTCTCTCCTATTGCCACCCTCTGTTAGCTTTAACGGATTGTTCACGGCAAGTGTCATGCAAAAAATAGTTCAGGCCAAAGTCCAACAGGTTAGTTCCAACTGAAGCCCAAATGAGGATCCAGTCTTCCCCTGTTTCACAGGGTGGCTTCAACAGTTCAGTTTGGGCCAGGCCATTTCATTTCTGCCTGCTTAGAAGTGGGGGGAAGCAAAAGGGGTGTGTGTGTGTGAGATGGCCTGCAGCTTTCCTGTCCTGACAGTCAAGAGGCCAGTCAGCCTGCTGTCGGATTGAAAGGACTTCAGGCCTTTTTGTCTTGACGGTGGCGCTTGCAGGCCTCTTGGCTGCAAGCCATTTTAGACAGTAAGAAACATGGTTGTCTGATACAACCTTTTCTCAGCAACTTTGATTCTCAGGAACTTTTGCTGAGTAAGGACTTCTTCATTTGCCTTCAGAGCTTTGTATTCTCTGTAGGCAGGGGTGGACTGGGAAGGGAAAACAGCCCTGGGGAAGGGAGGAGGGAAAGACTCTGCCTAGCCAGCCTTGCACCACATGGGATGGGGCTGAGAGCATCCTTTGTTCGGCTTTGGGCTCACTGTGGTAGATCGTGCCTGCCCTTTCCTTCTTGGGGGTGTCGTGCATCCAGGCTTCTGGCCTGCCAGGATTTTTCTCCATGGTTTAATCATCAGTCCGCTCTCGCCTATTGGAAAGGCTAAGCAAACACCAACACGGTGCTTTAATACATTATCTGTTGTCATTTTGGGAACCTTTAACGTCCCCTGAGAGACTTTTATAACTGTGTTGTTGTTTTGATAGGTATATGTCCACGTTATTTTCTCACCCGGATTTCCCAGTGAAAGGACCAAAGGAAATAAATAAAGAATTGATGACAAGTGTCAGTCACAATCCGTTAAAGCTGCTTAATCCTCCGAAGGTCAAGCGGTACATTGAAGCGTTATGGAAAAAGAAGAGTTCTGGCCAGCCTGTTACCTTTACAGACATCTTTGGAATGTTGATAGGAGAAACACTGATCCAAAATGTAATTTTTGTTTAAATATCTGTCAAATCAGCTTTAGCTTGGGTGATGGAGACCAAAATTTTGGGTTTGTTTTATATCTGTGCATTCAAGGTTCTGAATTTGTAATTTCTGGTCTTTTTCCTTGTTTCACTTAAATGAAAATATGATTAGCTCAGCCAGAATCCTGCATGTATCAATTATATCTTGATCACACTTACCTACAAACTAGTTATGCGAGATATAAGCAGGTATATTCTCGTTTAGGCCAATTTAATTTGAGGCCCGTTTACATAACAATATCTGCTTAACTAAATGTACATAACTTGATATCAGTTGAGTCTAATTTGCATCTTAATATCTACTGACATCCAAGATTCCAGCATATTTGGTTTGCATATAGCATATGCATGTGTAAACTTTGTGCATGTATGTGCGTGTTTATTTCCTTCTGTCTATTTCCATAGGTATGTATGTACTTGTTTGTGTCCTGCTGGCTGTTTCTGGGCCTTTCCATCGTCAGAAGAAAGGGAGGGCAGCTTTGCTGATTTCTCCTTGCCTCTGCATGCCTTCCCTTTGCCCCATATGCTAGTCAGAGATCCACAAAGACTACATTTAAGTGTGCAGCAGTAGAAGGGGAAGTGGGAAATACCTGCTCTGGAAGTCCTGTTCTATTTGCAGGTTTCCTAAGACACACATCATTGTATCTGCTTTGTACACGGCTTTGTTTAGAGTCTTGGAAAAGGGGATGCATACATCTAGTATCCTTTGGTTGTAAACATTCCTTTGCCTTGGCTTTTAGCGTGGTCTTGAGAAACCTTGCATACATATCATGGTTCAGATTGAAATCTGGTCTTGGCTATTGTGCCTGTAACTTGGTTGCCAGGTTATTTTGGATCCAGATCCAGTTACCATATCCCTGGCTGGTGCTGCTGCTGTAGCCTCTCTTCTTTGCCCAACCATTTGTTTGGCACAACAGAATGCTTTTCAAGTCTATTCTGATACCTTCCCAGTTACCCGATCGGGATAATTCCTTAGCTCCTTTAGTACTGTCAACCACAGTAGACCTCACAATTTGATCAGGTACATGCTAGTGTGCTTGTTCCAAGCACTTGTTCAGGCATAGAGACTGAGAGAATTTGCATATCTCAGTTTAGCCATTCGGGTGGGTAGCCGTGTTGTTTTGAAGCACAGAACAAAGTTTGAATCCAGTGGCACCTTTAAGGCCAACAAAGATCAATTCTGAGTATAAGCTTTCGTGTACATGCAGAATTATACCCAGAATTAAACTTTTCTGGTCTTAAAGGTCTTGAAGGTTCCACTAATTTAGCTATTGTTAAAGACGATCATGTCGAAAATGTTCGGTGTACAATTCTGTTACCTTTTTCTGTATCGAATGAATTCACAAAACCCGAAGCGTACTAGTTGGATCGTCAACTCCAGTTTTTATCTTCCTTCTGCTCATTCTTTCCTTTAGAGGATGGACACCACTTTGAGTTACATGAAGGAGAAAGTCAATAAAGCACAGTCCGCTCTGCCACTTTTTACCTGCCTCCATGTTAAACCCGATGTATCTGAACTGATGTTTGCTGGTAGGTATTCTGCTTCAATTATTTTAGCTATTTCGTGTTCATCTGTGTATGTTAATACAGTGTGTTAATATCCATACCTTCATGGAAGCATATGAGGGTCAAACTAAGCATGGCAGAGTCTCTTGTCTCCCTCCCCCATGCTTTTCCAAGTGCCAGAATCGCCTTCATGACCCTTTCCGTGAAGCTGCTTTGGCACTTGAAAAGGTACCAACCATCAGCTTGTTACACTCATTGGGTCCTTGTGACATTTTGAAATTGCTTCGAAATTGTTCAAGTAATTAATTATATTTTTATACCGTCCTCCCTTTTGGCTCAGGGCAGTTTACAGTGAAAATTTTCATGGTACAATACAAGGAATGTCGTCATTGTGAATATATAATTCAAACAGTAGCATTCATAACAATAGAATATTTAACATTTAGCATGTTAGCTGGAACTAATGCTCTACCTTCTGCTGTTCTATATGGGAGATTTCAACAGATCCTGTATTCAGCTAGGTTGTGCCCATGTGGACAATGCTGTATAGAATCAATTACACACGTTTTCTTCCATTGTCCATTTTATTCTTCGATCCGAGCCAAATTTCTTAACTCACTGCTGTGTAAAAGAGAACTGCATTCAGATGAACGAAAGACTCAGTTTCTTTTGACATCCCAGAACCCTGATATAATTGAACCAGTAGCAAAGTTTTTACATCTTGCCATGAGAAATCGTGAATGTATTACGTCTAAAGCGTGATCTTTGCCTTTGTTCTCACTAGCAGTGGATCCTTTTGCACTTTCCCTTCTTATAGTGTACTTTTATATGCTATTAAAGGCTTGTTGTTGTTGTTGCATTTGGTATTGTGACTCAGCGATTGTATATTGTTCATTGCATTATGATGTGAATTCTTTCATCTCTGGAAGATAGTTGGTGGTGGGAGGGGCCTCTGGGCTCTCAATTGGTGGTGCTGCTTCATTGGCCTCGACCAAAAGCTTGGTGGAAGAGCTCCATTTTGTAAGGTCTGCAGAGTTGCTTTAACTCTAGCAAGGCCTTGATGTCTTCTGGGAACACATTCCACTGGGTGCAGTCCGTGCATCAGACCCGTGGATACTGTCACGGCCCCGAATAAGCTGTGTTGCAAACATTTTCAATTTCTGGATATGTGACCGTATCTTGGATTAGTGAACTGCTGTGAATGTGTGCTCTGATATTATCTGACAGAACAATATTCATGTATCTGCATTTGTGTACTCGAGCGCCCACATACTGATAATGTTAGCTGGAACCAAATTGCAAAAGAGTTTTTACGCAGATCAATGAACTAACTAGGGATCTATAAAAAGCGTTTCTCATCTATAAGTGTGTGTGTGTGTGTAAATTGCCATGAGTAACAGAAAATTGGCAGATACATATTTAAACAGGTAAATACACAAACGTGTACTTATTTAAATATGTATTTGCCAATTTTCTGTCACCCATGGCAACTTACAAAAATCTGACTTGCAGGCAGCAAAACTAAAACTGGAAACAAACAAAACACCAACTTGCTCTTCAGGGCAATCCCTCCTTATAATTAGCTGCCAAATGCCTCCCTGAAAAGAACAGTTTTACAACTCCCGCAGAAAAGAGACAGGGTAGGAGCATTCCACACCTCCTCCTGAAGGGCATTCCATAGCAGTGGAGTGCCACCCAGACAGAATGGCCCATGCTGCGTCTGATCATATAGTCTGAAGGGAGGGTTTTCCCCTCTCTTTTCTTCAGCTCACAGCAGATAAGTTGTACATCAGGGGTTTCAGTCTGCATCTTTTTCTTAGAGATTGCCAATGTGCACAAGCATCTGCATATATTGATTAGGTAAAGGTAAAGGTATCCCCTGTGCAAGCACTGAGTCATGTCTGACCCTTGGGGTGACGCCCTCTAGCGTTTTCATGGCAGATTCAATACGGGGTGGTTTGCCAGTGCCTTCCCCAGTCATTACCGTTTACCCCCCAGCAAGCTGGGTACTCATTTACTGACCTCGGAAGGATGGAAGGCTGAGTCAACCTTGAAACGTCTGCTGGGATTGAACTCCCAGCCTCATGGGCAGAGCTTTCAGACTGCATGACTGCTGCCTTACCACTCTGCGCCACAAGAGGCTCTTATATATTGATTACAGCAGTGCAAAAAAAAAACATTCTTAATATGATTGGCATGTTCCACTGGAAATCCTTTCTGTGCTAATCTAACTGATGGGCATATGTGTTAGTATGCATCTGTAATTCCCAGGGGAGTCTTGAAGTAAGAAGGGTTGAAATTCATGAATACCAGTTGTGACATTATTTTTTCAGGTAGAGGGATAGGTGAGGCAGAGCGAACCCTGGAACAATAAGAGAACAGAATGGGGAAAATTGGCTCATCCACAGCAATTACCCTGAGATAACCAATGAGGACAACTATAGTTCTATGATGTAACGAGTGTCTGGCTATAGGTCATAGTGAAATATGGCCCCTTCTATTTGTTGGCATATTTGGAGGTGGAGGAGCTATATATTCCAGCTACCACTGAGAAGGTACACGCACAGCAGTGTTTCCATCAATGAAAGATGGACCAGTCACTTGTAGAGGTGATGGGCAATTTTGGTTTCATTGCACAGCAGTTTCCAAGGGCAGCATATAATTTTTCCCTTTAAAACAAAGGTCAGCTATTCAGTTATGCTGGGGGGAGTGGAGGAGGGTTCTCGGGGGTATCATAAAATGGGGACTAACCCTTAGCTCAGATCCCGCTATTCATTTCTGTGTGGGGGATTCCTGATCATTTCTTCCCTCCTGTGACAGACTTCTGATTTCTCCCCTCTCTCCCTCACATGCCATTTCCTGTCCCCCAGAAACACCATTGTTGGTGGCATTTGGGGCTGCCGCAGGACTGGGGACGTGGAAAATTTGGTTCTCCTTAACAGCGACCAAAATTGCAGTGTCCAGTGGGAATCAGCCTCATGTCCTCATTGGGGAAAAGAACTGGAGTATAAATGAAGTAAATAAATAAACACCCGAATCTGTGTTTCACTTCTTACTATGATTATGGATTGTAATAGAGTCCTTGGAAATGATTCCTTTTTATTACATGAACACTGTATTTATCACCCTTCTGCCTTTTTGTTTCTTTGGTTTATTCCATCCCAATTGATGTGTACTACCCTGAGGCAGTATGGAAGGGTAGAATATCAATTAAATAAATTATTATTATTTTTATAGCAGAGATAAATTTGTATCTAGATTTTGGCCATTTTGAAGTTTTCATTCCTTCTATCGGTCTCCTTCCTTCATGTCCCACATGGTATATTCAAAGTCCATGTTTCTTCCTCTCCGTATTAGATTAAACATCCTGCCTTGAAAAGAAACAGATCTTATGATATAATCCGAGGATTTTTTTTTTATCAAATTGGTTATGTTCCTTCTTGTGAGTTTGATCGGCCAGCTCAAGTGACCGTTCTTTGAAAAGTTAGGATGAAAGATTTTAGGCCAGTGGCTAGCCATTTTCACAGCTGACACTCTTTTAAGTTATCCATAATATTTAGAATTCAAGTGGGTGCTGGTCATGCCTAGAACTGTAAGTAATTATTATGAACCAAACATAATTAAGATGATTGATTTTGAGAAAGCATGCACTGAGTCACAGTGTTCAAAATAGAATACATGAACTGTTGACTAGAACTATCCAGCAACACCTGCTGTAGCAAAGGGAAATAAAATCGACCTCTTTGTCAAGACTTGTTCACAGGTTGTTAAACTAGAATCCATACGGCCCTTCCTTACTGGTAGATTTGCCTTTTTTGTATTTTAATCACACTGTGTGGGTGGCTTGTTCTGGCATAAACAATTTCCTGGAAGGCTTCCCATAAAACTGTGCTCACCCTTGGAACAGTGCAAAAAGACTGAAAAGGGAAATGCAAGACGGTGGGGATAATTTGAGAAAGTATCAGAAACTGCTGGGTTTTTCAAGCAGGAACCTGGCTAAAGGTATGGAAGAAGGGGGGAGAGGAGAACAGCTGTAGCCCTGGGCCTCTGCAAATACCTTAGCATGGTCTGTTTTCTTAACAATGTCAGTACCTAAGTGGAGGGTAGGGAACCTTTTTTGGCCTAAGTGCCAAAAGACCAAAATACCACATATAATCTATGAAGAGGGTTGGGGGTTGGACTAGATGACCCTGGAGCTCCCTTCCAACTCTATGATTCTAAGATAATGACATTCCATCAAGCAAAAGGAGCCATATGAGAAAGGAGAATTGTTCTTGACCAAACACACTGGGATCAAGCTGACTTCTCCCTGTCATAACACTTCCAGGACTTTAGGTCCTATCTCAGTTGTTTGAATGAGGAAAAGATGCTGCACATGAAACATGATGGTCTCTGATATGCTAATTTTCAGCACAAAGTTGACGGCTGCTACTTTTGACCTATGCCATGGTAAAGGATTCAAGAACAAATAGGAATGTGAAAAAAATGGATTTGCAAATCAGGGTTTGTGTAAACCAGGAATAAGCATTTACATATGCACTGAAAAAAAATCAAGGCAGTACACCTACATTTCTAGCTTTTCTGGCTAAAGGTGTTTTCTGGCTAAAGCATCCTCCAGGGACAGGCCTTAGCTCAGCAAGCTATACTATGATTTCACTACCTGTTTGGGATCAAGGCTAAGGCAATAAGCCAAGGCTTAATACCTTGCACCGTTAAGTGGCATGCCTGCACTGGGCATAATTGGGAAGGTATTCCCATTGAAGGGAGATGTTTACATTCCAGTCTCTCAAGAGCTAGCTTGGTGCAATGATTAAGAACAGTGAGCTCTAATCTGGAAAACTTGGTTTGATTCCCCACTCTTCCACATGCAGCCAGCTGGATGATCTTGGGCCAGTCACAGTTTTCTCAGAGCTCTCTCAGCCTCACCTGCCTCATAGAGAATCTGTTGTGGCGAGAGGAAGGGAAGGTGATTGTAAGCTGCTTTGAGACTTCCTTCTCTAGCTACAACAGCAGCCATAGTTGTCATTTTGAGAGATGCGTATGTATTCCTAAGTTAGCAAACTATTATGCCGAATAACTATCTGAAATGTTCCTTTTACATTAAACGTATTTGTAACTGAGATTCTCTGTTTTCTACTCCAATTTATATTTTGATGACTTCTTTGCTACCAGGTGTTGTCATAGGGAACCTTCCTAGGTTTTGTTTTTTGACGTTGTTCAGAGCCTACCCACATGTAACTTGAGTTACAAACCGATAATACAGCAACCCTTGGTTTGGGATCTAGCTTTATGATTTGTAGCAAAACTCTTATGAGGAAGAAACAAAGCAATAGCACCATTGTTTCTCAGTATTTCCATAGGGAGTAGAACACATTGACTTGGATCCACCAGAGTATTTCTTCAGATGAAAGGGTTTCTGAATGGAATATGATTTTCTCACCACCACCCTGCATTGGTGGCTACAGTGGAAGGGGGGAGGTAAGGAAACTGTGCTTTGTGGCTGGAACTACTTCTGTCTGCAAAAGTGCTCTGGTGGATCCAGGTCATGGTCCCCTTAGAGGGGGCTGTTTCTTTGAATACCATGTTTACCCATTTTTTTTAATCCACAAGGAAGCTCCACATGGAAGCTCCACTGCATTGCTACTTGCTTTCTGACATTTCTTTCTGGATGCTTTAATTGATTGCGAGCCGGTTCAAATATTCTGGCTCTGTACAAATACTGCTAAAAGAGTGTTTTGGCATGACAGCCACTTCCACAAATCAGGCCACAGTGTTTGTAAATTGTGTTCTATCTGGATAGGCTTGATTTTGCTGAGAGTCTATTCCAGATATTTCGGATTGCCAAGTAGTGGATTTTTCTTCTGCCAGTGAACATCACAAATAGACATATTCGATCAGCTGTAAAAGGAAATGAGTCCAGACAAAAGAAAAAAAGTTGGTCCTTTATTTTAAATGTTTATAATGTTTGCTGTTTTGCTGCTTTGGGGAACTTCTTTGGGTAGAAAGGGAGCAGAGAAATGTTTTAGATACATAAAATGCTACTCGATAAAGAGGTCTTTGTATTGTTTCTTCTACAAATATATGGCAGAATGTGAATTAACCACCAAAATGACCATTCTTTTATTGTGGACTTTTATTACATAGCTGCACTCCTGGAAGTGTTCTCTCTCTATTATCTTCAATGAAGAGCAAAGTCATCTGGGAAAGTTGTCACAATGGACATGATCCAGTCCACCACAAGAGCAGTGCCAGATATGAAAAGTCTCAGCAGAGCTTTTCCCATTGACTCTGTTTACATGTAAATGCAGGCAACAAAAGAGGACCAGTGGAAGAAGATGCCATTGCCTGCATCCTGTTTATAACTCTGCTGGGGAAAGAGTCTTGTGTAGCTCATATAAAAGGAGAGAGAGGTGTGATAAGTGGTATGCAAAGGTTTCCGGTTACCTCTGATGACTCTTTATGCTGCCTGTCTGCTCACCTGAGTAGCTGCATAGATGGCGGATGGGAAATAATCAGATTTATGTCAAGCCTTTAAAGATCCTCTGTGCAAGGAATGTTATTTGGGTTTTTTTGGGGGTGGTGTTATAACCGTCCTTTCTTTCTTCCATGCAGATTGGGTGGAATTCAGTCCCTATGAAATTGGTATGGCTAAATACGGCACCTTCATGCCTCCCAATTTATTTGGCAGCAAATTTTTTATGGGAACGGAAGTGAAACGGTACACAGAAAACCCCTTGCATTTCCTAATGGGTAAGCAATTGACTGTAACCCCCACCGCCCCCAGCCAATCCTGAACAGTGAGCCACCTTTAAACCTTCCCCCATTTGCTGTTCAATATTTCAGGTACTTGTTTATCTTTGATCGTACTATAAAAAGGAAACATAATCCTCTTGTTCTAAATTCTCCAAGTATCTCATAACAACTTGATCCCATCTTGTGATGTGTGTGTGTGAATCTTATAATGCTGAGACTTGAATTTGAGACTTGCCAGCAATTTTTTTTTAACTGAGTGTCACAACCTGTTTGAATTATCCTGTCTGATACAGAATGTGGCTGAGAGAATGGTTTTGACTGCTGCGTTGGTATTAGAGCTCTTGAGGCTTTCAACGGGTGGCCATGGCTAGCACTCTGCGTGACTGGCCTTTGCTTTTCCACACCACTGGGTCAAGCCTCCTTTTACAGTCAGATCATCAGGATAGTATTCTCCAATGTAAAAGCTAAATTCAGATTCTTTAGGAATGTAGTCAGTTACAGCCACAAAACACTGTGCCTGTTATTTATCAGTACTGAGATCTGGTCTAGATATTAGGTCAGCAAGCTGAATGTCCCACTCTGTGTGAACTGCAGTAATGGAGAGACGGGCTTGATTATGCCCAGCTAGCATCGGTGGTTAATGTAAATGAACAAAAAAGGGAGAGGGGGGTACGGCTAATTAGTCTGTTTTGGATTGAAATCCCCTTTTTTTCGTTCGTTTTATCAGCAGCAAGTGCTGCAGTGATGAGAAATCCACTTCTTGGTAACCTTGACCCACCCAGTGAAATCAAATAAATGCATATCCCTGCAAGTTAAAGCAGTCAAGAGAAGTTTGTCGATGTCCATGAAAAATTCAACTTCCAAATCAGCTCGAAATCTTTATATAGCTTAGAATGAAATGATCTTTCTCTCAGAACGGTTTACAGTGCAGTTCTAAGCAGTGTTATTTTATTTATTTAGATTTGTAGGTCGCCCTCTCTGCTCAGGGCAGTGAAGCACAGTAGATTAAAATGGCAATTTAACAGTTCGAGGGTGGGGGTACGATACAGGAGGGAGGCCAATTAGACGCTGATATTTAATGTTTTACTGGCTTCAATCATAGGTCTGAAGGAAGAGCTCTGTTTTAATGGCCATGCAGAACTCAGTGAGCTCTGATGTTTTCTGGAAGCTTATTCCACCAAGTAGGAGCCAAGGCCAGAAAGGCCCTGGCTCTGGTTGATGCCAGCTAAATTTTTCTGGGGTCAAGAACCACTAGCCTGTGTGTTTGGGCTGAGGGCAAGGCTCTTGTGGAGACTTATTTGGCAAGGCGGTCCCATAGGTACACAGGGCCCAGGCTGTGTATGGCCATGAAGGTTAAAACCATGACATTAAACTTGGCCTGGATTACAACTGGAAACTAGTGCAGCTGCTGGACGACAGGTTGCATATGAACCCTCCAAAGGGTCCTAGTCCGAACCAGGGCAGCCACATTTTGCACCAACTGCAGAGTCTGGATCAGTTATACCCTTCTAAGCCCACTGACTTCAGTTAACTATTAGTATATGCATATACCTATGCCTGTCTTGCTTTGGAAAGAGCCTACTGAAATGATTGATGAAAATCTTACCCCTTGATGTTCAAGCTGCCAGAAAGGCTCATTTGTACCTGGCAAATATAATCCCAAAATTGAATTAAGTATTGATGAGCAAACATAGGTCCTTTTTGCCCAGAATAATGGTAATACTTGTTTTGGGGAGGTCTTCAGTGAGGCTGAAATATCCTTAGTGAAGTTGAAATGAAAGATAAAATAGCACCTAATGCAACATTTGTTGTGTTTAATTGATAATTCATAATAAACTTCAAATTAATTATTTTTTAAAATTTTATTCAGGTATCTGGGGAAGTGCATTTGCTATACTATTCAACAGAGTCCTTGGAGTTTCCAATTCTCATAATAAAGGACCCACAATGGAGGAAGAACTAGGTAATTTTTTTAAGAAAGCTGGCCTGCAACAGTTATTTTGCTTTTCTAAATGCTGTTGTCTCTCCTCTATATTTGTGTGGAGTGCGGTACATTTTAAAACAAGGATCTGGTCCTCGAATGCCTTGATTATAAAATGTTTCCTTTCCAATTTTCCTCTTGTAATGCCCCAGGAAGCATGGTCTAAAATTATGGTTTGTGACATTTTGGCAGCAATCCTGGAGACACTTTCCCAGAAGTAAGTTCTGTTGAATGACATAGAACTGAAAAGGAACTGGTGGAGAGAAACCTAGCAACTTGGCTAGAAATATCAGGGTTACAATCAGACAGGAGGTCAGAAGCCAGCCACTTTTCAGTGTGCTGTTAATTTACATATGAAGGTATTGATTAAAGGATTTAGCTGCTCAAGATTTAGCTGATCTAATCCTCGTTTTCAAAAAAGCTACATTGTAGCTCTGTGTAGGCCTTTTGTTCAGGTGCTTCCTTCCTAAGGAGCGACCACATGCGGCTGTAGGTGACCATAATGATGTAAGCAGTTATTGAATCGGAGGCTGATATGGGGCTACTCGGCCAGTTGCCAGGTTAGAACAGGTCAGTCTTGCTGAAAGCCCTCATGGGTCATGGCAGAGCAGAGATTTTGACCCTGGTCTCCCAGATCCTAAATAAATAAATTGAACGTACATGTACAGTACTCTACAGTACAGTACTGTCTGAATTCCACAATGAAATCCACCATATTTCAGAGGCATTGGGAATGGATTTCTAATTGGTTGAATCCAGCTGCAAAACCAAACAAATGCATTTAGGCTCTTGGTTTCAACAGTTTTGGATTGCTGCCAAAGTGCTTAAACCCCTGAGCATCTAGCTTTGACTCCTTTTTGGCTCTGCCTCTTTATCCCACATAAATGTCAGGTTCTTTGCCTTTACTGTATCCTGCTAGTATCTACAGCAGTTTGAAGAGTGTCTGAGTAACTGTAGAATTAGGAAGAGTGGATGAGAAATATGTAAATCTGCCATGACATAACTGTGATAAGTATCTACACTGGGCATGCATGCAGATGTAAATTGTGTAAGCGCTCCACTTTCATGAAGGCTGTTTTAATTAAATATATATTGAAGGAACCTTCCTGTTAATTTCCCCAAAGGCATATCTCTCCCAATTAATTTGTGCCTTTAAAAAAAACGATTGAAAGGTAAACCTATGATATTCTCTTTTATTATCAAGTTTTTACAATGCAGCAAATTTTATGATGAGCCTATAGCTGTTTTCATGAGAAAATAGGTTGTGAGTATCTACACAAACATTATGGAAATTAAACATGAAATAATATTTGAAAACCCTCCTTTATATCAATAACCACATATTTTTGACCAATGCACATTTGGAGAGACATTTTAAATTTTGAAATTGCCTAGAAGCATGAACCATTAGTAACGTAATATGAGCTTTGACTTGGCTAGGGACGTTGAGTCAAGCTGAGATTGTTTTAGTGTGAGCAGGACGTTGTCTGGTTTACTGGTTTGGCTCCTGCAGCAGCATTGGCTGACTTCCTCTTGCAAGAGAAGCCTACTTTCTCTTACGTTGCTGGTCTATGTTGTGTAGGTTACTTCACTAATGGTGTATGTAGGGCCCATGTGATGCACACAGATCATGGTGCTAGAACAGTGGTCCCCAACCCGCGGGCCACGGCCTGGTGCCGGGCAGCGAAGGCCTTGGCACCGGGCCGCGGCTCCTTCTTCCCTCTCCCCTGAAGCGAGAAGCTCGCCAGGCCGCGAGCAAATCGGCCACCAAAGCGGCTGATTAGCTCGCGGCCCGGCAAGCCTCGCTTCGGGGGAGGAGGGAAGAGAAGCTTGCCGAGCTTTAGCGGCCGATTTGCTGGTGGCCCGGAGGGGCCGGGAGGGGGAGCCGCGGCCGCCGGCATGGCAGCAGCGCAAACGCTCATGCGCGGACTGCCACACACGCGCGTTTGCGCCCTTGCCGGCGCTGGGGCTGCCACGCATGTGCGGGCCCCCGGGCCGCCCTCCCCCCAGAGTCCGGACCAGCGGTCCACAGCGGGCGCAAGCTTGCGGACCGCTGTGCTAGAATACATTGCCATGCCAGTGTGGGTGTCAGCTCTTGGACAGCGACTTTATGGCAGTAACCAGGTAGCTGAAGCCATAGAGAACCTGGCTTGACTTGTTTCTGGGAGGCAGATACAGAAAGGACACAAGTGTCAGGAGGCTAGGATGGGAGGTATTTTAAGCTAGCTCCTTTGTAACTTCTGCTTTTGAGGTCTTGCAGTAGTAGAGCATTTAAATATTCTAGGAGGGAATTGTAATACCAACCTACCTCTTGGTCATGCTTTCTTCTTCTGCCAAGTATTCACGTGAAAGGGGATTACAAACACCCTTGAAAGAAGCAAAGCCCCAAATGGCCACATTATTTGGATTAAATCTTGAATGTCCAAAAGCTGAGAATCGGGTTAGGCTCTTTTGTTTTTTATGCTCGAGAAAAGAATAGTGTTCTTTTCAGCTTTCAGGATTTTGGTTCCTGTTACCCTTTGCTGAAGTGAATTACCTTGAGGACAATCCGTACTCCTTTTGCTTACTTTTGAGAAGCCTGGGTATTTTAAACAGGGAAGTAGGAGGAGCAAAAGTGATTTAGAAACATAGAGTTGGAAGGGGCCACACAGGCCATCTAGTCCAACCCCCTGCTCAACGCAGTTACGTCAGTTGGCTATAAAATAACTCTCATCAGGACTATTTTTGTTAGACTTCTTTTTCTTGGATCTTTTGATTTTGAAGGTTATGATCTGTTTTTTTAATGGATACAGAAAATCCTTTGGCATAAAATTATAACAATTACCCAAAGCTGTCTTTAGAACTACTCAAATATGGCTGTTAGTGCCTCCTTCAGAACGTCTGTATTATTGGTTGTCGCCATTCTCATGCAGCCTTTTAAGGCACCAACACATTTCTTCTGCTTTCCCACAGAAAACATTAGGCTGCGGCATCTGGTGAGCAATGATTCAGACAGCGATGACGAGTCACAGGGTCCGAAAGGTGAGAGAAGATGCCAAATGTGTCAATTCCCACATACCTACAAACATTTGTATTAAAGTTTCCCTTCAACACTAGGTGTAACAGAAAAAAACAAACAAACAAGGAGTTAGAGGTAATGAAAAGGACTGGCAGGGGGTTTGTTTTTGGGAGGAAATGTTCCCTGACACTTGGTTTAAAATAAATTAAAAACAAAGTAGCTTAAATGTGCATATTTACATCCACTAAAACCAATCTGCCAACCAGTGTGAATAAGAAAGGGGATTTAACAGGTTAAGGTACAGGGAGTGGCTTGTACCTTCACTGGCCTTTGTTTGTTTGCACTTAAGCATACAAACTTTCAGTGGGTCACCTTGTTGGTCTGCAGGAGAACAAGTTTCAAGTCCAGTAGCCCCTTAAAGAACAACAAGATTTCCGGATTGCAATCTTTTAATAACCAAAGGTACCTCCACCAGATCTGTAGAAGGGAGTTTTGACTCCTGAATGCCTATACCAGGCTTCCTCAACTTTTTTACCAGTGAGAAACCCCTGAAATATTCTTCAGACTTCCAGAAACCCCAGAAGTGGCACAATCAGAATATGGTTGGGAAGCACAGCTATGTACATGCCCATCCAGGACCGCTCCAGGCCCATCATTGGCCATTTTGGGAGGGATGGTATATATATATATATAAATATACACATATATATAAATATACATATATATATAAATCAAGTAACTCCCACTTATTCAGGGAACCCTTCCAGGTTCGTCAAAAAACCCTAGTTGAAAAAGCCTAGCCCAGGGGTAGTCAAACTGTGGCCCTCCAGATGTCCATGGACTACAATTCCCAGAAGCCCCTGCCAGCGAATGCATTCACTGGCGGGGGCTTCTGGGAATTGTAGTCCATGGACATCTGGAGGGCCACAGTTTGACTACCCCTGGCCTAGCCTGTACCCTGGAAATATAACTGATCTTTCGTGCTACTGGACCTGAATCTTGTAAGATATAAAGCAGTTCTCTATCAAAGTACAATAGTTCCCCTTTGGAGAAAAAAGTGACAGGATATTTTTTGAATATGAGGGAGGGTGCCTGGTTGCTAAAATGGTAGGTCAATTTTTGTTCTTCACATTTTCATGTTCTGATTTCATATCAGGCCAAAACAACTGAATTGGGAACTCCAAAGACTGGCTTTATAATCCGAGGAATGGCCAGTTACCTGCTGACCACAGGGAGTCCTTTAGACCAGGGGTAGTCAACCTGTGGTCCTCCAGATATTCATGGAGTACAATTCCCATGAGCCCCTGCCAGCATTTGCTGGCAGGGGCTCATGGGAATTGTAGTCCATGGACATCTGGAGGACCACAAGTTGACTACCCCTGCTTTAGATCTTCAGAAGCGACTTGAGATTTTCACAGGCTGCTCTCTGTTTTAAAAAAAGGGATTCAAAAACAAAAAAGAGTGGGCAGATAAGGGTTTTCCTCTTGCCTAAACAGTTCTTGCTTCTGCTTATCCAGAGCAAGCAAACCAGCTCCACTTTCTCATGCTGTCCATTGTCAGGGAATGTTTTACTTCCTGCACGTTAGTAAGACCCGTAAATGCAGCTCTTATCGGGCCAGATAGCGTCTAGTTTTCCTTGAGCATGAATCACAAGGGGAATGGGAGATGGAAATATCCAACATTACGTTCGTCCGGCCATTTCCACTTTAAATTCCATAGTGATTAGTAAAATCAGCTTTTTCCTTCATAGGTCACTAGCAGTGACCTTAAGAGGTTTTGTTTTGCTTCTTCATTAAAACAACATTAATTATTGTCTGCAGACATTCAAAAGTTTAATCAGTAGACATCCACTAAAGCTTTCCTTTATTCATTGTAGGGGCATAACCCTGTGTGAGCCCCTGGGAATATTTTGAACTCAAATGTTGCTTATGCCTGGTTATGACTGCGCAGGTCTGAGTGTGACTTGGGAAGCTCCTATGAGGTTGAGCACAGTCACCTAACACAGCCCAGACAATTTGATTTCACCCATTCACGTTGCAAGTTCTTCCTCTGGCTCGTAGCACTGGTGGCTAATCTCAGTCTGATGAAGGGGGATAAAAACCCTTCTGTCCTTTTCTCAGAAATGATCCTGACACTGTAAAGCCTGGAGGGGACAGCTAGATGAGATTTTCTGGCTTTTGCCCCATGATAAGCAACAAGTTTAATATAAACCCATATTTTTTGTTAAAATGCTCAATCCTTTCCCTTGCATCTGTTTTTCTCCTCTGAATCATTCCTCAACTAAACAGGATCGTGATGCAGGTTTGGAAGGCTAAATATGCACTTGGGATCCCATAAGGGTGGAAGCACTCAGGGAGGCCCATTTAGAGCAGAAACATGGCCAGTTTGCACTCCCTTCCCCATCTCTGAGACAGTTTTCGATCTGTAAAAACAATCTCAAGAAAAGGGACCGTGCCATGTCCCGTGTCCTGACAGTCACTGCTCTACTTATCCTCTGCACACAGGCTCAGAAAACCCTCATGTTGAAAAGGATCATCAACAGAGCAGCCAGGAAAGCTGGGTCCAGAGAATGTTTCTGGCCCTTGTGGGGGACAGCGCCCTGTTCAACACCAGAGAAGGACGGGCAGGCAAAGTGCACAATTTCATGCTGGGCCTGAATCTGAACACATGCTATCCGTTTTCCCCTCTGACTGGCTTCAATACTCAGGAATCTGTTGAGGACGATGAAATGGACACTGCTGTGGCAGGTGAGTGCATAGTCTGTCTTCCTTCAGCTGTTCTCATGCCATGAACCTAACATGTGAAAGGCAGTCCTATGCATGCATATTGGTAGTTGTCGCATCCTGACCTGGATAGCCCAGGCAAGCCCCATCCTATCCGATCTTGGAAGTTAAGCAGGGCTGACCCTGGCTGGTATTTAGATGGGAGACCTCCAAGGATTTGGATGGTAGTTCCTCCAAGGAACACCAGGGGTCGTGACACAGAGACAGGAAATGGCAAATCACCTCTGAATGTCCCTTGCATAGTTGTCAGACAATCCTTGGATCTCCTGGCTATTA
The DNA here is from genome assembly GCF_049243985.1 of Paroedura picta. NCBI lineage: Eukaryota > Metazoa > Chordata > Lepidosauria > Squamata > Gekkonidae > Paroedura > Paroedura picta. The sequence goes on from NC_135372.1 coordinate 43,300,250, forward strand.
CTCACCATACAATATGTGTCCCATCGAATTTTCCCTGTGAACAACTGCAGGAGAATACAACTTTCACTTGACTACAATGCCTATTGCCAGATGTCTGTACCAGAAGGCATTTACTTTCACAAAGTGGCTTTCTTCTCTAATATTCTTACAGGTCCAGTTGTCCATGGCATTGAGGAGATATTTCTTTTTTAAAAATACAATAAATCAGCAGTAATAAAATGAGGCATTTAAAACAAAACACTAAACCAGAAAACTACTGATAGTGTCAGCGTAGGGATTGCAATCGCATAAAAAAATTAAGAATGTATGCTTGTTGATCTGTTTCATACATTTGCATCTCACCTTTCTGTGCTTATGATCCTAGGGTTGGAAGGGGCCATGCAGGGCTTCCAGTCCAACCCCCCGTGCAATGTGGGATCAGCCTAAAGCATCCAGGATAAATATCTGTCTAGCCGCTGCTTAAAGACCACCAGCAAAGGGGAGCTCATCACTTCCTTAGGCAGCCGATTCCACTATTGAACTACTCTGTGAAATTCCCCCCTGATATTTATTTTAATTAAATAATTTATTAGATTTTTATACTGCCGCTCCCAAAAACTGGCTCACAGCAGTTCACAGTAAAAACGTATCATAAAACACATAATCAATTCATAAAAACCTCATACAATACACTCTACAGCAGGGATAGTCAACCTGTGGTCCTCCAGATGTTAATGGACTACAATTCCCATGAGCCCCTGCCAGCGTATGCTAGTAGGGGCTCATGGGAATTGTAGTTCATAAACATCTGGAGGACCACAGGCTGACTATCCCTGCTCTACAGCAAGCTTAGAACAATTCCCCATAATATATAACAATTTACAAATTACATAATTAAAAGGCAGTAAAAATTACAAAATCACAAGGCGGTAAAATCATAAACTCCTCCCCCAATGTCTTAGAGCCATTGTAGCTGATAAGAGTTACCATTGCACAATTGGTGATGGAAAAAAACAGAGGTAGATCATCTAGTAGCCCCGGACTCAATCTGACACCGAGCCCAGGAACCTGGGGGGGATCCGATCCTGTACCCCGGGATCACCACCGTATCTAGCCAATACCTTTCTACACACAATTTTAAACTCATTACTGAGAGTCCTCTCTTCTGCTGCCAACAAGAACTGCTTAAAGTGACCAGCATTTAGGAAAACATTTCCAAATCACAATTAATAGGATGAAATAATAAAACAGAACTCCCTCCCAGACCAGTCGGGTCTTGGTAATGAACAGTGGATTGGCTCCATTGTCAAGGACTGACTCCTGGGTGGCAGATTTTTATCGGGGCATTCAGCATCTGCCTGCCTATTAATTAGGCACTTGAGGAATCTTCCGTCCTGGGAAGGACTGCAAGAGGGGATAGATCTTAATTCATTTTCTGGCACTTCCAGAGTTCCCCGTAATAACCAATATTTCCGCTCCCCCCTCCCATTTTTATGTCATTAGGCAAGATGGAACTGTTTGTCATCATGGGGTTGTAAATTGTCCCTAAGTGTTTAAAAGCCCAGATAACATCGGAGCTCCGAGGAGAGTATTTGTTAATACAAATCACTCTTCTAAATGGCCATGTCATCATTTCCATCTGTGTTCTGCTAAATATTTTTTTAATCTGCTCACAGGTGTTTACAGCTATTGACTCCTAATATTTACAGAGAGCATGAAAGTGGGCATCTAAATCAGAAGAATGTATCAGTGGGGGGAAAGAGGCTGAATGGCAGTTGTAGGGTTGAACTGAGTCATTGCAAAAGGTTTATATATGTGTGTGTTTTTAAGTGCAAAAGTCTTACTTCACTGCCTTTGCATGATGGCATATAAGGAGGCTTTGTTTTTGGGCGACCCATTGGTAGTCGAGCGCTGATCCAATCAGGCTATGGCTAGGCCTTATTTCAATTCCTGCCTCCCCCCCCCCCAAAAAAAAAATTAAGCTTAGAGCAGTAGTCCTTTAGTGAAGGATGGAAACTGAAGCACATGTTCTTCCAGTGGGATTAGTTTGACTGTTTTTTAGATCCAGTTTGAACACAATGGGCTGTAATAAAAATTTCACTTACAGAGTTGATCCTCCTTGCCCCATTGACACACAATTAAGAAATGAGATGTATTTTAGGCTTGCATGCTGCTTTTGTCTCTGCACAGTTGATTTTAATTAGATTAGCTAGCCAAGTCCAGTACCCATTATCGACTTCAAGCAATTTGCCCGGACCAATGTAGGGCATTCTTTGTTATCTAAACACAACCTACATGAAGAAGATTAAAAAGCATTGGCCTTCCACTTGGTTAGAATGGGGAGCAGAAATACTTTCCTCCTGCACAACAACAAATGAACCAATTTTAAAATCCATCAAAATATCCCAGTCATTTTAAGAATGGTGTATATCGTCCAAGTAAAGAATAAAAACAGAATGCAAATACAGTGATTTTTGAAGGGGAAAAAAGTTGCAGCTTGGGCTTCTTTCCTTTGCATCCTGCATTAAATTCCTCCCATAACAATGCTGAGAATGCATATGTCAGAAAAAGTGAACTAATTTAGAGCGTTTGATAAACAGGTTTTTAAAAGTATCTACAGATGTTTATATGTGTGTGTGTTTTTAAGTGCTATTAAGTCACTAGCGGTGTGCATGGGGATACATTTCAGTACTTTTCAGATTCATGGTTCCTAATTTGGCACAACTCAAATCAATTATTTGATATACCGAGTTTGATCAATTTGAAAACCTCAAACAGATTCAGCCAAATGATTGTGTGGTATCCTGTCCACCATGGAGATGCTGCCATTTTTAAATGATTTTAAAATTCTTTGAGGGCTGAATCCTGGCCTCAAGGACAAACTTAAACATGGAATGGAGTCCATTAAGAAGAATTGAAGTTCAGGTCTTGAGACATGAAAAATTCAGTTTGTGGTGCTCAACTTGAATGCCCACATACCAGAAAGTCATTGTTAAGTGTTGTGTTCATCTAGTGGTATATCTGCATGTGTGTACTAATGATGGGTGAGTTTACCACATCTTAAAATGTAATTGGTTTGCCAGTTTCAGGATGCGCCTGGGAATGCCCTAACTTAGATGACTCTGGCAAGCCAGATCATGTCAGATATTGGAAAGCTAAGCAGCATTTGGTTAGTACTTGGATGGGATACCACCAAGGAAATCCAGGGTTGCTATATAGAAGCAAGCAATGGCAAACTGCTCACTGTTCAGCTCTTGCCTTGAAACACTAACAAGATTGCTATAAATCTGCTATGACTTATAGCAGTGGTCCCCAACCTTTTTATCAACGGGAACCGGTCAACGCTTGACAATTTTACTGAGGCCCGGGGGGGGGGGAGGTAGTCTTTTGCTGAGGGATGCCGCCTGAGCCCCTGCTCCACTTGCTTTTCCGCCGGTGCCCTTGACATTCAGCCGCCCACTGGAGGGCGTTGCCAGCAGCAGCCATGGCAGCCACTGGAGCACACCAAAAGTGAGCCAGTGGCAGAGTAGCCCCTGAGGCAGCACCTGGGAAGGAGGACGAGGAGGAGCCGCGACCCGGTACTGACAGATCTATGGACCGGTCCTGGTCTCAGGACTGGGGATTGGTGACCACTGACTTATAGGGATAGGCAATTTGGCTCAAATCAATGCTAAGTACTTTTGGGGCTTATCCAATCAGTTTAAAATAGCCAAATCACAGAAACCTGATCCTGATGATCAGCCATTCTTTAAATGCCCCCCCCCCCAGTCTTTAAATGCCCCCCAGTCCCTTCCCAGGCTATGGAAGATCCTAGGCGGGGAAGAGTGAAGGGAAAGAGTGTTTTTTTTGTTTATGGGAATATTATGCCAGTTCTTGAATCCCTTCTGACAAAAAAGTCATTCTTTAAAGAACCATCAAGTAGTTCCTTCAACTGATTAGAAAATGTATCTCGCCTCTTCGATGTACATTTAAAATACATTATATGTGTACTGTGCTGGTTGGCATTGCATACTGGAACACTGCACTTAATGAGCAATTCTGAATGAATTACTATTGCTTCCTAATGCGATGGTATTAGAAATTTGGTGTGCCTCCCCTTACAGCTTTCTGAGTTTGCCCCTATCCCTATGTTAAATTTAATTGTAGTAATTCTCATTATGTTACTTATCTTGGAAAAAAAGCAGGATAATTTTAAAAGATTGCTTAAAGATACAGTAGGTAGTACTGAGAATCATCTGTTGCTTTGTTTTGTTTGCTGCTTTTTGGAAATGGCATCCTAGATACTTATATGTGTAATATCAAACAGCTAAAAATAAAATCCACTTCCACAGTTGCCTGAAGAAATCTTTTGACCATTTCCATTATCAATTTTTCAAAACTTTTGTCTGAAATGTATTGTAAACATGAGTTAACTCCAAAAATGTCAAAGTTATGTGATTCAGATGCCTCTTAAGCAAACTTTAAACAATGTACCAGAATCTGTGTGATTCACCAGAGAGAGTACAAGGCTTGGTCCAATTCTTTATTTACTTATTGCCTGGACATGCAAACTGGGAACAACAGCGGTCTATTTATGCAGGTCTATCAGCAGCATGGAAAAACTTGCAGCACTGAGACTTCAGTCCAACACAGTTCAGCACACAAAAGCAATACGCTTTTATAGAGCCAGTTTGGTGTAGTGCTTAGGAGTGTGGACTTCTAACCTGGCGAGCCAGGTTTGATTCTGCATTCCCTGACATGCAGCCAGCTGGGTGACCTTGGGCTCACCACAGCACTGATAAAGCTGTTCTGACCTAGCAGTAATATCAGGGCTCTCTCGGCCTCACCTACCTCACAGGGAAAGGGAAGGCGATTGGAAGCCGCTTTGAGACTCCTTTGGGTAAAGAAAAGCAGCATATAAGAACCTACTCTTCTTCTTCTTCTTCTTCTTTGTCATAGGGTGGAATGGCAATAAAAATAATCAGGCTTTTCTTTATGTATTCATTTGTAATGGCTTATTAGTGGCATTAGCTCAACTATACCAGCTCATGTGCTGAACAGAAGCATGCCTGGTCATTTTGCTCAGCATGCAGGACTGGTTCTTCACTCAGAGGACTGGGGTGAACCCCTGTAGGTTCTTGCACTGCCCTTCATCAAGGGTAGTTCTAGTTTCTTCCTTCTCTCTTTTGTTTCCAGCTTCTTTTTTATAAATATATTTATTTTAAAAAATAAGATGATAATATAAAAGGGACATAAAAGAAAAGGAAGGACTAAATAACCAATTACATATATCAAAAAGCATTACATACTTCCAAGTGTAGAAAAGAAAATATTTCTCCCCGACATCCCCTTCATTACATTATGGTCCTACACAGAGTTACACCTAATAAATCCACTCTCGTTATTGGGCACAAGGAGATGCAATTCTGCTTAGAATCCTATTATAAACGAGCTTCTCTATTTGTAGTTTTGATGAGATTGCCTTCAAAGTATCCCTTTGCCTACTTGCTTTGCTTGTCTTACTCTTGCTAGATCCTGATGAATTTGATAGGATATATGAGCCCTTAGATGTCCAGAGCAAGAAGATACACGTTGTAGATAGTGGACTCACATTCAACCTGCCCTATCCACTCATCTTGCGGCCACAAAGAGGAGTTGACCTTATCATCTCATTTGATTTTTCTGCTCGTCCCAGTGACTCCAGCCCTCCTTTCAAGGTGAGTAATCTGGGCAAATATAATGCACAAACCTGTGTATGGGGGAAGGGGGGAATCTGAAATGCTTCCAGGCGTAATTTGTCTACACAAATAAGAATGTAATGGTGCCAGGTTTCTCTGTCTCTTGCCTAAAAAGTACCAGATATTTTCAGGATGAATTCAACAGTGTAGAAAACCATATTTCTGTTCAGCTGATATTGATTCTGCATTACTGACTCAATCAAATATTATGTAGATTTTAGGAATGAGTACAAACCAGATTTTTACAAGTTAGTTTCTGGCTGAACCATGAACTGATTTGGTGGTTTCCCACCAGATTGGTTCATATCTGTTTGTGAGCCATTTAAAGTTTCATAGAAAGCAGAAAACAAAGATTTTCAAACAGATGGGTTGCTGAGAGCCATTTAAACCAAACAGCTGAGCTGTTTGGAAGCCCCTGCTTTCTGCTCTCTGTGGCTGAATTGTTTTTCCATGAAGAGCAGAAAGCAGGAATTTGCCCCTGCTTTCTGCTCTTCATGAACCACCACAAACTTTATCAAAATTCATGAATGTTTGTAGGAATTCTTCAGTTCTCAAACCTCACTTTGTGAGCCACAAACTGTTCACCATTTGTGACAAACTTCAGTTCACCAGCTGGTTCATGCGCAGCCCTATTAGATTTGCCACACTTTTCAGAAGAAGATGTTAACTGTTTATACATTAAAGCTTCACTCACTTTAATCTGTGACAGAAAAATAGTCTAATTTTCTAGCTGTGTGTTGCCTAAACAGTAAACCTTTTTCTGACTTTTGTGCAAAAAGTTCAAGGAAAATAAAACAGAACTAGTACAAATATTGGTGGTTACCAGTCACATGTCCTGCTGAAAGTGGGAGTAACTTTCACCAATTTCCTCCCTCCTATAACAAACCCCCACTTTGCCCCCCCCCCACTGTTCCCAGGGGCCCACTGATTCCTAGGGGCATGGTCTCAGGGGAGATCAGCAGGCTGTAGTGGGAGGTAGAAAGGATCACTTAGCCCCTATCTACAGATAGGATATAGGGCTATAGAGTTTCTGATCTTCTAACTGCTTAGAAGATTAGGGGGCTTTCGTATCTTTTTTTCTTCTTGTTTTCCTTTATCACCCAGTTTTCTCTTCTCTTCCACTTTAACTGTGATATAGTGTTCTATCTGCATGACTGTTAACTCTAAACATTGTTAGCTCAAGCCACCATTCAGAACTATGGTTAGGTTTCACAAATGTGGCTTGAACTGATGAGAAGTATTGGTGCAGATATAGTATTTAACAGACACTTTTAGTTTTGAAAACGAAAGGAAATGGGCAGTTTGAGTCCAAGATGGGGAAGAATTGTGTCATCCTATAAGGTGCTGCTTGTGTCCAAGCCATAGTTGGGTAGCATAACTTCTGCACAAGGTCACACTCTATTCACATAAGGACTGAAACACTAACGCCTTCTTTCTTCTTTCCTTGTATCATTGGCCTCTCCCCAAGCCCTTCCCTGCACACCATATTTAGCTAATCCTGTTCAAAAAGGGATGAAGGAAGGTGTGGGCGTATGAGTTACGAGCAGTTCTTTTGTTTGTGTCAATGGACTTGTGAACACTCATCAAAGTTGCTTTCTAGTAGAGATAGCATCCACTAGAGATAGCATCAGCAGGATCTAAATTCATCCTTTTATGATGACGGCTGACGCAAAGATGACATGGGAGATTCTCAAAGCTAATGCCATAGTCCTTCTTCAAATGTGGAAAGAATGTAAAAGCTGGGAATCAAGCCATGGCGTCCTGTATAATTTCCAGCACTGGAGAACAACTGCTTTCATGTTGTGTGGGAGTCTCTCCATACCATGCAGACAGTCTCCCGCCTTCAGTAGCTGCTTTTGCAATATCTTGGAAGAGAAATAGATTTTTCACAGCTGCTGCCAAACTTAACTGTGTTGGCTTTCCTGAAGAGTTCCTGTCTAGCACATTTTTAAGACCCCACCCTTCCTCCAAGGAGTTCAGAGCAGCAAACATGTTTCCCCTTCCCCATTTATATCTTTATAATGCAGAGAGAGAGACTGGCCCAAGGTAATTTGGAACTTTTTCCTTTTTGTAAGCCATTTTAGGTCCCTCTCAGAAGAAAAAAAATGGCTGAATAAGCAAATAGCAAGGTCATCCAGTAAACTCCATGGTTCAGTAAGGATTACAACCTGGGTTTCTACTGTCCTAGTACAACACTCTAACCATTGCATCCCAGTTTAACTAAAGAGCAGGTATAGCAGACTCATAGCTTTTCCAAATTGTGGAGTTTGGGTATTTTAAAATTAGAAGTCCATGGCTGGTAAAAATTAACTCCATTGTAAAGATAGCTTGGTTTCCTTCCCATAACGTCCTGAAATCAGTCTCTCCAGTGAACATTGGAACCTGAGAGGAGGAAGCCATATTGCTAACTTAGATGAATCATCGCCTGAATCGTCCAACCACGGGGCCGTCCCGTTCTGCTAAGTTTTTGTGTAAATACCCTGAGCCTCCAGGGAGGGGGGTATACAAAGCCATTGTTTATATTGTTTATACTGTTATATTGTTATATGGTTACAACTATTAGTTATTATTATTGTATGGTTACTCACATATTATAGACTGTTTCATGTACTGTTCTTATGTAAACCGCCCTGAGCCTCCGGGGAGGGTGGCATATAAATAAATAGATAAATAAATAAACAAACAAATAAATAATAAAAACTCCAGTTTTTAAGGGACTTGAAGGATAAAGTAATCTATCATCTCCTTTATAAGGTCAAGAGCCTCAGATGAAATGCCCCAATATTGTAAAACAAGTTCATTGCCATCTCCTCTCTTTTCTACACGTTATTTAATCAGGCAGGAAACATGCCTGTAATGGTAGCTATACGAGAACATGTGAGAAAGACTTGCCACTCTCCACAGTGGCTAAGTTGACTATGCTTGAGCCTAGTAAAACAGCCAACATCTAATATGACCTCCCTCTTAGATCACACTCTACCCAGGATCCTAGGATCCTGGCTGTAGACTTCTGGATTTTAGATTTTATAAATGGAACATGTTTTTTTTTAATGCGATTAATTGTATTACAGTACATATGTTGTCTGTTGCCCTGAATCCGCCTTTGCGGAAAGGGCGGGTTATAAATTTAAATAAGTAAAAAACATTCTCTCTTCCATTTTATCTCCATAATAACAAATTGTGAGGTAAGTTAAGCTGTGAGTGTGTAACTGGCCCAAGACCACTCAGCAGGTTTCCATGATACAGCAAGAATTCAGACCTGGGACTCTCCAACCCCAATCCGCCACTCCAAGCACTGGCTTTGTAGCATGTCTTATGTAGTACTAGAAATTTCAGTGGAAGTGCCTCCACTTTCAACATAGGTTGCTGTTTTCGGTGACAGCCCTTTTGCAAGGGCTCTCTCTGCCCCCAGGTTTGTGTATCAAAGAAACTAGGAGCAAAATTAATCTTGAAATATTTTAGCATGTTGTAGTTAATTATGATCATAAATTCATTAATAACTACGCATGCACATTTACTAGGCATGCATACCTTGACTCTGTAAACCCCTGCTCTCAAGGTCAAATGGACACACAAGGCTAACTGTTGATTATACAAGTTTCTGTGTTGGGGGGCACTCAGCCTTCTGGGGCCTTGAGTTGTTTTGCCCCCTTTTCTACTTCCGCTCTGCATCATTGCAAATGGCCACATTCCGTTCGATACCAGAAATGCAAATTAAAATGAACCGTGTTCCGTTTCCCTTGCCATGATTGTTGGTAGCCGTGTCAAAAACGTCAGCTGTACCGACATACGTATTATACGTAAAATAGCCTCAAGATTATCTTAGGTTTGAGACTTAAAAACCACCCTGCTTTTGTTCTTAGAGGGAGAAGAAATCCCTCAGATAAATATTCATGTCTCATTTGCTTCTTACTGCAAAGGATTTCCCAGTCTTTTCACAATTGTGTTTAGATAATCTATTCTTTATTATAGGCTGACCCTTTGTAGCCTCCAACAGGCAAAGCCCTCATAACATGGTATTAAGTAAGGATTTGCAAAGCATCTTGTTTGCTGAACTGTTAGGGGAGAAAGTTGCTATTATATTGTTCTTCATCTGGCTTTGCTGTAGCAAGAAATGACAGTGTGCATATTGTGGGGCATTAGCATTTCCCATAACTCCACTGATTTGCCTATTGTAGGATGTGCTCTTACAAGCCCAAAGTCAGCTTTGTGTGTTGATAAACGTATACTCAGGAACTTGCACACAGCAAAAGTTTCCTTCCCTGCCACCAAGCCATTAACAATGCAATCCTAAACAGTGGTTCCATCTCCTTTTAATGACCTTAGAAGGGTATAATTCTGCCTACGACTACATTATTGAAGCGTTGTGAATCATTAGTGATTGGATTGTTGTCTTAGATGAGTCTACTGTCACCTGGAAAAGTAGTGTTGAAAATGGGGGCATGTCCCTAAGACATCTTACTTTGGAGTGGAAAGAGAGTCAGTGCAGGACCCAGGTTCAAATCTCCAATTTCCCATGATACATTATGTGATTTTGAGCTGAACCTTTTCTTTCAATCAAACAAAGTTTGAATCCAGTGGCACTTTTAAGACCAACAAAGTTTTATACTGTGTGTAAGCTTTTGTGTGCACGAACATTGTGTGTGTACGCATGAAAGCTCATACCTTGAATAAAACTTCATTGGTCTTAAAGTGTCATTGCTAGATGAGCTTTTCTTAGGTCAGTGGCTCAGAATGCTCAATTGATGCAACTTTTTAATGGGTGCTAATTGTTAAGAGTGCTCTGATAAGGGTCCAGGAGAGTTTGGTAAAGGTGACCTCTTATAGGTTAAGGATTGGAAGGGCAGGTATTTGAGAGGGGGGCAGTAGATTTTGAGTGTGGATCTTTACACTTTTTGTGTAAAGTATGTGAACTACAAGATCTCTTTCCCTGGGATCTGATGGGGGGTAGCAGGTCTTCTGCCTACTGCTTCTGTGCCTTTGTATAGTTGTAAGGAAAATGAATATTATTTTAGAATGCCTTAAATCTTTAGTGTTCTGTCTTCCAAAGGTAGTGCTCCGTCCACAATTCTTGCTGAGTAGGGGTTGTAGAGAATGATGTCCAGAAGTCATTAATGCCACCTTCTTTGTGACAACCACTGCTTTCCCTCTCTCTGTTGTTGGTTTTGGCAGCAATTTTCTGCTCTTTTTTTTTTTGAGAGAGAGAGAGAGATTACAGTCAATCAGGGATCATATAGTAGATGCATCAATATCACAGTACTACTCTGGTAGACTTAGTGGTATATAAATTCTTCCTGGCCTTTTCTTAGGACAATCTTAGCCAGTTATAGATTTATTCTAGGAACCCAACAGGGTCTTCCCATCCCTTTAACAAGAGTTCCTGAAAAATCATTGACTGGTGGGGAGCACAACATTCTCCTGTGCCTTCTCTGGATGGTCTAGTTTTCCATGAGCCACTTCATTGGGTGGTACTCTCTCCAAAACTCTGAGTTAGTAGCATACCTGTTTACCCAGTTGAACGATTTTCCTCCATATCATAATGGAAGAATTGGGAAAGAGGGATTTCCTGTTATGAAGGGTATACCATAATGTGCGATGCACATGTTTTACACAGATGCGGAATTTACATTATCTTTATTCCTTATCCACACATTCTTGCTATCTTTTTTGTGTGTCTGTAATATGCACAGTGTTGCTTTTTGTATCAAATATATTCTTTTTTGACTCAAACTTACCTTTTCATTACATTTATGAATATAATTCCTTGCTCTGAATATACAAACCTTTGCTTTCTTCCTAGGAAATTTTACTTGCAGAAAAATGGGCCAAAATGAACAAACTTCCATTCCCCAAAATAGACCCACATGTGTTTGATCGCGAGGGATTACAAGAATGCTACGTCTTCAAACCCAAGGATCCTGCATCTGATATTGATTGTCCGACAGTTATCCACTTCGTTCTGGCTAATATAAATTTCAGAAAGTTCAAAGCCCCAGGTGAGGTGCCGAAGCCTTCCTCCCCAATAATACTGAATTATCTAGAGATCCCATTGCCTATTTAAAAAACAAAATCTGTGTAACTTTAACCATTATAGACATTCTTGTAGCTCACTGCATGTACCATGGTCAATTATTGGACATACTGGACAAGTCTGTATGCGTGTGTGTATATGAGTGTTGTCATAGGATGTTCAAAAGGTGAACCATTGAAAGGCAGGGGAGGACCAAGCAAGTAAAATGCAAGATAAAGCAATTCAATAATAATCCCATAGCAGCAAAAGCATTCCAGTCTGCAGCCTTAAAGCTAATAGACAATAAAGACAATAATCTTTCAGTAGCATAAGACAATATTAAGATAATAAAAACAGATTGCAAGAACATCTACCAGGTTGCAAGAACATCTATAGGCCAAGATCATAAATATACTAATGGAGTAAAACTTTACTTGAAAAGTTAAACAAAAATGTAGAGGGAAACAAATGTTTTTGCTTGGTGCCTAAAATCTAACAGGATAGGCACTAGGCAGGCGTCAGTGGGGAGGGCATTCCAGGCATGGGGTGCCACCACCAAGAAACCCTTATCAGTAGCTACCACTCACCTCTTTTCTGTGTGGTGACATACAGAGAACAGCTTGAGATGGTAAGTAGGGAAATACAGGAGAAACCCATCCTTCCAGTCCCTTGACTATTTAGGGCAGGCGTAGGCAAACTGTGGCCCTCCAGATGTCCATGGACTACAATTCCCATGAGCCCCCACCAGCAAATGCTGGCAGAGGCTTATGGGAATTGTAGTACATGGACATCTGGAGGGCCACAGTTTGCCTACCCCTGATTTAGGGCTTTGAAAGTAAGCACTGGTGTGTGGAATTCTTCATCAGTAGTAACATAGATTGCAAGGTGACAATCAAGAACAGGTCTTTGGCATTTTAAAATGTTTGCTTCTTTATGGTTTCCTCATAGGAGTTCCTAGAGAAACACAGGAAGAAAAGGATTTTGCGGACTTTGATATTTTTGATGACCCCAATACACCATTCTCCACCTTCAACTTCCAGTATTCGAATGAGGCTTTCAAGAGGCTGCATGACCTGATGGAATTCAATACCTTAAACAACTTAGATGTACGTATTAATGTCGGATCTGCTTAGATTGACCCAAAGGGAACTTAGATGCCATGGCACTAGATTGTAGAGGGGTAAGACTAGACATGCTAGAAATGACACGCACACTCTCTGTCTCATCCATCTTTATCTAGTGCTCCCTTTAAAAAATTGAGGCTGTCCTATAACAAACCCCAGAATCTTACACTCTTATGTTCCTAAGAAGGGAAATTTTTACATTGTTTTAACTTCCAACAGATTGCCACAACTTGAAGGG